>NC_053040.3:351133266-352333266 GCF_002575655.3 Aegilops tauschii subsp. strangulata | reverse complement strand
GCCACTTTGTGAACTTGTCGATTGCAACGTACAAGTACTCAAAGCCCCCGATAGCGCGGGGGAAAGGGCCCAGTAAATCGAGCCCCCAGACCGAGAATGGCCAGGAGAGAGGGATTGTTTGAAGGGCTTGAGCTGGTTGATGAAGCTTCTTTGAATGGAACTGACACGCTTCACACTTGGTTACTAGTGGCATTGCATCCTGGAGGGCGGTGGGCCAGAAGAAACCTTGCCAGAACGCCTTTCCGGCAAGGGCCCTCGACCCTATGTGGGAGCCACATATGCCTCCATGTATCTCTGCCAACAGCTCCAGTCCTTCCTCCCGGGGATGCACTTCAGTTTCACACCGTTCGGCCTTCTCCTGTACAGGACGTCATCGACGAACTGGTACATGGCAGACCGACGGGCTACTTTTTCCGCTTCTTCCTGCTCCTCAGGAAGCTCCCCTGTTTGGAGGAATCAGACGGCATGTTGCGCCCATGCCAGAGCCTGGGGCTCGACGGCAAGGACCAAAGGCATTTCTTCCGCCATGGGAGCGGCTGTCTTTACGGCCAGGGCTTGACGCCCTGCCGGAGCTAGTTGCTCTTGGGCAGGCCCAGCGTCCGCGGCAGCACCCTTGCCGGCAGCCCAGGGGGCTCAGTAGGAAAGTACTTGGTGGGACCTGACTTCCTCCGCTTGTTCTGCCCCGTTGATGGCTCGACGGATGGTTGAGTTAACCGGAGCAAAAAGGTACCTGGTTCCACAGGTAGCTTGAATGCAGCACGCTTTGACAGGTAATCGGCGATGTCGTTCTCCATTCGGGGGACGTGCTCCGCTTGGATACCGTCAAAGTGTTCCTCCAGCTTCCTCACCTCATCTACGTAGGCCTCCATCAATGGGCTCTGGTAATCCTTGTTGACCTGCCTAACAACAAGCTGCGAGTCACCCCTGACGATGAGCTTCTTAACCCCGAGGTCTGCCGCGATCCTGAGACCGGCGAGCAATCCCTCGTACTCAGTAGTGTTGTTGGTGGACATCTCCCTGGGGAAGTGCATCTGGATCACGTACTTGAGGTGCTCTCCGGTGGGCGCGACGAGCAGCACACCGGCACCGGCGCCTTGCAGCGAGAAAGCCCCATCAAAGTACATGATCCAATCGCGGTCTGCTTCCTTGCCGGGGAGAGTGGTCTCCTGGATTTCTTCGTTAGGCGTTGAGGTCCATTCTGCAATGAACTCCGCCAAGACTCTGCTCTGGATTGTCGAGGTACTTTCAAACTTCAAACCGAAACTTGATAACTCCAAGGCCCATTCCACAATCCTTCCGGTTGCATCTGGGTTATGCAGTATCCGTTGCAATGGGAGGCGGGTGACGACAGTGATCTCGTGGGCTTGGAAGTAATGACGCATCTTCCTCGAGGCCATAAGGAGGCCGAAGAGCAATTTTTGCACACCGGAATACCTCGACCTAGCCCCCCTGCAAGAGGGAGCTGACAAAGTAATCCGGGTGCTGCATCATCTTCTTCTTCTGCACCACCTCACTCGACTGCGCAGGCACTGCCTTGGTGGCATCAGACTCTGCCGGGGGCCGCGCCTTGCCGGCACCAGGCCCTGCCGAGGGAATCTTTGGCTTGCCATCCGCTGGTTCTGCCGCCGTCACTGCCTCCTCGTCGACCTCCCTCTGTGCCACCAGTGCGGCGCTGACCACTTGATTCGTCACCGCCAGATATAGCAGCAACGACTCTTGTGGTTTAGGCGCAACCAGTATTGGCGTGGAGGAAAGGTATTTCTTCAGATCCTGCAATGCTGCCTCGGCTTCTGGGGTCCACTCCATTGGGCCTGCCTTCTTCAAGATTTTGAAGAAAGGAAGGGTGCGCTCGGCGGACTTGGAGATGAATCGGCTCATGGTGGTGACGCAGCCGGTGAGCCGACGCACATCCTTGATCCGCTTGGGCGCCTCAATCTGCTCAATAGCCTTGATTTTGTCTGGGTTTGCCTCGATCCCGCGCTGCGACACAAAGAATCCGAGAAGCTTGCCAGACGGAACGCCGAAGACACACTTCTCAGGGTTCATCTTAAGGTTGATCTTGCGCAGGTTGGCAAATGTCTCTTCCAGATCTTGCACAAGAGTTGGCCCATCCTTGGTTTTGACCACTATGTCGTCCATGTATGCCTACATATTTCTATGGAGCTGAGGTTCAAAACCAATTTGGACTGCTCTTGCAAACATCGAGCCAGCACTCTTCAACCCGAAAGGCATCCGTAAAAAGCAATACGTACCACATGGGGTGATGAATGCTGTCTTTTCTTCATCATCTCTTGTCATGAAGATTTGGTGGTAGCCCGAGTAGGCGTCGAGGAATGATAACAGATCACACCCGGCCGTGGGGTCAACAATCTGGTCGATGCGCAGCAACGGGAAGGAGTCCTTAGGACAAGCCTTATTGATATCTGTGTAATCAATACACAGCCTCCACTTCCCATTCGCCTTGCGCACCACTACTGGATTGGCCAACCACGTCGGGTGGAGCACTCCTCTCACCAAACCTGCCGCTTCCAACTTCCTGATCTCCTCTGTGATGAACTCCTGCCTCTCCAGAGCCTGCTTTCTGACCTTCTGCTTGACGGGCCGTGCATGAAGGCAGACAGCTAGGTGGTGCTCAATCACCTCCCTGGGAACACCGGGGATGTCGGATGCTTGCCACGCAAACACGTCGACATTCGCCCGCAGGAAGGTGACGAGCGCGCCTTCCTATTTGCTGTCGAGGGTGGAGCCTATGGTGAAGGCCCCTCCCGTGCCATCCTCCCTGGTGGACACCTTCTTGGTCTGCGGTGGCTCGGCTCTGGATTTCTTGCTCTTGCCGGTAGAGCTCTCTGGCACGTCCTCGACGGTAGTGTAGCACTCCTAAGAGGCGTGCTTGCCGGAGTGGGTGCGAGAGGTCTTGTCGGGCTTCCCCTTCCCTTCCGGGCCTCCAGCGGCAGGAGCAGGTGCCTTGACGGCAGCTGCTGTAACTGCTTCCCGGTAGAGTTGGTCGGCGCAGATCAGCGCGTCCTTCTTGTCGGAGGGGACGGAGATGATGGTCAACGGCCCGGGCATCTTTAGCATGTTGTAGGCGTAGTGTGATGCTGCCATGAACTTGGCTAGTGCCGGGCGGTCGAGGATCCCGTTGTAGGGCAAGGGGATCTCGGCCACGTCGAAGATGATCCTCTCCGTCCTGTAGTTCAACTCTCCTCCAAACGTCACGGACAGTGTGACCTTCCCCTTCGGCTGGCTCCTCCCCGGATTGACCCCTTGAAACGTACCCGTTTCCTCGAGGTCTCCATCAGGAATTTGCAGTCTTTTGATCACGACAGGCGAGATCAAGTTCAGGCCGGCCCCGCCGTCAACCAACATCTTGTTCACCTTGAGGTTGCGTATCGTTGGTGAGACCAACAATGGCAAACACCCGACCGCGGTTGTGCGGTCAGGGTGGTCCTCGGTGTCAAAGATGAGGGGCGTGCTGGACCACTTCAGCGGCTTCTGAGCATCGAACGATGGTTCCGCTGCTGTAATCTCACGCGCCCACTGCTTGAGCTGGCGGTGAGAAGTAGCAATGAGGCGCCACCATCGACGCACATGGCCTCCGTAGCCTTCTAGAACTCTTGCTCACCAGACTCGTCGTCCTCGTCGTGATCCTCGTCTTGTTTCTTGTCACGGCCCCGGGCGGGCCTCTCTTGCTGGTTGTCCTTGCCGCGGCGGCCTCCTTGGCCGCCACGCTTCTTGCCGGATCCCTCAGCACCATCCTGGTCCTTCTCCTTGTCCCGCCTCTTGTACTCAGCTCTTTGCTTCTCAGCAAGCAGCTCGACTTATCGGCTGTTCTGGAGGTCGTGGCCCTTGGTGCGGTGGATCTTACAGTATTGCTTGCCGGAGCTTCCTGGCTTGTCGGTAGCCGCCAAGGCCCGGCAGGCGGTGCACCCAGCAATCTCCTTGCCGGGGGCGTCTGCCTTGACCTTCTTGCCAGCGCCGGTGTCGTCAGATCCTTCAACGGCAAGCACGGCCTTGCCTTTGCGTTTCCTGTTGCGATGCTGGCCCTTCTTCGTCGGGGTGGCGGCGTCTTCGTCGGTAGAGTCGTTTTCCGCACCGGCGTCTTCGCCGGGGTACTTCCTTCCCTCTTCAGCCCAGGAGCACCTATCGGCCAGAACGTAGAGCTCGGCCACATCCTTAACCTTGGTCATCGCCAGCTCTTCGTGCATCTTGCGGTTGTGCACGTTCTGATGGAACACGCTGATTACAGCCGCGGGATGAACGTCGGGGATGTTGTACTGCACCAGGCTGAATCTCTGGATGTACTTGCGCAGGGTTTCCCCTTCCTTCTGGGAATGATATGCAGATCACTGGCCTGGCCATGAGCTTGGTGGCCTCCTGTGAAGGCGCCAACGAACTCATGGCACAGATCCGACCAAGAAGAAATGGAATCCGCCGGCAAGTGCATCAACCAGGACATAACATTGGGCTTCAGTGCCAGCGGGAAATAGTTGGCAAGAACCTTGTCGTCGCGAGCTCCAGCAGCCTGCATCGCGATGGTGTAGATGCTGAGGAACTCGGACGGATGGGTCTTGCCAGTGTACTTCTCGTCGACGTCGGGCTTGAACGTGCGGTGGGACGGCCACTGGAACTGCCGCAGCTCACGGGTGAAGGCCGGGCAGCCCACCTCGTAAGGTAGGCCGCCGGAGCCCCCCGGTGCTGGGTGGTCCATGGTGGGTCCCGCCCGCTTGTTCGACTGGTGGCGTGTATCGCGCCGAGGCGCGATGGTGGTTCGAGCATCTTCGTGAGCTCGTTCTCGAAGAACTTGGCGCTGGTCGCGGTGGGTCCGCGGGTCGGACAATGCTATAGAGATGTTATCACAAGCGTCGTCACGACGGGCAGACGCCCGCGGCGGCTGGCGGGGAGGAGGAGAGTGCACCGTGGCCGCAGCTCCCCCGGTCCTCCCAGCGCCAGCACGTGATGGCTCGGTGGAGCGCCGACCAGAGCGCCCCGCCGGTCGCGGATCGTCTTTGTTGGCGACGGCAACGAGGCTCCGAATGGTGGCCCTCCACTCGTCGAGCTTCTCCGCAGCAGGAGGGAAGTCGAGGAGCAGCTGCGCGCGCGCCAAAGCTTCTGCTGGCGTGGGCGGCGGCGACAGCTGCGTGGATCGCGACGCGCTTCGACTTCTAACTACGTTAGAAGGAGCCCCGTTACGACCCAGCGGCTGCGTGCCATCTTCGCCAGCACTTCGGCGGGCATGCTGAACCCCTTCATCCCGCGGATGACGCATAGGGCTCTTCCCACGATGGTGCCCAGGGTCACCAGCGTGGTGACGCTGCTCGGCGCGCACACCATGGGAAGAGCGCGCAGTGGTCGCCGGTGTGGGCGTCTTGGAGGCCGCTGCGCCACCCGGAGGTGGCACAACGACACCCCTGGAGGGCCCCGCGCCGCCTGCGGGGGGCCCAGCTCCGTCTTTGGATCTGGCGACGTGCGGCCGTTCATCTGACGCGCGAACGACGCCGCTCGCCACGCTCTGACTGCCAGGGCGATGCTGGTGCTCGTGGACCGCGGCCCGGGTCCTGTCTGCGACCGGTCCACTGCTCGTCCGCACCAGCACGGGCCGTTCGGCTCCCAACGAGCCGATCGCCGTGGCCGTCTTCTTCTTGGGAGCCATGGCGACGAAGATCTGCTAGGCTGACTACTAGACCAAATTCTCACAATTGTGCCCCTACCTGGCGCGCCAAAGATGTCGGTGTGGAACGACACCTATGGGATCACAAGAATCCCTACTACGGTTGCCGGGGCGCAGGGTTGCGAGAAGAGCAGGATTGGTAACCAGCACGAGGATCATTTACCCAGGTTCGGGCCGCGAGGATGCGTAAAACCCTAGTCCTGCTTTGGTGGGTGTATTTCAGAGAGTTCTTGAGCTCTCGAACTAGCTGTGGTGAGTGTGTGGTTCGAAAGAGCCGAATCCTTCTGCAGTATGCCATGGGCCTCCTTTTATAGGCGAAAGGGGCTCCCACAATGGCATACAGGAGGTGGAAAGGCGCACAGTGCTATGAGCTTATCGCTCGTATTACAGGACAATTCACATTTAATGCGCAACTGAGGTGTCCCCTAGCTTTATCGGGGACGGGGGCGAGGCCCGTCCCGTCCGTCACCGCTCTTCCTCGCTTCGACACGCGCCCTGGCCAGCGATGCGTGCGGCGCCATGTAGGCAGGCAGGCAGCTGAGGTGGCGCGGTGGTAGGGACTTCACGAAGATCTGCATGCCGCCATGTAGGCGCTTGATGAGTTGGCCTGGAAGCTGCATGTTGCCACGTGATGTCTACTACACAACCTTCTTCTTGTAGACGTTGTTGGGCCTCCAAGTGCAGAGGTTTGTAGGACAGTAGCAAATTTCCCTCAAGTGGATGACCTAAGGTTTATCAATCCGTGGGAGGCATAGGATGAAGATGGTCTCTCTCAAGCAACCCTTCAACCAAATAAAAAAGAGTCTCTTGTGTCCCCAACACACCCAATACAATGGTAATTGTATAGGTGCACTAGTTCGGCGAAGAGATGGTGATACAAGTGCAATATGGATGATAGATATAGGTTTTTGTAATCTGAAAATATAAAAACAGCAAGGTAACTAATGATAAAAGTGAGCGTAAATGGTATTGCAATGCTAGGAAACAAGGCCTAGGGTTCATACTTTCACTAGTGCAAGTTCTCTCAACAATAATAACATAATTGGATCATATAACTATCCCTCAACATGCAACAAAGAGTCACTCCAAAGTCACTAATAGCGGAGAACAAACAAAGAGATTATGGTAGGGTACGAAACCACCTCAAAGTTATTCTTTCCGATCAATCCATTGGGCTATTCCTATAAGTGTCACAAACAGCCCTAGAGTTCGTAGTAAAATAACACCTTAAGACACGCATCAACAAAAACCCTAATATCACCTAGATACTCCAATGTCACCTCAAGTATCTGTGGGAATGATTATACGATATGCATCACACAATCTCAGATTCATCTATTCAACCAACACATAGAACCTCAAAGAGTGCACCAAAGTTTCTACCGGAGAGTCAAGACGAAAATGTGTGCCAACCCCTATGCATAGGTTCATGGGCGAAACCCGCAAGTTGATCACCAAAACATACATCAAGTGAATCAATAGAATAACCCATTGTCACCACGATTATCCCACCCGGAGACCACCGGTCAAGTTTCGTTCCATTTGGAGGTCGTTTGGTACTCCAACGGTTAACCGGGCATCCGCAAAGTCCATTTGTGTGTTGCAGCAAAACTCCCCTCAAAACCAGCCCAAAACCCACCAAACTCTCTTCCATGCTGTAGGTCGTTCGATCACGATCGTGTGGGCGAAAACCGCACCTCATTTGGACTCTCCTAGCTCCCTCTACCTATAAATATGTGACCCTCACGAAAAACAACTGCACTCCAAACCCTAGCCGCCTCCCTCCGCGCGCCGGACACGTCCGCCCGGCGCCGGACGTTTCTCCGCCGCCGCCCGCGACCAATCAGTGGCCGCCACGTGTCGCCCGGCCCGCCGCCGTACGCCGCGCCGCCCGCGGCCCGGGAAGCCCGCAGCTGGCCCCCGCGGGCCCGCGCTCTCCTCCGCGCCGGCGCCTCGCCCCGCCGCCGGCCGGCCCCGCCGTCCTCGCCGCCGCCGGCCGCCGCGCCCGCCGGCGCCGCCAGCGCCCGACGTGGCCTCCCTCCGGCGCCGCCCCCTCTTCCCCGTCGGCCACCGCGCCTCCCCGGCGCCTCCTCGTTCTCCGCGCCGCCGTCGGCAACCGCCACTAGCGAGCTCCTCGAGCCCCTCCTCGATCCGATCTGAACGGAGCCCGTACGGTTGACTTTTCCCCCGACCCCCTTATTTCCCCAAGTCTTTTGATTCTGATGACAAGTGCCCATGTTCATCAGTGCATAACTCTCTGCATATAGCTCTGTTTCGCGCGTGTAATATGTCAAATTGTTCGTCTCGTGATGCTCTTCATTTTGTTCAGTTGCACCATGTCCATTAGAGGTCATCTTGATGCCCAAATCTCTGTTGCAAGAGGGCTAGTTGTTGTTATCTTCTGGTTCTTATCAGAACTTGGAGATTTGTCATTTTTGTATCATTTAATCTGTGCATCTTATGGGCATGAGCTCTACATGTGTTTTGTTGTATGCCACGCCATATTTCCAAGGGTGTATGCCATGTATTTTTGTGATCTCTGTGGTGACTAGCACAAGCATGCAAAGTAGGCTCCGTAATGTTTCTGATTTCGGGGACTTAGTAATTTCTCTAAGTCCTTGTGTGTTGTTATTTTGTTGCCATGTAAACTTGATGCTACAGAGAGATCCATGCATATTTTGGAGATGTTCAGTAAGAATGTTTTGTAGATATAGTTGTAATTGGTCCATTCCTGCAGTTGTTTGTAATTATGGAGTGCCATAGCATGACTCAATCTTTCTCTACTTTTGCTATAAAATATTTCTGTCAGATTCTTAACATGATATTCATTTTTTGCCAAGCTTGGTGTAGTTAATCCATACATGCTATGCTTTTGTTCTTGCCATGGATAGCGTCATAAACATGCCATCTTGCTGTAGGTATGCTTGTTTTGTCATGCATTACTTTGTGGTGAGTGCATCAAGCTCACCAACATGTCCTCATCTTATTGTTTCTGCTATGCTCTGAATTCTGCCAAGTCTGAAACCTGATAACGAAACTTGCTATGTTTACATGCTCGCCACCATATCTTCTGGTCCTTTTTCGTTTATGGTCAGTAAGGGACTTTTGTCATATGCATTTAGTAGAATACTGCCATGCCTTGTTTTGCCATGTTAAGTTCCTGTAGCATGTTGATTTCGTGCTCTGAACATTGCTACCTGATGCTGTTTTCTGCATGTCCAGTAATTTCACCAAGTCTGTGATCCTGTTATCTTTTGCACTTTTGCCATGCTTGTTTGAGCTTGTTATGTTGTGAACTAGCCGTAGCTCAGTGTTCATCTTTTGTCAAGCATCTCCCGTAGATTACTGCCATATGCTTTGTTGATATGTTGGAGTGATGTAGCATTGTTACTTGTTGCATTTTAAGTACTATCATGCTGTTAATCGCAGATTCGTGTCATTCTTGTTTTGCTTGCCATTTGCAAACCGTGCATCCGTTTCCGGTGATCTTTATATCGATTTCGACCGAAATCATCTTATCTTTCCAGTGGCATGATTGGTTTGCCAAGTTACTGCCATGTTCATCATTTTCCTTCCGGAGCACGCATATGCATCGCATATCATATCTCGCATATCATACATGTCTCGCATCATGTTGCTTGTGCATTTCTCGTGATTGATTGTGGTTCCGTTTGTTTGTGTTCTTGTCTTGGGAAGAGCCGGGAGACGAGTTCGTGAACGAGGAACCTGTTGAGTACGCTTACGAGGATCAAGCTCTCGACAACTCTGAGAACCTTGCAGGCAAGATGACCACCCCTTGAAATCACTTCTATCTTTGCTTTGCTAGTTGTTCGCTCTATTGCCATGCCGCGTTACCTATCACTTGCTATATCATGCCTCCCATATTGACATGTCAGCCCCTAACCATCCTTTCCTAGCAAACCGTTGTTTGGCTATTTTACCGCTTTTGCTCAGCCCCTCTTATAGCGTTGCTAGTTGCAGGTGGAGTTGAAGTTTGTTCCATGTCGGAACATGGTTATGTTGGGATATCACAATATCTCTTATTTAATTAATGCATCTATATATATTTGGTAAAGGGTGGAAGGCTCGGCCTTATGCCTGGTGTTTTGTTCCACTCTTGCCGCCCTAGTTTCTATTATACCGGGATTATGTTCCTTGAGTTTGCGTTCCTTACGCGGTTGGGTGATTTATGGGACCCCCTTGACAGTTCGCCTTGAATAAAACTCCTCCAGCAAGGCCCAACCTTGGTTTTACCATTTGCCACCTAAGCCTTTTCCCCCGGGTTTTCGCGAGCCCGAGGGTCATCTTTATTTTAAAACCCCGGACCAGTGCTCCTTCGAGTGCTGGCCCAAACTGGGCGATGTCCGGCGCCCCCTGGGCAACCAGGGTCTATGCCAACCCGACGTCTTGCCCATCCGGTGTGCCCTGAGAACAAGATATGTGCAGCTCCTATCAGGATTTGTCGACACATTCGGGTGGCTTTGCTGTTCGAGAGTAGGATTCTTTTTACTCCTCAGTCCCTTCGTCGCTCTGGTGAGGTCTCCTGACGTAGAAGTTTTGACTATTCTCTCCTCAAATTTCACTAATTTTTTTTAGGATCACGCGGGTATCTTGGAATCGTTCCGATGGTTTTGTGGCGAGAACATTGTTCTTGGTGCCTCCTGACATTTAGGGGTTGTGGCAGTGTCCCGGGGAGTTGAGCTCCGAGGTGTTGTCGTCACAATTTTATCGTTGCAGTTCTGGAATACCTGAGGTTCGCCGACATCGAAATCTCTTTTATGCAGTTGTTGGTGAGATCACCTCGACGCCACCCAGTACTGGGGCGGGAGTTCGGGAGTATTGCCATAACTCGTATAACGGATGCTTTTCGAAGGTTGAGGTAAACGATTTCCGAAGGTTTCTTGGTTATGTGTTGACGGATGGATACAGCTGGATCTAGGGATTGCTAGTTTGGGTGATATATTTTGTGCCCCTGTATCCCCAACACCAGATTGCATAACCAGAAAGTTTCGGGAGTTTATAAGTGGGAATTCAAGTAGCCTTAGGATATTTTTCCGACAGACGCATGATATGAGATTGGGGTTCGACGTCTAGTGGTCCGCCTGTACACGGTTGGTTTTACAGTGGTCTCGTAGTGTCTTAAAGAGTCCTTGGCTATGCCGACTCGAGGACGCTTCGTATGTCATGTGCACAGCCTTGTACATGATGGTGCTGTACGATTGAGCCCGTGTGGGCCCCACCACGAAAACTCCGGACGAAATCTCTATCATATGTTTGTTCCGGCTTATTCTGCAAGCCAATACTTGTTTTGTTTTGTATTCTGGTATTCGAGTTGCTTCGAAGACATATGTTGATTCCATATCTTTTTCAAGTGGCTTCTCAACTTATGGAAGTGTGATGATTTACTACGGAATTCATTCGTTCATCCTCGCTCGAATGTTTATTGTGAAGACTATATGTTGCAATTTCTATCCGTTGATTCTACTTATCTATTTGTCTATCAAGATGCTAACGGATGTCACCCTCTTCAGGATGGCTCCGCCAACGCGTCAGAATCCGGATCGCAATGAAGGGAGTCAAGCGAACCCTCCGCCACCACCTCCGCCTCCGGAGGCATGGCAAGCTATCATGGCAGCCACCAACGCCAATGCTCAGATGATTCTGCAACTCTTGCAAGAACGCACCCAAGGGCAAGGCAATCAAGGCAATCAAGGTCAAGGCAACAATCAGTTTCACTTCGCTACACTCAACCAGTTTCTCGCAAATCAGCCCAAGTCTTTCAGCTACTGTGCCGAGGCCACGGATGCCGATGATTGGCTTGTGGACATCAACAAGCATTTTGAATGTAGCAATGTCAGGCCTGAGGACTATGTCAAGTTCGCTTCTTTTCAGCTCAAGGACCAAGCTGCTGATTGGTTTCAACAATACAAAGATTCCAGAGGAGGTCGTGTGATCACTTGGACTGGCTTCTGTCGGGACTTCAAAGCGCACCACATTCCACAAAGTGTTGTTGAGAGCAAGCGTGAGGAGTTCCACAATCTCAAGCAAGGCAACATGTCTGTGTATCAATACAACATCCAGTTTCAGAAACTTGCTCGCTTCGCTAAACAAGACGTTCCTGATGAAAAGAGCATGATCTATCACTTCAGAGGTGGCCTTAGAGAGGATCTGCAGTTAGCTCTCGTTCTTGTTGAGCCTACTCAGTTTGATCAATTCTATAATATGGCACTGAAGCAAGAGGCTGCTCAGCTCAAGTGTGAGGCTTCTAAGAAGAGAGTCAGAGACGCAGTTCAGTCTTCTTCTTCCTCACTTGTGGTAGCTAAGCAACAGAAGTTCTGGTTGCCTCCTCCTCCTCCGTTTCGTCAGTCTTACCAGCAGAAGAACAAAGGTGGCCATGGTTCTTCCTACTCTTCCAACTCTGGCTATCAGAACAAGTCTCAGAATCAAGCTCCAAAGTCCAATGCTCCTTATCACCGTCCACTCTCAGAGGTGACTTGCAACAAGTGTCAGCAGAAAGGTCACTATGCTAACAAGTGCTTCAACCAAAGGCGCCTTCCGCCTCCTCCTCCTGTCAGATCTTCCAGCAATGCAGTGGTCAAGCATAATCCAAAGTCTGCAAAGGTGAACATGATGAATGCAGCTCAAGCGGAGGAATCTACTGATGTGATAATGGGTAATCTTCCTGTTAATGATATTCCTGCAAAAGTCTTGTTTGATACTGGTGCATCTATTTCTTTCATATCAAGACCTTTTGCATCCATGAACAATTTGCATACTGTTGATCTGCCTAAGCGGATAGCGGTTTCCTCTCCGGGATTATTCATGAATACAAAAATGATGGCTCCGGATGTTTCCATCAAGATGGGAAATTATAAATTTCCGTCTTCTCCAATGGTTCTTGGTGACTCGGATATTGATTTAATTCTCGGGATGGACTGGCTTTCTAAGCACAATGCTCAACTTGATTGTGCTGCCAGGGAAATTCTATTGACTCACTCTTCTGAGGATGTTATCATTTATGCCGCTCATGATGAAACCATTCGGTTATTTTCTCTCAATGAGAAGGGCGAATTGAATGCCATCTCTCAAATTCCAGTCGTTTGTGAGTATCAAGATGTCTTTCCAGAAGAGCTTCCGGGTATGCCTCCTCACCGGCCAGTTGAGTTCGTTATCGAACTAGAGCCTGGCACTGAACCCATTTGCAAGCGTCCATACAAGCTTGGACCCAACGAGCTGAAGGAATTGAAGAAACAGCTCGATGAACAAGAGCGTCTGGGTTTGATCAGACCGAGTTCTTCTCCATGGGGTTGTGGTGTTCTTTTTGTCAAGAAGAAGGATGGCACGGACCGACTTTGTGTTGACTACCGCCCATTGAACAAGAAGACAATCAAGAACAAGTATCCACTTCCCAACATCAATGAGTTATTCGAGCAACTCAAAGGTGCTAAAGTCTTCTCCAAGCTTGACCTTCGTATGGGTTATCATCAGATTCGCATTCGTGAAGAAGATATTCCCAAGACAGCATTCAGAACAAGCTTTGGTTCTTATGAATATACTGTCGTGTCTTTCGGCCTTGTCAATGCTCCTCCAGTATTCTCTCGGATGATGAATTTCATCTTCAACCCCTATACCAATGAATTCGTTCTGGTGTACCTCGATGATATCTTGGTCTTCTCCAAGAATAAGAAGGATCATGCCAAACATTTGCGATTGGTGCTCGACAAGCTCAGAGAGTACCAATTCTATGCGAAGTTCTATAAATGTGAGTTTTGGCTCGATGAAGTTCTTTTCCTTGGTCACATCATCTCTGCCAAGGGCATCGCTGTTAACCCCGAGAAGGTGTCCGCAATTGTGAATTGGGAACCCCCTCAGAATGTTAAGCAGCTCCGCAGTTTTCTCGGTCTTGCAAGCTATTGCCGAAGATTCGTTGAGAATTTCTCTAAGATTGCAAAGGCTCTTTCCAACCTCCTCCAGAAGCATGTGAAGTATGCCTGGTCTCCTGAGTGTGACGTTGCTTTCAACACTCTCAAAGAGAAACTAGTCACAGCTCCTGTCTTAACTCCTCCTGATGAATCCAAGCCATTTGAAGTTTTCTGTGATGCTTCTCTCCAAGGTCTCGGTGCTATGTTAATGCAAGAGAAGAAAGTTGTGGCCTATACCTCTCGTCAGTTGAAGCCCAACGAGAAGAACTACCCCACTCACGATCTTGAGTTGGCGGCAGTTGTCCATGCATTAATAACGTGGAGACATCTCTTGTTGGGAAGACAAGTGGACATTTTCACCGATCACAAGAGTCTCAAGTACATCTTCACTCAGCCCAACCTCAACCTCAGACAGACTCGATGGGTCGAAATGATTCAAGAGTACAATCCGAGTATTGAATATACTCCAGGCAAGGCCAATGTCATTGCAGATGCTTTAAGCAGGAAGGCTTATTGCAACATCTTATTTCTCAAGCCTTTCCAACCGGATCTTTGTGAAGCTTTCCGCAAGCTGAATCTCCAAGTTGGTCCTGAAGGCTTTCTTGCCAACCTCATAGTCTCTCCTACTTTGGAAGATCAAATTCGTGAGGCACAACTTCTTGATGCCATGGTGAAGAAGGTGAAACGTGGTATCGACAAGGGTCTTTCCAAATACAAGTGCTATCGCATTGATGACAGAGACACTTTATTCTTCGAGGACCGGATTGTGGTTCCTAAAGGTGATCTAAGGAAAGTCATAATGAACGAAGCGCACAATTCTCTTCTGTCCATTCATCCTGGAAGTACGAAGATGTACCATGACCTCAAGCAGTCGTATTGGTGGACTCGAATGAAGCGAGAAATTGCTCAATTCGTGAATGAATGTGATGTCTGTCGAAGAGTGAAAGCAGAACACCAACGACCAGCTGGTCTCCTCCAACCTCTTGCTATCCCAGAGTGGAAGTTTGATCATATCGAAATGGACTTCGTGACTGGTTTTCCAAAGTCCAAGCATGGAAATGATGCCATCTTCGTTGTCATTGACAAGCTTTCTAAAGTGGCTCATTTCCTCCCAATCAAAGAATCCATCACAGCAGCTCAGTTGGCAGAGCTATACACCTCCAGAATTGTCTCCTTGCACGGCATTCCACAATTGATTTCTTCAGATCGTGGAAGCATCTTCACCTCTAAGTTCTAGGACTCCTTCCAGAAGGCCATGGGCACAAACATTCGCTTCAGCACAGCCTTCCATCCTCAAACTAGTGGCCAAGTCGAGCGAGTCAATCAAATTCTTGAAGATATGCTCAGGGCTTGTGTCATTTCCTTTGGCATGAAATGGGAAGATTGTCTTCCATATGCTGAATTCTCCTACAACAACAGCTTCCAAGCAAGTTCGGGCAAGGCCCCATTCGAGATTCTCTATGGCAGAAAGTGCCGTACTCCTCTCAATTGGTCAGAGACTGGTGAACGCCAACTTCTTAGCAATGACTTAATCACTGAAGCTGAAGAAATGTGTAAAGTCATCCGTGATAATCTCAAAGCCGCGCAATCGCGCCAGAAGAGTTACTACGACAGTAAGCACCGTGATGTGGTTTTCGAGATCGGAGACCATGTCTACCTCCGCGTCTCTCCAATGAAAGGCACTCGTCGCTTCGGTATCAAGGGGAAGCTTGCCCCTAGATACGTGGGTCCTTTCAAGATCATTGGCAAAAGAGGCGACCTCGCCTATCAACTTGAGCTTCCTTCCAACTTCGCGAATGTGCACGATGTGTTCCACGTGTCACAGCTCCGCAAGTGCTTCAAGACGCCTAAGCGCACTATCAACTTCGAAGAGATTGACCTTCAAGAAGATTTGTCTTATCATGAGCACCCCGTTGCTATTCTTGAAGAAACTGAGCGCAAGACTCGCAACAAGTCAATCAAATTCCTGAAAGTGAAGTGGTCGCACCATTCCGACTGGGAAGCCACCTGGGAACGCGAGGACCATCTCCGTTCCGAATATCCGGAGTTCTTTCAGTCCTAGATCTCGGGACGAGATCCTCTCGTAGTGGTGGAGTGTTGTAACACCCCGCATGTAACTTTCCATATTTGTAACTCCGACTCTTGCCATTTTCGGCTATGTGTTATGATATTCCCTCCATGGTCGGGTTTTGTTCTTCGTTTTGTATTTTGTTCTTGTCATGCATTTCATATCATGTCATCATGTGCATTGCATTCGCATACGTGTTCGTCTCATGCATCCGAGCATTTTCCCCGTTGTCCGTTTTGCAATCCGGCGCTCCTATCTCCTCCGGTGCACCCCTCTTGTTTTCTTTCGTGAGCGGGTGTCAAACATTCCCGGAAAGGACGGAGGCTTGTCAAGTGGCCTTGGTATACCACCCGGAGACCACCAGTCAAGTTTCGTTCCATTTGGAGGTCGTTTGGTACTCCAACGGTTAACCGGGCATCCGCAAAGTCCATTTGTGTGTTGCAGCAAAAACCCCCTCAAAACCAGCCCAAAACCCACCAAACTCTCTTCCATGCTGTAGGTCGTTCGATCACGATCGTGTGGGCGAAAACCGCACCTCATTTGGACTCTCCTAGCTCCCTCTACCTATAAATATGTGACCCTCCCGAAAAACAACCGCAGTCCAAACCCTAGCCGCCTCCCTCCGCGCGCCGGACACGTCCGCCCGGCGCCGGACGTTTCTCCGCCGCCGCCCGCGACCAATCAGTGGCCGCCACGTGTCGCCCGGCCCGCCGCCGTACGCCGCGCCGCCCGCGGCCCGGGAAGCCCGCAGCCGGCCCCCGCGGGCCCGCGCTCTCCTCCGCGCCGGTGCCTCGCCCCGCCGCCGCCGGCCGGCCCCGCCGTCCTCGCCGCCGCCGGCGCCCGCGTCGCCCCGCCGGCGCCGCCCGCGCCCGACGTGGCCTCCCTCCGGCGCCGCCCCCTCTTCCCCGTCGGCCACCGCACCTCCCCGGTGCCTCCTCCTTCTCCGCGCCGCCGTCGGCAACCGCCACCGGCGAGCTCCTCGAGCCCCTCCTCGATCCGATCTGAACGGAGCCCGTACGGTTGACTTTTCCCCTTACCCCCTTATTTTCCGTAAGTCTTTTGACTCTGCATATAGCTCTGTTTCACGCGTGTAATATGTCAAATTGTTCGACTCGTGATGCTCATCATTTAAACTTGATGCTACAGAGAGATCCATGCATATTTTGGAGATGTTCAGTAAGGATGTTTTGTAGATATAGTTGTAATTGATCCGTTCCTGTAGTTGTTTGCAATTATGGAGTGCCATAGCATGACTCAATCTTGCTCTACTTTTGCTATAAAATATTTCTGGCAGATTCTTAACATGATATTCATTTTTTGCCAAGCTTGGTGTAGTTGATCCATACCTGCTATGCTTTTGTTCTTGCCATGAATAGATTCATAAACATGCCATATTGCTGTAGGTATGCTTGTTTTGTCATGAATTACTTTGTGGTGAGTGCATCAAGCTCACCAACATGTCCTCATCTTATTGTTTCTGCGATGCTCTGAATTCTGCTAAGTCTGAAACCTGATAACGAAACTTGCTATGTTTACATGCTTACCACCATATCTTCTGGTCCTTTTTGGCTTATGGTCAGTAAGGGACTTTTGTCATATGCATTTAGTAGAATACTGCCATGCCTTGTTTTGCCATGTTAAGTTCTTGTAGGATGTTGATTTCGTGCTCTGAACATTGCTACCTGATACTGTTTTCTGCATGTCCAGTAATTTCACCAAGTCTGTGATCCTGTTATCTTTTGCACTTTTGCCATGCTTGTTTGAGCTTTTTACGTTGTGAACTAGCCGTAGCTCAGTGTTCATCTTTTGTCAGGAATCTCCTGTAGATTACTTCCATATGCTTTGTTGCTATGTTGGAGTGCTGTAGCATTGTTACTTATTGCATTTTAAGTGCTATCATGCTGTTAATCGCAGATTCGTGTCATTCTTGTTTTGCTTGCCATTTGCAAACCGTGCATCCGTTTCCGGTGATCTTTATATCGATTTCGACCGAAATCATCTCATCTTTCCAGTGGCAGGCTTGGTTTGCCAAGTTATTGCCATGTTCATTATTTTCCTTCCGGAGCACGCATATGCATCGCATATCATATCTCGCATATCATATCTCGCATATCATACATGTCTCGCATCATGTTGCTTGTGCATTTCTCGTGATTGATTGTGGTTCCATTTGTTTGTGTTCTTGTCTTGGGTAGATCCGGGAGACGAGTTCTTGAACGAGGAACCTGTTGAGTACGCTTACGAGGATCAAGCTCTCGACAACTCTGAGAACCTTGCAGGCAAGATGACCACCCCTTGAAATCACTTCTATCTTTGCTTTGCTAGTTGTTCGCTCTATTGCCATGCCGCGTTACCTATCACTTGCTATATCATGCCTCCCATATTGCCATGTCAGCCCCTAACCATCCTTTCCTAGCAAACCGTTGTTTGGCTATTTTACCGCTTTTGCTCAGCCCCTCTTATAGCGTTGCTAGTTGCAGGTGGAGTTGAAGTTTGTTCCATGTCGGAACATGGTTATGTTGGGATATCACAATATCTCTTATTTAATTAATGCATCTATATATATTTGGTAAAGGGTGGAAGGCTCGGCCTTATGCCTGGTGTTTTGTTCCACTCTTGCCGCCCTAGTTTCTATTATACCGGGATTATGTTCCTTGAGTTTGCGTTCCTTACGCGGTTGGGTGATTTATGGGACCCCCTTGACAGTTCGCCTTGAATAAAACTCCTCCAGCAAGGCCCAACCTTGGTTTTACCATTTGCCACCTAAGCCTTTTCCCCCGAGTTTTCGTGAGCCCGAGGGTCATCTTTATTTTAAAACCCCGGACCAGTGCTCCTTCGAGTGCTGGCCCAAACTGGGCGATGTCCGGCGCCCCCTGGGCAACCAGGGTCTATGCCAACCCGACGTCTTGCCCATCCGGTGTGCCCTGAGAACGAGATATGTGCAGCTCCTATCGGGATTTGTCGACACATTCGGGTGGCTTTGCTGGTCTTGTTTTACCATTGTCGAAATGTCTTGTAAACCGGGATTCCGAGACTGATCGGGTCTTTCCGGGAGAAGGTTTATCCTTCGTTGACCGTGAGAGCTGATGATGGGCTAAGTTGGGACACCCCTGCAGGGTATTATCTTTCGAAAGCCGTGCCTGCGGTTATGAGGCAGATGGGAATTTGTTAATGTCCGGTTGTAGAGAACTTGTCACTTGACCCAATTAAAATACATCAACTGCGTGTGTAGCCGTAATGGTCTCTTCTCGGCGAAGTCCGGGAAGTGAACACGGTCTGAGTTATGTATGACGTAAGTAGGAGTTCAGGATCACTTCTTGGTCATTGCTAGATGACGACCGTTCCGTTGCTTCTCTTCTCGCTCTCATTTGCGTTTGTTAGCCACCATATATGCTTATTGCTGCTGCAGCTCCACCTTATTACACCTTCCTTTCCTATAAGCTTAAATAGTATTGATCTCGCGGGTGTGAGATTGCTGAGTCCCCGTGACTCACAGATTCTACCAAAACAGTTGCAGGTGCCGACGATGCCAGTGCAGATGATGGGATCGATCTCAAGTGGGAGTTCGATGAGGAACGTGGTTGTCGTGGAATTGTCACGGCAGATATCCTCGAGCTAGGACTTAGTCGTGGAGCCATCGCAACTAGGAAGCTTGAAGGGGTTAATGCGGGACAAGGAACACGAGGGTTTATACTGGTTGGCCCCCTTACGGTGAAGGTAAAGCCTACGTCCAGTTTGAGGTGGTATTGATTAGGGTTACGATCACCAGGGAGCTAAACTGCTATGCCCGGCTCTCGATGAGATTGTCCCCCCTAAACCGCTGCCGGGTCGTCCCTTTATATAGGGAGGTTGACGCCTAGCAGCCCTTAGAGTCCCGGTCGGCTCATAAGAGTGTCCGGCTCGGACTCTCAATCATACTTGCCTTACACTACAAGTTCTACCTTAATAATGATTGTAACTACGGGCCTTAAGCCATATCCGGGTCTCAGCCATCTCTGGCCCATCGTCTTCAAACTTGGCTCCGGGCTTCTGGCAATGACCACGCGAGTAACCCGGCCCCTCCTGGCGGGTGACTCTAAGGTCTATATCCTCAACATTAGGCCCCAGATTGATTTGAGCCGGCTCATGTCAATCTTCAACTCCTCCAACAGAAAAAATCTCCGGCTTACCATTCATGTGAAGGCCATAACCCGGAGTGACGTCATCCTCTGGACTCCGGATAATCCGCCGTGACGTCATCCTCCATTAAGTCCGTTTTTTACTCTGCCAGATCCGCAACGGATCTTTGCTTTTACTGTCATCCCGAAAATCGAGGCGTCGTGGGGGGGAGATAACCACGCCATGGTCTCCTTGAATCTCGCGCCCACTTATGACCTTGCCTTATAAATAGGCCGGCCCGACGGGCTCTTCTCACGCTCTCTTCTTCCTCCTCGCGCCATCGCTCTTCTGCCCGAGCTCCTCCGCCGTCGCCGCTGCGGGTCTTCTCGTCGTCACCAAGCTCAGGCCGCTGCATCACCCTGAACGGACCAGAGAAACGCAACAACCTCCGCAGCTCTCCAACTCCGGTAAGTCTTGCTTGCCCTGTAAGATAGATCTACCGTAGGGTTCGTCTGTGTTCTTTGCGTTCATCGCCATTGCCACAAGCCTCGGTAGTTCTCGTAGTCACTGCACTTGTTTGATCTTTAGCCTTGTATAGAACTAGTGCGGTAGTTGTTTAGGGCTCATTTCAAGTGCCAGTAAATCTCTTTCCACTGTATAGATGCTTCGTTCGAGCTCCAGAACATCCGCTCATCTGTTTCTAGGTCTAGAAAAGTTTCATTTCACCCGACCATTTTGATCCAAAAAATTTACTGCAATATGTGAAATCTGTTTTACCACACTTAGTAAAAACTGCAACCATTGAATCTTGGCGGCTTACGATTCCGGGTTAAAGAAACCACACGCTGCCGAATCCTCCGACTTACAGAAAACCATGCTTCGCAGAATCCTCCGACTTAAAGAAAACCACCGTATTTGAGTATATACCATTAGTCCCCTTCATAAGCCGCCATCATAGTTTTGAACTGTAGATCTCCGGCTTATAATTAACCCGGACATTTTTCCTTTTTTGTCATAGACCATCAACTTTCACCATGCCTCCCAAGGCTTCCATCACTTGCAACTGGATGAGGTCCAACGTCACCAACGAGACCCTGGCCAATTTTGTTAAGTCCGGATATTTTCCTAAGAAGGAAATCATGTCCTACCGTGCCCCTGACCCGTCGGAAGAGAGACCGCAGCCAAGGGAGGGGGAGGTAGTGATCTTCGCAGATCATATGAGCCGAGGCTTCGCACCGCCCGGCTCAAAGTTTTTTAGGGACGTGCTCAACTTCTTCGACTCGCGGCCTCAAGATATAGGACCCAACTCCGTATCCAACATCTGCAATTTCCAAGTCTTTTGCGAAGTGTACCTTGCAGAAGAGCCTAGTCTGCTGCTCTTCAGAGAGCTGTTTTACTTAAACCGCCAGAATGAGTGCGCCAACGGGCCAAGTCTGGAGTTAGGTGGCATCTCCATCCAACGGCGTAGAGACTGTCTGTTCCCTTATGCAGAGCCGCCGAGCCACCCCAAGGACTGGAATATGACTTGGTTCTACTGCCAAGATACATCCCCGGCTGATGAAAGCCCGCTGCCCGGCTTTCGCCCAACACGTCTAGAGCCGACTCACCCGCTGTCGGACAAGCTGACTGCAGCGGAGCGCCAGCCTCTGCTTCCCACTATCAATAAGATCAAAGCCCTCCTGGGCAACGGTCTGAACGGAATCGACCTGGTCCGGGTCTGAATCTCATGGCGGGTGATCCCATTGAGCCGCCGCCCCGGCTTAATGTGTGAGTACACCGGGCGAAAAGATGACCCTCAGAGGCATAGTCGCAATGATCTTCCAGAAGACGTTGCAGAAGAAGAGACCAAGGCTCTTTTAAACGAGAGCTTGGCAGACTGCGGAAGGACCGGGTTAGCCCCCTTCTGCAAGACCAACCCAGCCCCAGCGGTAAGCCGCTGACTTTAACTTATTATCCTTTTCTGCATATAACCTTCATCTGAATCGTTGTAAGAATTCACCATTGTATCTTTCAGGCTGATGATAAGTTCTGGCGGGTCAAATATGACCATGAGGCGGCCAAGAAGACCAGGAAGGCGAAGAAAGCCGCCAAGAAAGCCGCCCCTCGCAAAAAAGGAAGCAGACCTACTGCTTCGGAGCTGATGCAATTAAGCGACAGCTCCGAGTCAGAGGTAACCCCTAAGCCTTTAAATTCTTGCTGTATTGGTTGTTTGTTGCTGTCCGCCTTATCAACACTTGCTCATTGACAGGATGACACCGGCGCCAGTAACCCGGTGGTTGAAGAGGTAATGTCACTTTCCTCCGACTCGGAGCCCTTGCCACAGCTGAAAGTCCGAAGGGTAACCCGGAAAGTAAGCTTTTCACATCCTTTAGCTTACCAAGACCCTCAATTTATTTTGAAGCGACAGGTTCATGAAAGCCGGCGTCACACCCGGACCAATAAGGACACCGATCTCTCCGCCGGGTTACCCAACGCAACAAGGAAGCGTCGAACTGAGGTTTTTTCTCACTTGTACCCTTTTCACCCGTTGGCGGGCGTTATCCGTCAGCTCTCTAGTTACCAGGAGACCTCCCCCTCTTCGGGTGACTCCATGCAATCAAATCTGCCGGCTTTCAAGACCGCACCCGGGTAACAACAAGCATCTTATGCTGTTCAGATCTTTATTCATATTCTTTGTACCAACCTTTGTTGTTCTTTCAGTGCCCAGGCAAAGCTCACCAAGAGGGTGAAGAAAACCAAGGCGGCCGGAGTGCCGGACCTGCCTGAGCCGGCGGCGACAGTCCAAGAACCGCTAGCTGCCTCCGCCCCCGAAGCCACCACTCCAATGGACACGGCGCCTGAAGCCACTGCCCCAACTACCAAGGCAACAACCGAAGCTTCGGTTAACCCGGAGGCCTCCGGCTCAGCTCCGCCAGCAGACGACCCGGACGTGGTAATCACCCGGACGGAGTTCGTTGAGCCGGGGAGACCAACCGTGTTGGCCAAATGCTCCGCGAAGGGGGAGTTGCTGCAGCCCCACCGGGTGAACTTGGACCTCTCCGACTACACCAACTTGAGCATTGGAGAGCTCGTCTCTGGCTACATCAGCCAGGTGCACAAGAGCCGGGACGCGGAGGTCGCCATGGTAAACCAGATCCAACAAAAATCTGAGGTATTCTTCTGCTGTCTTCTTACTTACCGCATAAATACCTTTGCCATGCTAGCCCCCAAGTCGATAACTTATGATTGAATATGTTGTAGACTTAGGTTCCGGCTTACGCAATTGAGCCGGCAGTATGTAGATAGATACGTTCAATATGCATTAGCCCCCAAGTGCCAAGTGTCTTTGCTTGGAAAACGCTTGGGACTTACATAATAACTGTTAATAACCCGGAAATTTACACAGGCTGTGGGCAAGAAGCTAGAGGCGGACCTTGCGGATCTCAAGAGCCGGCTGAAAATGCAGGAGATGGAGACCCGGAAGGCAAACGCCAAGTTTGTATCTAGCATCGCCACTCAAGAAAAGCTGAAGACCGAGTTTGATGCTGAGCGAAAAGCCTGGGCCGAAGAGAAGGCCGCACTGGTGACCCGGGTGGAACAGGCGGAGAAGGCTCTCTCTGAGAAGACCGCCGAGCTCTCCGGCCTAAAGCGCCAGGTTTCCCAAATGGTGGCCGCCATCTTCGGTAAGTCGCCTCACCGGCTTTCATCAATGTTGGAATGTTTATATCTCATTATTCATCCTTGCCACCAGCTTACTTGATTCTGTTAAACAGGCCCCAGAAGTGCCAACCTCAACCAGAGTGTGGTCACCAAGCTAAAGGCCGTGTATACCCTGGTGGAACAGCTCTACACCGGGTCACAGCGTGCCTTAGCTGTGGTGGCCCTATCCAACGAGGTGCCAACTCACCTGGCCGAAGTCCTGCGCCGGCTCGCCGTTCTGCCTCAGCGGATCCAAGAGCTGCGACGGGCCTCTGTGAGAGCCGGAGCAATCGCCGCGCTGAGCCGGGCCAAGGCATTCCTGCCGGAGCTAGACCCGGCAGACATCGCCCTGGGTTATCCAAGCCTGAAGGAAGACGGCTCAGCTTTTGACCAGAAGGATTTCGCAGCCTGCGTGAAGGCGGTACGCCCGGTGGCCACCCTTATCGGGAATGACACGGATCTGACCAAGTATCAGCCGGGTTATGATGCGGAGAATTAGAGGATTCCAACCCCTCGCTATGATGCCCTCAACCTGATCCCTCCTGCTCGTCAGCACACCTTTGCCCCGGAGATTGACCCGGCCGGGTTAATTGACGAGGAAGCCCAATTCGAAGCTCTCAGCGGCATCGACTGGAAGTCATCAAACTTCCAGGTCTTGGGATCAGCCGGAGGAGAAGACAGGAATGAGCCGGAGACTTCAACTCAGCGGGCATCGTGACTCGGCTGGCGATTTACCAAACAATGCTCCACCCGTTTTTAGACTTGATGAGTTTTTGTAATAGAGTAGGTGCAACAGTTCATCTCTGCCGTGCCATCGTGCACGTATTGAATGCGAAAGTCCTTTGAAGTTGTCTCTTTGATGTTTCTCCGGGTTATAACCATCCCTTTGTTTTTCTCAACCTCAAAGAGGTGCCTTTAAGTATCCTGCATAGAAAGGCAAATCACAAGTCTCAAGGCGGCTTACCGCCCTGAGAGTCAGGTGCTTTGGATAGATAACCCGGAATATGAATCAAAAAAGACTGGTCCTCCATGATATCCTTAACACAGCCGTAATAACACACTTAGCGGCCTGTAAGCATACTTCCGGTTTAAATAACCCGGGTAACCAGGTTGGTATCTTAACTCCGATTTACCTGTTGTAATGACACCCATGGCGTTCAACGAACACTGTAAACCAAAGTTAAGCCAGTAAAGTGAGACCCGGCCGTACACACCTTGACATAATCAGAGTAAACTTGTGATAAAGCAGAGGAACTTAGGGGCTTCCGGTTCGAATACGACCAGAGACCCGGCCCAAAGGGGTTAAGCCAAGATTCGGATACGATCATATAGCCCCCAATGGGTGTGGCGATGCCAATCAAGAGGGTACCGACAGCTATGTTCTCTTTGGTTCGAATACGACCCATGTTTGAACAGGAAGCCCCCAAGTGAATTTTAGAATTGTTTAACGACGCTGATTCGAATACGATCCACGTCGGTTCTCAGAGGGGTTAAACTATGATTCAAATATGACCAAAGGTAACCTCCCAATGAGCTCGGCACTTTGCCAATCAAATGGGTATCGACAGCTATGTTCTCTTTGGTTCGAATACGACCCATGTGTGAACAGGAAGCCCCCAAGAGACTTTACCGCTTACGGCTAGATTCGAATACGATCATAAGCCGGATCCTCCTTTAAGTCATCATGTAAACAACACGCACATATTTGGAGGAGAAAAAAGGACAGAGGTCCTGCTTTATTGCTTATCATAATATATACATGGCTGAGAGAAATATGTACACCACGAGAGCCGGTGGCTCAAGTGTAGTAAGGCCGAAGCTGAGCTATGTTCCACGGCCGACGGGTCTCTTCCTCTGACTTACGTGAATCTTTGTGCTCCCGAATGTCAATGAGGTAATATGACCCGTTGTGCAAGTTCTTGCTGACCACAAAGGGCCCTTCCGAAGGCGGGGATAACTTGTGTGCATCTGTTTGATCCTGGATGAGCCGGAGCACAAGGTCGCCTTCCTGGAAGACCCGGGATTTGACCCGGCGGCTATGATAACGACGCAGGTCTTGTTGGTAAATCGCTGAACGGGCTGCTGCCACATCACGCTGTTCGTCCAACAAGTCAAGAGCATCTTGACGCGCCTGTTCATTATCCGTCTCAACGTAAGCCGCCACGCGAGGTGAGTTGTGACGGATGTCACTAGGAAGGACTGCTTCTGCTCCATAAACCATGAAGAAAGGCGTGAAGCCTGTAGACCTGTTAGGAGTAGTGTTGATACTCCATAAGATGGACGACAACTCCTCCACCCAACAACTCGGCGTCCGCTGCAAAGGGACCAAAAGCCGGGGCTTGATGCCCTTCAGAATCTCCTGATTAGCTCTCTCAGCTTGACCATTGGATTGAGGATGAGCCACTGAAGAAACATCAAGTCGGATATGCTCTCGTTGACAAAACTCTTCCATGGCGCCCTTGGAGAGATTGGTGCCATTGTCAGTTATAATGTTGTGCGGAAAGCCAAAGCGGAAAATCACCTTTTTCATAAATTGAACCGCCGTGGCTGCATCGCACTTGCTAACTGGCTCAGCTTCCACCCACTTTGTGAATTTATCAACTGCCACCAAGAGGTGGGTCTTCTTATCCTTGGACCTTTTAAAAGGACCAACCATATCAAGCCCCCAGACCGCAAAGGGCCAAGTGATTGGAATCATCCTCAGCTCCTGAGCCGGCACATGAGCCCGTCGTGAGAACCTCTGGCAACCATCACATTTACTGACCAAGTCCTCTGCATCAGCATGAGCCGTCAACCAATAAAAACCATGACGGAAAGCTTTGGCCACAAGGGACTTTGAGCCGGCATGATGACCACAATCCCCTTCATGGATCTCACGCAAGATCTCTTGACCTTCCTCAGGGGAGACAGAACGCTGAAATGCTCCTGTAACACTTGATGATGCAACTCGCCATCGATAACGATCATTGACTTAGCCCGCCGGGTTATTTGCCTGGCCAAAGTTTCATCCTCAGGCAACTCTCCCTGGGTTATATAAGCCAGATATGGCATTGTCCAGTCTGGTATGACCTGAAGAGCCGCCACCAGACGTGCCTCCGGGTCAGGGATAGCCAAGTCTTCCTCTGTAGGCAACTTAACCGAAGGGTTACACAGGACGTCCAGGAAAGTGTTAGGCGGCACCGGCTTTCGCTGAGAGCCCAGCCGGCTTAGAGCATCAGCCGCCTCGTTCTTCCTGCGATCAATGTGCTCCACTTGGTAGCCCTGAAAGTGCCCAGCAATGGCATCAACCTCGCGGCGATAAGCCACCATGAGAGGATCCTTAGAATCCCACTTGCCTGATACTTGTTGAGCCACCAAGTCTGAGTCACCAAAGCACCTTACCCGGCTCAAGCTCATCTCCTTAGCCATCCGAAGACCGTGGAGCAGGGCCTCGTACTCAGCCGCGTTGTTAGTGCAAGGAAACATCAACTGTAGCACATAATGGAACTTGTCACCTTTAGGGGATGCCAATACAACGCCAGCCCCCGAGCCCTCCAACTGCTTGGACCCATCGAAATGAATAGTCCAATACGTGTTATCCGGCTTTTGCTCGGGCACTTGTGACTCTGTCCAATCGTTGATGAAATCCACCAAGGCCTGAGACTTAACAGCAGTGCGTGGCACATATTTGAGACCATGAGGTCCAAGTTCTATGGCCCACTTAGCAATTCTCCCTGTGGCCTCTCTGTTTTGAATGATATCACCAAGGGGGGCAGAACTGACCACAGTGATGGGATGACCCTGAAAATAATGCTTAAGTTTCCGGCTTGCCATGAACACACCATATACCAGCTTCTGCCAATGCGGGTACCGCTGCTTGGACTCAATGAGCACTTCGCTGACATAATAAACCGGCCGCTGAACCGGGTGCTCCTTACCCTCCTCCTTGCGCTCCACCACGATAGCCACACTGACGGCTCGTGCGTTTGCCGCCACATACAATAATAAGGGTTCCTTATCAACTGGAGCAGCAAGGACTGGAGGCTCTGCCAGCTGCTTCTTCAAATCCTCAAAGGCGGTATTAGCTGCATCATTCCAGACAAAGTTATCAGTTTTCTTCATCAACTGATATAAGGGCATGGCCTTCTCACCCAAACGGCTTATAAACCGGCTTAAAGCAGCGATGCGACCCGCCAGACGCTAAACGTCATTTACACACGCCGGCTTAGCCAGAGAGGTGATAGCCTTGATCTTCTCCGGGTTAGCCTCAATGCCTCTGTCAGAAACCAAAAAGCCCAAGAGTTTGCCTGCGGGAACACCAAAGACACACTTGGCCGGGTTAAGCATCATCTTATAGACCCGGAGATTATCAAAGGTCTCCTTTAAATCATCTATCAGGGTTTCCTCTTTTATGGACTTAACCACAATGTCGTCCACGTAAGCGTGAACATTGCGCCCAATCTGCTTATGAAGACTGTTTTGTACACAACGCTGGTAAGTCGCCTGTGCACACTTGAGCCCAAAGGGCATAGACACATAGCAGAACGCTCCAAAGGGAGTGATGAACGCCGTCTTCTCCTGGTCCTTAACTGCCATCTTAATCTGATGATAACAAGAATAAGCATCCAAGAAACTTAAGCGTGCACAACCTGCCGTAGCATCAATGATTTGATCAATACGGGGGAGGGCAAAAGGATCAGCCGGACACGCCTTGTTCAAGTCCATGTAGTCCACACACATCCGCCAGGTGCCATTCTTCTTGAGTACTAGCACCGGGTTAGCTAACCACTCTGGGTGAAAGACTTCAACGATAAACCCGGCCGCCAAGAGCTGGGCCACTTCTTCCCCAATGGCTTTCCGCCTCTCTTCATTAAACCGCCGAAGGAACTGTCTGACCGTCTTAAATTTCGGATCAACATTGAGAGTATGCTCAGCGAGTTCTCTAGGTACACCTGGCATGTCAGAAGGTTCCCATGCGAAGATGTCCCTATTCTCACGGATGAACTCGATGAGCGCGCTTCCCTATTTTGGATCCAGATTGGCACTGATGCTAAACTGCTGAGATGAATCTCCTGGAACAAAATCAACAAGCTTAGTTTCATCAGCCGACTTAAATTTCATCGCCGGCTCAGTCTCCGTAGTCGGCTTTTTCAGAGAGGTCATATCTGTTGGGTCAACATTGTCTTTGTAAAACTTCAACTCCTCTGTAGCACAAACAGACTCTGCATAAGCCGCATCGCCTTCCTCACACTCCAGAGCCACTTTCCGGCTACCGTGAACCGTAATAGTCCCATTGTGACCCGGCATCTTGAGGTGTAAGTACACATAACACGGTCGTGCCATGAACTTGGCGTAAGCCGGCCGCCCAAATATAGCATGATATGGACTTCTTATCTTGACCACCTCAAAGGTTAACTTCTCCACCCTGTAGTTGTTCTCATCACCAAAAGCCACTTCCAATTCGATCTTGCCGACTGGATAAGCCGACTTACCAGGTACCACACCATGGAAGATAGTGTTTGACTGGCTGAGGTTCTTATCAACCAACCCCATACGGGGAAAAGTCTCATAATAGAGGATGTTGATGCTGCTGCCTCCATCCATGAGCACCTTTGTGAACTTGTATCCTCCCACTTGAGGAGCCACTACTAAGGCCAAGTGGCCCGGGTTATACACCCAGGGAGGGTGATCCTCCCTGCTCCACACTATAGGCTGTTCAGACCACCGCAAGTAGCGTGGGACCGCCGGCTCAACGGCATTCACAGCCCTCTTGTGAAGCTTCTGATCTCGCTTGCATAGACTAGTGGTAAACACATGATACTGTCCACCACTAAGCTGCTTTGGATTGGTCTGATAACCCCCCTGCTGCTGTTGATGACCCTGGCCAGACTGTTGATTAAAGCCCCCTTGACCGTTCTGAGGACCGGAATTTGAGCCGCCGCCCGGGCCATGAAAACCGCCAGCGCCTGAGCCGCCGCCCGGGCCATTGTAATTTTTAAAGGCCTTCATGATTGTGCAATCCTTCCACAGATGAGTCGTTGGCTTCTCTCTAGAGCCATGCCTTGGACAAGGTTCATTCAACAGCTGCTCCAGCGTCGGACCTGACCCGCCGCCTCGGGGAGGGGGCCTCCCCTTGCGTCGCTGGTTATTACCTTGGGAGTTGGCGTTGGCTACAAACTCTAGGCTGCCATCGGCCTTGCGCTTGCCTCCTCCTTGGTTCCCCGGGTTAAACTGAGGACCCTTGCCATTGCCGTTCTTCTTTCCCTTCCCTGTCCTTTAATCATCTGAAGGGGGATCCTTGGTACCATCAGAATCGGCGTACTTAACAAGAGCTGCCATTAGTGTACCCATATCACTGCAGTCGCGCTTAAGCCGCCCGAGTTTCATCTTTAGGGGCACAAAACGATAGTTCTGCTCCAGCATTAAGACTGCAGAACCGGCATCCATCTTATCTGATGAATGTATGATCTCCTTAACCCGGCGAACCCAATGTGTCGTGGACTCACCCTCCTGCTGCTTACAGTTAGTCAAATCCACAATTGACATAGACTGCCTACAGGTATCTTTGAAGTTTTGGATGAACCGGGCTTTCAGCTCAGCCCAAGACCCAATGGAATTCGGTGGTAGCCCTTTCAACCAAGTGCGGGCAGTTCCATCTAACATCATGGTGAAATACTTGGCCATGGCCGCCTCACTGACCTCCAGCAGCTCCATAGCCATCTCATAACTCTCGATCCAGGCTGCGGGTTGTAAGTCAGCTGTGTAATTAGGCACCTTTCTAGGGCCTTTGAAGTCCTTGGGTAGACGCTCATTACGGATAGCTGGCACTAAACAAGGGACGCCCCCGGTCCTGGTAGGGATACCCACGTCGACGGAGGTCGTCGGATAAGCCGGGGGGGTCTGATAAGCCGTCAACTGAGGCACTTGCTCCGCCTCTTGCCGTGCTTTGTCCTGGTCTGCCACATGAAAGGCTCCGTTATAAGCTGGGCCGTGGCCAGGGGGCGGGTCGTGGCGTCGGACGTTACTTGAGCCGGTCGCTGAGACCATGTGCCTGCTGTAACTCGGGCTCTGACCCAGACGAGGGGTCGAGTGGATCCTATCCCGGCTGTAGGAGTACGCCTCCTGCTGCGCCAGTGCCGTCTGAAGGAGTTCCCTGACCCGGCGGGTTTCAATAGCCGTCGGAGAGTCGCCGTCAACTGGGAGAGCCGCCAGCCGTGCTGCCGCAGCGACCATGTTCTCCAGCGGGTTATTATAATGACCCGGGGGTATTGGCACGTACTGAGGCGGGGCAGGGGCACCTGGGGAGGTCCCATCACCTGTGGCTGAATAGGGGTTCCGGACCCGGGCACTATGACCCCTGGCGGGTTACTAGACCCTGCACCTGGCGTGTTGAAGAGGTTGCGTGGATCGTAAACCGGAGGGAGTCGAGATTGGGCCTTTTGATGCCTCCTTCTCAGGACCTCATTGGCCGCGTTCTGATCCATCGTGAGTTGGAAAGACTGCGCCTGGATCAGCTGAGTTCGGGCATCGAGAGCCGCCCTCTCCGCAGCCAGCCTGATCCCTTCCGCTGCAAGATCCTCCTTAGCTTTCATTAGATCCAATTTTAACTGCGCCACCTCCGCATCATGCTGAGCTTGATCCGCCGGGTCAACCATGGCAGTTAACAGGGCCGTCATCTTGTCCGTGAGATCCATTAGCACCTAAGCCGGAGAAGGCACCGGGTTTCCTGCTCCAGCAGCGGGGTTCTGAACAGGCTGCGCACCAGCCATAAAAACTCCAACCTGACTTGGCGGCTCAAAAAGGTCCGGAATACTGTCACCATCGGAACAACCCATGAGCCTGCCATCTTGAAGTTGGTACAACGAGTTTGACTCATCGGTGGCCGACTCGCCGTCAGAGCCGGCGGCCGTCTCATCACCAGATCTAGATCGATCGGAGAGTCCTCCATGGATACACCCCACAAAAGCATGCCTTAAGGCAGGCCGGGCCCGGGCGGGTCGCGCAAGCTGAGCCGTCTCGATGAGATCAGCGCAGAGACCCGGCTCAGGGCCCGGCTCACCAATCTTGCCAATGAAGACGTGAATTCCGCCGAAGGGGACCCGGTACCCGTACTCAATTGAGCCGGCGTCGGGGCCCCAGTTTGCATCGTCGATGTAGAGCTTGCCGCGACGACTCTTGGTCATCCGGCCCACAACGTATCCCTTGAGCCCTTCGAAGCTGCCCTTCAAGAACTCAAATCCACCGTGCGCTAGCCCCACGTTGGGCGCCAACTGTCGTGGAATTGTCACGGCAGATGTCCTCGAGCTAGGACTTAGTCGTGGAGCCATCGCAACTAGGAAGCTTGAAGGGGTTAATGCGGGACAAGGAACACGAGGGTTTATACTGGTTCGGCCCCTTACGGTGAAGGTAAAGCCTACGTCCAGTTTGAGGTGGTATTGATTAGGGTTATGATCACCAGGGAGCTAAACTGCTATGCCCGGCTCTCGATGATATTGTCCCCCCTAAACCGCTGCCGGGTCGTCCCTTTATATAGGGAGGTTGACGCCTAGCAGCCCTTAGAGTCCCGGCCGGCTCATAAGAGTGTCCGGCTCGGACTCTCAATCATACTTGCCTTACACTACAAGTTCTACCATAATAATGATTGTAACTACGGGCCTTAAGCCATATCCGGGTCTCAGCCCATCTCTGGCCCATCATCTTCAAACTTGGCTCCTGGATTCTGGCAATGACCACGCGAGTAACCCGGCCCCTCCTGGCGGGTGACTCTAAGGTCTATATCCTCAACAGTGGTCGTTACTATGTGTCTTTTCCTGATGATCAGTAGTGGAGCCCAGTTGGGACGATCGGGGATCTAGCATTTGGGGTTGTCTTATTTTCATCTGGATTTTGACCGTAGTCGGTCTATATGTTTGTATTTTGGATGATGTATGAATTATATTTATGTATTGTGTGAAGTGGCGATTGTAAGCCAACTCATTATCCCATTCTTGTTCATTACATGGGATTGTGTGAAGATGACCCTTCTTGCGACAAAACCACTATGCGGTTATGCCTCTAAGTCGTGCCTTGACACGTGGGAGATATAGCCGCATCGTGGGCGTTACAGTTCGACACTCTTACTTATCAAAAGGACTATGATAGATCCCCTACACTTGTGGGTCATCAGCTAGCAGGGGGAGTATTCATTTTTTTGTGCGTAATAAGGAAGCACTTCCTTGCGTGCAAAGATATAGCTTGTGGGTCCGAGCTGTCAGTGGCGGGAATGTTTTTTTCGTGAAATGCAGAGGCCCTTTCGGTTGGTCACATATGTCAGGTGGAGGAACCATTATTTTGCACGTAATAAGGAGGCATTTCCTTGTGTGCAACCGTGGACCTAGCTGTCAGCCTCTCCACGTACAGTCCACTTCCGAGGGATGTCGTTCGTTGACCACGTTGACCACGCCGCGCCGAGAGCACCGGGGCGGTGGATGACAGCGAGGCCTACGAAGGGAACGACATGGAGTCGGGGAAGACACGACAGTGGCTGCCCACACGGTGGGGAGTACGAGGGTTGACTGGTTCGGCTGCCGTCGCCAGAAAATAACAGGAGGTGTGGGTGAGTAGAGGGATAGCTAGGCCAGGGATGCGAGTATGGTGGGGCCGTGAGGCCTGCCCGGCAGCACAACCGGCCATGAGAGGCGGGAGCAGGCGGTTCTGCCGGCGCTGGTTTGTGCGGCTGGAGCAGGAAGATCAGAGACTGAAGAAGCGCGATTGCCGTTAGATTGACATCTAACGGTCTGACGCTGGTAGAGTCAATTGTTGACTAAGTTTCGTTTTTTGAGAAACCTTGTGTACGCATGAACTTAGTAGGACCACAAGTCAGCCTCCAAATCTGCGGCAGACAACATAGAGCCCATTTGCTATTTTTTAATAATTTGCAGCCCATTTGCTAATTCTTAAGTAATTTATTATAGCCCATTTTCTGCCCAGGACCACGGTCAAAAAGTTCAACCTTATTTTGCATATTTCGGTGGAGTCCGAACTGTTGTAATCCCGAAATGATAAACATTTTTTAAGAACTTATTGATTTGCCAAAAAATCATTTTGTTTTTGTAAGCAAACAAGACGTGGGACAATTGAGTTGGTTTAAGGGAAAACCAGTGGTAAAAAATCAGCGCTGGGAGGGAAAACAACAACAAAAATAAAGATGTAAATATGAAAAGGGAACTTTATGTATTTTCAATATAATGATACGTGTATATGAACTAGTAAAACTATAGGTAGAGATTAGAAAACGGAAGTGGGACATGGCGTTTCAAGAGGGAAATAGAACTGGGCTGTGTGTTTGATTCAGTAAAAAAACTGCCCGCGGATGTTGTAAGACAAAATATAACTAACGCTGGCGGGCCAGAGGCCAGTAGATACCTGCTGGATCTTTGTGCCCCGTTGTCGTCATGGGCTAGGCCTGTTAAAAACAAAACCAAGCCTGGGCAGTCTACAGCCCAGTTGAAACTTGCTCGACCTGAAAAAACAATATACCTGCTCAATAAACGAGAGAATTCTGCAAGTACAGACTGATAACTGGGATGCAGCAGGTATATTGTTTTTTCATTGTGATAATAAGTGAATGCACTTGTTTCGAAAAATTCGGAGAACTGGGAATTCAAACGGCAGGTGCTTATGCTACCCATCAAATAAAAATCAGGTGCTTGAAAATTCGTTTCGAAACAAATGATTCAGCTTTATATCCACGTCGACCCTTGGCATGATGGTTGGAAGCAAATGCCAAGTTCATACCGAAAGATCGTTAACAGCAATACCAACTTGTGGACGACAAGGTAGTACAAGTACCAATACCAAACTAACTTATAATCTTTTTAATCCTGGCCCTAGTGTTCGTCTGGTAGAAAATCTTGCAGAGGACCAGCTCCCGCTCCTTCTCTTGCTCCAGGTCCCCGAGGTGGTACTGGTGCATCACCCAGTTGGTCCTCTGCTAGTCGAAGTTCTTTTTTTTGCGGGAATGGTCGAAGTTCTTGTTGGTATGCAGCACCAAAACCTTTTGGCTGCCCGTCTGCCGACCATTGACCATCACCAGCAAGGTATTGCCGGTCTTGTGCCACATCGCGTGCATGCCACACTCTGACTGTATCTTGCGACGCGTCCATGTGCCCCTTTTGAACGCCCTGAAATTGCGCTGGAAGAAATGCTTGCTTAGGCCACTCAGTGTGATACCTGCAGTATTGTCGAATACATGTTTTAGTGTACGTAGTTGGTATTTTCATAACATCTTTGGCATGTTGCAGTCACTTGTTTCACTTTTTATTAACTGTCAAATTGTAATTGCTTCACTAGGTCCGCGTCTAAAAAGAAAAATAGAGCTATAAACAAAGGAATAGGTTTGTGCAAGTAGACGGCCGATCGGTGTCTTACCTGGAAGTTTCTTAGGATGGGTGTAGCATATACCGTGCTCACTATCGATGGTTGGTATGAACAAATCGATGAGAGTGTGAGATATCACACTGTCAGCACTCACTTTGGCCTCAAGGTGCTCGATCAGCTCCTGATCCGTGGGATCGAACTTGACGCCAGCCGGCAACACCGGCCAATCCTTCTTGGAGTTGCATCGGTTAATTCCAGTTATATGGTACTCAATGTATGATCAATCGACTGTTTCAAGTGAATGATGAAAGATTTCGACAGATAAGTTGTAGTACACCAAATCTGAAGTCCACAATACCTGAACACGCCGCCGGGATTCTTGTGTCACCTCACGCGCAGCGTGTTGTCACGTCAATTCAATGTGAGGACATGATGAATAATTTGACCGACGTATAGCAATACTGCTAATGTACTACTTACTAGTCGTATTTAGTGTCCCATTTTAACCATATGTTTAACTAATAAAATGTCAATGCATGTCACTGAAAATTATTCCATTGGAAACTATGTTCAAATACGAATAAAACGATATAATTTTTTGTGACATGCATTAACATTTAGTTAGTGAAATTGATGGTCAAAATTTGACACAAATTACGAAGGGGACCAGTAAACCAGGAGGGAGGTAGTAGTACGAGTAGCGCAATATACGGTATAGAGGACTAGTACAAATTTAGAAATAGGGTAAGAAGTTACAAGGCTGTGCGACAGACTTTGTAGGCTACATGAGTAATACAAAATATAATTCCCATTGGACAACACTTTCACCAACAAGTACACACTTGAAGCCTAATTGATATATATATATATATACATATATATATACCCTATTTATATATATATGGGTATATATGTGTGTGTGTGTGTGTGTGTGTGTGTATGGCTACAGCAGCAGGATACATGGCTCAGTCTAGATATCAGTACGAATCAAGTTGTGCATATTTGCTGTTGGCATGAACCACATCGCCGCATGTCGGGTTTGCAAAAGCCATCCATCGCATGGAAGCTTGATGCCTTTCACACACTGAAGATTATCTGGCAACAAGCTGTGCCGACGAATCTCTGGATATGGTGATTCATGAAACCCATGGTATGATGTGTAAACACAGTTCCCCCTGGCGAATGGAAGTTGCATAGCACGGTAATCATTGCCGGTGATATGATCGATGATTGGTTGGATGATCGGATAATTGAGCCCGAGGAACATGGAGTGGTTGTCAAGGCTGTAAACCCGCCTCCAGTTGAATACGCCTGGCCCAACGGAGCTGGGGTCTTTCTCGACACGAAGCAGCCATAGCCATCAATGTCACGAACACCCCAGGCATTGTACTGCGTGTGGTTTGATGAAATGGTTTGGTCAATTTGGTACGTGCAAATGAGCATCAAATGACCGCCGTCGACTGAACGAGCGATAAACCACCACCCATCGGCTGGTATGATTCCAGGCCCTGGAATCATGAAGGTCAGCGCATTTGCGTATGCTGCAATAATTCAAATTGGAGACCAAAAGGACAAAAATAAACAATCATGTTCAGAGTATGTGTGGAATTAAGATTATTATAACAGTGACACATATCATAGACTCGGAGAATTACAATGCCGTGGTCATAATCATACCCCAAGTTAAAAAAATAAGCCAATGGCTTTTATATTCTAGCAATATATCATGGTTCAAACATCATGTAACAATGAGAGGAAAACAGATATGACAGGGCCTACTCATATTCTACCATAGCACTTACTACATTTATCATATCAACTCTAAGCAATAACATGCGTTGTTATAAAAATCCTGGAAATGAGAGTAACATATAGCAATCATGAGGTTATACTCATAATATCTATTCTAACAATCATTAGATGCCAATTGTTCTCATATCAACTCTAACAATAAAATGTGTGGTCATAAAAATCTAGGAAATGAGAGGAACATATAGCAATGATGTGGTTATAGACATACTATAGGCCTGTTCGGATTCCCTCCTCCTCCACAACTCCGCTCCGGGAGCTGGAGGAGCCACAGTTTAAAATCACGGAGTGGGGAAGGAGGCGCTCTACAAATTCTCAGATTTCACGAAGCGGGAGAATTACCGAACAGGCCTTATATATTCTAAATTTGTAACAATGAACAGGCAGTCGTATTCATAAGGTAAAGATGAGATGAGATAGAACAATTACACGACGATAGATTCCACCAGTATAGGCAGCCAATCTGTGTATCAGACAGAAATGTTGGCTGGAGAGGATTGACGATGAGCCATAACCATGTATGGTGACCGGATTCCAGATAGACTAATCCCATGTTGAACACGGCAATGAGCTTGTAATCCATGTAGTCTTCTGATGGTGTGGGCACTTCGCAGATTACAACCTTCAGCAAACAGAGGTCGAGCCAAAAAGCTCGACGCGTCTCGTGCATAGTAGGCAGGAGTGTCCGGCGGGCCGCGAGGCTCGATGGCGGCGGTATCCAACGATGGAAGGGTGATCTCTCGCTGGGTGTAGATATCCACGAGACGCCATGGACTACCGGATTGGTGGATGAGGACGATCCAGTTGGCCTTCATGCCCGCCCAATAGTGGCCGCGCATGAAGGACATGTGGACGGTGAGGGAGTCCTAGACTAAGGGGTCCTCGGGCATCCGGCCTGTTGGACATGGGCCGGACTAATGGGCTGTAAAGATACAAGACTGAAGAATCTCTCTCGTGTCCGGATGGGACTCTCCTTGGCGTGGAAGGCAAGCTTGGTGACCAAATATGAAGATTCCTTTTTCTGTAACCGACTTTGTACAACCCTAGTCCCCTCCGGTGTCTATATAAACCGGAGGGCTTAGTCCGGAAACGGATATAGTCATACAAGCTAGACTTCTAGGGTTTTAGCCATTATGATCTCGTGGTAGATCAACTCTTGTAATACTCATATTCATCAAGATCAATCAAGCAGGAAGTAGGGTATTACCTCCATAGAGAGGGCCCGAACCTGGGTAAACATCGTGTCCCTTGTCTCCTGTTACCATTGACCTTAAACGCACAGTTCAGGACCCCCTACCCGAGATCCGCCGGTTTTGACACCGACATTGGTGCTTTCATTGAGAGTTCCACTGTGCCGTCCCCAAAAGGTTTGATGGCTCCTTCAAACGTCAACAACGATGCTGTCCAAGGGGAAACCTGTTGGGAATCGTAGCATAATTTAAAATTTTCCTACGCTCACCAAGATGCATCTATGGAGTCTACTAGCAACGAGGGGAAAGGAGTGGATCTACATACCCTTGTAGATCGCGAGCGGAAGCGTTCCAATGAACGTGGATGACGGAGTCGTACTCGCCGTGATCCAAATCACCGATGACCGAGTGCCGAACGGACGGCACCTCCGCGTTCAACACACGTACGGTGCAGCGACGTCTCCTCCTTTCTTGATCCAGCAAGGGGGGAGGAGAGGTTGATGGAGATCCAACAGCACGACGGTGTGGTGGTGGATGTAGCGGCTCTTCGGCAGGGCTTCACCGAGCTTCTGCGCGAGAGAGAGAGGTGTTGCAGGGGAGGAGGGAGGCGCCAAAGGCTGTAGTATGCTGCCCTCCCCCCCTTTATATAGGCCCCCAAGGGGGGTTGCGGAGCCCTTGGAGATGGGATCTCCAAGGGGGGGCGGCGGCCAAGGGGGGAGGGGTTGCCTTGCCCCCCAAGGCAAGGGGAAACTCCCCCCCCCCTAGGGTTCCCAACCCTAGGCGCATGGGGGGGAGGCCCAAAGTGGCGCCCCAGCCCATTAGGGGCTGGTTCCCCTCCACTTTCAGCCCACGGGGCCCTCCGGGACAGGTGGCCCCACCCGGTGGACCCCCGGGACCCTTCCGGTGGTCCCGGTACAATACCGATAACCCCCGAAACTTTCCCGGTGGCCAAAACTGGACTTCCTATATATAATTCTTCACCTCCGGACCATTCTGGAACCTCTCGTGACGTCCGGGATCTCATCCGGGACTCCGAACAACTTTCGGGTTTCCGCATACATATATCTCTACAACCCTAGCGTCACCGGACCTTAAGTGTGTAGACCCTACGGGTTCGGGAGACATGCAGACATGACCGAGACGCCTCTCCGGTCAATAACCAACAGCGGGATCTGGATACCCATGTTGGCTCCCACATGTTCCACGATGATATCATCGGGTGAACCACGGTGTCGAGGATTCAATCAATCCGTATGCAATTCCCTTTGTCAATCGGTATGTTACTTGCCCGAGATTCGATCGTCGGTATCCCAATACCTTGTTCAATCTCGTTACCGGCAAGTCTCTTTACTCGTACCGCAATGCATGATCCTGTGACTAACGCCTTAGTCACATTGAGCTCATTATGATGATGCATTACCGAGTGGGCCCAGAGATACCTCTCCGTTTACACGGAGTGACAAATCCCAGTCTCGATCCGTGCCAACCCAACAGCCACTTTCGGAGATACCCGTAATGCACCTTTATAGTCACCCAGTTACGTTGTGACGTTTGGCACACCCAAAGCACTCCTACGGTATCCGGGAGTTGCACGATCTCATGGTCTAAGGAAAAGATACTTGACATTGGAAAAGCTCTAGCAAACGAAACTACACGATCTTTTATGCTATGCTTAAGTTGGGTCTTGTCCATCACATCATTCTCCTAATGATGTGATCCCGTTATCAATGACATCCTATGTCCATAGTCAGGAAACCATGACTATCTGTTGATCAACGAGCTAGTCAACTAGAGGCTTACTAGGGACAGGTTGTGGTCTATGTATTCACACATGTATTACGATTTCCGGACAATACAATTATAGCATGAATAAAAGACTATTATCATGAACACAGAAATATAATAATAACCATTTATTATTGCCTCTAGGGCATATTTCCAACAGTCTCCCACTTGCACTAGAGTCAATAATCTAGTTACATTGTGATGAATCGAACACCCATTGCGTCCTGGTGTTGATCATGTTTTGCCCTAGGGAGAGGTTTAGTCAACGGATCTGCTACATTCAGGTCCGTGTGTACTTTACAAATATCTATGTCTCCATTTTGAACACTTTCACGAATGGAGTTGAAGCGACGCTTGATATGCCTGGTCTTCCTGTGAAACCTGGGCTCCTTCGCAAGGGCAATAGCTCCAGTGTTGTCACAGAAGAGAGTCATTGGGCCCGACGCATTGGGAATCACCCCTAGGTCGGTAATGAACTCCTTCATCCAGACTGCTTCCTGTGCTGCCTCCGAGGCTGCCATGTATTCCGCTTCACATATAGATCCCGCCACGACGCTTTGCTTGCAACTGCACCAGCTTACTGCTCCTCTATTCATAATATACACGTATCCGGTCTGTGACTTCGAGTCATCCGGATCTGTGTCGAAGCTAGCGTCGACGTAACCCTTTACGACGAGCTCTTCGTCACCTCCATAGACGAGAAACATATCCTTAGTCCTCTTCAGGTACTTCAGGATATTCTTGACCGCTGTCCAGTGTTCCTTGCCGGGATTACTTTGGTACCTTCCTACCAAACTTACGGCAAGGTTTACATCAGGTCTGGTACACAGCATGGCATACATAATAGACCCTATGGCCGAGGCATAGGGGATGACACTCATCTCTTCTATATCTTCTGCCGTGGTCGGGCATTGAGCCGTGCTCAATTGCACACCTTGCAATACAGGCAAGAACCCCTTCTTGGACTGATCCATACTGAACTTCTTCAATATCTTGTCAAGGTATGTACTCTGTGAAAGACCAATGAGGCGTCTTGATCTATCTCTATAGATCTTGATGCCTAATATATAAGCAGCTTCTCCAAGGTCCTTCATTGAAAACATTTATTCAAATAGGCCTTTATACTTTCCAAGAATTCTATATCATTTCCCATCAATAATATGTCATCCACATATAATATGAGAAATGCTACAGAGCTCCCACTCACTTTCTTGTAAACACAGGCTTCTCCATAAGTCTGTGTAAACCCAAACGCTTTGATCATCTCATCAAAGCGAATGTTCCAACTCTGAGATGCTTGCACCAGCCCATAGATTGAGCGCTGGAGCTTGCATACTTTGTTAGCATTCTTAGGATCGACAAAACCTTCCGGCTGCATCATATACAACTCTTCCTTAAGGAAGCCGTTAAGGAATGCCGTTTTGACGTCCATCTGCCATATCTCATAATCATAGTATGCGGCAATTGCTAACATGATTCGGACGGACTTCAGCTTCGCTACGGGTGAGAAAGTCTCATCGTAGTCAACCCCTTGAACTTGCCGATAACCCTTAGCGACAAGTCGAGCTTTGTAGATGGTCACATTACCATCTGCGTCCGTCTTCTTCTTAAAGATCCATTTGTTTTCTATGGCTCGCCGCTCATCGGGCAAGTCAGTCAAAGTCCATACTTTGTTTTCATACATGGATTCTATCTCGGATTTCATGGCTTCTAGCCATTTGTCGGAATCCGGGCCCGCCATCGCTTCTTCATAGTTCGAAGGTTCACCGTTGTCTAACAACATGATTTCCAGGACAGGGTTGCCGTACCACTCTGGTGCGGAACGTGTCCTTGTGGACCTACGAAGTTCAGTGGCAACTTGATCCGAAGCTTCATGATCATCATCATTAACTTCCTCCCCCGTCGGTGTAGGCACCACAGGAACATTTTCCCGCGCTGCGCTATTTTCCGACTCGGAAGGGGTGACTATCACCTCATCAAGTTCCACTTTCCTCCCACTCAATTCTTTCGAGAGAAACTCCTTCTCTAGAAAGGACCCGTTCTTGGCAACGAAGATCTTGCCTTCGGATCTGAGGTAGAAGGTGTACCCAATAGTTTCCTTAGGGTATCCTATGAAGACGCATTTTTCCGATTTGGGTTCGAGCTTTTCAGGTTGAAGTTTCTTGACATAAGCATCGCATCCCCAAACTTTTAGAAACGACAGCTTAGGTTTCTTCCCAAACCATAATTCATACGGTGTCGTCTCAACGGATTTAGACGGTGCCCTATTTAAAGTGAATGCGGCAGTCTCTAAAGCATAACCCCAAAATGAGAGCGGTAAATCGGTAAGAGACATCATAGATCGCACCATATCCAATAGAGTGCGATTACGACGTTCGGACACACCATTTCTCTGAGGTGTTCCAGGCGGCGTGAGTTGTGAAACTATTCCACATTTCCTTAAGTGTGTACCAAATTCGTGACTTAAATATTCTCCACCACGATCTGATCGTAAGAATTTTATTTTCCTGTCACGTTGATTCTCGACTTCACTCTGAAATTCCTTGAACTTTTCAAAGGTTTCAGACTTGTGTTTCATTAGGTAGACATACCCATATCTACTTAAGTCATCAGTGAGAGTGAGAACATAACGATATCCTCCGCGAGCCTCAACACTCATTGGACCACACACATCGGTATGTATGATTTCCAATAAGTTGGTTGCTCGCTCCATTGTTCCGGAGAACGGAGTCTTGGTCATCTTACCCATGAGGCATGGTTCGCACGTGTCAAATGATTCGTAATCAAGAGACTCCAAAAGTCCATCTGCATGGAGCTTCTTCATGCGCTTGACACCAATGTGACCAAGGCGGCAGTGCCACAAGTATGTGGGACTATCGTTATCAACTTTACATCTTTTGGTATTTACACTATGAACATGTGTAGCATCACGTTCGAGATTCATCAAGAATAAACCATTGACCAGCGGGGCATGACCATAAAACATATCTCTCAAATAAATAGAACAACCATTATTCTCAGATTTAAATGAGTAGCCATCTCGAATTAAACGAGATCCAGATACAATGTTCATGCTCAAAGCTGGCACTAAATAACAATTATTGAGGTTTATAACTAATCCCGTGGGTAGATGCAGAGGTAGCGTGCCGACGGCGATCACATCGACCTTGGAACCATTCCCGACGCGCATCGTTACCTCGTCTTTTGCCAGTCTCCGTTTATTCCGTAGTTCCTGATTTGAGTTACAAATATGAGCAACCACACCGGTATCAAATACCCAGGAGCTACTACGAGTACTGGTAAGGTACACATCAATTACTTGTATATCACATATACCTTGGGTGTTGCCGGCCTTCTTCTTGTCCGCTAAATATTTGGGGCAGTTCCGCTTCCAGTGACCACTTCCCTTGCAATAAAAGCACTCAGTCTCGGGCTTGGGTCCATTCTTTGACTTCTTCCCGGTAACTGGCTTACCGGGCGCGGCAACTCCCTTGCCGTCCTTCTTGAAGTTCTTCTTACCCTTGCCCTTCTTGAACTTAGTGGTTTTATTCACCATCAACACTTCATGTTCCTTTCTGATCTCTACCTCAGCTGATTTCAGCATTGAATATACCTCGGGAATGGTCTTTTCCATCCCCTGCATATTGTAGTTCATCACAAAGCTCTTGTAGCTTGGTGGAAGCGACTGGAGGATTCTGTCAATGACCGCGTCATCCGGGAGATTAACTCCCAGCTGAGACAAGCGGTTGTGCAACCCAGACATTCTGAGTATGTGCTCACTAACAGAACTGTTCTCCTCCATTTTACAGCTGAAGAACTTGTCGGAGACATCATATCTCTCGACCCGGGCATGAGCTTGAAAAACCAGTTTCAGCTCCTCGAACATCTCGTATGCTCCATGTTTCTCAAAACGCTTTTGGAGACCCGGTTCTAAGCTGTAAAGCATGCCGCACTGAACGAGGGAGTAATCATCAGCACGCTGCTGCCAAGCGTTCATAACGTCTTGGTTCTCAGGGATTGGTGCTTCACCTAGCGGTGCTTCTAAGACATAATCTTTCTTGGCAACTATGAGGATGAGCCTCAGGTTCCGGACCCAGACCGTATAGTTGCTGCCATCATCTTTCAGCTTGGTTTTCTCTAGGAACGCGTTGAAATTGAGGACAACGTGGGCCATTTGATCTACAATACATAGTGTAAAGATTTTTTAGACTAAGTTCATGATAATTAAGTTCATATAATCAAATTATTTAATGAACTCCCACTCAGATAGACATCCCTCTAGTTATCTAAGTGAAACATGATCCGAACTCAACTAGGCCGTGTCCGATCATCACGTGAGACGGACTAGTCAAGATCGGTGAACATCTCCATGTTGATCGTATCTTCTATACGACTCATGCTCGACCTTTCGGTTCTCCGTGTTCCGAGGCCATGTCTGTACATGCTAGGCTCGTCAAGTCAACCTAAGTGTATTGCGTGTGTTCCGAGGCCATGTCTGTACATGCTAGGCTCGTCAACACCCGTTGTATGCGAACGTAAGAATCTATCACACCCGATCATCACGTGGTGCTTCGAAACGACGAACCTTCGCAACGGTGCACAGTTAGGGTGAACACTTTCTTGAAATTATTATAAGGGATCATCCTACTTGCTACCGTCGTTCTAAGCAAATAAGATGCAAAAACATGATAAACATCACATGCAATCGAATAGTGACATGATATGGCCAATATCATCATGCTCCTTTGATCTCCATCTTCGGGGCACCATGATCATCTTCGTCACCGGCATGACACCATGATCTCCATCATCATGATCTCCATCATTGTGTCTTCATGAAGTTGTCACGCCAATGATTACTTCTACTTCTATGGCTAACCGTTTAGCAACAAAGTAAAGTAAATTACATGGCGTTATTCAAATGACACGCAGGTCATGCAAAATAATAAAGACAACTCCTATGGCTCCTGCCGGTTGTCATACTCATCGACATGCAAGTCGTGATTCCTATTACAAGAATATGATCAATCTCATACATCACATATATCATTCATCACATCTTCTGGCCATATCATATCACATATATCACTTGCTGCAAAAACAAGTTAGACGTCCTCTAATTGTTGTTGCAAGTTTTTACGTGGTTTGTAGGTTTCTAGCAAGAACGATTTCTTACCTACGTATGACCACAACGTGATTTGCCAATTTCTATTTACCCTTCATAAGGACCCTTTTCATCGAATCCGTTCCGACTAAAGTAGGAGAGACAGACACCCGCTAGCCACCTTATGCAACTAGTGCATGTCAGTCGGTGGAACCTGTCTCACGTAAGCGTACGTGTAAGGTCGGTCCGGGCCGCTTCATCCTAAAATGCTGCCGAAACAAGAAACGACTAGTAGCGGCAAGAAGAATTGGCAACATCAACGCCCACAACTTCTTTGTGTTCTACTCGTGCATAGTAACTACGCATAGGCCTGGCTCATGATGCCACTGTTGGGAATCGTAGCATAATTTAAAATTTTCCTACGCTCACCAAGATGCATCTATGGAGTCTACTAGCAACGAGGGGAAAGGAGTGGATCTACATACCCTTGTAGATCGCGAGCGGAAGCGTTCCAATGAACGTGGATGACGGAGTCGTACTCGCCGTGATCCAAATCACCGATGACCGAGTGCCGAACGGACGGCACCTCCGCGTTCAACACACGTACGGTGCAGCGACGTCTCCTCCTTTCTTGATCCAGCAAGGGGGGAGGAGAGGTTGATGGAGATCCAACAGCACGACGGTGTGGTGGTGGATGTAGCGGCTCTTCGGCAGGGCTTCACCGAGCTTCTGCGCGAGAGAGAGAGGTGTTGCAGGGGAGGAGGGAGGCGCCAAAGGCTGTAGTATGCTGCCCTCCCCCCCCACCTTTATATAGGCCCCCAAGGGGGGTTGCGCAGCCCTTGGAGATGGGATCTCCAAGGGGGGGGGCGGCGGCCAAGGGGGGAGGGGTTGCCTTGCCCCCCAAGGCAAGGGGAAACTCCCCCCCCCTAGGGTTCCCAACCCTAGGCGCATGGGGGGGAGGCCCAAAGTGGCGCCCCAGCCCATTAGGGGCTGGTTCCCCTCCACTTTCAGCCCACGGGGCCCTCCGGGACAGGTGGCCCCACCCGGTGGACCCCCGGGACCCTTCCGGTGGTCCCGGTACAATACCGATAACCCCCGAAACTTTCCCGGTGGCCAAAACTGGACTTCCTATATATAATTCTTCACCTCCGGACCATTCCGGAACCTCTCGTGACGTCCGGGATCTCATCCGGGACTCCGAACAACTTTCGGGTTTCCGCATACATATATCTCTACAACCCTAGCGTCACCGGACCTTAAGTGTGTAGACCCTACGGGTTCGGGAGACATGCAGACATGACCGAGACGCCTCTCCGGTCAATAACCAACAGCGGGATCTGGATACCCATGTTGGCTCCCACATGTTCCACGATGATATCATCGGGTGAACCACGGTGTCGAGGATTCAATCAATCCGTATGCAATTCCCTTTGTCAATCGGTATGTTACTTGCCCGAGATTCGATCGTCGGTATCCCAATACCTTGTTCAATCTCGTTACCGGCAAGTCTCTTTACTCGTACCGCAATGCATGATCCCGTGACTAACGCCTTAGTCACATTGAGCTCATTATGATGATGCATTACCGAGTGGGCCCAGAGATACCTCTCCGTTTACACGGAGTGACAAATCCCAGTCTCGATCCGTGCCAACCCAACAGACACTTTCGGAGATACCCGTAATGCACCTTTATAGTCACCCAGTTACGTTGTGACGTTTGGCACACCCAAAGCACTCCTACGGTATCCAGGAGTTGCACGATCTCATGGTCTAAGGAAAAGATACTTGACATTGGAAAAGCTCTAGCAAACGAAACTACACGATCTTTTATGCTATGCTTAAGTTGGGTCTTGTCCATCACATCATTCTCCTAATGATGTGATCCCGTTATCAATGACATCCTATGTCCATAGTCAGGAAACCATGACTATCTGTTGATCAACGAGCTAGTCAACTAGAGGCTTACTAGGGACAGGTTGTGGTCTATGTATTCACACATGTATTACGATTTCCGGACAATACAATTATAGCATGAATAAAAGACTATTATCATGAACACAGAAATATAATAATAACCATTTATTATTGCCTCTAGGGCATATTTCCAACAAAACCTTCCTCCCCAGACAGATCTTCGTGTTCAGTGGCTTCACACTGCGGGCCAACTCGCTTGGCCATTTGGAGCAGATCGATAGCTACGCCCCTGGCCATCAGGTCAGATTCGGGAGCTTGAACTACGTCGTGGACATTCGCAGAGACTTGATATTCGATAGATTCGAGACCACGACAGTCGTTCCCCTTCTCCACGATGAACATGACTTAAATCTGTCATCGGGCCATACCCAGGAAATTGCACCGGTAACCGCTCTGGCCTTAGATCCGGAGCAGATCGCGCCATCCAAGGACGGGGAGATCAACCCCGCCACGGAGGCCACAGATTCCGCGGCGTTGGAGCCGCACACAGACCTAACCTCGAGTGATTTCTATGTCACCGGAACCTCGGACTCGTTTCCGGCAATAAGTTCTGAACCATGTGCATCCGCGTATGTCGGGCTGGATCGGTCATCGATCGCCGGATTCAGCGCCACGGACATCTTCCGGCACTCGCCTTTAGACGACGTGCTGAACTCATTAAAAATCTATCCTTAGCGGGGAACTCACAACCGAACTATATACGGTTCGAACTGGAGGCTGATGATGGGGAATTTCGCTTCCCACCCGCCACCCACTACATAGCTACTGTCGAGGACTTAACCGACATGCTCGATCACGGCTCCGAAGACATCGACGATATGGACGACAATGCCGATGAGGAACAAGGCCAAAACCCGTTACCGGACGCTGGACGGCCACTTCTTCATACGATGTATACATGGTGGATACACCTAAAGAAACTAACGACGATGACAAAGAAGATCCAGTTGAGGATAAACCTCCTGAGACATAGCCCAGACGCTGGCGTCAGCGGCGCCGCTCTAAGTCACGTCGTGCAAAAGATAGCAATACCGGCACCGGAGAAAGCAATACTCCGGACGATGCCGAAGACAATGAAGACCCTGTTGAGGCAACCTCCGAACAAGATGAACGGGAAGACGGGCACGTTAGCCCTGATGAACATGCCATACACGAAGACTCGGAGGACAGTAATTATCTTCCACTCTCTGAGGATGAGGAGAGCCTTGGCAACGAGGATTTCATCGTGCCTGAGGAACCTCTCGAGTAGGAGCGCTTTAAACGCTGGCTAATAGCCACTGCAAGGAGCCTAAAAAAGAAGCAGCAGCAGCTTCAAGCTGACCAAGACCTGCTCAACGATAGATGGACAGATATCCTAGCAGCCGAAGAATACGACCTCAAGCACCCAACCTAGGGTTACCCGAAGCGCAGATTGCTACCTCAGTTCGATGAGGAGGCGATGGAACCTGTACCACGCAGTCGGGACAATGCGGCCGACCGACCACAACGCGGTCGGGATAAAGCGGCAGCTCAAGCCGAACAGCAGCCCGCCTCACCCCAATGAAAAAACAGAGACAAAACAGCTCGGGGTCATACATACGACCCTCGGCAGGACCTGGACAGTAGAGCAGAACATACCAGATCGATCTACGGATCACGAGGACGTGCCTCTACACGCAACGTCGGCTACCTATTCGGATGTGACAAGTCTAGTCACGCCCGGGCCGAAAACCGTAGACGGACTCCATCTGAGCTACGTCGCGACGTGGCCCAATATAGAGGCGCCACACACCCACTCTGCTTCACTGAGAAAGTAATGGAGCATGAATTCCCAGAAGGGTTTAAACTCGTGAATATCGAATCATACGATGCAACAACTGATCCCGCGGTGTGGATCGAGGATTTTCTTCTCCATATCCATATGGCCCGCAGAGATGACCTCCATGCCATCAAATACCTACCGTTAAAACTCAAAGGACCAGCTCGGTACTGGTTAAACAGTCTGCTGGAAAACTCTATTGGCAGCTGGGAGGACTTGGAAGACGCCTTCCGCGACAACTTCCAAGGTACATATGTCCGGCCACCAGATGCTGATGACTTAAGTCACATTGTCGAGCAGCCCGGAAGTCAGCCAGGAAGCTCTGGACTAGGTTCTTACTTAAAAAGAACCAAATCGTCGACTGTCTGGACGTGGAAGCCCTAGCGGCCTTCAAACACAGCGTCCGGGACGAGTGGCTCGCCCGCCACCTCGGTCAAGAAAAACCAAAATCCATGTTAGCCCTTACCGCTCTAATGACCCGCTTTTGCGCGGGAGAAGACAGCTGGCTCGCTCGTAGAAGCAACAGCGCCAGCGATCCGGGCACTTCCAAAGTCCGAGACGACAATGGCAAGCCGCGACGCAGCAAGAACAAACGTCGCAATAATAATGAAAAAACGCACGACACAGCGGTTAACGCCGGATTCAGCGGTCCCAAACCTGGTCAACGGAAAAAGCCATTCAAGGCAAATAGAGACGGACCATCCAATTTAGACAAGATATTGGATTGGCCCTGTCAGATTCATGGCCACCCCGATAAACCAGCTAATCATACCAACAGAAGTTGTTGGGTCTTCAAGCAGGCCGGCAAGCTCAACGCCGAACACAAGGGGAGGAGGCCGCCCGGTGATAGCGACGACGAAGAGACTCACCAACCAAATACCGGGGGTCAGAAGCAATTTCCCCCCGAAGTAAAAACAGTGAACATGGTATACGTGACACACAATTCTACAAGGGAGCAGGAGAAGCACTCCCTCCGGACCGAGGATCATACTACGGCAACCTTAGCCAAAGTACAAAGCGGTCTTATTAAACTGCATACCTTGTCGGCCATTAAGCCACCGGTCTCCATTCAACAGGATCGACCAATTCCGGAGCGGGACTAGCAGCTTGGCTTCTGCCGTCCACCTCATATAACTGCGAAATCTATACCGCGCGTACATAACTATGCACATAAGATACCCTGGGCATCGGCGAAAGCACAAGACGGACGAGCCTGCAAGTACTCCCATAACTTCTGTTTCTTTTCTAACTACTCTTTCTTTTTCATTTCTTTACCACAGGTGACGCAAAAGCTGGTCATCTCATGGACTCAATCGGAGTTCGGGTTCGTACACTCACCTAAGGGCTATTTCCGTCAAGGAGGCCCCTCACTGAGGACAGGCGGCGTAGACGTGCGACAGGAGGTCCAAAATAACTTTTCATAGACCGCACTCTTTATTTCGAGCCTGTAAAGTGCCTTATTCCTCCGCCCTCGACCCCGGGCATGTCAAATAGCCGAGGTTGCGGCTTTGTTATCTATAAAATAATGATGGGCATATCACTCAGGTCCCAGTAAACATAATCCGCATCCAGCATTCGCTTTTTCCTAAAAGAACCGAATTTGGCTCCTGTGATTGTTTCACACATACACCTCGGCATAACTTGCCAGGGGCTCGGTATGGGAACAAATGAGTTGCCGACAAGTCCGAACAGCTTTATAGCATACTTCGGCATCGCGAGTTTGGCCTTATATGCATCAGCTCCGAATCATGTCTTGGGTCAATAGTTGGGTTGTCCGGCTCCTGTGCTTGCTACCTTACGTTCTGCTCTATCGGCTAGGGTAGTAAAGGGAGAACTACTGCAATTGTGCTTCCGGTTCATCTGGTCAAGCACCTTAGTAGAGAAAGTCGAAAACTGACTGTCATGATGCGGCGAGAGCTGGTCAACCACTCGATGACTTATCGGAATCTTTCACGATTCCCTCCGTATTATATGAAGGACCTTTTTCTTCAGGTCATATATGTAACGCACCATATTGGAGTAAGCCGTGTACATACCAGGGGCTATATTGTAGCCCCCCATAAAACTCCTATGGCTAAGTGAAAGTGTTAACGCCCTATAGTCCGATTGCCTAGTTCACCGCATTGACACCTCCTTAATGGACCAAGACGTTGGGTTAAGAGTGATCAAATGCCTTTCCGAACACCCCCATACTTTATACAAGGGGGCTGAAGCCGTTGACTGGAAAACTTTCAGATTAATACACAAACGGCCGCACAGGAGGAACAAAAGTTTTAGGCGAAACTACATAAAATAGCCTTATTATAATATTGTTTTTACAAGTTTCCATACATCTCACTCGAATATCATGTTTTTCGAGCATTGACCCTCTATCAAGCGGGCACCCTCCAGGACATCCTCGAAATAATGCTTTGGTGCGTGATGGTCCTTGCCCTTGGGTGGACCCTTCGCTGCAACATCAATGTCCTTCATCTTTGCCCAGTATGTCTTGACACGGGCAAAGGCCATCCGTGCACCTTCAATGCATGTTGACCGCTTAACGACGACGATACGCGACACCGCATCAGCAAGTCGCCGCACCAAACCAAAATAACTATTCGAAATTGGCTCGTTCGGCCACATCCTGGTCACGACGTCCTTCATGGCAGAACCGGATAGTCTATGGAGCTCGGCCCATTGGGTCATCTGTTCGTTCAGCAACAACGGGCATTTTGACGCACCGAATTGTGACCAGAAAAGCTTCTCCGTCGCATACCCTTCTTGCGCCTGGTAAAACTGCGCCGCATCGGAAGCACTCTTCGGCAAGTCCAATAACGCGTCTGGAGAACTCCACACTTGATTAAGCGGAGCATAATTCGGATCGCCGAACTTAGTTTGCAATAAAAAGGGCTTACTAGCCGCGATCTCCCCAGCTTGTCGGATCTCCTCCCGGGCCGCTCTAGATTCGGACCGCACTTCTTTCGCCTCTCATAAGGCCTTGTCAAGATCAGCCGTTTTGGCTTTATTATCCTTCTCGAGGAATTCACAGCGGCTAGCGGCATCCTTTAACTCACGCGCCATCTTGGATATTCTCTCCTCGCATTGGCGCCGAGCAGCCTGTTCGGCCTTTAACTCGGCAGATGCCTTCTCGACAGCCGCATTATCAATCCGGGCTTGCTCCTTGGCCCGGGCCAGCTCAGCCCGAAGGATCTCGACCGCGGCGGCACCATCTACAGTCATGCATATTTCAATATACAATTCTTGGCATCATGATCAATTACAAGCACGTGCATGTAATGACTACCCCCGAGACATACCTTGCATCTCGTAATGTCATCATCCGCTACATCACGCTTCCGCTACAGATCTGCAACCTCTGTAGTCCCGGCAGTCGCCAGGGGGTAACAACCTGTGTTCCAATTAATCAGATTATTTCCTGGGCATATCTTTTTGATCCTCTGATCGCCTCCCTTGGGAAGCCAATCAGAGTCTCAGGGCTACTACCTATACACAGGTGCAGTTTGTGAATAAAACACACTCAAAGATTTTTCCAGTACAAACCTCGAAGCCTCTTAACAGGCTCGCGCAGGCTTCATTCAAACCTCTTTTCGCGGTCAGAACCTTTTCAACCACCGTACCCATCAAGGTACGATGTTCCTCCGAGACAGACGCCTATTGCAGCATGTTCATCAATATATCCGGCGCTTCTGGACCTCCGGAAGCTGCTGTATGAGCACGGCCTCCCTTCGTAGGGTTCCGTTTATCTGTCCCCAGAGTCGTCTCTGGCTATAAACCGGACAGTCCGGGGCCTTTATTGTTGGCCCCGGATCCTGGGCTACCGAAGTATCACCTTCGGGTAGTGTCTTCATCACCCCTCGCACCACTTGTTGATCAGGAGAGACCCTCCGGGACGACACCTCAAAGTCGTCCGCCTTATTGGGTGAGGAGACCGGTGGAGGTGTCTCCCTTTCCATCATCTCCGGAAGAAGATCTCCCGAGGAAGAGGATTGGTGAAGAAGACTATTTGCCGAGCTGCAAAAACATATATTCTAGATGTTACCTTAGTAACAGGAAAGGAACGGGATATGTTTAAAAACATCCTTGTTCACTTACGATTCGGCTAGAGGCTTGTCCTCATCGTGGGACTGTGCGAGGACGCCATCCTCCAAGCCCGAGCCGCCCGACTGGGGCACCTTGCCTCGCTTAGAAGCCCTTTCCCCCCAATCTTCGGAGGCAGCCCTTTTCTTACCCTGGGGGGAAGAGACCTTGACTTCTCCTTCACTTTTGTCTTCGGACGATGGAATTTTGATTCCCCCGGACGCAATGTCTGATATACCTTCGGGATGGAGGCCGCTTTTGGTCCTCCCGCTTTCCGCCTTGTCCTCCTCCACAAGCATCTGGTATGGTGCCGGGGCCAGCATCCTTGTTAGTACGGGATCCGCTGAGTCTTCGGGGAGGGGGCCGAACACCTAATTCGCTCCGCTTTCTTTATCCAGCCCTAGAAGAAGATAGTTTGCTTAGTAACATATTACGGCATACTTAACTACAAAGTGTTCGGGAGTTGAGCGCTTACCGAGGTATTCGGATGGTTGTAGTCGAGGCCGATGTCCTCGATGGTGTCCGGCCACTGTTTTCGTTTCCCGAAAAACAACTTCCACATCCCTTTGTGCGTAGTGCCGAAGAAGTGTTGGAGGGTTCATGGTCCTTCCGGATTAAACTCCCACATGCGAAGAGGCCTACGCTGGCATGGCAGGGCTCGGCGGACTAGCATTATTTGAATCACGTTGACAAGATCGATGTCCTTCTCAAGGAGGGTTCGGATGCGGCTCTGTAGAGTCTGCACTTCATCAACTGATCCCCAGTCCAGCCCCTTATTAATCCATGATGCAAGCTGTAACGGAGGGCTAGAACGGAACGCAGGTATAGCCGACCACTTGGTACCGCGGGGTTCTGTGACGTAGAACCACTCCCGCTGCCATTGGTTGGAAGTTTCGGTGAAAGAGCCTTTTGGCCAGAGAGTATTGGTAAGCTTGCTCACTACAGCGCCGCCGCACTCCGCCTGTTTCCCGTCGACCACCTTGGGCCTCACACTAAAGGTCTTGAGCCATAAGCCGAAGTGTGGGGGAATTCGGAGGAAGGCCTCACACGTGATGATGAACGCCGAGACATGGAGGAAAGAATCTGGGGCTAGATTGTGAAAATCTAGTCCGTAATAAAACATGAGCCCCCGAACGAAGGGGTGAAGAGTGAACCCTAGCCCTCGGAGGAAGTGAGAGATGAATACGGCCCTCTCGCCGGATCTAGGAGTCGGAATAACCTGTCCTTGAGCAGGAAGCCTGTGGGGGATCTCCGCGGTCAGGTATCTGGCCGCCCGAAGCTTCGCAATGTCCTCCTCTGTAACAGAGGAAGCCACCCACCGGCCCTGTGGGCTGGGTCCGGACATGATTGGGAAGCTTGAAGCAACGAAGTCGAACCTTGGGTGCTAGAACTCGAGGTTGGAAAGGCTGAGGAGAGGTTTGGCGTGAAAAGAGACGACCCTCGGCTCCTTTATAAAGGCAACGGGTATCGAACGCCTCCTCCTAAGCCTGAAAACCTGCCTATTCCTAAGGAATCTTCCCTGTGGAACGGTTGGGTTACCCACGCTCGTATTGATGAGAATCCCGCAATAAGGGGACACAATCTCTGCTTCGACAAGACGTGCCAATAAAAGCCACGCCTCGAAACGTGGAACGACAGAACAAGAAACGGTTCGAAATAAAGACCGGACAAGCATGATGTCACGTTACAAAAAGTTGTCAGCAGATTGGACTCATGAAATATTATACTCTCTGCGGTTGTGTGTGGTACTTGTGTTGCAGATCCGGCCATGTTCGTTGCGTCCGAAGACTATCTTGGAGTATTCAGAAAGGGGAACCCGCCTTGCAATGCCGAAGACAATCTGCGCGCCAAACACCTCGTCATTGAAGCCTGGTTCAGGGGCTACTGAGGGAGTCGTGGACTAAGGGGTCCTCGGGCATCCGGCCTGTTGGACATGGGCCGGACTAATGGGCTGTAAAGATACAAGACCGAAGACTCTCTCTCGTGTCTGGATGGGACTCTCCTTGGCGTGGAAGGCAAGCTTGGCGACCAAATATGAAGATTCCTTTTTCTGTAACCGACTTTGTACAACCCTAGTCCCCTCCAGTGTCTATATAAACCGGAGGGCTTAGTCCGGAAATGGATACAGTCATACAAGCTAGACTTCTAGGGTTTTAGCCATTACGATCTCGTGGTAGATCAACTCTTGTAATACTCATATTCATCAAGATCAATCAAGCAGGAAGTAGGTTATTACCTCCATAGAGAGGGCCCAAACCTAGGTAAACATTGTGTCCCTTGTCTCCTGTTACCATTGACCTTAGACGCACAGTTCGGGACCCCTACCCGAGATCCGCCGGTTTTGACACCGACAGACGGGTAGTGGTAGCATGTCGAGGGGCACCACGACAACCTCCGTAGGATTGTCAAGTCGGTGTCTGGGCCACCTGCGAGGATCGGGCATCAGCAAGCAGGGTGTGTTGAAAAGAGTCGTCCGGTTGCAGACGAGTAGACGGTACAAAGACACCGAGCATGCGGCCAGACGGACGGTGCTGAGCAGGTCCATACGATTACAGATCTGCTCCAAGAGAACATCGGGAGGGAATTCCAATCGCGGCTCTATGTGTCAGTCAGTTCTTCCATAGGGTTTTTTAGGGCGCTGAGTGACTGGGGTTTTCGGTGCCTACGAGCCAGCGGGGAAGTGGATTCGGGCAGGCGAGCGAAGAAGACGGCACGTGTGGGCGAGCAGTGAGCGGGGGGATATGGTACGCGCGAGCTACCAAGGAAGATGGCACGAGTAGGCGAGCAGTGAGTGGGGGAAATGGTGTGCGGCCGACGATGGGGAAGAGAGGAGGAAGAAGAAGAGAGGAGGAAGAAGAGTGAAAGATGGGGAAGAAAGTGCATTAAATCTCAATTCTACTAGTACTACTACCAGGATATACCGTTCTTTGGAGTGTAAATAGTTACATCGATGACATGTGGGTCTACCTCAAGAGGGCCCATATGTCAGTTAATGGAGGATAGATGTGCATAGTCGTATTTGCGGAAGCGTGCTCCACTGGCAAACATGATGGCAGTACTGGGTAAGGCTGATTTAGTAACACCAACATGCTGGTTCAGCTTATTAATTAAGTGTCCCATCTGCTGCAGCATGTATTGTCACTTCACTGTGAAAACTAGTTGAATAGTTCTCTCTGACCGAGATGGGGAATAATGGATCGTGAAGACTTCCTATCTACAGTATCCCTATGCTTGTATGCTCAGGCCCCTCCCAATGCTCCGCATTGTACAGATGCTAAGGCTGCCATGTAGGCAAAAAGTCCGATGTGGCAAGGTGATTAAGAGGAGAGAGATAAGTGTGGTGACCCCAGTAGTAAGCGCGAGAACCTAGACAGAAGACTTAAATGGAAGAATCCCACCAATGCATGAAGAACTTTAGTTACAAAATCATTAAATAAAGGATGCTTAGCACCAACAAGTTAAGCACCTATGCATTGGAAGATTTAGTTGCTAAAGTTTTTAATGTGCTTAGCACCCCATGTAAGCACCGATGCATTGGAAGTAGCCTCATCCTGTTGTGACACCCAAAATTTTGGCCTTATTTTTATTTATTAAAATGTTGCCAGGAAATAAAACTTTTCCAATTGTCAAGTTTTACCTTTTGTGATTTTGGATCTGTACCCCTTGTGGGAAAAAACCTTCAAAGGTATTGTTGGACTAGGTTTCTCTCTACAATAAAACAATTATTTATCAGTAGATTCTATTGTTGCAAGATTTATTTTCTCAAAGCTTTACCCCTTCAAAATGATCCCTTTTGCATTTGGGGCCTGTTTTGCACTACAACCTTTTTACAAATGTATTAAAAAATTCCACCAAAATTTGGGGATGTCATGTAATGTTCCCACATCACTTTTATGCAAAAATATCTTCTGGCCATTGGAGATTTTGAGCTCTTCACCAACTTTCCCAATCTGGTCCAGTAGGCACTTTTACACTGCAACCCATTTAAATTTTTCTTTAAAAATTCTTCCAAGTGTTTGAGGATGTCAATGGATGTATAAAATTCATCTTCAAGCAAAAACCCAGTGATGTTCCTTGGAAAATTTGAGTGGATCAGCCTATTTTGCATTCTGGTCCAATTTGATGATTTGTACTGCAACCTTATTTTCCTTTGCTCTAGTAACCCTGAGCTTTTTCCTACTTGTAGCCCTCCCTACCAAACTCTTAAGTCCAGGAGATTGTGCTCATTGGAGGTTTTGAAGTGCATGCTTTAAACCCTTTTTCTTTCTGTCCAAAACTGGAGTTTTGCAAAACTTGCACTATCAACTTTCTGCTTTTGCCAAACTAACCTTACCATCATCTCCTACATCTAAGGAGACACTGATCTGGAGAGTTTGACCACTCCAAGAGTTGCCTAAGTGCACTGGACATTATGTCGAACACCTGGTGTGCACAGTCGTTTTTGGCAAGCTCTCTGGTTTGCATTGTGGACTTGGGCCCCTGACCTATCCACCTTGTCCACTGAGCGCCTTGCTACCCCTACCTCCATCCTGTGCAGTGCCAGCTCCACCCTCGAGCTCTAGAGCGCGCTGGCATTCGTCGAGCAGGTGCCGTGCGTGCTCTGGGCGCGCCCAGAGCGCACGTTTTGCACGCGCGCGCACTACGCCGACACGTCACACTGCCGCACTCGACGCGACCCGACCCTGGCCCCCTCTGCATTGCTGAGCCGCGCACTAGCCACCCCCTGCTCCACGGTATCTCTGACGCCCTGCTGCGCCGCTGGCCGCGCCCTTGGCGGCACGCCGGCGTCGGCAGCGGATTCCGCCGCGGACGGCGCCGCCCAAACCACCAGCGCGCGCCAGCTGCCTCAGAGCACAGGCCGTGCTTATCCTCCCGCTCGTCGCAACGCGTTCGTCGCCGCCACGATGCCCTGCAACTACAGGAAAGTAGTCGCCGGCGATCTTATCTTCTGCCGCCGCGGAGCCAGCCTCGTCACGCTATATAAAGGGTCCCCGAGCCCCTCCGAGCACTCACGCGACATCAGACCCTCCCCGTAGAGCTCCCCACGCAGTAGATCGACCCGTAGTGGCCGTCTTCCTCAACTCCGGCCAGCTCGGCCGCCGCCAAGCTCCGGTGCCGTTCGTCACAGCCAAGCCCTCCCCCACCAATCCAACACCACCAGTCGCTCCCTCTGGTCCTTGCGGAGCTGCCCAGCTGCTCATCTTCGAGCAGAGACCACCGGAGCACAAAAAGCACTTCACCACCGTGGCCTTTCTCCGCCGCGGAGCTCGCCGTCGGCGATTCCTTCCACCTCCGACGACCCAACAACCACCCAGAGGATCGCCTCGGTCTAGCCAACCCATTCCTGCCCGCAGATGCCCTCGAGGAGCCGCCGTTCGTCGCCGGCGATCGCCGGAGCCCCGCCACCGTTCGGGCACAGAGAAAGGAGGGAGAGGGAGACCAGTCAAACCTGACTAGTGGGCCCTCTGGGCCCACTGTCAGTGGCCCGCGCGTCCGCCCTCTCTGGTTAAGTGGTGGCGCAAAACTCCGCGTATGTTTCTCTGCTGCGAAAGCGTATTTCCCTCGAAGCGTTTTCCTTTTTCTGGTTTTATTTAAAAACAGAGTTGACCAAACTTTGACTGGCTATAACTTTTAAAATAAAACTCCAAATGAGTTGATTCTTTTTCCTACCTCTCTCAAATTTCATCTAGTTTATTTTAAGATTTATTTAAAAAATATTTGAGACAGGTTTTGGTACTGTGTTTGAAATATTTGTTATTTGTGTATTTTGCAAATAGGATTTTTGGAGGAAAAGGAAAGCTTCCAATAAGTGCATCCTTTGCATACTCTTGAAGGCAAGCATTTCTGAACTCTGGCATAATATTTTGTTGAGGTGTTTTGATGCGATCACAACACCTTGTGACTTGGAGTATGTGATAGTTTATGTACCGATATAGTCTCGTGCATGAGTGCACTTTGGAGTTGTTTTGTGGTCAGCAAATGGATACACTAGTGATTTGGGTCATCCTCGTGAGCTCCTCTTGCACACCGGTAGGAAGCCGGGAAAGTCGTGGTCTTGGGTAGACACGAGCTTGTCCCTAATCCCTCGTCGAGACGAGTATGCCCGGCATAGCTTGGTGAGGCTCGAGGAGTGGTGATTTATTTCACTAGTGGCAATTTTGTTGGTGGATGCTTGGACCACCTGAGTCGATTGTAGACCGAGTATGGATCAATAGCTTCCCTTTTGTTGGTACCACCACTTGTTCCTGCAGGGGACAGGGTATGGTTCAGTAGGTTGTCAACCCCTTTCCAAAGCACACACCGTACAGAGAGGCCGTGATGAGGGTCCCGTGGCCAGGGATTAAAGCCTGTCATTCGGTCCGGGGGCATGGGTGTTTCCGGTTGGAGCCGAGGGGGGGTTGCTCCCCTAGATTGCGCGCGGTATAAATTTTGTGATCCCATGCTACGTCGAGGTTGTAGCCTCCCCACTTAGAGTTTTGCTTGGCAGGTGTCGTGGGTGATTCCAGACACTGGTGAGTTAAGCTGGTGTGTGCAGGTCAGGCGTGTTTTCAATCAAAAGATCGTAGACGGAATTAGTCCCGAGGGACTGAGTAATCCCGTTACTCGTGGAAAATGGTACTCCCTCTGTAGAGGATATATCCTGTTGGATAGTCATGTTCTTGAGTAAAGACCACAGTCTGAGTCGAGTCTGGTAACGGTATTCGGATGGAGAACGATTTAACTAGAACTCTAACGGTATTCGGATGGAGACACGGTTAACTGGATCGTAGTAACGGTATTCGGATGGAGATACGACTTGACTAAATTATCGGTTTTTGGATGGAGAAACGACTGTACTAAATATTATTTATGATTGTGGCCCCTATGGATTATGATCTTTATTATTCTGGACTAACCTTTTATTTCATGTATATGATTGAGTATCCCTGGGATGGTCCTACCTCCTGGATATCCGCTGTGATTATTTTCTTATAAGCCCTTTCTGTGGTGTCGCTCAGACGCCCGACTGCGGCATTACTATTCCGCATTTTTCGCTCGAGGAGTCTTTCAGACACTCGTTTGGCACCTGTATTATTATTCCGCATTTTCCGCTCGAGGAGTCTTTCAGACACTCGTTTGGCACCAGTATTACTGTTCTGCATTTTTTCGCTCGAGGAGTCATTCAGACACTCGCTTGGCACCCAGTATTTTATTTTGGTACATTTTTAACCATATGTGTGCATCTTGGTTTTTCGTCTACTTCGTGTCAGACGTGTGACCCTCTCATTAATCCGGAGCATGTTTGATATATTTTGCCCGTGTTCTTAATGTTTGCGAGTACATTCAAACGTACTCACTGGCTTGTCCCTGGCTATTGTCTTGGCCAGATTCCTCGCTTGGAGATATGCATCGCGGTGACAACATCAGAACCCGCGTGTTGACGTGTGAAACCTCGCGAAGATAGGAGTTATCCTGGTCAGCTGTTCTTGTGGGAAATGGAGTCCCATAGACACAGATGAACCACAGACCGCTTCCGCCATCAACCACTAGCAAACCTAGTGTTGTACCCCTAGGCTTAAATGGTCTTGTACTACATATTTTTGTACTTGCTTGGAATTCTTGTATCAAGTTGGTACCTCATCAGCTAACAGTAATCCTGGGGCTGATGAGCGCACAGGCCGTTTTTCTGGGAATTTGTATCCCAAAATCCGGTCGTGACACCTGTCCAACAAGATGAAACAATGGCCAAGGCACCCGACGCCAATAATGTAGGAGTACTAGTACTACCTCCTTTCCGGTTTATAGGGCTCAATTCAAAATTCTCATCAACCAAGGTAGATGATGAGTGGTGGAATAATTTTTGTAGTTTGCAAAAACAATCAATTAATGCACTCGTTTTCCTCAAAAAATTATGTTTACCAATGCATTAATTTTGTGTCAAACTTTGACCATCTACTCCCTCCATCCAGTTGAATAAGTTATCTTTGGTTGTGCACCATGACCAAGGAGGAAAAAACAAGAGAACTTAATGTTTATTTTCTACTCCCTCCATTTCTAAATATTGCCTTTTTAGACATTCAAATGGAATACAACATACGGATGTATGTAGACATATTTTAGAGTGTAGATTCACTCATTTTGCTCCGTACGTAGTCACTTGTTGAAATCTCTAGAAAGACAAATACTCCATATTTGGGAACAGAGGGAGGCTTTTACTCCGTATTTGGAAACAGAGGGAGGCTTTTACTCCGTATTTGGGAACAGAGGGAGTATCACCATATGGAGGGAACAGAGGAAGCTTGAAATATGAACATGTCAATAGGAGGGAGTAAAAGCCTCATGCATGCATGCAACATGCAACACTCACACGTACACATGGACACACGCAACACTCACGCACCCATGCGGCACACAGCACACGATGCAACACACAAGCTCACGCTCAGGTGCTCAACCTACTCCCTACGTCCGTGAAAGACTGCACATTTAGAGATTTACACATTGACCAGGGCATAATTAACGCCCGAAAGTAGCAGACTTATGTGTGCATGCGACCATTAAGAGAAGAAGATTAAATGAAGGTTGTTGCATGCTGTAATTAAGGATAGACATGTAGCCTATAGCTAGAGCACAAGTTGGTGCATTAGTCAATCAATATCGATTTTAGATTAAAGGCTAAATGCATTGGAAGTGTAGATGTACACTCTTTGTTTTTTAGCTGATGTACACTCTTTGTTGGAAGACCGAGGGAGTACACGTGCATGCTCTCACATACACAACTAGGGTGGTTCGCGCGCAAGGGTTGGACTCCTGTCGAGCCTGCGTAAAGTTTTGTTTAACTGATTTCTTTGCTCTGCCAACTGACAGGTGGGACCCAGAAACCAGGTGACAATTTAACCAGTCAACAAAGTGCCACGTCGAGTATGTGGCCGGTCAGTAGGGTGCAATACGGTGCTCTACGATGAGCTAGTGATCATATAATCACCGCAAAACTATATATAGTGACCGTAAAGAGCGTATTGTTACATACGTTGACCGCCAGTGTATTTTTCTCGTTTCAAATTAAGCCATATTAACTGGAAAGGACTAGTACTAGTACTGCTTTAATGTGTCCCGTCAACTCGCCGAACGAGGAGAAGCTTGCTTACTACACCTCTCCCTCGCCCACGCGCGCGGTGGCTCGCAGGACGAGGAGAGGGTTTTGACTACAGCGCCCTCTCCCTCTCCCTCTCGCTCGCCCTCGCCCTTGCGGTGGACGTGCAGCAGTTCAATCGGTGTAAGATTATCAGAAGCATATTGTACTGTAGTATCATCATTGTTGGACCTTCCGAAGAGGCGAAGAGCCAAGTGCAAGGTTCACACGAGTACGAATTCTTGAACTTCCCGAAGAGGCAAAGAGCCAAGCGCAAGGTTTTATAGGAGTTGTCATCCTAGTAGGAGTATTATAACGATAGCGAACGATGCTACTGTATGATGCCGCCACCTCACCTATATCCAAAGCTGTGACACCTTTTTTTTTTCCTCAAAGAGCGTGTTGGAGCCCGTGCAACAACCACACAAGTTGCACGTACACATAACACATTTACTAGTAATAAATTCTAAAGGACAAATGCGAGTATGCCACACAAGTTCATCTCCAATTCATGTGATAAATTTGTGCGCGACTAGTCTACATATATTTACAGCGCTACCGTTCACAATTTACCATACCCCACTTACACGTTATAGATGGGCTACATGTCCTCCTCCAGGATCCAGTCCCAGGTGTTCTTCATGGATGGCACGATCCATAGCGGTGGGCAACGGGAATCATTGTCGCAGCTTTCTAGTCCGGTCCACACGATGGAGACTCATCCAAGCTGAAGCGGCATAAATCAGGGATAGCGTGTCCCAGCATGTCGTTCATCTGGCGGTGCGCACTAAAGACACAACCATGCTTCATGAACAGTGGGCCTTCGGTGTAGTGCACGGAAGGTGGCATCTGCTTCACAATGGGGTAGCTGTCCCCAATGAAAAGCAAGTACTCTCCAAGAGTGTTCCTCGGCACCCACGTAGCATCACGGGGGTCGAACTCGGCGCCGTTCATCTGGTACACGCGGCATCTCAGATCTGGACACATGGTGACATACACAATCAAGGTCCATGCATAATAATGTTGTGCTCAAATATGGCAGTCAGTAATACTGTGCAACAAATAGTACTACTCTGGTATAGAGGAAGTAAAATAACCGACTTATTATATATAGCCACTCTTGGCTACATGGATGAGATAGTAAGACATGGAAAAACAAAAATGGTGGCAGCTAGTGGGTTCAAGTCTTCAAGGGCCTAGCTAGCTATACGCGCCCTCCAAGGTAAAAAGTACTCCTATTAGTAAGTAGTACAACAACGAAAGAGAAGGCGAGAGGGTTAAAAAATATAATACTAAATGGAATACCTGGGTAGATGGTGACGGTCCGATCGTGGTAGATTGTGTGACCATGTTGCACATCAGTGGTACCATGGGTAACGACTGCTAAGATAGTTGATCCCAATATGCCAAAGTCAGCTACAAGGTTCCAGGTTAGACCGAATCGTGGATGCAAATGCACATCCAGGATCGGCGGTCTTATTTTGATCGGGCGATGACTGGTCCCTGCAAAATAATGGAGTACCGTTAGGGATGCAAATGATGGTTTGTGAATTCCGTTTGTAATCTCCCATACCATAGGATGGAAACCAGATGAAACAAGTCCCCTGGCTTGTCACCGCGAAGATGCGGCCTAGATGGTGCACAGCGTCTTCGAACGTGTAGGGGTACACATCTGCCGCGGCCAACATGCGCCAGCCTCTGCCGTTACCGCCTCTTGCATTGATGGCAATCCTTATGTCAAACACCGCGATGAGATAGCAATCATCGAGGCCGCGTCGCTTTGTCGGCGGGTCCGCAATTGCTATCTTCTTCAATCTCATGTAGGCATCATCATACGTATTCAAGCCCAGCCAGTCCGGAAGGCCGATCCCAATGGTTGAGAAGGGGTCTACGGGAACGGCCGCACTGCTGTGGATGTTGTGCAAAATGATGGTGGTATCCGGCCGGAGGTATGCAAGCCAATCTTCGTTGGCACCAACCCAGACCTATATATAAGACGGTGGGCAGCAGAGAAATTACGAGATGGAAATGGAATAACTAAGTACTACATGATCAAACTCCATGACTGACCTGCTCATCGGACAAAATCCGACTACCTCTCAACGTTGAAAACTCTAGCGGAGTCAACGTGCAACCATGGCCAGGGAGCGGTGGACTATTCGAAGGATTGTCCCATAGAAGAACCTTCTCCTCGAGGACACATGGAAGACCAACAAGCATGGCCTTTTCCCAAGCCCGTTTAAGCACCGTCTTGAAAAAGTTGGTGCAGGAAGCACCGAGTCTTGCGGCGGTGAGGACGTCGGAGCGGCGTGCGATTTCTCCCAGAGGATCGTCGTCCAAGGTCTCCCAGCCCCGACGAGGAGGAGAACCGCCTGGCGAATCCATGGGAGCAGCGACGAACTGCCTTCTCTTCGGTGGGAGGGGAACTGGCGTGGAGGAGATAAGAGCGTAGTAACCGCAGGGCCTCGTCCCTTCCAATTGTACCTCCTCGATCATTCCTTAGCGAAGGGGTGAGGCTATTATTTACTACGTACTCGTACTATAGCAGTAATAGTACTACTTTATCAACTAGTAGTCGATGTAGTACTGTACTTCTAGTATAGTGCACCAGTTTTGAACTCTTGAATCTCAGGGCCAAGGAGCTACAGTTGGAAGTGGAGGGTAGTACTGTTCTCTAGAACCATCGCTGTGCTATCAATGCAGGGAAAGTACACCTGCGTAGTGGGTACTCTCGGTGCTCTATTCAAGCGCGTAGCTGGCCTACTCAGCCGCTCCTCTCACGCACACACTAGCAGCCTCTTTATCAGCAGCGGTTACTGCGGGGGCAGAACAGTTGAGTTATTTGATACAGCGAGACTAGGCTTTTCGCTTCCATTTGTGGAGGTGTAATGGATCTCGTCGAACTTTGTTAGTAGTTCCTTCTTTATGAATGAGATGAGGCAAAGCTTTTGCCTCTGTTTCAAAACAAAAAAAATCACGTCAAGAGGAATTTCTTTTAGAGAGCCGATAATGGAGTGAAGTCCATGTGTGCAACGCCACAAACTACAGAGTAGTAGAGTACTAGCACTTTACATACGCAGCCATATTGCACAGTTCGCAATGCCACGCCAGGCTTTTCCGGCTCCTCGGGCTTAATTGGGAGGCACTAGTTTAAATATGCTACTAGCTGATGAGGAAGCTGCAAGCGAGGTGCGGCTAGGGCGAGCACGCGAGCCACGAGATGATGCGAAGGAAAACCCATTCACGTGGCTGGGCAATCTAGTGCACCAAGATTGTGGTGCGACACGTCCGTTCGACTTCAAAACTCAAACTACCCGTGTACAATATTGGCTCACAGCGAAGTTACTATTAAAAAAAAGGCCACCATGCGTTCGGCCGGGGTCAAACCCACAAAACAAGGTGTGTACTCCCGCGACCACTAGTAGTACTCGTTGGAGTACAACGCAACCTAGAATCGCCTTTTGTCGCTAGTAGTACATTGTTCCTTACAAGAAACCACTTATAATGCCAAGAAACCACTAATAATGCCAAGAAACTACTACCACTTGCATACATGGCAGACTTAAGATAAGACTACCTTATCAACCATTGTACATGCCCTTGCCAACCAGCCCTACCAAGAAGCGACTACTCTACAAAGTGCCGTTATAGGCACGTTTCAACCCATGTCGCCCCTTAAGTCAACGCCTTCTATTCGACCGGCAAGTTAGGTGTTATGACTTGTGGGACCTACATGTCAGTCCGCTTAAAAATCCCCGAGTGACCTCCTACCTCCGGCCCGTCCACCTAGTCATCCTCGGCCATGGGACGCAGCTACTGCCGCCGGCAGAAGGCGAGGTCAAAACCGCCGGTGGTGCGGAGCCCATCTTGCGGCAGCCCGGATGCCAGCTCCGTCCGGCGCTCGCGGCCGCTAGCTAGCCAAGATAGCTCCATCCAGCTGCTTGTCTGCAAGGTTTGCTAGCTAGATTGGCACGGCGGCGCGGCGGCTTGCTCGCGCGCGCTGCGCTAAGGCCAGCCATCTGGCTCGAGCGAAGGCCAGCGCGGTGGCTTGCTCGCGCGTGAGTCGCGCTCGGGCCAGCCTGCCAACCCGTGTGGAGGCCAGCGCGGCGTCCGGCCCGTCCGGCGGAGCGGCGGCCAACTCCCTCATCACCGGCGCTACCAACGAACACGCATCAATACTGTTTGAAGTAATGTTCAGGAAAAATAATGATTTGAGGGGGAATATAACAGGATAGAAGGTCAGATGTGGGTCCCTCGTGTCAACAGTCAAACAAAATGTGTTGGTTTAAGCTGCCTCGTCAACATGGACGTGTGGGCTAACCCTGTCATAAACGTGTTTAAACGAGCCTAATCGGCACTAGGTAGTAGTTTTTGGCACGGATTGAGAAATTTTGGGGTATGTTTTTGCTATTTTTTGTACAATAGTTTCTTCCTAGGGCTGGTTGAAAGTGGTAGTTTTTTGTTAAATACTCTACATATTGTAAGTAGGAGTGAAATTTAAGCTTTGGAAGCCAATAAGCAAGGCTAGTTACATAGTGCCTATGTGTACATGATTGAAAGTAAATATCAACCATGAGTGACTAATATCTTGATGGAAAACTCGAAACTATGGAAATACTAGCATTTTTTGGGAATGGTTGGAAATACTAGCAATGTTCACGTGTGTTACAATGGATCATAATTAGAATAATACTTATTCACAAACTTGATACAAAACACTCTAATTTTGATATACATATATCACTAGAGATATATTATGTTTCAATCAGAAAATATTCCTTGGGCTGTTTTGGTGAGGTGAGGGAGGGGTGTGGTTGGTTTTAAGATACTAATTATGGGTTTTTCCGCAAATTGGTAGAGAAGTGGGATGTTGGTGAGAAAAGGCAACAACTTACCTCACAGTCGTTAGAAGTAGATCTAATGGTCAGAAATGACGGATGGCAGACACACCATCATCACCAACTTAGTCTTCTATAGGAGTACTAGCAAGATGTCTGTGCATTGCACGGAACATTAAGATGCATATTTTTATAAAACACTTGTTGTGATTGACCCATGCAGGAGTAATACCATGTGTACAAACTAATGATATCTCGAGAAAGAGGAGATAAGGTGAAGAGGAGTGGGGCGTGGTGGTGATTGGTGGTCGGACTGAGCGGAGGCAAGGGGATGGACGACGCCGGCAGCGGCCACCAGGCCACTTTGTTCCAGAGGCTTCCTTTTTTAATTGCTCAACAATGAGGTTGTTGGAGACAAGGATGAACGAGGGAAGGCCTTGTCTGCAAATGTGGAGAGAGGTGCGGGTATCTTTTAGTTTAATTTCCATCCGTCAGATATAGATCGGATGGTCTATTGCAAGATGGCACGCATACCATCATCACCAACTTGGTTTTTTTATAAGAGAAGAAATATAAGTATGGAGATACAAACAAATTATCGATACTTGTTTCCGTAAACTAGGATCTACATTCTATTCAACGGCTCAGCATGTGGGGCCTTAGCACAATGACTTCTCGACTGTGTAAAACAAAGGTTTTCCCGTCGCCGATAAGGAGGGGGTGATGGCGGCGCGCTTTCGGCTTGCTCTAGTCCTAGTAGTCATACTAGGTGGTCTACGCACATGTATATTTATTCTTTTTCACGTCTCGTGTTCGTCGTATTGCCACGACTGTTGATGAATAGATGGTAAGCTATTCACGCGGAAACCCTTGTTGAGCGTGTTTGCGAGAGAGAGAGAGAGAGAGAGAGAGAGAGAGAGAGAGTGATATGTCTAGAGACTGAGGCAATGATAAGAGATTCTTTGTGTCTACGTGTGTGTGGAGGATAGAGAGAGACATGTACATGGGGCTTTGTGTTGTGTAACGTGGAGACACATAGACATAATGAGAGAGTGAGTGTATGAGATACACATGCAGACATGGGGATAGATGTGTGAGTTAGACAGATGGAGAATTTTGGTGTGCATCTGAGCTAGAGAGGGGGGATATATACATATCTAGAGCTGTAGAGAATATGCAAGGGTGTGTGTCTTAAAAGAAGGATCCATATAGCTAGATGGGTGTTTGTGTGTGTCTGTGTGTGTTTGTGCGCGCGTTTGAGTGTGAGAGGGAGTGTGTGTATGTGGAGTAGAGAGACCACTAATGATGTAAACCTAGTATAAGGGAAGGGGGAATGGTGTGACATGTGTGTCAAAGAGAGACAAAGGCATGTGTAGTAGCGGGATAGCATGGGTGCGAGCGGGGAGCAGACTATTTGGAAGAGACATTGAGTGTGTGTGGGAGAGGGGTGTGAGAGCGAGTGACAGAGCTAGCGACGGAGAGAGAGAGAGAGGGGGGAGAGAGGGGTCGTTTGTGTCCATAAGTGGCGTATAGATAGGGAGACATTGTTGATGTTGTTCGAAATTGGCCTATGTACGGAGACGCAAGGGAAGTGAGTCATCGTGTGTGTGATAGGGACTTCATGAGAGATCTAGAATAGATGGTGTAGAGAACAACATGCGAGATTGAGAACGATGATACATTAGGGAGCTATGGAAAGAGTCATGGCATATATGTATACAGGGATGGAGCTGGGGCGGGTCCGCGTGTGGGAGAGATAGAAAGAGGAGAGTGGTGCACAAGGAGACAAAGTGTGCTTGTTTGCAGTGGGGGTGGTGTGTGAGGTGAGTGTGCGAGAACCACATAACTAGGGAGATAGACGTTTGGGGCGACGTTTTGTGTGTATGGGAAAGATACACTCTACATAGTGCGTGTGCTCGGGAAAGAGAGATGCCGGAAGACCTGGAGAGTGGGGGAAGAGATGTGTGCATGCCCGAGAGACAAAGTGATAAGAGACCTATATAGGGGTCCAGACTTTAGAAGAGAGGGGGGTGTTAATGTGCTCGTGTGTTCGTGTCTGGGGGAGAGAACAGCGTGTCTGTGTGTGTGGGGGGGGGCGACGGAGGGGGTGGGGGTTGGCTTCAGATAATGAGTTAGGTGTCTATATTTGAGGGACTTTCGCGTAATTGAGATATATATGGTCAATAGTGTGTGCACTCATGGTTGATCAATTTGTTTCACAGTTTGGACTATGAGATAACGATACTTTTGAACATGCGTGATATACCTTGATGTACCAAAATTACAAACCTAAGATTGGAATTTTGGATTTCGAATCCATCATTAGCTTTTGTAATTCATTTAAATGGAGGTACAATTTTTGGGATTTTGTGATGTCAAATTCATATATCAAACCTAGAGATATACACATATGAGCATGTCCAAACTTTATAATCATCCACTTTATTCATACACTTACACAATTTTGATTTTGTCGTCATATTTAGGATAAACACATTTGGAATTTCATTTGAATTGGACCGTATGATGGTATTTTCTTGTACTAGCTCAATGATCCCTATTTGAATTGAATGGACAGTCTAAGTTTTGAGTTGGAGACATTGGTTTTCAAACTTGCACTTTTTTTGCAAAACAAATAAATTCTCGGCCATGATATCATAGTCGGCCGTACAAGAGCAGACCACTTATAATTTCATGCGCCAAAAGCTTCAAACTTCCCGCTCACATCGAAATATCTCGCGCCCGAAAGTTTAGCCCTACGATATTCCTGTTTTACGCCTGCCACATGAACGGAAAAGGGCTGCTTTGGCAACTCTACTGTTTTCCCCCCTTTGCACCCAACATTCCTCCCAGAGCCCCTCCCCTTCCCCTTCCCGACCCCCCAACCACGGCAAGCCGCCGAATCTAGTCCTCCGCCTCAGCGGTGGACCTCACACCCCGCCAGATCTACCTTCCGCACCTTGGAACCCCCAACTGCCAACTCACCACTTCACCGGAGCCGCTTCACCGACTGGCTTGTCCATCGCTCCAGATCTCCTTGACCGCCATCATGGTCCACCGCACTGGATCTGCTTAACCGGCGCCCTCGTCCACCACAGTGTAGGCCCTTCACTGACTCCCTCGTCCGCCCCATCGCCGGCCCTTCATACAAGCCCTCGTGCGCTGCAACAGATCCGCCTCACCGAAAGCACTGTACACCGCGCCCGCCGAAGCCTTCGTCGACTGCACCGGACCCGCTCCACGGACGCCATATTCAACTCCACCAGCCCTGCTTTACTGACGCCGCAGCCTCATCAGGTTATTTCGATTTGTACTCCTTCGGTTTTTCTCTTCTTTATTGTGCAACTGTTCACTTACCACAGATGAGCTTTCTTGTATGTCGACAGGCGCCGCAACCGAAGCACCGGAGCGGCTTCAGTGACGGCGACAGCCGGCCCAAACTCAACCGCAACACGAGCACCATCGATGATCCTTAGCTATCAAGTATGACAACGATACCCATACGCCGCCGAGAATCAGGTACTATTTTCCAACGGCCGGCGCCTATGTTCACTTTCTTAGCATAAGCACCGCACCTTTGAATTTCTTCAGGGCATCATTCAATTTTTCATGAGACGCGTTATTCTGCTTGCACCTGTAGGGCCATACTTATGGCAGTGAACATGTTACATGTGCTAACTTACATACCAGTGCACATATAGTTAATATGCTTTAGTTTTGCTCTAAGTATTACTGTACTTCCTAGATATCACTGCCTACTATTTTTACTTCTTGCATGCTATATTTATGATAATGGTGTTGTTCTGATGCCACCTGTTGGTTCCATCAGACTGCTTCATGTTCTCTATGCTTAATTACACATCAGCAAACTAGCATGTGGTTCCGCTGCTTTTTGTTCGTTTTACCCTACATTTTCTGATGCTAGCTATTACATCACTGCTCCGAGCCTCTGTTCATTACTTTTTTGTGTGTTCTTGATCTTCCAAAGTTGCATGACTAATTTGATGCTTCTATTAATTATGGAGCTGCCAACCCCATCAAGCAAAATATTTGTTCTTTTGGGGCTGGCACCTCGAACAAGCATAAAAATAGAGTGAAGCAGATATATTGTCGTGTAAGCACACACCCTTCTTTCATTAGTTTAGATGAACCATTGATGATCAATTCGAACCAGTGCATGAGATTAAAATTAATTTTACCTAAATAGAGGGTGCAGAATAAACTACAACAACTAGATTTGCAACCACGGGATGCTGACGATATCTTCAAGGAACATTGCAACAGCAGCGAGGCTTCACAGCAACATATGGTAAGCCCAAAGTAAAAGTCTTTGGGTGGTTCTTGCTCTCTGATCGGCTCAACACAAGGAACATGCTAAGAAGAAGGCATTACAATATTGGTACAAATTTTGACTGCCTGCTGTGTGGACTACACATCGAAGAAACCGTGGAACACCTATTCTTTCGTTGCACCTTCAGCAAAAAATGCTGGTGCCTACTAAACATTTCATGGACGATGCAAGGTGATAGGTTGACTCTGGTAGAAAACTTGAAGACACAACGTCCTCGCAAGATGATCATGGAGATATTTTTCACTTCTGCCTGGAGTCTTTGGAAGGAACGCAACAATAACTACTTTAGACACGTGTCACCCTCCATTGCTTCATGGTTCAGTAGGTTCAAGAATGACTTTGACAACATTAGATATAGACTACCTGATAATAAGAGACATGTTGTCTCTTCCTTTTTGCAAAGTCTACCACATCAACCATAGGGTTTATGTATAGGGTCTGACCACCCCATCCCCCCATTTTTGTAAATACCACCATGTAACTGTTCATGTTAATTTAATATATATGCAGTAGGAGCCTTTCCTACTGTCCTAACCTTAAAAAAACATATGGTAAGCCAGTGTGTTTTAGTACATGTGAAATCTAATGCGTGTGGGCTGCTTTCTTGGCTTGTGGCCTCAACCTGTAATCCTACAGAATTACAAATAGTTCAGTTGTCTGCTTTGCTGTATTGCTTGATTCGAATGCTTGTTTGTTACTTGTTAGGCTATACATGAGTTGGCCAATATGTCAGCAGTGCTTGTTGTACTATCGTAAAGAAATGCATGCCTAGTTCATTTGAGTCCTTAACTTTTCCTCTGAACTTCATCACAAGACTGTCTTCGTAGTTTATATGAGGCCACACTGTTAAGTGCTTTCTCAGATTATTTGAACTGCTTAGATGCCTTGGCAACTTAAATATAGCGGTGGTACACTCCCTTTCAACTAGGGATGTCAACTGGGCCCCGTTTAATCCCGATTAAAGTCCACTAGTGGTATGATAGTTCAAAAGAGTTTTTGTTTTTTGACGAAAATGAACTAGGGAGCTAGCAAAAACTAACTAGATTGGACTGGCGGATGTCGTTCATTTGCCACTTACATCCCTAGTTTCATCTTACCATTTTAATTTATTTTCGACTGATGCTGCTTTGAACCATTTAAATGTAGCTTCCATGCTCGGCAATAATTCATATGTCGTTTACTATGTAAGCTTACTGCCTGGATCATGCGATAACTATCTCTTACTTATGTCCAGCGGAAACCTTTCAGGATGCCGTTCACACTAGGACACAATGTACAACCCTAGAATCTATTTGTGTAAGCAGTGCGCCATCCATGTTACCAGATGGTAGCAGTTCAGAGGAAACACCGCCGGAGAGCAGTCTGAGCACATATATTATAGTTATTGAGGCTCTACAAGAGGCAGAAAGAGATGGTGTGGCCGCCATGAATGAGGTAATCTTGATCTTGAGGCTGGAAATTATGCAATTAGCTGCACACATTATGCAAGCAACCCAAGAATTGGAGGAAGTAAGAATGCTGCATTTGAAGACGGAGGAGGTCCTGCTGTTTCTGCTATCTGAAGCCCAGGGTAATCCTAGTTCTTCTTTAGATACCAGTTGAAATTGTCAATAGATTATTGTACTTGCATGTTGTGTCCTGTCTCAGAATGGATTATGTTGTAAGACCCCCTATGTTGTCCATTTGTTGTATTGATCCGAATTTTTTAGGCGAGGTAATCCTCAGTACTAGTATGATTGACATAAGGTGAACTGTTTTTCGTGTGAGCATATTGTATTGGATGAAATAACTGTTTGAATCAAAGTGTATCCAACCTACTGAATTCGAAGATCACGACATTTCTAAATCATAATCATATATAAAGGTGGAATAAATCTTTGTTGTGGTTTTGAAGAAATAAATAACAAAACGTAGAATTATCGGTGGATATTTGTAATCGAATACAAATTGGATTTGAATTTAGTTGCCAGGGCCCAGGGCAAATGTGAATGCTAATTCTCCCAAGTTTTGAACGAAGCGGCTAAACACCCACTATCATTTGTGGGCTGCCCGAAGCAAGTGTTTGCGAGATGGAAATTACTGTCTACCCCGGACACTTTGACATCCTTATCGGCCGAATTTACACTATTGTCGATAGGGGTAGACTAGTAACTTCAATCATACGTGACACGACCGCCTCTGAGCCCATTCAAACACGGCGGGCGCCAAACGTGGGTGGCAAAACACATTTGATTAAAGCTCGTCCGAAAGACATGTGTCCCTCCCTCCATTTCCCCATTCATACACGATGGGCGGCAAAACAAACTCTCCTCGCCCGAAATCGATGTAGGCAAATATTTTAAATAGGGGCAGATGTGTAACTTCCCTCAGACGTGACACAACCGCCCTACCTGTCAGCCCCGTTCCTACACCGTGGGCGCCAACCGTGGGCAGCAAAACACCCTCTCCTCGCCCGAAATCACTACCGGCAAATATTTGGGAGATGCAAGATTACTGTTCTATCCCCAACCGACGTGATGTCTGAAATTTCAAACGGGGGATAAGTTCATAACTTTCCCACATTTCAGACAAGCGCATCCCAAAGTTTGAGACCCCCTCCCCCTCCATTTCCCCATTCATACACCGTCGGCACCACAACAACCTCCCCACTGCGGCTAGCCTCCTCTGTCCGCCACCCCATCCTCCACCTTGCCGGAGCCGCTACCCCGTCGTCCACTCCAAGAGATGGACGTCTCTCATCCACGCCGCCGGACCAGGATCCTTTCATCGCGTCCTCTTGCTTCATCGGCGCCGTCGTCCACCTTGTCGTTTCCGCTGCTACGACCGCCTCGTCCATGACAACAGGATTTATCCCCCAACACGGCCGCCTGCTGTTTAAAGTCTTCTTCCCCGCCGCCGACAACCATCGCACCCGCAGCACCCTCAACGTATCAGCAGGGGCCTACACGGTGCCGCAAGAGAGGTGGTACTGTTCCATATGTGCTTAAGTAATTGATCTCACCCAGAAAATAGATCGTAAATTGTTACTGTACTTTTCTTGTCCGTACCATATCGTAGTGGCTAGTTGAAAGCAAACATTGGTTGCGGAGTAGCTTTGTACGGTTGGCACCTTCAGATCCGCCATGGCACGGTCACTATACCCGTAAAGATTATGGTTTTCCCCCTTTATATTCACTACCATCATCTTAGGTGCTTCATGTCGTGCTAGCACTGCTCCTCAAGACCTCAACCCATCAGGCGAAACTACATGCCACTCATAATTCCAAAGCTTAGGTGTTGAAATACGAATCCGATATATGCTCATATTAATAAAATAGAGAACGTTTAATTGGTCACCTAATGTTCCTATATTCGTCTCGAAAAGCATGTGCGCCACCCACTGGTCCAGCTAGTTCCACTTTCCTGATTTTACTCTTGATGCTTAGGGTTTTCCCCTTTTATCTACTCTACTATGATCTGCGTAGGTGCTTTCAGTCGTACTAGCATTATTCCACCCTTCAAGCTAAACAACACAACAATCAAAATACCAAAGCTTAGTTGTTCAAATATGATTGTGATATGACACTGATATTAGTTAACAGACACATTTAATTGGTTAGCTAAAGGTCCCACTTGAGTTTCCAAATGCATGTCGCGACGTATAGAGAGACAACAGAATTGCATTTCTTTGTCACTTGTTGACTGTACTTTCTTGTCCATACCAAATCTTAGTTGTTATTTCAAAGCAAACATCGGTTGCTAACTACCCTTTGCGCAGTTTGCAGCTTCAAATCTGCCATCCCACTGCCACGGTCAACACTATACGCATCATGCTTACGGTTTCCCCATTTTATGATGACCACGATCAACCTACGTGGTTTGTGTCGTAATAGCACTTCTCCACCCATCGAGCTAAACAAGCTTAGTTGTACAAATTCAAATATTATATTATGCTGATATTAGTAAAACCGAGAGATGTTTAATTGGTTAGCTAAATGTTCCTACTTTAGTTTCGAAATGCATGTGAGCCACATATGGAGAGACCGGAAGGAATACTATTTCTCTGTGCGCTCTGGTTCATCATGGGTGGGCAACCGACATTGTATAGAAAGACTTGTAATATCTTCAATCTGCTTGCTCTTCTGCTCTTCTTTAAGATGACCCTCTTCTTTTCTTTAATAAGTATGTTCCATGTTGGGAAGAGTAGCAGAGACATTTACGGTCGACTAGTCAGGTCGAGTTGTTCTCCCTTAGTATATTTTGAATCTGTCAGGTCAGGTTGACTTGTTCTTCTTTACTATATGTTGAAGCTATCATCTGCGAAGTATCATCACTTCTGGAGCTCTCATATTTTAAGTAGTAGGCCACATTATATTAATGTACACACCAAGTTACAACATGCATGGCGTCTCTCCGAAGAATTGCAGAGATAGCACAAAGGGGTTTACAGATAGGCAGTATTGGATTAGAATCACTTGCATTACAAAGATAATCTCACTTGTTTTTATGTTTTCATGTATGTCAGGTACTGAAAATTATCAAAATGAATATGAGAATGGGTGCATGAGAGGAATATTGTGGAACAATCCACTGGCTAACAAACTTGGCATGGTGGAGGATGGCCTATCTTATTCACCCATCAAGGTGCTTGCTCTAACTTGGCAAGGTTGTATTGGTTGCACATATTTTGCATCTGACCTCTTGCATTACTTCTACGTACTTTGTTACACCATCTGCTTAGTTTAAGCATCATATACGAGTATATGCCATACCTATCCATTTTCTGTACCTATTCCATGTGTCGTCATACTATGTTTTTCCAGTCAAATGTTGTTCTTTCGTAATAGATGTCCAAAAGGAAGAGGGTGAGTGCAGATCCTCAAGGAGTACAAACTAGGTATTTGGAAAAGGTAGCGATACATGTTAAATCAGATAGATTAGCAGCCATAGAAAACACAGGCCCAACTGTGCCACACTTTACCCCTACTCCACTGGCCAAACCCCTATTAGAACTGCTAAGAGCCCAACATCAGGTACTATCTATGATATCAATTCAAAATTTGAACTCCAAAATTCTGCATGTCCCTTACCTTCTCTCTTGTATGAAAACTAATTTCAGATGAATCTCCTTGCTCAAAGGATCATAGGATCTCACAACAATACTGGGCTCTGCATTGCTCTTGTCAGTACCTCTTGCCCTTTGTCAGCATACTACACCCACTGTTGTTTGATTATGTAGCATCACTATAAATGTTCGCTTCTTTATCCTCCCTTTGCTTGAAATTATAAGATCTATATTTACTCTTAGATAAATGTAGAATTAACACAATGGTTATGATGTTTTGGATTGCTCATGTAAGTACCTCTTGTCATGTACTCTCTCTGTATCAAATTAATTGTCGATCAATTGGATGTATTTAGAACTTAATAGTGCTAGATACATCCATTTGAGCGACAAGTAATAACGGACGGTGGTGGTATTACTGTACTTGCATCGAGAAATGGTTGATTGTCTAGCATTACTCTGCATCTTATTTGCCCTGCCCTCCCCTTTCTCCAAATTATCATATCTACATTTACTCTTACCAAAATGTTGAATAAAGCCAATGCCACTGCACACGTTGATGTCTGCATTCCTCTTGTCAGTACCTTTTGCCTTGTAACCCTGTACTTAATTAATTGCTATTTGATTATGTATCATCAGTCTGCACCTGAGCTTAATTATCCTCTGTTTCTTCCAATATTATTTGATCTATATTTACTCTTTGCAAAATGTAGAAAATGGCAACGCTTATAAAGAATTTTCTTTGGGGAATTTATTGAATTATCCTTCCATCAACATGGAGATGGCCTTTGTCTAGCCCGTGTTAACATGTAATGTAAGTTCATCGTTCTCAAGCCTTCAGACTTTTTTCTAGTATAGAGTTGGATAGGCATCATTTCCTCCACTGCTATTTACTTTGCTGTTTACATCTGATTGGATGTTTGCAACAACTACCAGTTTTAAATTGTAGTTGTAAAAACATGTTCCATATGCAGAACATATCCATTTGTTTGGTTATATAATTGTGAAACCTGTTACGTGTCTCCTTGTTTCTCTTTGAGAGTCGTATCTCTTATGCCAGGCAGAACTTTAGGGAAGATAGTGAGACAAATCATATTAAGGACATCGAGATGACCCCAAGGTCCTGTCTTGATGAAGACAGTGAGTTGAAGCTACTCACCAGCAGGTGTGAGACAACCTCTGTGCAGTCGCTGCCTCAATCAATTCGACTTCTTCAGTCTCAACTTAAAGTGGAAAGGCTTGCTCTAGCTCAGCTCCGACTTGAAGTCAATGATGCAAGGAAGATGTCAGAGGAGTGCCTTGCGCACTATGGTGCCATACAGCTAGGGATGGAGCATCTATCGTTGGCACAGCTGAGGTCTCATTAGCTTATTCGACTGCTTGTGGGGCCCGCCCTGGCCAGGCCTCGTGCCTTCTGAAGTGCTCTTAGTTTTATATATTCTTTTGTCGGTACGTTTATATGCATTGGTGGCGACCTTTGATGCCCAGTGTATGTAATCTGCGGTCACGTTGCGCTTTATTATCACCGGTAGCGAACTTTGATTCCCAGTGGATGTAATATGCCGTAATTTCTTTATTGTATAGTCTAGGTTTATTCTTTGGTCGGTATGCTGTAATATAGGCCGGAATGTTCAGTGGATCTAAGTGTTGTCGGTCTTCAGGTCGGCCCGTCACTCATTTGGGCCAAAACGTGGGGCTATTATCATCTTGGGCCATTAGCAGGTCTAAACCTATAGTAGTTTCCCGCCTTTAACAGGCCGAGCAAAGTTCTAGCTAGCTGGGCCAGAGAATACCATGGGCTTTTAATAGGCTAAAACCTAGATTGGCCAGCGTTGGGCCGAAAAATTCACGGGCCAATACAGGCCGAAACTGCCTAAGGCCCATGTTTGGCCCAAATAGGACGAGCAATTAACAGGCCAAAATATATCTCGGGCTAGTTTGGCCCAATAAAATTATGGGCTTTAAGCAGGCCGGTATCCACGCGGGCCATAGGCCCAAAAGTGTCACGGACCATTATCAGATGGGCTTTAAGCAGGCCTGATTCAACGCGGGCTATAATTAGGCCCAACTGTTCCACGGGCCATTAACAGGCCGATAGGCCTGTTGGGCTGAAATTTATCCACGAAGACCACGGGCCGTTAAGAGGCCTAAAGTTACTTTAGACAAGAAATAGCCCAGTTTCTGCATGGGCCGTTAAAGGGCCTAAAGTTAAACCGGGCCGACAACGTCCCAGATGCACCACGGGCCGCTAACAGGCCGAAACTATTATTGGGCCGAACGGGTTAACGGGCATTTAACAGGCTGAAATACAAACCTGTCTTAGAATGGGCCCAAAAGAACAGTGGCTTGTTAACAGGCATGATCCGATATGGGCCGTAATTTGGCCCAAAACACGGCAGGCTGTGAACGGGCCTGATCTGCTATGGGCCTTAATTTGGCCCAAAACATAGAAGGCTGTTAACGGGCCAGCCCACTAGTGTCTGAAAAAACATGGTGGGCCTTTAGCTGGGCCGGCCTTTTCACCGGAATGGGCCTCTGTTGGGCCGTGCCACGTGTCGACGTATCATAGGCGCCTCCTGTCCAATGAGTGGATGACATCTGTCTCATCGGTGAGCAAACACGTGTTTCCTCCGGCCAATGAGAATTTTACACATGGAAAATCCCCATTGGCCCGGGCTGTTAACGGGTTATCGGATCCAAAACCGGACCCGATAGCTTAACGGCGACCCGTTGCGGTCGATGCCACGTGTCGGTCACCCTTGATGAAAGCACTTCTATGACGCGGGATTTATCGTCATGGAAGTGGACACTTCCGTGATGATAATTTTGGTAATGTCATGGAACACTTCTACGACAACACAGGTATGACTATCTTGATTCTGTCATAAAATCGTCATGGATGTACATGCATGACAGAAAACGTGACCTACTGTGACAAACACATATCATCACATAAGTGTATTTTTTTGTAGTGTTACCAGATGGTAGCACTTCGGAGACAACACCGCCGGAGAGCAGTATGAGCACATATATTATAGTTCTTGAGGCTCTACTAGAGGCAGAAAGAGATGGTGTGGCTGCCATGAATGAGGTAATCTTGATCTTGAAGCTGGAAATTATGCAATTAGCTGCACGCATTATGCAAGCAACCCAAGAATTGGAGGAAGTAAGAATGTTGCATTTGAAGACGGGGGAGGTCCTGCTGTTTCTGCTATCTGAAGCCCAGGGTAATCCCAGTTCTTCTTTAGATACCAGTTGAAATTGTAATTAGATTATTGTACTTGCATGTTGTGTAATGTCTCTGAATGGATTATGTTGTAAGACCCCCTATGTTGTCCATGTGTTGTAATGATCCAAATTTTCTAGGCGAGGTAATCCTGAGTACTTGTATGATTGACATAAGGTTAACTGTTTTTGTGTGAGCATATTGTATTGGATGAAAAAACTGTTTGACTCAAAGTGTATCCAGCCTACTGAATTTGAAGATAACAGCATTTCTAAATCATAATCATATATAAAGGTGGAATAAATCTTTGTCGTGGTTTTGAAGAAATAAATAACAAAACGTAGAATTATCTGTGGATATTCGTAATCGAATACAAATTGGATTTGAATTTAGTTTCCAGGGCCCAGGGCAAATGTGAATGCTAATTCTCCCAAGTTTTGAACGAAGCGGCTAAACACCCACTATCATTTGTGGGCTGCCCGAAGCAAGTGTTTGCGAGATGGAAATTACTGTCTACCCCTGACACTTGACATCCTTATCGACCGTATTTACACTACTGTCGATAGGGGTAGACTAGTAACTTCAATAAGACGTGACACGACCGCCTCTGAGCCCATTCAGACACGGTGGGCGCCAAACGTTGGCGGAAAAACACATTTGATTCAAGCTCGTCCGAAAGACATGTGTCTCTCCCTCCATTTCCCCATTCATACACGGTGGGCGGCAAAACAAACTCTCCTCGTCTGAAATCGATGTAGGCAAATATTTTAAATAGGGGCAGATGTGTAACTTACCTTAGACGTGACACAACTGCCCTACCTGTCAGCCCCGTTCATACATCGTGGGCGCCAACCGTGGGTGGCAAAACACCCTCTCCTCGCCCGAAATCGCTACCGGCAAATATTTGCGAGATGCGAGATTACCATCCTATCCCCAACCGACGCGATGTCCGAAATTTTAAACGGGGGATAAGTTCGTAACTTTCCCACATTTCAGACAAGCACTTCCCAAAGTTTGAGATCCCCCCTCCCCCTCCATTTCCCCATTCATACACCGTCGGCACCACAACAACCTCCCCACTGCGGCCAGCCTCCTCCGTCTGCCACCCCATCCTCCACCTTGCTGGAGTCGCTACCCCTACCCCGCCGTCCACTGCAAGAGATGGACATCTCTCATCCACAACGCCAGACCAGGATCCTTTCATCGCGTCCTCTTGCTTCATCGGTGCTGTCGTCCACCTTGCCGTTGCCGCTCCTACGACCGCCTCGTCCACGACAACAGAATTTATCCCCCGACCCGGCCGTCTGCCGTCTAAAGTCTTCTTCCCCGCCGCCGACAGCCATCGCACCCGCAACACCCTCAACGTATCAGCAGGGGCCTACATGGCAGCGCAAGAGAGGTGGTACTCTTCCATATGTGCTTAAGTTATTGATCTCACTCGGAAAATAGATCATAAATTGTTTACTGTACTTTTCTTGTCCGTAGCAAATCGTAGTGGCTAGTTGAAAGCAAACATTGGTTGCGAAGTAGCTTTATACGGTTTGCACCTTCAGATCCGCCATGGCACAGTCACTATACTCGTAAAGCTTATGGTTTCCCCCTTTATATTCACTACCATCATCGTAGGTGCTTCGTGCCAGGCTAGCACTGCTCCTCAAGACCTCAACCCATCAAGCGAAACAACATGCCACTCATAATTCCAAATTTAGGTGTTGAAATATGAATCTGATATGATGCTCATATTAATAAAACAGAGAACATTTAATTGGTCACCTAATGTTCCTATATTCGTTTCGAAAAGCATGTGCGCCACCCAGTGGTCCAGCTAGTTCCACTTTCTTGATTTTACTCTTGATGCTTAGGGTTTTCCCCTTTTATCTACTCTACTATGATCTGCGTAGGTGCTTTCTGTCGTACTAGGATTACTCCACCCTTCAAGCTAAACAACACAACACTCAAAATTCCAAAGCTTAGTTGTTCAAATATGATTGTGATATGATACTGATATTAGTTAACAGACACGTTTAATTGGTTAGCTAAAGGCCCCACTTGAGTTTCGAAATGCATGTCGCGCCATATAGAGAGACAACAGAATTGCATTTCTTTCTCACTTGTTGACTGTACTTGCTTGTCCATACCAAATCTTAGTTGTTATTTCAAAGCAAACATCGGTTGCTAACTACCCTTTGCGCGGTTTGCAGCTTTAGATCTGCCATCCCACTGCCACGGTCAACACTATACTCATCATGCTTACGGTTTCCCCATTTTATGATGACCACGATCAGCCTACGTGGTTTGTGTCGTAATAGCATTGCTCCACCCATCGAGCTAAACAAGCTTAGTTGTACAAATTCAAATATGATATTATGTTGATATTAGGAAAACTGAGAGATGTTTAATTGGTCAGCTAAATGTTCCTACTTTAGTTTTGAAATGCATGTGAGCCACATATGGAGAGACCGGAAGGAATAGTATTTCTCTGTGCGTTCTGGTTCATCATGGGTGGGCAACCGACATTGTATAGAAAGACTTGTAATATCTTCAATCTGCCTGCTCTTCTTTAAGATGATCCTCTTCTCTTCTTTAATAAGTATGTTCCTTGTTGGGAAGAGTAGCAGACACATTTGCGGCCAACTGGTCAGGTCGAGTTGTTCTCCGTTAGTATATTTTGAATCTGTCAGGTCAGGTCGACTTGTTCTTCTTTACTATATGTTGAAGCTGTCATCTGCGAAGTATCATCACTCCTGGAGCTTTCATATTTTGAGTAGTAGGCCACATTGAACATATAAACGCTCCTAGACTACCCGCCAACCTGAGGCCTCCGCGCGCGACGCTGGTTGGGCCGTGCGATCTTTCTACTGTGCTCTTTTTTGACTGCCGGCACTTGGTCAGCCGTCTGTTGATTTTCACGTTCATGGCTGCTTCGAGAGTGGATGACAAGTGGCTCGTTATGTGTGGGGTCGAGAGAATGGCGCGTCGTTTTCCCAATTCTGCGTAAGAAAAGGATCAAACCCTAGACCGAAGGGGTAAAAAGAAGCAACGCAGCCGGCTCCTCTCTCCCCGCTCGTCTCCTCCTCTCCCCCACGCCGCCCCTCCTCTCCCCGCTCGTCTCCTCCTCTCCTCTTCCCTCGACGCCGACTCCTCGCTGGCCTCCGCCTTCCCTCTCCGCGTCACCCCCGCAATCCTTGCCGCCGCCTCCTCTCCTGCCGCCGCCACCTCGGCCTCGTCTCCTCTGTGCTGCCTCCTCCTCTCCACTTCTCTCCGCCACCGCATGGCCGCCGCCGCTCGTCTCTTTCTTCACGCGACTCCTGTAGGACGAACCATCCCCATCCTCCATCAGCCGCTGTTGTGCGCCGTGGTTCTTGACCGGCCGCAGGTCTAGGAGCAGAGGAGGACGGCGGTGGGGGGAAGGAAGAGTGCGGCCCGGACTCAGCAGGAGGAGGGGAGCAGCAGCAAATCGGGCTTTAGGTTAGGCGAGGCTGGTGGTGCTCAGGCTTACGCACCACCAAAGGATTTTCTCATCGTGATTGTGGTACTATCAGATTTACTTGCCATACAGCATGCATGGAGCATGTCCAGATAATTTTGTCGTTCGTCTTGTGCAGGCGTGCACTACGTCGATGTGGACGGAGCGCGGGACAAGGTGACGGTGACTGGCACGGCGAGCCAGAAGAACGTGCTGCGCGCGGCGCACGGGGAAGCTCGCCCACTACCCTCCTCCACTTGTTCTCGTCTCGGTCAGGCTGGTGACCAGTGCCAGCACCGCTGCCACATGTCGCCCACGCCCCTCCTCCGCTCGCTCTCGTCTCGGTCAGGCTGGTGACCAGTGCCAGCACCGCTGCCACACGTCGCCCACGCCCCTCCTCCGCCTGCTCTCGTCTCCGTCAGTATGGTGAGCTCCTGCTTCCTCCTTGATCTTCCCTTGATTTAGTACTACTACTGTACTGTGTGCTTTGTTTGTTTGAGGGGTACGTCTACTACTTGTGCTGCTGCTAGATGTGTGATGTTGGTTGTATACTTGTATATGTGTTCAATGTTGTTGGGTGCTGCTGGTTCTACTACTACCTGTGCTGGTTGATTTCATATCCATTTATTTGTGAAACTGAAAACTCCTGTGAGAGGCAAGGATTGACAAGAAGGGTCTGAGCCAATGAGAAGTTTTATTTTCAGTTTTCATATTTAAGAAGTAATGGAGGATATGTCATTATGTTTATTTGCTAAAATTTAGCTATCGTGTATGTAGCTGATGTTCATTCCATTGGAGCTGAGTCTCCTTGCCGGCGACCTTGCCATCAATTGCCTATCTGCAGGTACGATAGCTCCTCCTCCCCCTCTCTTCAAGGAGAGGTGCAGATCTAGAGATTAGACAATGAGATATAGTTGCTTAATTTGTATCTTTTTTTGCTACAATTTTGCACGGATGGACATATGGATTGAATGGTACCCTCCTGAAATCTACACAGCTCCTTTTTCCTTTGATTTCTTTTTGTAGAGATCCTCTTGCTGTTCATACTTCAACGTTACCAGAGTTTGATGTACTATATAGCCATGTGTATATGATGAAAGGAAATTATTGATTACTAAATATACATAGCTTCATATATATGTATATCTAATTGGATTGTTGACTTAACATGTGGAGATCTAAGAAAGAAGAAATAGGGCCAAGAAAATTAGGTGCCCCTCTATCTGTCTCTTATTCACATTTTAGTTTCCTAATATGTGGATTTTCTAAACATGATGTGTGCAGATCGGAGAAAGAAGAGATGAAGAACAATTTTAGCTGAAGAGTTGAAGAAGCCAAGGTGAATTTTAACCGTCTTGCAAACCCAATCAAGTTTGCACTTGCATTTTGATAATATGATTTGTGTTGATGTGAGCACGAGTCCCTCTGAAGTGCTCGACCACCGGCTGGTTGCAGTGGAAGTCAGCATCACTTAGCCGTGGCCATCCCGGGCGCCGCGAGAATTAGCTGAAAAATCTTGCTGAGATCCAGGTCACGGGCCATCCCCATTTAGGTAAGCTTGCTATCTTATTGTTAGATTGCTTGACGGAACTGGGACAACATTTTAGTAAGCTTGCCTTTCATTTGTGTTTTTCTTTGATGATTTTTTTGAAAGCTTCTTTGATGAATTACCCATATGTGGGGACATTGCAGGTGGCTATGAAACTTGTTCCTAACGAAGATAAATTTATGGAGGTGGTTAGGGGAACAGGAGGAGCAAGTTTGGCCTGGCAGGTGCTTCTCAGGTTCGATGGCTTCCAGCAACATCAAGATCATAGTGCTTTCCTCTTAGGTTCGGCCTTTGACATTAAGGTGAGGAATGTATATTTTTGTTCTATCTAATGTCTCTTGCCCCCGCTTCAGTATCGATGATCTCTCTAGACTGATTGTTTGACAATGGCTGTCATGTACTCCCTCCGTTCCTAAATATAAGTTTTTTTAGAGATTCCAGTGCAGACTACAAAGACGAAACTAACTTTTCTGATCTGTTCTACACAGATGTTTTCAGTCGCTGTTTGCTATAGATACTTTTGTGGTTGCATAGGCATACATGGTTTCGTGAGGAGATTACCTACACTGTTTTATTTTGTATAGATGCCTAATTAGCTATGAATTCATATATGGTCTTATTAGTAGTTATTTTGAGTTGTGGGTTTATGCATTTTCCCTGGGAATGTTTGTATGTGTGATCACTTGCTTGCTATGAGTTTTTTTACTCCGCACGGGTGATCAACTAGTTTTTGTAATTAGTTTGACATAGATTATCACATAAAGCCTGTTGATGAAATAGGGTTATACAAAAACTACCTGTGAATGATAATAATATGTAAGTGAATCCTTGCAATACTGCTTTACTACAGTAAAATATCCTAGCCGGCTCTGCAAGATTGCGCCCTCTTTTTACTGAGGGCTTGAAAGTGGTAGAGAAGATCAGAAGAAGCATATCTCCTTTTTTGTGCTTATGCCCGCGCCTTGTATATGATGTTGCAGCTCAAAATCTACATGTTGTCGATTCGATAAGAGAAGGCAAGGAGCTGTCCGCGATCAGTATGTAGTAATGGGCATCAAAGTTTTCTTACACCGGTGATTCTGAAGCCGTTAAATTGATATGATCGCTTCACTCCCCTCCTATACTCCTTTAGTCCATTTATTCCTAGACTATATGTTTTTATTTTGTTAAAACCTTGAAGTATTAAGATGTTAGGGTAAATTCTCTCACAAAGCTTGCTTTCTCCATAGTCATATGTACATGTGTTACTTTATTTCCTATAGCTATATTGCTATTTCCCTCGGGACTTATCCCCCTTTTCCTTCTTTATAGTAGCATGATCAGGTGAAGGAAAGAAAAATGTGTTTGAATTATCGTGTGGGTCTTTAAACAATTATGTGTGTCTTTAAACAATTATGTGTATGGAGTAAGAACTGTATATATAGCTATTGAATAAGAACTATATGTATAGTTATCGATATATGTTTCTTGCATCTTAGGGGTTCAATGGCACCCGTCTCATGTTTCTTCCATGTGATTTTTTACCCGAATATTAGGATCACAACTTAACTTAAATTAGCAGTATAGTGTCAATGGGCATCATTTGAAGCTAATAAGATGTTGTTACTGAAGAACAGCCCCTTGCTACTGGCATAGTACGTGAAAAACACCCTAAATAGATTAAAGAAATCATGCTTGACTGTGATTGCATTTGGTTGATGCTTAGGTGTATTTCCCATCGGTACATCAAGGTGGTAATCTTCTACATTTCAGGTCCAAGCTTTCAATGCATTTTTCTATCTTTTTTCATATCCCAGTGATCATCTGCAAGGCCGAATTATGCCATTGTTGATGGTGCACAGGTCTGTTGCATGGTAAACCCAGTATTGGCCCTCCTTTCAAGCTCTTGTGTTCATCCTAGAGAAAATTCTGGAAAATACATCTGAACTATCTTTTTAATCTTCCAATAGTGTACTCCTACGATTATATATATGGATACATCAAATCGATGTGTCTAGGGACCTAAAGCCTTAAGAGTTAAGTGCCAAACTGGGGACCAATGTCATAACTACAGATGGGATTTATTCAGTTATTTTCTTGCCTAGAATGATGATGTATGCATATGGGCGTTGTTCAGTCATAAGAGCTTATCGGTTCAGCCTGCATAGTTTTGTTTCTTCAGTGTACTGTGTCTGAGGAAAACATTTATTTTGTTTCCTATTTAAGTGAATTCATGGATGAGATGGACGAATTTCTATTGTGTGGGCTGGAGGTTCTTGAGGTAGGGTACCAGCACTAGCTAAGGGTAAAATGTATGACATGCTTGATGAGCATGCATGTCTATATGATTTTGTGGCACTGATTTGTTCCATGCCAGTTTATTTCCAGCAGTTGGTCTCCTTCTTCATAGAGATTTTATCAGTATACTAAATTAAATAAGAAACTGAATGTATATTGCTTTCACCTTCAGTTCGAACATGATTTCTTATTTATGACATAGGTGGAAATTAGCAAGCAAGCTACAGTCGGTCCATGGATGACCAAGTTTACAGATTACTTTATGAAGATGATGATTCCTAAATAGAATTACGAGCTAGGTCCTGCATGTTGATCGTGCTTCAAGGTACAGTTGTTCGTGCCTTGTAAAATTGTAATACTTTTTATTGGTTGTGCATCCTAGGACCAAAAGCTTGATTCATAGATATCCGAAGAACTGGGGACTTTTTACTCTCTGTCGTTGCAGGGTAGAATAGGATGGGAGGAGGGGACGTGCGCTCCATATTTTGTTATGCACACCTTCCTAAACTATACTTTTCTTCTTAACATATGTTCATTGTCCGGTAGAAGCTGTAGATTTCAGCATACAGTAATTTCCAAAATGGCAGAAGGTAAGAACCATGTTACATGATCCTTTTGTGTTCTCTTGATAGTGTTTAAAGCTTAAATTGATAACTCCATCAGAGTTCAAGCATTAGGCTCTCTGCTCTGTGTATTGCCAAGTGTTCTATATAATGCTTTGATGTTCCTTTGTCACTGTTTGATGTTCTGCCTTGGGTGGCCTCTGTCTTGGTTTACAGCTCCATATGGCTACCTATGTATACCTATGTAGGTTTTGTTTGAACTGTAGTCAAATCATGCAGATGTTTCCATATTCTTGCCTTCCTCTTTTTAACTCATGAGATTGTTAGATAGTTGAATATCATTGGTTTCTATCGGCATTCTATTTTTGCAGTTTGAAATTAGTATCGGTCCATTGATATTAAACTTCACAGTAGGTAGTGGCATCTTCAGGAAAAAGTAGTGGCAGATATACTGGAGACTACTGCCCAAATCCTCAGCACATATTTTTTTAGTAACGGAGAGGATTATTCACCTTTGCGGCTGTAGGCGTTCAAGACCTGGCAGGGCTGGGTCAACCGGCCCTTTGTGTTCATGACCCGGCTCTGATGAGCCTTAACAGCCGTGCTACCGGCTGGGCATCTTCATCCTGAGCCGTGTCCAGAACAAGACCAGTAGGGGCACCCTGAGCGAGTACTCGAGGCATGCTGTCAAGTTGGATGAGTGCAACCAGGCGAGTTGCCGTGTGTGTCCACGGTTCATATAGTCAAGGTGTTCGCTCATCTTGGGCCAGAATGAGCACTACAAGAGGAAGCCCCCAATATTTTTCATTCTTTGATAGATGGTTACATTGTTGTATGTTGGTTAAAGACAATGTTTTTCTTCTCGAATTATGATACCTCAAACAACAGTAAGATATAACCGTTTTATTTGTTTTGCAATGAAAGCTTCCATCAAATAGTATTTTAGAATTGTGCTCCGTCTTAGGCTATTTTGTACTCCCTCCGTTCCTAAATATAAGTCTTTGTAGAGATTTCAAATGGACTACCACATACTGATGTATATAGACATATTTTATAGTGTAGATTCATTCATTTTGCTTCGTATGTAGTCATTTGTTGAAATCTCTAGAAAGACCTACATTTAGGAACGAAGGGAGTAGATTCATACAAGATACAGTTTGTGTGCATTGAAATAGCAACAAGTTGGCCTCTCGGTCTCATTTCTGTATGCATTTGACTCGTACACGCAACCAGCGTGTCCATGTGATTTGGATGAATTTCTCTACCCTGTTTTATGTTGTGATGTCTTTGATTTTTGTCTCTTCCAGATTTACATAGAGATGCCTCGGTGAATACTCAAGATTTTTGTGTTCTTTTCTATTGACGGCCTTTAGGTTTTTATTTTTATTTTTATAATGTTCTGAAACGAGGTCACACCTACTAATCTTGCTCTACAGGCTAATGGCATGATGCTAGGTCAAGAATGCAGGGTGAGCAAAATAAGACTATGAACACTTTTATCTCTTTGTTCATCTAGAGCATATGGAGGGAGCAAGATAAGGGGCTTTGACAGTGTCTTCACACCGCCTCAGAGGGGGTGCCACCGAGGGCTTTCTCATGGAACGCGGTGCAAGGTGGTTTTACGGTGCACTAGGGGAGCATGGAACGTGGTGCACTGGGGGTGCCACTGAGGGCTACCCTGCACGCTGGTCTTCTACTACTTTCCCAGGCCTATTACTTCCCCTGAGATGGTTCTAAGGGTTCTATTCGACTCTATTATATTTTTTTCTTTTTTGATTGCTTTTCCTTCTCTGTTTCTTTTTTTATATGCAAGGCCATAAAATTTTACCATGCATCCTTGCTCACACAGAAAATTACTTCAAAACACACATGCTTCTAAAAATGCACATCCTTTTCAGAACTATGTATATCTTATCATCAAAGGTTATAAGGCAGAATGTGTTTGCCCACAACTAAAACAAGTAATACATTGTACTTCTTCAAATCACACGTGGAATTAGCGAGCTCCTTCAGGTATTTCAAGGAAAAAACAGAATCTGTTTAACTAATTTTCTATATTGCTTATTTATGCATTTGTGACCATAGCTTTCCACTTTAGCTCATAAACTAGATGGCAAAATAGAGTTTGCCCATTTCATATCTATGTTGCCTTATTAGGAAAATAGAGTTTGTTTTATAGCTTATGCTTAATATGTTTGTTCGATTGGTGAATGCTCAACATTACCTCATAAACCGGATGGCAAATGCTAATTCTGATGGGGCTTTTGCCACTTCTTTTTTTATGGTTGTCTAGCCAGCTGATGGCATGCTTCTTTCTTGCTAATTGTCAATTCTTTTGTACATGGCCCCTCAGCTACTTATGCTTTGCTAGACAATGAGAGTATGTAGATAGCATGTATGGTTTTTACATTGTCTTGTGCAGGTTGAGATGCATCACATGATGTTTTCCTTTTACATGTATGGCTATTACAGAGTCCTTTCTTTTTCCACAAGGGGCAGTAGTTGTGCCATTCGATTCGAAGGACAAAGAGTTGATCACAAAGGGGTATAGAACCAAATTATATGATGTAACTGGCCACTATCTCTATTAACTTCTCCTATACACAATGTTCACGAGTTCATGTATTAAGTACATTTTATTGTGTCACTTGTGTTTACTCTTTTTTTAATGCAAGTTTACAGCTACTCGGAGTTCCTAATTGCAGACTCAACTATCTTGACCTATCGATGATCTAATTTGTGGCATTATTACCTTAAGAAAATATTTGCATTTAATTTCCTTTATATATATGGGTATAAGTTCTTACCAAATGTACTCCAATATACGGTTATTCAAAAAATGCAAATATTTTCAACACAAACATGGTTTTAAACGGGTCTTTGCGCCATTTGGCGCAACTGGTCATCTAGTTGTAATAATGCACACACCAAATTACAGCATGCATGGCATCTCTGAGGAGAATTGCAAAGATAGCACAAAGGGGTTTACAGGGAGGCAGTATTGGACTAGTATCACTTCTGCATTACTAAGATAATCTCACTTGTTTTTATGTTTTCATGCATGTCAGGTACTGAATATTATCAAAATGAATATGAGAATGGGTGCATGAGAGGAATATTGTGGAACAATCCACTGGCTAACAAACTTGGCATGGTGGAGGATGGCCTATCTTATTCACCCATCAAGGTGCTTGCTCTAACTTGGCAAGGTTGTATTGGTCGCACATATTTTGCATCTAACCTCTTGCATTACTTCTACGTCTTTGTTACACCATCTGCTTAGTTTAAGCATCATATACGAGTATATGCCATACCTATCCATTTTCTGTACCTATTCCATGTGTCGTCATACTATGTTTTTCCAGTCAAATGTTGTTCTTTCGTAATAGATGTCCAAAAGGAAGAGGGTGAGTGCAGATCCTCAAGGAGTACAAACTAGGTATTTGGAAAAGGTAGCGATACATGTTAAATCAGATAGATTAGCAGCCACAGAAAACACAGGCCCAACTATACCACACTTCACCCCTACTCCACTGGCCAAACCCCTATTAGAACTGCTGAGAGCCCAACATCAGGTACTATCTATGATATCAATTCAAAATTTGAACTCCAAAATTCTGCATGTGCCTTACCTTCTCTCTTGTATGAAAACTAATTTCAGATGAATCTCCTTGCTCAAAGGATCATAGGATCTCACAACAATACTGGGCTCTGCATTGCTCTTGTCAGTACCTCTTGCCCTTTGTCAGCATACTACACCCATTGTTGTTTGATTATGTAGCATCACTGTAAATGTTCGCTTCTTTATCCTCCCTTTGCTTGAAATTATAAGATCTATATTTACTCTTAGATAAATGTAGAATTAACACAATGGTTATGATGTTTTGGATTGCTCATGTAAGTACCTCTTGTCATGTACTCCCTCTGTATCGAATTAATTGTTGATCAATTAGATGTATTTAGAACTTAATAGTGCTAGATACATCCATTTGAGCGACAAGTAATAACGGAGGGTGGTGGTATTACTGTACTTGCATCAAGAGATGGTTGATTGTCTAGCATTACTCTGCATCTTATCTGCCCTGCCCTCCACTTTCTCCAAATTATCATATCTACATTTACTCTTACCAAAATGTTGAATAAAGCCAATGCCACTGCACACGTTGATGTCTGCATTCCTCTTGTGAGTACCTTTTGCCTTGTAACGTTGTACTTAATTAATTGCTATTTGATTATGTATCATCAGTCTACACCTGAGCTTCATTATACTCTATTTCTTCCAATATTATTTGATCTACATTTACTCTTTGCAAAATGTAGAATAATGGCAATGCTTATAAAGAAGTTTCTTTAGGGAATTTATTGAATTCTCCTTCCATCAACATGGAGAAGGGCTTTGTCTAGCCCGTGTTAACATGTAATGTAAGTTCATCCTTCTAGAGCCTTCAAACTTTGTTCTAGTATAGATTTGGATAGGCATAATTTCCTCCACTGCTGTTTACTTTGCCGTTTACATCTGATTGGATGTTCGCAACAACTACCAGTTTTAAATTGTAGTTGTAAAAACATGTTCCTTATGCAGAACAGATCCATTTATTTCCTTATATAATTGTGAAACCTGTTATGTGTCTCCTTGTTTCTCTTTCAAAGTCGCATGTCTTATGCTAGGCAGAACTTTAGCGAAGATAGTGAGCCAAACCATCTTTAGGAGAGCGAGATGACCCCGAGTTATTGTCTTGATGAAGATGGTGAGTTGAAGCTACTCACCAGCAGGTGTGAGACAACCTCTGTACAGTAGCTGCCTCAACCAGTTTGACTTCTTCACTCTCAACTTAAAGCGGAAAGGCTTGCTTCAGCTCAGCTCCGACTTGAAGTCAAAGATGCAATGAAGATGTTAGAGGACTGCCTTGCGCACTATGGTGTGATACGTCTCCAACGTATCTATAATTTTGATTGTTCAATGCTGTTATATTATAAATCTTGGACGTTTTACAATCATTTATAGTCATTTTATATCATTTTTAGGTACTAACCTATTGACATAGTGCCAAGTGCCAGTTGTTGTTTTTTCCATGTTTTTTACATCGCAGAAAATCAATATCATACGGAGTCCAAACGCCCCGAAACTTTACGGAGAATTTTTATGGGCCAGAAGGAACACAACGGGCCCTAGCTAAGCATGGGGGGTGCCCCGAGGGGGGCACAACCCACCAGGGCGCCAGGAGGCCCAGGCGCGCCTTGGTGGGTTGTGCCCACCTCGGGTGCCCCCCGGACCACCTCTTTGCTCTATAGATACCCCAATATTCCAGAAACCCTAGGCACGTCGACGAAATATTCATCGAGCCGCCGCAGTGTCCAGAACCACCAGATCCAATCTAGACACCATCTCAGATGGGGTTCACCACCTCCATTGGTGCCTCTCCGATGATGCGTGAGTAGTTCTTTGTAGACTTTCGGGTCCGTAGTTAGTAGCTAGATGGCTTCCTCTCTCTCGCTGGATTCTCAATACAATGGTCTCATGGATATCCATATGATGTAACTCTTTTGCGGTGTGTTTGTTGGGATCGATGAACTTTGAGTTTATGATAAGATCTATCTTTTTATATCCACGAAAGTTATTTGAGTTTCTTTGATCTCTTATATGCATGATTGCTTGTATCCTCGTATTTCTTTTTCGATATTTGGGTTTTGTTTGGCCAACTTGATCTATTTATCTTGCAATGGGAAGAGGGGCCCGGTAGTGGGTTCGATCTTACGGTGCTTGATCCCAGTGACAGAAAGGGAAACAACACGTATGCATCGTTGCTACTAAGGATAAAATGATGGGGTCTATCTCTACATAGATAGATCTTGTCTACATCATGTCATCGTTCTTATTGCATTACTCCGTTTTTCCATGAACTTAATACACTAGATGCATGCTGGATAGCGGTCGATGTGTGGAGTAATAGTAGTAGATGCAGGCAGGAGTCGGTTTACTAATCTTGGACGTGATGCCTATATAATGATCATTGCCTGGATTTCGTCATAATTATTTGAAGTTCTATCAATTGCCCAACAGTAATTTGTTCACCCATCGTTTGCTCTTTTTCTCATGAGAAGCCACTAGTGAAACCTACGGCCCTGGGGTCTTCTTTCTCATATATTTGCCTTTGCGATCTACTTTTTCCTTGCATTTATTTTCAGATCTATTAAACCAAAAATACAAAAATACCTTTCACCTAAGCTCAACAACAATATGACCAAGGTGGAAATCTGTGGAGGGGGGCACCGCACACGGCTAAGACAACTGTCAACTTGTGTGTTCTAGGGTGCCCCCCTGATAACCCACAAGTATAAGGGATCGCAACAGTTTTCGAGGGTAGAGTATTCAACCCAAATTTATTGATTCGACACAAGGGGAGCCAAAGAATATTCTCAAGTATTAGCAGTTGAGTTGTCAATTCAACCACACCTGGATAACTTAATATCTGCAGCAAAGTATTTAGTAGCAAAGTAGTATGCAAGTAATGGTAACGGTGGCAAAAGTAACAGTAGCAGTTTTGTAGTAATTGTAACAGTGGCAACGGAAAAGTAACTAAGTGGAGAACAATATGTGAAAAGCTCGTAGGCAATGGATCGGTGATGGAGAATTATGTCGGATGCGATTCTCATGCAATAGTTATAACATAGGGTGACACAGAACTAGCTCCAGTTCATCAATGTAATGTAGGCATGTATTACGAATATAGTCATACGTGCTTATGGAAAAGAACTTGCATGACATCTTTTGTCCTACCCTCCCGTGGCAGCGGGGTCCTATTGGAAACTAAGGGATATTAAGGCATCCTTTTAATAGAGTACTGGACCAAAGCATTAACACCTAGTGAATACATGAACTCCTCAAACTACGGTCATCACCGGTAAGTATCCCGATTATTGTCACTTCGGGGTTAACAGATCATAACACATAATAGGTGACTATAGACTTGCAAGATAGGATCAAGAACTCACATATATTCATGAAAACATAATAGGTTCAGATCTGAAATCATGGCACTCGGGCCCTAGTGACAAGCATTAAGCATAGCAAAGTCATAGCAACATCAATCTCAGAACATAGTGGATACTAGGGATCAAACCGTAACAAAACTAACTCGATTACATCATAAATCTCATCCAACCCATCACCGTCCAGCAAGCCTACGGTGGAATTACTCACGCACGGTGGTGAGCATCATGAAATTGGTGATGGAGGAAGGTTGATGATGACGATGGCGACGGATTCCCCTCTCCAGAGCCCCGAACGGACTCCAAATCAGCCCTCCCGAGAGAGATTAGGTCTTGGCGGCGGCTCCATATCGTAAAACGCGATGAATCCTTCTCTCTGATTTTTTTCTCCCTGAACGTGAATATAGAGTTGGAGTTGAGGTCGGTGGAGCACCAGGGGGCCCACGAGGCAGGGGGCGTGCCCCCCACCCTCGTGGACAGGGTGTGGGCCCCCTGGCCTTGATTCTTTTGCCAATATTTTTTATTAATTCCAAAAATATTCTTCGTGGAGTTTCAGGTCATTCTGAGAACTTTTATTTCTGCACAAAAATAACACCATGGCAATTCTGCTGAAAATAGCGTCAGTACGGGTTAGTTCCATTCAAATCATGCAAGTTAGAGTCCAAAACAAGGGCAAAAGTGTTTGGAAAAGTAGATACGATGGAGACGTATCACCCCTGCCCCCGTATATAAAGGAGCAAGGGGGAGGCCGGCCGGCCCTCATAGGCGCGCCAATGGGGGAGCAATCCTCCTCCTAGTAGGAGTAGGACCCCCCTTTCCTAGTCTTACTAGGAGAAGAAGGAAGGAGGGGGCGCCGCCCCTCCCGCTAGTCCAATTCGGACTAGGCCCATGGGGAGGAGGGCGGCCAGCCCTTGGCATCCCCTCTCTCTCCCCTAGGCCCAATAAGGCCCATTACTTCTCCGGTGGTTCCGATAACCCTTCCGGCACTCCGATATATATCCGGTGACCCCCGAAACTCATCCGGTGTCCGAATATAGTCATCAATATATCAATCTTTATGTCTCGACCATTTCGAGACTCCTCGTCATGTCCGTGATCACATCCGGGATTCCGAACAACCTTCAGTACATCAAAACACATAAACTCATAATACCGATCGTCATCGAACGTTAAGCGTGCGGACCCTACTGGTTCGAGAACTACGTAGACATGACCGAGACTCATCTCCGGTCAATAACCAACTGCGGAACCTGGATGCTCATATTGGCTCCCACATATTCTACGAAGATCTTTATCGGTCAAAACGCATAACAACATACGTTGTTCCCTTTGTCATCGGTATGTTACTTGCCCGAGATTCGATCGTCGGTATCATCATACCTAGTTCAATATCGTTACCGGAAAGTCTCTTTACTTGTTTCGTAATGGAACATCCCGCAACTAACTCATTAGTCACATTGCTTGCAAGGCTTATAGTGATGTGCATTACCGAGAGGGCCTAGAGATACCTCTCTGACAATCGGAGTGACAAATCCTAATCTTGATCCATGCCAACTCAACAAACACCATCGGAGACACCTGTAGATCATCTTTATAATTACCCAGTTATGTTGTGATGTTTGATAGCAGACTAAGTGTTCCTCCGGTATTCAGGAGTTGCATAATCTCATAGTCATAGGAACATGTATAAGTTATGAAGAAAGTTATAGCAATAAACTAAACGATCATAGTGCTAAGCTAACGGATGGGTCAAGTCAATCACATCATTCTCTAATGATGTGATCCCATTCATCAAATGACAACTCTTGTCCATGGCTAGTAAGCTTAACCATCTTTGATTAACGAGCTAGTCAAGTAGAGGCATAATAGTGACACTCTGTTTGTCTATGTATTCACACATGTACTAACGGTTAATACAATTCTAGCATGAATAATAAACATTTATCATGATATAAGGAAATATAAATAACAACACTATTATTGCCTCTAGGGCATATTTCATTCAGTCTCCCACTTGCACTAGAGTCAATAATCTAGATTACATAGTAATGATTCTAACACCCACGGTGGTGAGCATCATGAAATTGGTGATGGAGGAAGGTTGATGATGACGATGGTGACAGATTCCCCTCTTTGGAGCCCCGAACGGACTCCAGATCATCCCTCCCGAGAGAGATTAGGGCTTGGCAGTGGCTTTGTATCGTAAAATGCGATGAATCCTTCTTTCTGATTTGTTTCTCCCCGAACGTGAATATATAGAGTTGGAGTTGAGGTCGGTGGAGCACCAGGCGGCCCATGAGGCAGGGGGCGCGCCTAGGCGGTAGGCGCGCCCCCACCCTTGTGGACAGGGTGTGGCCCCCCTGGCCTTGATTCTTTTGCCAATATTTTTTATTAATTACAAAAATATTCTCCGTGAAGTTTCAGGTCATTCCGAGAACTTTTATTTCTGCACAAAAATAACACCATGGCAATTCTGCTAAAAACAACGTCGGTCCGGGTTAGTTCCATTCAAATCATGCAAGTTAGAGTCCAAAACAAGGGCAAAAGTGTTTGAAAAAGTAGATACGACGGAGACGTATCAACTCCCCCAAATTTAAACCTTTGCTTGTCCTCAAGCAATTCAGTTGACAAACTGAAAGTGATAAAGAAAAACTTTTACAAACTCTGTTTGCTCTTGTTGTTGCAAATATGTAAAGCCATCATTCAAGTTTTCAGCAAAGACTATGAACTAACCATATTCATAATAACATTAATGTCGGGGTTTTGGTGCAACGTATGCCAACGGGTGGCTTATCATGGTGGGGGCTAGTAAGACATCGCCGGTGCCAGGAAGCGGGATGAGGCATAGACACGTATGCCGTCGAACTTTACCCAGGTTTGGGGCTCTCCTAGGAGATAACACCCCTAGTCCTGCTCTGCGGGGTCTCCGCTCACTCTATCAACAAGTAGCTACAAGATGCTCCTTGAGCTGTTTGCTAGATGAGGAAGAAGGGCAAGGCTGGCTCTCTCCTCTCTCTACGTGTGTGTGTTGGCTAAGGATCTGAACCATTTGCATGGGTGCCCTGGGGGGTTTATATAGGCCTACCCCGCAGGGGTACAATGGTAAACTGGCCAAGTGTAGGCCCTGGCCATCAGTGTCTCTTGTGGCCGGCTTCTCCGCTGGCTGCTGGGGCCCGCCGACTGGTGGGCACCGTCGGCTGTCTTGTACTTGGCCGATAGGCCGCGCCCGCCGCTCACGGGTCTTGCCGGCTACTCATCACTGCAGCCGTGCTTCTAATGACGCTTGCTTTGTCGGGGAGGGTGTGGCCACAGTCCCGCCGCCTGGCGGGCGATCACTGTAGCCATTCCCCATCTCTTCTGGTTAATGGCACACAAACTCCTAGGGAAGGGGAGGGCCGCCTGCCGGGTGCCGGCCTCTCCCCCAAGGCGACTGGACAAGCTTGTCGCCTTCTAGCTTCTCACAGGCAGGTAGGGCCCGCCGCCTGCGGGCCATACCAACAGCCCGTCATGGGAGCATGGCCCTTCTAGCTTGGGTGATGTCACGGGCGAAGGGGCCACAGTACCGCGCCGCGCAGGAGATCTATGGCTAGTACGGCGCATTGTGGCCATGACCCGCCCTGGATTCTGGGGTGGCAGGCTTCCCTGTAGCTACGCCCCGTCTCATCTCATTCATGGGGGTGCAGACTTTGAGGGCGCCCGGGGCCGCCTGCTTGGAGCCGGCCTCTCTGGAAGCCGCCCGTTAGGAGGCGGCTCGCTTCATGGCCGTCTTCTGGGGTCCGCCGCCTTCCGACAGCCGGCCGCAAGAAGGCGGCGGTCAAGCTTTGAGGCTTGAGGGGCGCAGCCGACCCTGATGTCTTGAAATGCCACGGGGGGCAGATGAGGCTACCCATGGCCAATAAGTCCGACAGTAGTCCCCGAAGCTGGTGGGTCGCCGCGGCTGACAAGGCGGGGTGCCCCTACAGCTTCCTACTCTGAGTAGTCTTGTTTGCTCGTCTCGTCCGTCTTCTGGTACACCGACTACTAGGATTCGGACGCCACGGATGGCCGCCTGATGGATTTTGAATCGCTGCAGCGGGAGCTATGCGGCTTGCTAGCTAGGCCTCTAGGCTAGCCGCCCACCACTCGCACGCCACACGGCATCAGCTGGCCGGGCCGGCCTGCCAGCCCACGCGCGATGGGACATTTCTGCAAGCCGGGCCCACCACCGCCACTACCGGGCCTCGGCACACGCGCGGATCCGCTGCGGCCGAGGCAGGGCGGTTGGGATCCCACGCGCCATTACCACACGCCTTTACCGTGCGGTAAATGCGGGGTCGTGGGGACATGGGCGCAGTTAATCCCATGACCCCACGCCCCGCCCCCTCGGCTTCGTAGCCAGGGGTTATAAATCGGGGGAAGAGGGGAGCGGCAAAGGCACGCGCGCTCTCCTATCCCTCGCTTCCTCTTCTTCGCCGCCGCCGCACTCGCGCTTCGCCGAAGTGCTGCCGTGGCTCGCCGTTGCCTTCGAGTTTCTCCTCTCTAAGCCATCTCTCTGCTCCGCGGCGAGCTCGCCGCTCGTCGCCCTCTTTCGTCTTCGTCGAGCTCGAGCCGCCATGGAGCGCTCCGGCAACTGGGATGGGTCCAACGTCCATGAAGACCATCTCACGTTCCTCCGCGACACGCGGCGGCTGCCCGACGCGGGCTACATCAAGACGCGTGTGCCGCCCGTCGACGAGATCTCGCCGGCGCCGGAGGAAGGCGAGCGTGTAATCTTCCGCTCGCACTTCCTCCGTGGCTTCGGCCTGCCGGCGAGCGGCTTCCTCCGCTCGTTCCTCACCTTCTATTGACTTCAGCCGCACCACCTCACAGCAAACACGGTGGTGCTGCTGTCGGCCTTCATCACCCTCTGCGAGGGGTACCTCGGCATCCTCCCCACCATCGAGCTTTGGGGGGCTTTCTTCTACACCAAGCTTGGCACCTCCGCGAGGGAGGAGGTGGCTCAGTATGGGGCTTTCATTGTCGTGCGGCGCCCGGGTGCTCGAAACGCCTTCCCAGCCATCATGCTGATACAGTCGGTCAAGCTGTGGCAGAAGTCGTACTACTACGTGAAGAACGTCAACCCGGCGATCGACTTCATCAACTTGCCGGAGTACGTGGCCGGTCCGCCTGCCGAGCCCCGCACCAACTGGGGCTTCAAGCCGAAGCTGCTGCCGCCCGACACCTCCGCCGCCATCACCCGCCTCAAGGTGATGAAGGAGTCGGAGGGCCTCAAGGCGTTCGACTTGCTACTCGCCTTCGTGGTGCGCCGAGTCCTCCCGCTCAAAGGCCGGCCTCACATCATAAGCCAGATGAGTGGGCATCGCGACCCATGCCGGATGTGCACCAAGGAGATGCCGACTGCCGAGGTGGCCTATCTGGTGAATGAGATTGCCAACCTCAAGCTCGAGCCGGAGTGGCGGTTTGGCAAGAGGCCGTACTCCCGCGCAGATCTGCCGCCTATGGTAAGCTCTTGATTCTTTTCTTTTCCTCTTGCCGGGTTCTCTATTGCTGGGTTCTCTCTTGCCGGCTTCTCTCTCACCGGCTGACCAGCTCGACCATGATGCAGGTCCTCCCCCTCCAGCTGGAGCCCAATGTCGACTTCATGCCGGACCGGGAAGTGAGCGGTGGCGGACCCCGACTTGGGGGCGGCTGCCCTGGAGGACGACGCCACAGGCGGTGGTGGTGGAGCAGGCGGCTCCGCAGGAGGAGGAGGCGTGGTGGACTAGTCGGATGACAATGAGGAGGAAGAAGAGGAGGAGGAGGTGCCGCGCCGTCCGCCGCCTGCCGACAGGGCGCGCCCAAGCTCCTCGGCCATGCCAACCGCACCAGGCGGCGGGTCGAAACACCGAGGCGTGCTGCTATTCGGCAGCCATCCCAAGAAGCCCAAGCACTCGGCCGTCGCGGCCAAGAACACGGCTGCCGCGACCAAGCGACGCGAGGCCGCCGTGAAGGCGGTCAAGTTCCAGAAGGCCCCCAAGCAGCCTCCGATGGTGTCGGCGTAAGTCTTCAACCTTTCTCCTGTCTTCTTTTTTTCTTTTTGTCTTGATGACTCCTTCTGAATCTTCTTTCTACTTTTTATTTTGAGCAGGGCCCCGCTCTCTCTTAAGCGGTCAACCTCTTCCTCCGTCGTTAGGGTGGCGGAGGGCTCCACCAACAACCGCCGCATAGACCCAGCCGCTGATCTCCGGGAGGGGCAGGAGAGGAACGCACGGGAGGTGCGGGAGGAGAAAGAAGCCGCCGCCAAGAAGGCGGAGGCCGACAAGGCGGCCGCAGCCAAGGCAGCGCAAGTGGACGCGGATGCCGCGGCCCAGGCCCAAGCCGACGCTGCGGTGAAGAAAAGGGCAGAGGACGCCGTGCGCTAGCAGATCCCGCAGCTCATCACTCCCCTGCGCTCTGCGCCACCAGCGCCAGAGTTCTCAGCACCGACTGGAGGAGCTAGCGACAAGCAGCCGGTCAGGGAGAGGGAAGGTGACGATGCTGTCTTGCCAGAGGTGGAGGTGCCTCCGCGGCCGCCGACTGTGGATGCGCAGGGCAGCCAGCCGGCCGCCCCATTGGTGACGCCAGCCGGAGGGGAGCTGGTGGTGGGCTCGGGTCCCACGGCCCGCACTCCAGTGCACCGTCGTGTGGAGAAAGCGGCATCGGTACCGAGGCCAACGGGGGTCGGGAGCGCCAGTTCAACGACCCTTGAAGCCGAAGCAACCAGCGCCGCGCCGGCCGAGTGGGTGCATGGGGGCGGGACGAGCGCCTTGATCAAGGCAGCGCAGGACGTCCAGGCCGATTTCAAGGCCAAAGCCGCCGCCCTCTTGCAGTGCATGAAGGCGTTCGTGAAGACGCGGGCCACCGTCCGGGTACGGTACTTGCTTTTTGCTTTTGATTCCTGTAATCTTTAGTGGGTGCGCGCCAGCGCACCCACTGGGTGTAGTCCCCGAGTTCCGGGCCGGCTGCTGACCAGGCGGCTTGGAACTTCATAGTGGGTTCTAAGCTCTGGCTCACTTCTTTTTCTACCGCTCTATTGCAGGATTACCACAACATCCGTGCGGCCACCTTTAATGCCCATGTCCGGGAGCTGGACCGACGGACCGCCGATTTGACGGAGAGCAGGAGTAAGCACTCCTTCTTTTCTCCGCGGGGGCGCGTCAGCGCACCCGTGGGCTGTAGTCCCCGAGATGCGAGCCGACTGCTGAGCAGTCGGGTCGGATCTTCCGGTAATTGTTTTTCTTCCTTCTTGATTGCTGATATCTTTTCTTTCTTGTTCCTGCGGAAGCCAACGCTGCCTTGCAGTAGCAACTGGGCGAAGCTAACACCGCGCTGCGTGCAAAGGAGGACGAGTGCAACAAGGCAGCCCAGGAGCGCGACTGCGTGGCCAAGGAACTGAAGGACCAGGCGGAACTTCACAAGGCGGCCTTGAAGCAGGCGGCAGACAATGAAGCCAGGCTGCTGGGTGAGTTTGAGACCAAGCGCACAAGTTGGGCTGACACGAAGGCGGTGCTGACTGCCGGCTATGGCAGGATCGAAGACATAGTCGACGGTGAGCTTTCTTCTCTTTTTCTCAGCTGTCGGCTGTTAAGTGAGCCGACCTCTGACTTCTGATTTCTGATTTATTGCTTTTCTTGCGCAGACTTCTTCCCCGGCAATTCCGTTGTCGCCAACCAGGCCATTGAGGCTCGCCGCGAGGAGCGAAGGGCGGAAGGCGCGGAGATCGCTGCCGACGCCCCTCGAACCCTTGGCGAGCAACTCCTTAGCATTCAGGCTCGTCTCCAGCCGGCCATCCGGATGCTCCGCCAGCTGTAGCGTGCCGGGGCTCAGGCGATCTCCGCCCTCTGGCCGGACAGGCAAGCTCCACGCACCCCCAGTCGGACTGCCGGCTGGTTGGAAGTGGCTGCCGGCCGGCTTGAGGCGTGGAAGGGCTCTGCAGCCCGAACAGGAGCTCAGCGAGCCTTGGAGTTCGCCAAGGCGTGGTATCCTGGGCTAGATCTAGCCCAGTTGGCCATGTTTCGGCAGGAGGCCAGTGCCGAATTGGTGGCGGTGGAGCGCGACCTCACTCTCCGCGCGGATGCGATCGCTGAGTACACCAACACCGGTGTCTTCGTCCCTAAGCTGAGCGAGAACGGCGCCGAGGCGCCGCCGGAGTGGTTCGGACTGAACCCGGATGATGGTGACGACTCGGCAGAGGTCATCGACTCCAGCAACGAAGGGGAAGGCGAGGAAGACAAGGATGATGAAGACGGCACACCGGAGGTTGGATCGGACGACCAGCCTCAGCTCGACCGCGCCTCCAGCAACGAGCTGCGTGCAAGCACGCTGACTGTTGTTGAAGGCAACCAAGCCGAGACTCGCCAGCCGGCCACTCCACCAGCCGGCGCCCCCGACTCCACCAACCTGCTGGACTCGCCTGCTGCTCCTTTGGCCTTGGCCGCCAACTTATCGTAGCTTTTCCTGCTTAGTATTCTTCTCAACAAACTTGTGTTAAATTTGCACAATTCCACCGGCGGGGTGTATTCAAACTATGTTGAATGTTGGCCGAGGGCCTTTTGGTCTGTAAATTATTTCCCGCACAAGCAGTGCTTTACGGAGTTATGACTTTTCTTGCTTTTTGTTCCTTGGCTTTTTCCTTTGCCGCCCTCCCTTGGTTGCTTACTAGCAAGTCGGATAGCCGCTCTGCGGACTGCGGCCTGGACAAGTACTTCACCATTTTGGGAAGACAAGTACTTGGGACGATTGGAATGTTGCAAGCTAAGTGGGAAGCCGGCCGGCCGGTTGCTCGGCAGCCGGTCGGTGAGGCGAGGGGCCAGCTTGTCATATGTCAATGTTTTGGTCCTTAGCCATTTTTCATGTGAGCACCTGTTTCTTGCCTCTAACTCTTGCCGAGCGAACAGTCGCTCTGCGAGCCGCGGCTTGTGGCAAGAGGGGGCTTAGGTGTCGGCACATTACTTGTCCGACTGCAGGAAACACTAACATAACACAAGGCGGCAAGCCCCCGGGCCGACTGGTCGAACCCAGTTTCCAGGCGGAAGAAAGAAGTAACACATTCATAGGCACAATACTTATCATATAGATAAAAGGGAGGTAACCCTCGAGTGCTCCTTGAGGGACCCGAAGTCTTCGTACTTAATACGAAAGGGTAGCGTGGTACATACTGCATCAACTGTAAAATCTTCGAAGAAGATTTGCGTTCCATGGGCGCTCCGTTTCCTTGCTGGAGTCGTCTCTCTTGCGCGCCCTGGGCTTCTGGGCATCGATCAGGTAGTAGGAGTCGTTTCCCAAGGCTTTAATGATGATGAAAGGGCCTTCCCAAGGGACCGAGAGCTTGTGTTGGCCGGCTGTTCGCTGGATCAGCCGGAGCTCAAGGTCTCCCTCTTGGAAGGATCTTGGCTTAACCTTCCGACTATGATAGCGGTGTAGACTCTGCTGGTAGATGGTGGACCGACTGAGTGCCAACAGCCGGCCCTCTTCCAGCAGATCGACGCCTTCTTCTCGTGCTTCTTTTGCTTCCGCCTCGGTGTACATGGTGACTGCTACCTCTTGAGCACTGCGTTGGTTTTCCCTTGAAGAGGAAAGGGTGATGCAGCAAAGTAGCGTAAGTATTTCCCTCAGTTTTTGAGAACCAAGGTATCAATCCAGTAGGAGGCTACACGCAAGTCCCTCGCACCTACACAAACAAATAAATCCTCGCAACCAACGCAATAAGGGGTTGTCAATCCCTACACGGTCACTTACGAGAGTGAGATCTGATAGATATGATAGGATAATATTTTTTGGTATTTTTGTGATAAAGATGCAAAGTAAAGAAAACAAAATAAAAACGGCAAAAGAAATAGCTAAGTGTTGGAAGATTAATATGATGGAAGATAGACCAGGGGCCATAGGTTTCACTAGTGGCTTCTCTCAAGAGCATAAGTATTTTACGGTGGGCGAACAAATTACTGTTGAGCAATTGACAGAATTGAGCATAGTTATGAGAATATCTAGGTATGATCATGTATATAGGCATCACGTCCGAGACAAGTAGACCGACTCCTGCCTGCATCTACAACTATTACTCCACACATCAACCGCTATCCAGCATGCATCTAGAGTATTAAGTTCATAAGAACAGAGTAACGCTTTAAGCAAGATGACATGATGTAGAGGGATAAATTCATGCAATATGTTAAAAAACCCCATCTTGTTATCCTTGATGGCAACAATACAATACGTGCCTTGCTACCCCTACTGTCACTGGGAAAGGACACCGCAAGATTGAACCCAAAGCTAAGCACTTCTCCCATTGCAAGAAAGATCAATCTAGTAGGCCAAACCAAACTGATAATTCGAAGAGACTTGCAAAGATAACCAATCATACATAAAAGAATTCAGAAGATTCAAATATTTGTTCATAGATAAACTTGATCATAAACCCACAATTCATCGGTCTCAACAACACACTGCAAAAGAAGATTACATCGAATAGATCTCCTCAAGAGAGGGGGAGAACATTGTATTGAGATCCAAAAAGAGAGAAGAAGCCATCTAGCTAATAACTATGGACCCGAAGGTCTAAGGTAAACTACTCACACTTCATCGGAGAGGCTATGGTGTTGATGTAGAAGCCCTCTGTAACATCCCAAATTTTCAATTTGGTATGTTATACATAGATCATCATTGCATATCATGTTTTATTGCATTTTGACAAATCCTCGATGAATCCTAAGCAACTCAAGGACCCTCGGAGAGAGTTGGGGATTTTCTCGAATTTTCATATTTGATTTTCATCAAATAATAAGACGAGGATTTTGGTTTTAATTATTTTCTCTCCGGAAAAATATTTCATTCTAAAAATAAACGAGAGGAGAAAACATGACTTCTCCAAAACAATTGAAATACTGGAGGAAAAAAATGTTAAAATCATTATTTGGAATTTATTTGGATTTTATTTGCAATTTTTATTGCATTAAAAATATTGCATGTTTTCAAAACATTTATTTTGATTGAAAAAATGTTCACCCTATTCTAGATTTTCTAACTAGACGGGGAAAATTTATTTCATATTTTTCTGATTTTTATTTATTTTTCTGTGAATTATTTTCCGCGGAATTTAAAAAATAACCAGCGACGCCCGCTGGGCCGAAGCCCAGCCGAGCGCCGGCCCGCCCGCGCTTTCCTCCCCGCGCACGAGACGCCGCCGCCGCCATGGCCGAGTCCGGCTCCCGCACGGCTCCCGCCGGCCGACCCCTCCCCCAAGCCACCTCGCCCCCCCCTATATATACCCCCCTCTCTCTTTCCTCTCACCGCCGCCGCCACCGCCGCCCTCATCGCCGCCGCCGCCGCCCGTACTTGCCCTCGCCGCACCCCCCCGAGCCCCGCACCCCGCCGCCCGAAGCCCCGCCGGAGCTCTCTCCGGAGCCCGACGAGGTACTGCCGCTGCCCCGTTGACTTTGCCGGTTTTCGTTTTAAAAAAAAAAACCTAGATCGGTTTTTTTCGGTGTTATTATTTTGCGAGCGTTCACCGAACCGTTCGTTTTAACGAACGCGTTCGTCGGTTTTTCTCTGTTAACGAACGTCCGTTATTTAACCGTTCATCCGTTTTTCTTTTTCGTCGGATTTTTCTCGTTATTTTCTCAGATTCGATTTCTGATCGAATCTTCGATTCTGTTTAACTTCTCGCTCGTTTATCGGAATCAGGCGATTCAAGCGCCTAGAGTTTCGTCTCGAAATTCTCTTTCCGTTTAACCTACTCAAACAAGTTTTTGCTACAGTAAAATTTGACCTAGATCCAGATTAGCAAACAAAGTTTCTTTCTTTCGCCGTTTGACTTTCGTTGCTTCTTTCGAGTTGATTCTTTTTGCAAACCAGAGTTCTTAAGTTGAACTTTCTGGTTGGATCTTTCATTTGAGTTTTACCTGTGCACTAGATGAGTACTGATTGTATGCTTGTTTGTTTACGATAGAGTACCCGGAGTGTGCCGCTTGTTACTTCGACTCGTTAGGTTTTGCGGATCATCAGCAAGGCAAGTAACACTTTGATCATACCCCGTTCATACCCAGTTTTACTGCATTAGATCTATTCCTCAAACATTGCATGATTAGGATCTAATTAAACTGTGGGTTCTGGGAAGTAGTTGAGGTAGTACCTATTACCTGTTTTCTTATCAAACCCTTGGGAGTTACTTCTACGTTGCTATTATATTGCCATGCTATGCTCGTAGACGTGGATTTGGGTTTGAGTGATATTCACGACAGATGTGAGATGTTTATTAATGGTTCAACTTAAGGTGGCAACTAAAACTCACATCTGGGTGGACTGAGGCACCTGGAGAATCCAGTGTTGTCTGTTTGTATAAGGTCCACCACCCAGGCTCAAAGGGATCATAAGATTATTCATGCTAGAAACTTCCGTGTGCAGCCACAAGCTATTATGGGCTCTAGCATAGCTGAGTAGGTTACAGGATCTCTTGAAGAGGTGGGCTAGCAGATGTAGGGGAAAGTAGGTGTACCGGTCCACCCAGAGTAAAGAGTGATTGTTTCTGAAAGACTGTGTCTCGGTCATCCGTTTCTCAAACATCATGCAGTGCGAGAATCAAGCGGAGGCGATCGAGTCTTGTGGGGAAAAGTGCACAAACCTCTGCAGAGTGTACAAACTGATCATGATTAGCCGTGTCCCCGGTTATGGACAACTTGAGTATCTAGTACTTGGATTATCATTTGAATCTCATCACCATGTTACTTTTAATTAATTTTGTTGGGTTAATGATGACACTTAATTGGGATTGAGTTGGAGGTACCTTCTCAATGATTCACAACCACCATGATAGTTAAATAAAATTTATTCCTTTGAAGTAGGATAAAATTGGCTTTTCGCAAAACTGTAACCATAGAGCTTTCCACCAGCCATATATGCATATAGTATAGCATTATTATTGTTCATTGCTCTGTATGTGTTACTTTGCCAGCATATTCTATGTGCTGACCTGTTTTCGGGCTGCAACGTTTCATGTTGCAGACTTTTCAAACGACGAGTAAGGTGCCTTAGGTCGTGGTCTTATACTCAGTGATGCCGCTGGAGTGATGGACTCACTTATCTTCCAAGTCTTCCGCTGTTATCGATATTAGATGGCCTTAAGCCATGTTTATCATATTTAATCTCTTCGGAGATATTCGATGTAATAAGTGTGTGATTGCTACTCTGTTATAAATCCTCCATTTGTACTGTGCGTGTCAGCATTACTGATCCAGGGATGACACTGGTGCACAGCAGCACAGGCCATTTGAGGTCTGGTCGCTACAAAGTTGGTATCAGAGCACACGTTGACTGTAGGACACGACCACTAAGCTTAAGCCCTAGAAAGCATCTCTCTTGTCATTTCTGACCCCTCTCCACTTCTACTCTTTTAGGAATGGCGAATGCAAGGAGCAAGTTCATGCAACCAGATGAAGACACGCCGTTTGGTCGACATTTGAAGGAAGTCACCAAGTACTTGAACATAGGAATACCAAGCATCACCGGAACCTACAACGCCACATTACCTGAAGAGGAGAGCTGGAAGATTCAAGTTATCATTCCAGGAAGGACTTTTGTGCCAATTACTGAACCCATGAGATTGGTTTTCGAAGCACCAACTTGGAGTTTAGGGAAGAGCATGGCCGCACATATCGCCATGGGACGCATTGGAGAAGTCTACCACCAGGAGCTTAAGGATACAATTTACCAAATTTGTGGACGCCGAGACGCGCAATGGGAGATGATCAGAACCAAGAAGGATGGATCAATCGCAGCTTTCATCCAGGAGCAGAACCAACATATTCGTCGCCAGGAGAACCAGATGTGCACGGACAAGGAAGAAATGAAGAAGGCATTAACGAAGATCAAGGAGCTCCAATAAGAACTCAAGGCTACACGCGAAGATTATTTGGAGGAAATCAACGCACTAGTAGGGAAGAATGATGACCTGGAGAAGAAGATTGGAGTATTCGTGGGAAATCCAGTGCCAAAAGCAGAAGTCGACGAATGCACTTGTCCGGATAACTACATCATCATCGACGACACCGACTCGGAACCAAGTGAAGACGACTGGGTTGATGAAGCTGGAGCAGACATCATGGAGTCTTCAACGGATCAGAATTTCTAGTAGACCACCATATCAGTAGTAGTTTTCCCCCATTTAATAGTATAGTTCAAGCACTTTGTAACACTAGTTAGATCGATTGTTTTGCCTTGTTGAATTGATTGAGTGTTATTGATTGATTTGTCTCATGAGCATATGGGTAGTGTTTTCTCTCTAGACCTCATTCTATTCTTAACTCTCATCTTTTCTAAACCTATCAGATGCCTCCGACGCGACACCGGATTTGTTTTCCCGCCAGAGATCACCCAGTTGATTCCGCAACAGAATGCCCTGATGCAAGTGTTAGTGCAGAACCAAGGCAACAACAACAACAACAACAACCCACCACCACCACCACCTGTTGATCACTTAGCCCGTTTCTTAAGGCTAAACCCGCCGGTGTTTTCCAGTAGCACCGAGCCGATTGTAGCAGATGATTGGCTCCGCAAAGTTGGAAGGGAGTTGACCACTGCAGGATGCACAGATGCGGAAAGAGTGCGTTTTGCCGCACATCAGCTTGATGGACCCGCAGCATCATGGTGGGAGAATTATACAGCCACGCACCCTATTGACACTGTCACATGGGACCAGTTTCAGCAAGCTTTCCGTACAGCTCATGTTTCAGCAGGAGCTATGGCTATGAAGAAGCGTGAGTTTCGTAACCTACGCCAAGGAGGACGCACCGTAGGCCAGTATGTGGAGGATTTCAGTAAGTTAGCACGTTATGCACCAGATGACGTTGCTATAGATGCTGCCAAGCAGGAGAAATTTTTGGAAGGGCTGAACGATGAACTGAGTATGCAGTTGATGGTAGCAACCTTCAACAACTACCAGGAGCTGGTAGATAGAGCTCTCATGATTGAAGGGAAGCAACAGCAGATTGAAAACCATAAGAGGAAGTATGGACAAGGGAAGTACAATTCTGGAGCCCAGCAGAAGCCACGGTTTACCCCGAAGCCGGGAGGACAGTTTCAGCATACCCATGGAGGAGGTAGTTCGCACAACCACAATGGCTCCAAGAATGGTAATGGGAATGGAGGAGGAAACGGACAGAACCGCACCAACCCATCTACCCCAACCAAGAGAGATCTAAGTCACATTACTTGTTTCAAGTGCCAGAAGACTGGACATTATGCAATTGATTGTCCTGAAGCCCAAAATGGAAATGGCAATGGAAGCTCTGGGAAGAAGCCGAACCCGTTCAACAAAGGACATGTGAACCACGTGAGCGTGGAGGAGGTTGAAGCTCAGCCTGATGCAGTAATAGGTAAGTTTTTGGTTAAGACATTTACTGCAACCGTTCTTTTCGATACTGGTGCATCGCATTCATACATATCAAGGGGATTCGTAAATAAGTTTAAGATGTCCACCCAAGTTCTCAAAACCCCTATGTTAGTAACCTCGCCTGGAGCAGAGTATATGGCCACCCAAGGATGTTTTCAGATACCATTGGCCATTGGTAGGCATGTTTTCCCCTCAGACCTCATTGTTTTGGAATCGCAAGGTTTGGATGTGATTCTGGGAATGGATTGGCTATCGTTGTATGGAGGAAACATCGATTGTGCCAGCAAGACGATTTTGCTTACCACCCCGGAAGGAAAAAGGATCAAGTATGTATCCCGGCACATGCCGAAGAGGACTCAAGTGAATTCCTTATCAGGAGTTGTACAGGAGGAAGTACCAGTGGTGAAGGATTTTCCGGATGTATTTCCAGAAGAGTTGCCAGGCATGCCGCCAGATAGAGACATTGAGTTTTTGATTGAACTTTTGCCAGGCACAGGGCCAATATCTAAGAGACCGTACAGGATGCCCGCAAAAGATTTGGAAGAAATTAAGAAGCAGAACAAGGAGTTACTGGATAAAGGCTATATTCGCCCAAGTTCGTCACCTTGGGGATCACCAGTACTTCTAGTGGAGAAGAAAGATGGATCACTGAGGATGGTTGTTGATTACCGGGGTTTGAATGAAGTGACCATCAAAAACAAGTACCCACTGCCGATGATCAATGATTTGTTTGACCGCTTACAAGGAGCTAAAGTATTTTCCAAGATCGATCTACGATCAGGGTACCATCAGTTAAAGATTCGAGAGCAGGATATACCCAAGACGGCATTTACCACCAGATATGGATTGTATGAGTATACCGTTATGTCATTTGGTCTGACTAACGCACCTGCCTATTTCATGAACCTGATGAACAAAGTGTTTATGGAGTTTTTGGATAAGTTCGTCGTGGTGTTCATTGATGATATTTTAATCTTTTCCAAGGATGAAGAAGAGCATGAAGAGCATTTACGATTGGTACTTGAGAAGCTCAGAGAACATCAATTATATGCCAAGTTAAGCAAATGTGAGTTTTGGTTGAAGGAAGTTGGATTCCTTGGACATGTTATTTCTGGAGAAGGAATAGCAGTAGACCCTGCCAAGGTTGACACAGTGACAAGTTGGGAATCACCCACGACAGTTGGAGAAATCCAGAGTTTCCTTGGACTTGCAGGATACTATCGGAGATTTATCGAAAATTTCTCAAAGATTGCTAAGCCCATGACTGAGCTATTGAAGAAGGACACCAAATTCAATTGGACTGAGGAATGTGAAGCTAGTTTCCAAGAGCTGAAGAAACGATTGGTTACCTCACCAGTGTTGATTCTGCCAGATCAACGCAAGGATTATGAAGTTTATTGCGACGCTTCTCATCGAGGACTTGGAGCAGTGCTTATGCAGGAAGGAAGAGTTGTGTCGTATGTTTCATGACAACTTAAACCCCATGAGAAGAATTATGCTACGCATGATTTGGAATTAGCAGCCGTGGTGCATGCATTGAAAACATGGAGACATTTTCTCATCGGAAACCATTGTGAGGTGTACACGGATCACAAGAGTTTGAAGTACATTTTCACGCAGAAGGAGTTAAATCTCAGACAGAGGAGATGGTTGGAGCTCATTAAAGATTATGATATGAGATTGCATTATCACCCTGGAAAGGCTAACGTAGTAGCAGACGCGTTGAGCCGCAAGAGTCATATCATCACCCTCATGACAGGAGAGTTACCTCAGGAGTTAGCCGAGGACCTTCACGAGCTATGTTTGGAGATAGTCCCTAGAGGCTATTTAGCGACATTGGAGATTCAGTCTACCTTGATGGAAAGGATCAGAGAAGCTCAGAAGACAGACAAGGAGATTGAAGAGATAAAGGAGAAGATGAGCAAAGGAAAAGACAAGGGATTTCGTGAGGATGAGCACGATACCTTATGGTTCGAGGACCGCATATATGTGCCAAATGATCCGGAGATCAGGAAGTTGATTTTGCAAGAAGCCCATGATTCACCGTACTCGATTCACCCAGGGAATACCAAGATGTATTTGGATTTGAAGAATACTTTCTGGTGGACCGGAATGAAGAAGGATATTGCGGAGTATGTAGCAGTTTGTGATGTATGTCAGAGAGTGAAGGCAGAGCATCAGAAGCCAGCAGGATTGCTGCAACCATTGCCGATACCCGAATGGAAGTGGGATAAAATAGGCATGGATTTTATCACAGGATTACCCAGGACTCGTTCAGGCTATGACTCGATATGGGTTGTAGTCGACCGTTTGACAAAAGTGGCTCATTTCATTCCAGTAAAGACCACTTACACCAGTGCTAAGTTGGCAAAGATATACATGACCAGGATCGTATGTTTGCATGGAGTTCCGAGGACCATTGTATCAGACAGAGGAACCCAATTTACCTCGAAGTTTTGGAAGCAGTTACATGAAACATTGGGAACCAGGCTGGAATTTAGTACAGCTTTCCACCCACAGACAGATGGACAGACCGAAAGAGTCAACCAGATTATGGAGGACATGTTGAGAGCATGTGCACTAGATTATGGATCCAGCTGGGACGACAATTTGCCATAAGCGGAGTTTTCGTATAACAACAGTTATCAAACCAGTTTGAAGATGGCCCCTTTCGAAGCCTTGTACGGAAGGAGGTGTAGAACACCGTTGTCATGGGACGAAGTTGGAGACCGTCAGTTGTTTGGACCAGATTTGATTAGGGAGTCTGAACAGAAAGTGAGGTTGATTCGCGATAGGCTCAAGGTAGCCCAGTCCAGGCAGAAGAGTTATTCTGATTCTAAACGAAAGGAGACCGTTCACGAAGTCGGAGACAGAGTGTATCTTCGAGTATCACCCCTTCGAGGAGTGAAGCGCTTTGGAGTTAAAGGAAAGTTAGCGCCCCGTTTTATCGGACCATACAGAGTGTTGGAACGTATGGGAGAAGTTGCCTACAAGTTGGAATTGCCCGAAGGATTGTCTGGAGTACATGATGTATTTCACGTTTCGCAGTTGAAGAAGTGCCACGCAGAGATGGCTGAGATACCACTGAGAGATACTGTGCCACTGGAAGCGATACAGTTGGAAAGTGATTTGACTTATGAGGAGAAGCCAGTTAAGATTCTCGAGTATGCCAGCCGAGTTACCCGCAGCAAGGTTATCAAGTTTTGCAAAGTTCAGTGGAGTCACCACACAGAAGATGAAGCCACCTGGGAGCGAGAGGAAGATCTACGGAAAGACCACTCCCACCTGTTTTCTAGCCAACCCGAATCTCGAGGGCGAGATTCATCTTAAGGGGGGTAGGTTTGTAACATCCCAAATTTTCAATTTGGTATGTTATACATAGATCATCATTGCATATCATGTTTTATTGCATTTTGACAAATCCTCGATAAATCCTAAGCAACTCAAGGACCCTCGGAGAGAGTTGGGGATTTTCTCGAATTTTCATATTTGATTTTCATTAAATAATAAGACGAGGATTTTGGTTTTAAATAATTTCTCTCCGGAAAAATATTTCATTCTAAAAATAAACGAGAGGAGAAAACATGACTTCTCCAAAACAATTGAAATACTGGAGGAAAAAAAATGTTAAAATCATTATTTGGAATTTATTTGGATTTTATTTGCAATTTTTATTGCATTAAAAATATTGCATGTTTTCAAAACATTTATTTTGATTTAAAAAAATGTTCACCCTATTCTATATTTTCTAACTAGACGGGGAAAATTTATTTCATAGTTTTCTGTGAATTATTTTCCGCGGAATTTTTTTTTTTAAAAAAAAACGAGCGACGCCCGCTGGGCCGAAGCCCAGCCGAGCGCCGGCCCGCCCGCGCTTTCCTCCCCGCGCACGAGACGCCGCCGCCGCCATGGCCGAGTCCGGCTCCCGCACGGCTCCCGCCGGCCGACCCCTCCCTAAGCCACCTCGCCCCCCCTATATATATATCCCCCCTCTCTCTTTCCTCTCACCGCCGCCGCCACCGCCGCCCTCATCGCCGCCGCCGCCGCCGCCCGCACTTGCCCTCGCCGCACCCCCCCGAGCCCCGCACCCCGCCGCCCGAAGCCCGGAGCCCCGCCGGAGCTCTCGCCGGAGCCCTACGAGGTACTGCCGCTGCCCCGTTGACTTTGCCGGTTTTCGTTTTAAAAAAACCCTTTGTTTAAAAAAACCCTAGATCATTTTTTTCGGTTTTATTATTTTGCGAGCGTTCACCGAACCGTTCGTTTTAACGAACGCGTTCGTCGGTTTTTCTCTGTTAACGAACGTCCGTTATTTAACCGTTCATCCGTTTTTCTTTTTCGTTGGATTTTTCTCGTTATTTTCTCAGATTCGATTTCTGATCGAATCTTCGATTCTGTTTAACTTCTCGCTCGTTTATCGGAATCAGGCGATTCGAGCGCCTAGAGTTTTGTCTCGAAATTCTCTTTCCGTTTAACCTACTCAAACAAGTTTTTGCTACAGTAAAATTTGACCTAGATCCAGATTAGCAAACGAAGTTTCTTTCTTTCGCCGTTTGACTTTCGTTGCTTCTTTCGAGTTGATTCTTTTTGCAAACCGGAGTTCTTAAGTTGAACTTTCTGGTTGGATCTTTCATTTGAGTTTTACCTATGCACTAGATGAGTACTGATTGTATGCTTGTTTGTTTGCGATAGAGTACCCGGAGTGTGCCGCTTGTTACTTCGACTCGTTAGGTTTTGCGGATCATCAGCAACGCAAGTAACACTTTGATCATACCCCGTTCATACCCAGTTTTACTGCATTAGATCTATTCCTCAAACATTGCATGATTAGGATCTAATTAAACTGTGGGTTCTGGGAAGTAGTTGAGGTAGTACCTATTACCTGTTTTCTTATCAAACCCTTGGGAGTTACTTCTACGTTGCTATTATATTGCCATGCTATGCTCGTAGACATGGATTTGGGTTTGAGTGATATTCACGACAGATGTGAGATGTTTATTAATGGTTCAACTTAAGGTGGCAACTAAAACTCACATCTGGGTGGATTGAGGCACCTGGAGAATCCAGTGTTGTCTGTATGTATAAGGTCCGCCACCCAGGCTCAAAGGGATCATAAGATTATTCATGCTAGAAACTTCCGTGTGCAGCCACAAGCTATTATGGGCTCTAGCATAGCTGAGTAGGTTACAGGATCTCTTGAAGAGGTGGGCTAGCAGATGTAGGGGAAAGTAGGTGTACCGGTCCACCCAGAGTAAAGAGTGATTGTTTCTGAAAGACTGTGTCTCGGTCATCCGTTTCTCAAACATCATGCAGTGCGAGAATCGAGCGGAGGCGATCGAGTCTTGTGGGGAAAAGTGCGCAAACCTCTGCAGAGTGTACAAACTGATCATGATTAGCCGTGTCCCCGGTTATGGACAACTTGAGTATCTAGTACTTGGATTATCATTTGAATCTCATCACCATGTTACTTTTAATTAATTTTGTTGGGTTAATGATGACACTTAATTGGGATTGAGTTGGAGGTACCTTCTCAATGATTCACAACCACCATGATAGTTAAATAAAATTTATTCCTTTGAAGTAGGATAAAATTGGCTTTTCGCAAAACTGTAACCATAGAGCTTTCCACCAGCCATATATGCATATAGTATAGCATTATTATTGTTCATTGCTCTGTATGTGTTACTTTGCCAGCATATTCTATGTGCTGACCCGTTTTCGGGCTGCAACGTTTCATGTTGCAGACTTTTCAAACGACGAGTAAGGTGCCTTAGGTCGTGGTCTTATACTCAGTGATGCCGCTGGAGTGATGGACTCACTTATCTTCCAAGTCTTCCGCTGTTATCGATATTAGATGGCCTTAAGCCATGTTTATCATATTTAATCTCTTCGGAGATATTCGATGTAATAAGTGTGTGATTGCTACTCTGTTATAAATCCTCCATTTGTACTGTGTGTGTCAGCATTACTGATCCAGGGATGACACTGGTGCACAGCAGCACAGGCCATTTGAGGTCTGGTCGCTACACCCTCCGTGATGGATGCCCCCTCCGGCGGAGCTCCGGAACAGGCCCCAAGATGGGATCTCGTAGGTACAGAAGGTTGCGGCGGTGGAATTAGGTTTTTGGCTCCGTATCTGATCGTTTGGGGGTACGTAGGTATATATAGGAGGAAGGAGTACGTCGGTGGAGCAATGTGGGGCCCACGAGGGTGGAGGGCGCGCCTAGGGGGGTAGGCGCGCCCCCTACCTTGTGGCTTCCTGGTGGCTTTCTTGACATAGGGTCCAAATCCTCTGGATCATGTTCGTTCCAAAAATCACGTTCCCGAAGATTTCATTCCGTTTGGACTCCGTTTGATATTCTTTTTCTGCGAAACTCTGAAATAGGCAAAAAACAGCAATTCTGGGTTGGGCCTCCGGTTAATAGGTTAGTCCCAAAAATAATATAAAAGTGAATAATAAAGCCCAATAATGTCCAAAACAGAAGATAATATAGCATGGAGCAATCAAAAATTATAGATACGTTGTAGACGTATCAAGCATCCCCAAGCTTAATTCCTGCTCGTCCTCGAGTAGGTAAATGATAAAAACAGAATTTTTGATGCGGAATACTACTTGGCATAATTTCAATGTAATTCTTATTAATTGTGGTATGAATATTCAGATCCGAAAGATTCAAGATAAAAGTTCATATTGACATAAAAACAATAATACTTCAAGCATACTAACTAAGCAATTATGTCTTCTCAAAATAACATGGCCAAAGAAAGTTATCCCTACAAAATCATATAGTCTGGCTATGCTCTATCTTCATCACACAAAATATTTAAATCATGCACAACCCCGATGACAAGCCAAGCAATTGTTCCATACTTTTGACGTTCTCAAACTTTTTCAATCTTCATGCAATACATGAGCGTGAGCCATGGACATAGCACTATATGTGGAATAGAATGGTGGTTGTGGAGAAGACAAAAAGGAGAAGATAGTCTCACATCAACTAGGCATATCAACGGGCTATGGAGATGCACATCAATAGATATCAATGTGAGTGAGTAGGGATTGCCATGCAACGGATGCACTAGAGCTATAAGTATATGAAAGCTCAACAAAAGAAACTAAGTGGGTGTGCATCCAACTCGCTTGCTCACGAAGACCTAGGGCATTTTGAGGAAGCCCATCATTGGAATATACAAGCCAAGTTCTATAATGAAAAAATTCCCACTAGTATATGAAAGTGATATCATAGGAGACTCTCTATCATGAAGATCATGGTGCTACTTTGAAGCACAAGTGTGGTAAAAGGATAGTAACATTGTCCCTTCTCTCTTTTTCTCTCATTTTTTTTGTTTGGGCCTTTTTTCTTTTTTGTATGGCCTCTTTTCTTTTCTTTTTTTTCCGTCCAGAGTCTCACCCCGACTTGTGGGGGAATCATAGTCTCCATCATCCTTTCCTCACTTGGGACAATGCTCTAAAAATGATGGTCATCACACTTTTATTTTCTTACAACTCAACAATTACAACTCGATACTTAGAACAAAATATGACTCTATATGAATGCCTCTGGCGGTATACTGGGATATGCAATGAATCAAGAGTGACATGTATGAAAGAATTATGAACGGTGGCTTTGCCACAAATACAATGTCAACTACATGATCATGCAAAGCAATATGACAATGATGAAGCGTGTCATAATAAACAAAACGGTGGTATGTTGCATGGCAATATATCTCGGAATGGCTATGGAAATTCCATGATAAGTAGGTATGGTGGTTGTTTTGAGGAAGGTATATGGTGGGTGTATGATACCGGCGAAAAGTGCGCGGTATTAGAGAGGCTAGCAATGGTGGAAGGAAGAAGGGTGCGTATAATCCATGGACTCAACATTAGTCATAAAGAACTCATATACTTATTGCAAAAATCTACAAGTTATCAAAGCAAAGTATTACGCGCATGCTCCTAGGGGGATAGATTGGTAGGAAAAGACCATCGCTCGTCCCCGACCGCCACTCATAAGGAAGACAATCAATAAATAAATCATTCTCCGACTTCATCACATAACGGTTCACCATACGTGCATGCTACGGGAATCACGAACTTTAACACAAGTATTTCTCAAATTCACAACTACTCAACTAGCATGACCCTAATATCACCATCTTCATATCTCAAAACAATTATCAAGCATCAAACTTCTCATAGTATTCAACACACTCATAAGAAATTTTCTTTTACTAATCTTGTATGCCTATTATTGTTAAAGTAAACTACCATGATGTTTTGTAGGAATCTCAAAATAATCTAAGTGAATCATGATAGAACAATAGTTTCTATAAAACAAAATCACCACCGTGCTCTAAAAGATATAAGTGAAGCACTAGAGCAAAAACTATATAACTCAAAAGATATAAGTGAAGCACATAGAGTATTCTAATAATTTCCGAATCATGTGTGTCTCTCTCAAAAGGTGTGTACAGCAAGGATGATTGTGGTAAACTAAAAAGCAAAGACTCAAATCATACAAGATGCTCCAAGCAAAACACATATCATGTGGTGAATAAAACTATAGCTCCAAGTAAAGTTACCGATGGAAGTAGACGAAAGAGGGGATGCCTTCCGGGGCATCCCCAAGCTTTGGCTTTTAGGTGTCCTTAGATTATCTTGGGGGTGCCATGGGCATCCCCAAGCTTAGGCTCTTGCCACTCCTTGTTTCATAATCCATCAAATCTTTCACCCAAAACTTAAAAACTTCACAACACAAAACTTAGCAGAAAATCTCGTGAGCTCCGTTAGCGAAAGAAAACAAAAGACCACTTCAAGGTACTGTAATTAACTCATTCTTTATTTATATTGGTGTTAAACCTACTGTATTACAACTTCTCTATGGTTTATAAACTATTTTACTAGCCATAGATTCATCAAAATAAGCAAACAACACACGAAAAACAGAATTTGTCAAAAACAGAATAGTCTGTAGTAATCTGTAACTAACGCAAACTTCTGGAATTCCAAAAAATAAGCCAAAATAGGAAGACCTAGACAATTTGTTTATTGATCAGCAGCAATTGGAATCAATATTTTATCATGTTCGGGTGATTTTTAACAATTATTTTCGTGAACAGAAAGTTTCTGGAATTTTCTGCAAGATCAAATAACTATCATCCAAGAAGATCCTATAGGTTTAACTTGGCACAAACACTAATTAAGACATAAAAACACATCTAACCAGAGGCTAGATCAAAGATTTATTCCTAAACAAAAGCAAAAAAAACTAAAAATAAAATTGGGTTGCCTCCCAACAAGCGCTATCGTTTAACGCCCCTAGCTAGGCATAAAAGCAAGGATAGATCTAGGTATTGCCATCTTTGGTAGGCAATCCATAAGTGGCTCTCATGATAGATTCATATGGTAATTTTATTTTCTTCCTAGGGAAGTGTTCCATGCCTTTCTATAACGGAAATTGGAATCTAATATTCCCTTCCTTCATATCAATAATTGCACCAATCGTTCTAAGGAAAGGTCTACCAAGAATAATAGGACATGAAGGATTGCAATCTATGTCAAGACCGATAAAATCTACGAGCACATAATTCCTATTTGCAATAATAAGAACATCATTAATTCTTCCCATAGGTTTCTTAATAGTGGAATCCGCAAGGTGCAAGTTTAAAGAGCAATCATCAAAATCACGGAAACCTAACAAATCGCACAAATTTTTTGGAATCGTGGAAACACTAGCACCCAAATCACACAAAGCATAGCATTCATGATCTTTAATTTTAATTTTAATAGTAGGTCCCACTCATCATAAAGTTTTCTAGGGATAGAGACTTCCAACTCAAGCTTTTCTTCATAAGATTGCATCAAAGCATCAACGATATGTTTGGTAAAAGCTTTATTTTGACTATAAGCATGAGGAGAATTTAGCACGGATTGCAACAAGGAAATACAATCTATCAAAGAGCAATTATCGTAATTAAATTCCTTGAAATCCAAAATAGTGGGTTTATTAATATCTAACATTTTGATCTCTTCAATCCCACTTTTATCAATTTTAGCATCAAGATCTAAAAACTCCAAATTTTTGGAACGCCTTCTAGGTAAAGTTGGATCATATTCAGTCCCATCATTATCAAGATTCATATTGCAAAACAAAGATTTAATAGGGGACGCATCAATAACTTTTAGATCTTCATCTTTGTTTTCATAAAAATTAGAAGAACACGCTTTTATAAAGCAATCTTTCTTAGCACGCATCCTAGCGGTTCTTTCTTTGCACTCATCAATAGAAATTCTCATGGATTTGAGAGACTCATTGATATCATGCTTAGGTGGAATAGATCTAAGTTTCAAAGAATCAACATCAAGAGAAATTCTATCAATTTTCCTAGCCAATTCATCAATTTTAAGCAATTTTTCTTCAAGCAAAGCATTGAAATTCTTTTGCGAATTCATAAATTCTTTAACACTAGTCTCAAATTCAGAGGGCATCTTATTAAAGTTTCCATAAGAATTGTTGTAGGAATTACCATAATTATTAGAGGAATTACTAGGATAAGGCCTAGGATTAAAGTTTCCTCTATACGCGTTGTTACCAAAATTATTCCTACCAACAAAATTCACATCCATAGATTCATTATTATTCTCAATCAAAGTAGACAAAGGCATATCATTAGGATCAGAAGAAACACTCTTAGTAGCAAATAATTTCATAAGTTCATCCATCTTTCCACTCAAAACATTAATTTCTTCTATCACATGCACTTTTTTATTAGTAGATCTTTCAGTGTGCCATTGAGAATAATTAACCATAATATTATCTAGGAGTTTAGTAGCTTCTCCTAAAGTGATTTCCATAAAAGTGCCTCCCGCGGCCGAATCTAAAAGATTTCTAGAAGCAAAATTCAATCCGGCATAAATTTTTTGTATAATCATCCACAAATTTAAACCATGCGTAGGGCAATTACGTATCATTAATTTCATCCTCTCCCAAGCTTGTGCAACATGTTCATGATCAAGTTGCTTAAAATTCATAATATTGTTTCTAAGAGAGATAATCTTAGTAGGAGGAAAATACTTAGAGATAAAAGCATCTTTGCACTTATTCCAAGAATCAATACTATTTTTAGGCAAAGACGAAAACCAAGCTTTAGCACGATCTCTAAGCGAAAAAGGAAATAGCTTCAATTTAACAATATCATTGTCAACATCTTTCTTCTTTTGCATATCACACAAATCAACAAAGCTATTTAGATGAGTAGCCGCATCTTCACTAGGAAGGCCGGCGAATTGATCTTCCATAACAAGATTCAACAAAGTAGCATTGATTTCACAAGATTCAGTATTGGTAAGAGGAGCAATCGAAGTGCTAAGGAAATCATTATTGTTGGTATTGGTAAAGTCACATAATTTGGTATTATCTTGAGCCATCGTGACAAGCAAGCAATCCAACACACGAGCAAACAAGAAGCAAGCGAAAAAGAGGCGAACGAAAAAGAGAGGGCGAATAAAACGGCAAGGGTGAAGTGGGGGAGAGGAAAACGAGAGGCAAATGGCAAATAATGTAATGCAGGAGATAAGGGTTTGTGATGGGTACTTGGTATGTTGACTTTTGCGTAGACCTCCCCGGCAACGGCGCCAGAAATCCTTCTTGCTACCTCTTGAGCACTGCGTTGGTTTTCCCTTGAAGAGGAAAGGTGATGCAGCAAAGTAGCGTAAGTATTTCCCTCAGTTTTTGAGAACCAAGGTATCAATCCAGTAGGAGGCTACACGCAAGTCCCTCGCACCTACACAAACAAATAAATCCTCGCAACCAACGCGATAAGGGGTTGTCAATCCCTACATGGTCACTTACGAGAGTGAGATCTGATAGATATGATAGGATAATATTTTTTGGTATTTTTGTGATAAAGATGCAAAGTAAAGAAAACAAAATAAAAACGGCAAAAGAAATAGCTAAGTGTTGGAAGATTAATATGATGGAAGATAGACCCGGAGGCCATAGGTTTCACTAGGGGCTTCTCTCAAGAGCATAAGTATTTTACGGTGCGTGAACAAATTAATGTTGAGCAATTGACAGAATTGAGCATAGTTATGAGAATATCTAGGTATGATCATGTATATAGGCATCACGTCCGAGACAAGTAGACCGACTCCTGCCTGCATATACTACTATTACTCCACACATCGACCGCTATCCAGCATGCATCTAGAGTATTAAGTTCATAAGAACAGAGTAACGCTTTAAGCAAGATGACATGATGTAGGGGGATAAATTCATACAATGTGATAAAAACCCCATCTTGTTATCCTCGATGGCAACAATATAATACGTGCCTTGCTGCCCCTACTGTCACTGGGAAAGGACACCGCAAGATTGAACCCAAAGCTAAGCACTTCTCCCATTGCAAGAAAGATCAATCTAGTAGGCCAAACCAAACTGATAATTCGAAGAGACTTGCAAAGATAACCAATCATACATAAAAGAATTCAGAAGATTCAAATATTGTTCATAGATAAACTTGATCATAAACCCACAATTCATCGGTCTCAACAAACACACCGCAAAAGAAGATTACATCGAATAGATCTCCACAAGAGAGGGGGAGAACATTGTATTGAGATCCAAAACGAGAGAAGAAGCCATCTAGCTAATAACTATGGACCCGAAGGTCTGAGGTAAACTACTCACACTTCATCGGAGAGGCTATGGTGTTGATGTAGAAGCCCTCCGTGATGGATGCCCCCTCCGGCGGAGCTCCGGAACAGGCCCCAAGATGGGATCTCGTAGGTACAGAAGGTTGCGGCGGTGGAATTAGGTTTTTGGCTCCGTATCTGATCGTTTGGGGGTACGTAGGTATATATAGGAGGAAGGAGTACGTCGGGGGAGCAACGTGGGGCCCACGAGGGTGGAGGGCGCGCCTGGGGGGGTAGGCGCGCCCCCTACGTCGTGGCTTCCTGGTGGCTTTCTTGACGTAGGGTCCAAGTCCTCTGGATCATGTTCGTTCCGAAAATCACGTTCCCGAAGGTTTCATTCCGTTTGGACTCCGTTTGGTATTCTTTTTCTGCGAAACTCTGAAATAGGAAAAAAAACCAGCAATTTTGGGCTGGGCCTCCGGTTAATAGGTTAGTCCCAAAAATAATATAAAAGTGAATAATAAAGCCCAATAATGTCCAAAACAGAAGATAATATAGCATGGAGCAATCAAAAATTATAGATACGTTGGAGACGTATCAGTGACACGAGGTGAGTCGAACTCGATGTCAGTTGGGATGACGGCCTCGGTACCGTACACGAGGAAGAAGGGTGTGAAGCCGGTTGATTTGTTCGGAGTGGTGCGCAGACTCCAGAGGACGGCCAACAGCTCATCGAGCCAGCAGCCGGCCGAACGTTCCAGAGGCTCGACAAGTCGGGGCTTGATTCCGGACAAAATGAGGCCGTTTGCTTGTTCCACTTGGCCGTTTGACTATGGGTGGGCAACAGACACTAAGTCTAGTCGGATGCCCTGCGTCGCACAAAAACGGGCCAAGGCGCCTTTGGCAAAATTTGTGACGTTGTCGGCGATGATGCTGTGAGGTACGCTGTACCGAGTGGTGATGTTTGCGATGAAAGTCACAGCAGTCGGACCGTTCAACTTCTTGATCGGCTTGGCTTCAATCCACTTGGTGAATTTGTCCACGGCGACAAGCAGATGAGTCATGCCGCCGCGTGCTGTCTTGAATGGTCCCACCATGTCCAGTCCCCAAACGGCAAAAGGCTAGGCAAGGGGAATGGTCTTGAGTGCAGAAGCCGGCAAATGTTGCTTGGAACTGAACTTCTGGCATCCCTTACATTTCTTGACCAAATCTTTGGCATCTTCTAGAGCAGTCGGCGAGAAAAAACCATGGCGAAAAGCTTTGGCCACAAGTGATCTTGAGGCCGCGTGGTAGCCACACTCGCCTTGATGGATATCTTTGAGGATTGCTTGGCCCTTCTCCGGCTCCACGCAGCGCTGGTATACACCAGTGACACTGCGCCTCACGAGTTCCCTGTTGAGGATGGTGTATGCTGCTGCCCAACGTTGCACCTGTCGGGCCGAGATCTCATCGGTTGGCAGCTCTTTGTTCACCAAAAAGTTGAGGATGGGCTGAGCCCATGATGGTGCTGTGATTTCCTCCACTGTCAGTACTGCCACTTGTATTGGGGTGGTTGGGTTGGGCAGTGGCGGGTTTGAGTCGGCCGCCGCTTGCTGTGTCACTGAAGTCCCCGAGCCGAATGCTGAAGTCCCCGAGCCAACTGCTGAAGTCCCCGGGCTGGGATCTGAAGTCCCCAGGCCGGGTGCGACTGCTGCAGTCCCCGAGCCGCCTGCCGAAGTCCCCGAGCCGACTGCTGCGGCCTTTGAGTCGGATCCAACTGTCAAAGGAGCTTTCGGCACGAAGATAGAATCTGATTCTGGCAAAGGTTTGATGGACGGCTTGAGGAGGCGCTGGAGGGACACGCCGGCTGGTATGGCTTGCCGGGTGGAGCCAATCCGTACCAAGGCATCTGCTTGCTCGTTGTCGTTTCGTGGCACGTGAAGGAACTCACACCCTTCAAAATATCCACTGAGCTGCTGGATGAGGAAGCGGTAGCTTGCCATATTTGCATCCTTGGGGTCCCAGTTGCCAGACGACTGTTGGACCACCAAGTCAGAGTCACCATAGCACAGAAGCCGGCGAATGCCGAGCTCTTTAGCAAGCCAGAGTCCGTGTACTAGTGCCTCATACTCGGCCACATTGTTGGAGGCGGCGAAATGGATTTGTAATGTGTATCTGAGCTTGTCGCCTTTGGGAGAGGTGAGGACGATGGCGGCTCCCAAACCGGTGTGCATCTTCGAACCATCAAAGTGCATCCGCCAATGGGTGGAGTCCGGCGCTGGCGGCAGGTACTGTGTCTCGGCCCAGTCAACGAGGAAGTCGGCCAGTGCTTGGGACTTGATGGTGGTGCGAGGTTGGTAGAAGATAGTGTAGGGGGCCAAATCGATGGCCGATTTGGCCACTCGGCCTGAAGTGTCTCGGCTGCCTATGATCTTAGCAAGCGGAGCGGTGCAGACAACCGTGATGGGGTGCTCTCGAAAGTATGGCTTTAACTTCTTGGTAGTAAAGTGCACGCCATAGCACATCTTCTAGTAGTGGGGTTAGTTTTGCTTGGAAGCTGACAACACTTCACTCAAGTAATACACCGATCTCTGGACCGGCAGAACCTTGCCCTCTTCCTTGCGTTCAACTACTATGACTGTGCTGACCACCCGGCTGGTGGCGGCGATGTAGAGAAGCATTGGTTCCTTAGCAGCCGGCGCGGCCAGGACAGGCTGCGTGGTCTCTTCTTGAGCTGGAGGAAAGCCTCATCCGCCTTGTCATTCCACTCAAAGTGAGTGGTTTTCTTCAGGAGTTGGTACAGGGGAAGGGCCTTCTCGCCCAGCCGGCTGATGAAGCGGCTGATGGATGCCAAGCAGCCGGTGAACTTCTGGATGTCTCTCAGTCGGGTAGGCTTCTCCATCCTCTCGATGGCCTTGATCTTCACAGGGTTGCACTCAATGTCGCGTTCTGAGACCAGGAAGCCAAGGAGCTAGCCGGATGGTACTCCGAACACACACTTCTCTAGGTTGAGCTTGATCTGAAATCGGCGCAGATTTTCAAAAGTCTCTTTGAGATCTTTTAGGAGGGTCCCACGCTTCTCTGTCTTCACCACAACATCATCCACATAAACATGGGCGTTTCGGCCGAGCTGCTTGAGGAGGCACTTCTGCATGCATCCTCAAGCCGAACGTCATTGTTAGGTAGCAGAAGGCTCCGAATGGCGTGATGAAAGAGGTCTTCAGCATATGAGCTGGGTTCAACTTGATCTGGTGGTACCCTGAATATGCATCCAAAAAACTCAACAGCTCGCATCCGGTTGTGGAGTCTATCACTTGATCGATCCGTGGCAAGGCAAATGGACCTTTGGGGCAAGCTTTGTTGAGGCTGGTATAATCAATACACATGTGCCACTTGTTGTTCTTTTTCAGTACAAGGACTGGGTTGGCTAGCCAATCCGGATAGAATACTTCCATAATGAAGCCGGCTGCTAGGAGCCGGGCTATCTCTTCACCAACAATTCTTTTCTTCTCTTCTGACAAGCGGCGGAGGGGTTGCTTGACCGGTTTGGCGTCAGGTCGGACATGTAGCTTGTGCTTGGAGAGATCCGTCGGAACATCCGGCATGTCCTTGGGAGACCATGCAAAGATGTCCCGATTCTTATGGAGGAAATCGACGAGCTCGCTTTCCTATTTGCTGTCGAGGTTTGTACCTATGACAGTGTACCTCTGTGGGTGCTCTGGATCCTGCGGTATCTTCTTTGTTTCCTTGGCCGGCTTGACGGAACCTTCAGCTTCCATCTCCTTGGGATCAGGGGACATGTCCGACTGCTTGCCGGCCATGGCCACAACCCAGTCAAGGAGTCGCTTCTCGGCAGCAATCACAAGGGACTCGGCCAGCCGATTGCTGGCAGCTGCACAGGCGGACGACTTCTTGTAATCTCCAGAAATGGTGATAATCCCTTTGGTGCTTGGCATCTTCATATTGAGGTAAGCATAATGCGGTACTGCCATGAACTTGGCCAAGGCGGGTCGGCCAAGCAGTGCATGGTAAGGGCTCTCAAGGTCAACTACTTCAAACCAGACGGGCTCTCGGCAGAAATGATCTTTGTCTCCAAAAAGAACATCTATCTTGATCTTGCTGATTGGTGAGTGCGAGAGGCCGGGCACTATGCCATGGAAGACGGTCCGACTGGGCTGGAGCTGCTTCTGCTTGATGCCCAACTTCTCCATGGTATCGCGGTACAAGATGTTGATGCTGCTACCGCCATCTATCAGGACTCGGGAGAAACGAGCTGCTCTTCTCTCTGTAGCAAAGGTGGCATCCAACACCAGAGCGTAGGAACCCGGGGAAGACATCACTTCCGGGTGGTCCGCTCGGCTCCAACTGATCGGCTTTTCTGACCAATGCATGAACTCTGGGGCTTCAGAGGCTACATCATTCACTTCTCGAGACTGCTGGCGTCGGCTACGCCTGTCACCCGCCACACTGGTGAAGACAACGTAGGCTCCTTGCTCTTCTGGGTACTCATCTTGAATAGCGGCAACTGGCCGGGCCGCCTGCTGCGGGGGAGGAGGCGGCGGCGGCGGGCCGACTGGTGGGGGAGGCAGCAATGCTTCGCCCTTGGCGATTCGGGTGAGCCAGTGACACTTCCGAGTGGTGTGGTTGGACGGCTTCGCGCCGCTGTGAAACTTGCAGGGTGCATCAAGGGTTTGCTCATAAGAGAAGGCGGGCAAGCAATTTGGATTCCCACCCTTCTGACGCTTGGGTGCAGGCTGCCCTTCCGGCTGCTGGTCTTCAACTGTCGCCACCTGCCAGCTGGTGGAAGCCGGTTGTGGCGCCTTGTGCTTGTTGTCATTCTGCTGCTGTCGCCGGCTGGTGTCACCAGCCGGAGTCCGAGGGGCCTGAGGAGCCACTTTGCCGGATGCAACAACTTGAATCTCCGTCTTCATGGAGGAGTCGGCCGTGGCGTACTTGTCGGCTATGATCAGCAGCTCGTCGAGGGTTGTCGGCTCGTCTCAGAGAAGTCGGTGCTTGAGCAGTGCGCCTTCCCTGCATCCGGCTGTGAAGTACTCGATAGCCTGCACCTTGTGCATGCCTTCGCAAGAGTTGCGTAGCTCGGCCCAACGCGTGAGGTAGTCGTGAGTTGATTCGTTGGGGCCTTGAACGCACAAGGAGAGCTGGCGGGGCTTGGGCGGCTGCTTGTACGTGCTGGTGAAGTTGCGGACGAAGGCCTCGGTGAAATCTACCCAGCTGTTGATGCTGCGAGGCTTCAAGCTGTTCAGCCATGTCCGGGCGGTGCCCTGGAGCATGAGCAGAACATATTTCACGGCAATGCGCTTGTTGCCGTTTGCTATGTTCACGGCCGTGGAGTACTCAACCAGCCAGTCCTCCGGCTTCACAGATCTGTTGTACTTGGGCGTGTCTCTTGGGAGCGTGAACCCTTTGGGGAAGGATTCATCGCGGATTCGGGGGCCGAAACAAGGCGGGCCCAGCGCGTCTTCTTCTTCTAGCGCCAGGGATCAATTGAGACGGTCGATCCAATGGCGGGCATCATTCTCTCTGATTCCTTCTCGGGGGCCAAGCCGGCCGCCGAGACTCGGATGATCAACAGGCGGCGGGGAGACGCGCCTTTCTTTGCGCTGGGGAGGTTGATAGTCGCCCGGTCGTTCCACTGCTCGTGGGCGGCCGTCTTGATCACGCTCGATGGTGATGTGCGTCCGGCTGCGTCTTGCAGCCGGCTCCTTGTCTCGTCGTCTGCGGGCGCCGCCAGTCGGCGTCTGGGATGTCGCGCCTTGATCTCAGCGAGGAGGCAGGTCGTCGTTTCGCCAGTTGGGTGCTTCGGCGCGGCAGCCGGCTTCTTCTTGCTTGGCAGCCGCGTCGATGAGCCGCTAGATGCGCTCCGTCGTGTGGCGACACTCGTCGCCCTCGAGGTGGTCCAGCTCGTCTGCTGCCGCCTGGGCAGCTCGTATGTTCTCCATGGGCGTGGCATAGACAGGGCGGTTTGCCTCGAACATGCTGGCAATGGCCGCACCGTGTTGCCGGACCATGCCGATGCGACTGGGCCCGCCAGGAGCCGGCGTGCCGCCAACAACGCGGTCCATCTCACGCTGGTAAGCCTCCGAGAGGCGTCTGATGCTGGGTAGCTTCTGGGCGCTCTCGACGAGCAAGAGGCGACGGGCTTCCAGCGTCTCGGCGTCAGTGTCTTCTGCAATGGGTGCGGACAGGTCTCCAAGCGTCGCCTCAAGCGGATCTCGGGCGCCGCCACCGAAAGCTCCATCGTGGCTGATGACGAGCACCTCCGTGACGGTGTTGCTGCCGCAGTCGGCACAAGGGAGAGGGTCGTTGATGACCACCACATTGGTGGGGAACGTGTCGAGTGACGCCATGTCGGAGTCGACGAGCATCAGGTCAGTGGAGCCGATCGACTCCAGGTCGGAGGCCGGCTCGTTGGCGATGCGGAGCTGGTCGAGGAGGCTGACGAGGTGGCTCTCGGGGGCCGTCGGTGCCGGCGTCGGACGCAGGCTCGTCGGAGAGGCGGATCTCGCCAACAAGGTCAGCGAGGCAGCTCGCCGCGCAGGCGACTTCCGCGCCATGTAGCGAGTCGGCGCAAACGCCGTTTGGCGTGCCGGGCTGGCTGCGCTCGGCAGGAAGGAAGAGGGTTCCCATCCAGAACAAATCTCCGAACGACAGTGCACCTCGCCCCACGGTGGGCGTCCAGTGTCGGGGTTTTGGTGCGACATATGCCAACGGGTGGCTTATCATGGTGGGGGCTAGTAAGACGTCGCCGGTGCCAGGAAGCGGGATGAGGCGTAGACACATACGCTGGCGAACTTTACCCAGGTTTGGGGTTCTCCTAGGAGATAACACCCCTAGTCCTGCTCTGCGGGGTCTCCGCATGCTCACTATATCAACAAGTAGCTACAAGATGCTCCTTGAGTTGTTTGCTAGAGGAGGAAGAAGGGCAAGGCTGGCTCTCTCCTCTCTCTACGTGTGTGTGTGTGTGTGTGTTGGCTAAGGATCTGAACCCTTTGCATGGGTGCCCTAGGGGGTTTATATAGGCCTACCCCCCAGGGGTACGATGGTAAACTGGCCGGGTGTAGGCCCAAGCCGTTAGTGTCTCTTGTGGCCGGCTTCTCCGCTGGCTGCTGGGTCTTCTACTTGGCCGACAGGCCGCGCCCGCCGCTCGCGGGTCTTGCCGGCTGCTCATCACTGTAGCCGTGCTTCTAATGACGCTTGCTTTGTCGGGGAGAGTGTGGCTACAGTCCCGACGCCTGGCGGGCAATCACTGTAGCCATTCCCCATCTCTTCTGGTTAATGGCGCACAAACTCCTAGGGAGGGGAGGGCCGCCTGCCAGGTGCCGGCCTCTCCCCCAAGCCGACTGGCCAGGCTTGCCGCCTGCGGGCCGTGTCGACAGCCCGCCATGGGAGCATGGCCCTTCTGACTTGGGTGATGTCATGGGCGAAGGGGCCATAGTGCCGCGCCACGCAGGAGATCTCCGGCTAGTAAGGCGCACTGTGGCCATGACCCGCCCTGGATTCGGGGGTGGCAGGCTTTGTTGTAGCCACGCCCCGTCTCATCTCATTCATGGGGGTGCAGACTTTGAGGGCGCCTGGGGCCGCCTGCTTGGAGCCGGCCTCTCTGGAAGCCGCCCGTTAGGAGGCGGCTCGCTTCGTGGCCGTCTTCTGGGGTCCGCCGCCTTCCGACAGCCGGCCGCTTGGACCAGCCAGCCGCAAGAAGGCTGCGGTCAAGCTTTGAGGCTTGAGGGCCGCAGCTGACCCCGATGTCTTGAAATGCCATGGGGGCAGATGAGGCTACCCATGGCCAATAACTCCGACAATTAAGGTCTCATGTTTACTCATATCAATGGCATAATCAACTAGCGAGCAATAATAATAAATCTCGGATGACAACACTTTCTCAAAACAATCATAATATGATATAACAAGATGGTATCTCGCTAGCCCTTTTTGAGACTGCAAAACATAAATGCAGAGCACCTTTGAAGATCAAGGACTGACTAAACATTGTAATTCATGGTAAAAGAGATCCAGTCATACTCAATGTAAATTAATAGTAATGGATGCAAATGACAGCGGTACTCTCCAACTAGTGCTTTTTAATAAGAGGGTGATGACTCAACATGAAAGTAAATAGATAGGCCCTTCGCAGAGGGAAGCAGGGATTTGTAGAGGTGCCAGAGCTCGGTTTTAAAGCAGAGATAAATAATATTTTGAGCGGCATACTTTTATTGTCAACATAACAATCGAGAGATCTCAATATCTTCCATGCTACACACATTATAGGCGGTTCCCAAACAGAATGGTAAAGTTTATACTCCCCCACCACCAACAAGCATCAATCCATGGCTGGCCCGAAACAACGGGTGCCTCCAACTAGCAACAGTCCTAGGGGAGTTTTGTTTGCAATTGTTTTGATTTGATTTGAGCATGGGGCTGGGCATCCCGGTGACCAGCCATTTTCTCGTGAGTGAGGAGCGGAGTCCACTCCTCTTGAGAATAACCCGGCTAGCATGGAAGATACAGACAACCCTAGTTGATACATGAGCTATTCGAGCATACAAAACAGAATTTCATTTGAAGGTTTAGAGTTTGGCACATACAAATTTACTTGGAATGGCAGGTAGATACCGCATATCGGAAGGTATGGTGGACTCATATGGAATAACTTTGGGGTTTATGGAAGTGGATGCACAAGCAGTATTCCCGCTTAGTACAAATGAAGGCTAGAAAAAGACTGGGAAGCGACCGGCTAGAGAGCGACAACAGTCATGAACATGCATTAAAATTAATAAACATTGAGTGCAAGCATGAGTAGGATATAATCCACCATGAACATAAATATCGTGGAGGCTATGTTGATTTTGTTTCAACTACATGTGTGAACATGTGCCAAGTCAAGCCACTCGAATCGTTCAAAGGAGGATACCACCCTATCATACCACATCACAACCATTTTAATAGCATGTTGGCACGCAAGGTAAACCATTATAAACTCCTAGCAAATTAAGCATGGCATAAGCAACTATAATCTCTAATCGTCATTGCAAACATGTTTCATTCATAATAGGCTGAATCAGGAACGATGAAGTAATCATATTTACAAAAACAAGAGAGGTCGAGTTCATACCAGCTTTTCTCATCTCAATCAGTCCATCATATATCGTCATTATTGCCTTTCACTTGCACGACCGAACGGTGTGGATAATAATAATAGTGCACGTGCATTGGACTAAGATGGAATCTGCATGCATTTTAATACAAGGGAGAAGACAAAGTAATATGGGCTCTTTGTTAAATCAACAATAATGCATATAAGAGCCACTTAACATTTTCATTATGGTCTTCTCCTCTTGACCCCCAAAGAAAAGAAAATAAATAAAACTATTTACACGAGAAAGCTCCCAACAAGCAAAAGAAGAACGGGAAATATTTTTGGGTTTTCTTTTAATTATTACTACTATAGGCATGGAAAGTAAACTAGCTAAAAGCTACCACTATTTTTTTGTTTTTCTTAAGGTTATTCAAACACACAATAAGAAAGCGAGAAAAAGGAAAATAAACTAGCATGGATATTACAATGAAAAAGTATGAGCACCGACAACTGGAATGAGTGTGTGAACATGAATGTAATGTCGGTGAGAAATACGTACTCCCCCAAGCTTAGGCTTTTGGCCTAAGTTGGTCTATGCCCAAGGATCAAAGTTGTAGCTGGGGCCGTATTGAGATGCAGCAGCTATTGCCTCATGAGCTGCAGCTTGGAGGTGAGCTGCCTCTGTCCTCCTCTTATACTCGTTCGCCTCCTCCCTGGTTATAATATATCTCCCTTTTGCCTGAAAGTCAAAGAAAGTAGGAGCAGGGAAAGCAACATGGACAGTGCGGCGCCTGTCAAACATTAGTCGGTACTGGAGAGGCTGTTCATTCCTCTCAATAAACTGATGGCGAACCATAGCATCATAATCTAGATAAGCGGGAGGCAATTCCATATCATTTTCATGTATGGGTATCTCAAGGAAATTAGCCACGCGGGTTGCATAAATCCCACCAAACAAGTCTCCACTTAAACCATTATTATGCAACCTTCGTGCAACAATGGCCCCCAAGTTATATTGTTTATCTCCTAAAACAACACTCTTGAGAACACTAAGATCTGGAACACACATGTGACATGCCTCATCCTTACCGTTTATGCATCTACCTATAAAGAGAGCAAAATAATGTATAGCAGGAAAATGAATGCTCCCTATGGTATCTTGTGTTATTTCTCTAGATTCCCTCATAGTGATACTAGCAAGAAAATCTTTAAACTCAGATTTGCGAGGTTCACTAGCACTACCCCATTGCGGAAGTTTACAAGCAGTATTAAAAATCTTCTAAGTCCATAGTATAAGATTTACCATAGAGATCAAATAGGACAGTGTGAGAATTGCGTGAAGATGTAAATTTGAACCTTCTCACAAAGGAATCAGTTAGGTAATAGTACCGAGGGCACTTATCTAGCATGAAGCCCTCGAGTTCAGCATTACGCACATATGCGTCAAATTCCTCCTTAATTCCTACTTGGACCATGAAATCTTCTGACGGCCATTCACAAGGCCGCACTTGGGCTTCTCTTGGTGGTTCATGGTCTGGCTCACGTATTGCGGGCCTGGGTCCTTGCTTCCTTGAAGAACCACCTTGGTACATTTTCCAAAACATATTTCTTCCTCTGAAAAATTTCTGAAAATTTTAGTAACTCAAAATAAAAGTGAACCAAACTCAACAAAATTGATAGCAACTACTCCCACAAGTGCCTAGAGACTATATCATGCATTAGAACTACTTGGGACCATATAAATTTGACATGCAAGCTCAAGAACAGGGTCACCTAGGCAGCAAAAATTTGTAATGAATAAAGTACTAGAACAAAAACTAACTAGACCATTGGAGGAGTCACATGCCGAAGAACAATCCCCCAAAGCAGTTTTGTGAGTGGAGCTTTGAGCAAGGAGATCGAAAATGGCAGCAAGATGAGCTAGAATTCGTGCTTGAGCTGGTTGGTGATTTTTTTGGGAGGAAGAAGAAGTGTGTGGTTGCTGGAATAAGTGGAGGGGGCCACCAGGGGCCCACGAGGCAGGGGCGCGCCCCAGGGGGGTGGGCGCGCCCTGGACCCTCGTGGCCAGGTGCTTGCTCCCCCTGATGTGTTCTCAGTGCCAGATATTCTCAAATATTCTAGAAAAAACCATAGTTCATTTTCATGGCATTTGGAGAACTTTTATTTTCGGGGTATTTTTATTGCACAGATAATTCAGAAAACAGACAGAAAATACTAATTTTGCTTTATTTAATCTTAATAACATAAAGTAAAAAGAGGGTACAGAAGGTTGTGCTTTCTAACTTCATCCATCTCATGCTCATCAAAAGGAATCCACTAACAAGGTTGATCAAGTCTTGTTAACAAACTCTTTTCGAATAACATGGAACCTAAGAAATTTCGAATAACACTAGGTTACCTCAACGGGGATATGCACATCCCCAACAATAAGAATAACATAGCTCTTCTTGACAGTAGGAAGAGGAAATTCAAAACCTCCAATAGTAATAGTTGAAATTTTTCCAATAGAATTGATACTGTGGACTTGAGGTTGTTTCCTCGGAAAGTGTACCGTATGCTCATTACCATTAACATGAAAAGTGACATTGCCTTTGTTGCAATCAATAACAGCCCCTGCAGTATTCAAAAAGGGTCTACCAAGGATAATCGACATACTATCGTCCTCGGGAATATCAAGAATAACAAAGTGCGTTAAAATAGTAACATTTGCAACCACAACAGGCACATCCTCACAAATACCGACATGTATAGCAGTTGATTTATCAGCCATTTGCAAAGATATTTCAGTAGGTGTCAACTTATTCAAATCAATTCTATGATATAAAGAGAGAGGCATAACACTAACACCGGCTCCAAGATCACATAAAGCAGTTTTAACATAGTTTCTTTTAATGGAGCACTGTATAGTTGGTACTCCTGGATCTCCAAGTTTCTTAGGTATTCCACCCTTAAAAGTATAATTAGCAAGCACGGTGGAAATTTCAGCTTTCGGTATCTTTCTTTTATTAGTAACAATTTCTTTCATATACTTAGCATAAGGATTCATTTTAAGCATATCAGTCAAACGCATACGCAAAAAGATAGGTCTAATCATTTCAACAAAGTGCTGAAAATCCTCATCATACTTTTTCTTGGTTTAGGAGGAAAAGGCATGGGTTTCTGAACCCATAGTTCTCTTTCTTTACCGTGCTTCCTAGCAACGAAGTCTCTCTTATCATAACGTTGATTCTTTGATTGTGGGTTATCAAGATCAACAGCAGTTTCAATTTCTACATCATTGTTATTGCTAGGTTGAGCATCATCATGAACATCATCATTAATATTATCACTAGGTTCATGTTCATTACCAGATTGTGTTTCAGCATCAGAAATAGAAATATCATTCGGATTCTCAGGTGTTGCAACAACAGGTTCATTAGAAGCATGCAAAGTCCTATCATTTTTCTTTTTCTTCTTCTTAGAAGGACTAGGTGCATCAACATTAGTTCTCTGAGAATCTTGCTCAATTCTCTTAGGGTGGCCCTCAGGATACAAAGGTTCCTGAGTCATTCTACCCCCTCTAGTCACAACTCTAATAGCATTATCATTTTTCTTATTATTTAATTCATTGAGCAAATCATTTTGAGCTTTAAGCACTTGTTCCACTTGAGTGGTAACCATAGAAGCATGTTTACTAATAAGTTTGAGTTCACCTTTAACTCTAGACATATAATCACTCAAGTGTTCAATCATATAAGCATTATGTTTCAATTGTCTACCAACATAAGCATTGAAGTTTTCTTGTTTAACTATAAAATTATCAAACTCATCCAAGCATTGGCTAGCAGACTTATAACGAGGAATATCACCTTCATCAAATCTATAGAGAGAATTTACCTTTACTACCTGTGTCGGGTTATCAAGACCATGTATTTCTTCAACAGACGGCAAATTAAGACCATGTATTTATTCAATAGGAGGTAAATTCTTAACATCATCAGCTTTAATACCCTTTTCTTTCATAGATTTCTTTGCCTCTTGCATATCTTCAGGACTGAGAAATAGAATACCCCTTTTCTTCGGAGTTGGCTTAGGAGTTGGTTCAGGAAGTGTCCAATTATTTTCATTAGTCAACATATTATTCAATAGAAATTCAGCTTGATCAACTGTCCTTTCCCTGAAAACACAACCAACACAACTATCCAGGTGGTCTCTGGAAGCATCAGTTAGTCCATTATAAAAGATATCAAGTATTTCATTTTTCTTGAGAGGATGATCAGGCAAAGCATTAAGTAATTGGAGAAGCCTCCCCCAAGCTTGTGGGAGACTCTCTTCTTCAATTTGCACAAAATTATATATTTCCCTTAAAGCAGCTTGTTTCTTATGATCGGGGAAATATTTAGCAGAGAAGTAATAAATCATATCCTGGGGACTACGCACACAACCAGGATCAAGAGAATTAAACCATGTTTTAGCATCACCCTTTAATGAGAATGGAAATAACTTAAGGATATAGTAGTAGCAAGTTTTCTCATCATTAGTGAATAGGGTGGCTATAGCATTTAATTTAGTAAGATGTGCCACAACAGTTTCACATTCATAGCCATAAAATGGATCAGATTCAACCAAAGTAATTATCTCCGGATCAACAGAGAAATCATAATCCTTATCAGTAACACAGATAGGTGAAGTAGCAAAAGCAGGGTCATATTTCATTCTAGCATTCAAGGATTTTTCTTTCAGCTTAGCTAATAATTTCTTAAGATCATATCTATCATTGCAAGCAAGAAAGTCTCTAGCAGTTTCTTCATCCATAACATAACCCTCAGGCACAACAGGCAATTCATATCTAGGGGGAGAATCTTCATCATCACTTTCATCAATATTATCAGTTTCAATAATTTCATTCTCTCTAGCCTTAGCAAGTTGTTCATCAAGAAATTCACCCAATGGCACAGTAGTATCAAGTATAGAAGTAGTTTCATCATAAGTATCATGCGTAGCAGAAGTGTCATCATCAATAACATGCGACATATCAGAGTTAATAGCAGAAGCAAGTTTAGGTGTCGCAAGCTTACTCAAAACAGAAGGTGAATCAAGTGCAGAGCTAGATGGCAGTACCTTACCTCCCCTCGTAGTTGAGGGAAAAATCTTAGTTCTTTCGTGTTTCAAGTTCCTCATAGTGACCAGCAGATATAAATCCCAAGTGACTCAAAGAAAAGAGCTATGCTCCCCGGCAACGGCGCCAGAAAATAGTCTTGATAGCCCACAACTATAGGGCATCGCAACAGTTTTTGAGGGTAGAGTATTCAACCCAAATTTATTGATTCGACACAAGGGGAGTCAAAGAATATTCTCAAGTATTAGCAGTTGAGTTGTCAATTCAACCACACCTGGATAACTTAATATCTGCAGCAAAGTATTTAGTAGCAAAGTAGTATGGAAGTAACGGTAACGGTGGCAAAAGTAACAGTAGCAGTTTTGTAGTAATTGTAACAGTGGCAACGGAAAAGTAACTAAGCGGAGAACAATATGTGAAAAGCTCGTAGGCATTGGATCGGTGATGGAGAATTATGTCGGATACGATTCCCCATGCAATAGTTATAACATAGGGTGACACAGAACTAGGTCCAGTTCATCAATGTAGTGTAGGCATGTATTACGAATATAGTCATACGTGCTTATGGAAAAGAACTTGCATGACATCTTTTGTCCTACCCTCCCGTGGCAGCGGGGTCCTATTGGAAACTAAGGGATATTAAGGCCTCCTTTTAATAGAGTACCGGACCAAAGCATTAACACCTAGTGAATACATGAACTCCTCAAACTACGGTCATCACCAGTAAGTATCCCGATTATTGTCACTTCGGGGTTAACGGATCATAACACATAATAGGTGACTATAGACTTGCAAGATAGGATCAAGAACTCACATATATCCATGAAAACATAATACGTTCAGATCTGAAATCATGGCACTCGGGCCCTAGTGACAAGCATTAAGCATACCAAAGTCATAGCAACATCAATCTCCGAACATAGTGGATACTAGGGATCAAACCCTAACAAAACTAACTCGATTACATGATAAATCTCATCCAACCCATCACCGTCCAGCAAGCCTACGATGGAATTACTCACGCACGGCGGTGAGCATCATGAAATTGGTGACGGAGGAAGGTTGATGGATTCCCCTCTCCCGAGCCCCGAACAGACTCCAAATCAGCCCTCGCGAGAGAGATTAGGGCTTGGCGGCGGCTCCATATCGTAAAACGCGATGAATCCTTCTCTCTGATTTTTTTCTCCCCGACGTGAATATATAGAGTTGGAGTTTAGGTCAGTGGAGCACCAGGGGGCCCACGAGTCAGGGGGCGTGCCCCCACCCTCGTGGACAGGGTGTGCCCCCCTGGCCTTGATTCTTCCGCCAATATTTTTTATTGATTCCAAAAATATTCTCCGTGAAGTTTCAGGTCATTCCGAGAACTTTTTATTCAGCACAAAAATAACACCATGGCAATTCTGCTGAAAACAACGTCAGTCTGGGTTAGTTCCATTCAAATCATGCAAGTTAGAGTCCAAAACAAGGGCAAAAGTGTTTGGAAAAGTAGATACGATGGAGATGTATCACCCCTGCCCCCGTATATAAAGGAGCAAGGGGGAGGCCGGTCGGCCCTCATAGGCATGCCAAGGGGGAGGAATCCTCCTCCTAGTAGGAGTAGGACCCCCCTTTCCTAGTCTTACAAGGAGAAGAAGGAAGGAGGGGGAAGAGAAGGAAGGAGGGGGCGCCGCCCCTCCCGCTGGTCCAATTCGGACTAGGCCCATGGGGAGGGGGGCGGCCAGCCCTTGGCATCCCCTCTCTCTCTCTCCCCTAGGCCCAATAAGGCCCATTACTTCTCTGGTGGTACCGATAACCCTTCCGGCACTCCGATATATATCCGGTGACCCCCGAAACTCATCCGGTGCCCGAATATAGTCATCCAATATATCAATCTTTATGTCTCGACCATTTTGAGACTCCTCGTCATGTCCGTGATCACATCCGGGACTCCGAACAACCTTCGGTACATCAAAGCACATAAACTCATAATACCGATCGTCATCGAACGTTAAGCGTGCGGACCCTACTGGTTCGAGAACTATGTAGACATGACCGAGACTCATTTCCGGTCAATAACCAATAGCGGGACCTGGATGCTCATATTGGCTCCCACATATTCTACGAAGATCTTTATCGGTCAAACCGCATAACAACATACGTTGTTCCCTTTGTCATCGGTATGTTACTTTCCCGAGATTCGATCGTCGGTATCATCATACCTAGTTCAATCTCGTTACCGGAAAGCCTCTTTGCTCGTTCCGTAATGCAACATCCCGCAACTAACTCATTAGTCACATTGCTTGCAAGGCTTACAGTGATGTGCATTGACGAGAGGGCCCAGAGATACCTCTCTGACAATCGGAGTGACAAATCCTAATCTTGATCTATGCCAACTCAACAAACACCATCGGAGACACCTGTAGAGCATCTTTATAATTGCCCAGTTATGTTGTGATGTTTGATAGCACACTAAGTGTTCCTCCGGTATTTGGGAGTTGCATAATCTCATAGTCATAGGAACATGTATAAGTTATGAAGAAAGTAATAGCAATAAACTAAACGATCATAGTGCTAAGCTAACGGATGGGTCAATTCAATCACATCATTCTCTAATGATGTGATCCCGTTCATCAAATGAGAACTCTTGTCCATGGCTAGGAAGGTTAACCATCTTTGATTAACGAGCTAGTCAAGTAGAGGCGTAATAGTGACACTCTGTTTGTCTATGTATTCACACATGTACTAACAGTTAATACAATTATAGCATGAATAATAAACATTTATCATGATATAAGGAAATATAAATAACAACTTTATTATTGCCTCTAGGGCATATTTCCTTCAGTCTCCCACTTGCACTAGAGTCAATAATCTAGATTACATAGTAATGATTCTAACACCCATGGAGTCTTGGTGCTGATCATGTTTTGCTCGTGAGAGAGGCTTAGTCAACGGGTCTGCAACATTCAGATCCGTATGTATCTTGCAAATCTCTATGTCTCCCTCCTTGACTTCGTCGCAGATGGAATTGAAGTGTCTCTTGATGTGCTTGGTTCTCTTGTGAAATCTGGGTTCCTTTGCCAAGGCAATTGCACCAGTATTGTCACAAAAGATTTTCATTGGACCCGATGCACTAGGCATGACACCTAGATCGGATATGAACTCCTTCATACAGACTCCTTCATTTCCTGCATCCGAAGCAGCTATGTATTCCGCTTCACACGTAGATCCCGCCACAACGCTCTGCTTGGAACTGCACCAACTAACAGCTCCACCATTCAATAAAAATACGTATCCGGTTTGTGACTTAGAGTCATCCGGATCAGTGTCAAAGCTTGCATCGACGTAACCGTTTACGACGAGCTCTTTGTCACCTCCATAAACGAGAAACATATCCTTAGTCCTTTTTAGGTATTTCAGGATGTTCTTGACCGCTGTCTAGTGATCCACTCCTGGATTACTTTGGTACCTCCCTGCTAAACTAATAGCAAGGCACACATCAGGTCTGGTACACAACATTGCATACATGATAGAACCTATGGCTGAAGCATAGGGAATGCCTTTCATTTTCTCTCTATCTTCTGCAGTGGTCGGGCATTGAGTCTGACTCAACTTCACACCTTGTAACACAGGCAAGAACCCTTTCTTTGCTTGATCCATTTTGAACTTCTTCAAAACTTTATCAAGGTATGTGCTTTGTGAATGTCCAATTAAGCGTCTTGATCTATCTCAATAGATCTTGATGCCCAATATATAAGCAGCTTCACTGAGGTCTTTCATTGAAAAATTCTTATTCAAGTATCCTTTTATGCTATTCAGAAATTCAGTATCATTTCTGATCAACAATATGTCATCCACATATAATATCAGAAATTCTACAGAGCTCCCACTCACTTTCTTGTAAATACAGGCTTCTCCAAATGTCTGTATAAAACCATATGCTTTGATCACACTATCGAAGCGTATATTCCAACTCCGAGAGGCTTGCACCAGTCCATAAATGGATCGCTGGAGCTTGCACACTTTGTTAGCACCTTTCGGACCGACAAAACCTTCTGGTTGCATCATATACAACTCTTCTTTAAGATATCCATTAAGGAATGCAGTTTTGACATCCATTTGCCAAATTTCATAATCATAAAATGCGGCAATTGCTAACATGATTCGGACGGACTTAAGCATTGCTACGGGTGAGAAGGTCTCATCGTAGTCAACTCCTGGAACTTGTCGAAAACCTTTCACGACAAGTCGAGCTTTGTAGACAATAACATTACCGTCAGCGTCGGTCTTCTTCTTGAAGATCCATTTATTCTCTATGGCTTGCCGATCATCGGGCAAGTCAACCAAAGTCCACACTTTGTTCTCATACATGGATCCCATCTCAGATTTCATGGCCTCAAGCCATTTTCCAGAATCTGGGCTCATCATCACTTCCTCATAGTTCGTAGGTTCATCATGGTCAAGTAACATGATTTGCAGAACAGGATTACCGTACCACTCTGGTGCGGATCTTACTCTGGTTGACCTACGAGGTTAGGTAGTAACTTGATTAGAAGCTTCATGATCATCATCATTAGCTTCCTCACTTACTGGTATAGGAATCACTGGAACTGATTTCTGTGATGAACTACTTTCCAATAAGGGAGTAGGTACAATTACCTCGTCAAGTTCTACTTTCCTCCCACTCACTTCTTTTGAGAGAAACTCCTTCTCTAGAAAGGATCGATTCTTAGCAACGAATATCTTGCCTTCAGATCTGTGATAGAAGGTGTACCCAATAGTCTCCTTTGGGTATCCTATGAAGACACATTTCTCCGATTTGGGTTCGAGCTTATCAGGTTGAAGCTTTTTCACATAAGCATCGCAGCCCCAAACTTTAAGAAATGACAACTTGGGTTTCTTGCCAAACCACAATTCTTATGGCGTCGTCTCAACGGATTTAGATGGTGCCCTATAATGTGAATGCAGCCGTCTCTAAAGCATAACCCCAAAATAATAGCGGTAAATCAGTAAGAGACATCATAGATCGCACCATATCTAATAAAGTACGATTACGACGTTCGGACACACCATTGCGCTGTGGTGTTCCGGGTGGCGTGAGTTGCGAAACTATTCCGCATTGTTTCAAATGAAGACCAAACTCATAAATAAAATATTCTCCTCCACGATCAGATCATAGAAACTTTATTTTCTTGTTACGATGATTTTCCACTTCACTCTGAAAATCTTTGAACTTTTCAAATGTTTCAGACTTATGTTTCATCAAGTAGATATACCCATATCTGCTCAAATCATCTATGAAGGTCAGAAAATAATGATACCCGCCGCGAGCATCAACACTCATCGGACCGCATACATCAGTATGTATTATTTCCAACAAGTCTGTTGCTCGCTCCATTGTTCCGGAGAACGGAGTCTTTGTCATCTTGCCCATGAGGCATGGTTCGCAAGCATCAAGTGATTCATAATCAAGTGATTCCAAAAGCCCCTCGGAATGGAGTTTCTGGATGCGCTTTACACCAATATGTCCTAAACGACAGTGCCACAGATAAGTTGCACTATCATTATTAAACTTATATCTTTTGGCTTAAATACTATGAATATGTGTATTACTACTATCGAGATTCAATAAAAATAGACCACTCATGAACGATGGATTACCATAAAAGATATTATTCATATAAATAGAACAACCATTATTCTCTGAATTAAATAATAACCGCCTCGCATCAAACAAGATCTAGATATAATGTTCATGCTCAACGCTGGCACTAAATAACAATTATTCAGGTCTAAAACTAATCCCGAAGCTAGATGTAGAGGTAGCGTGCCGACGGGGATCACATCGACTTTGGAACCATTTCCCACGCGCATCGTCACCTCGTCCTTAGCCAATCTTGGCTTAATCTGTAGCCCCTTTCACTTTGCCATCCTTCTTTTCTGCCAAATACTTGGGGCAGTTCCGCTTCCAGTGACCAGTCCCTTTGCAGTAGAAGCACTCAGTCTCAGGCTTAGGTCCAGACTTGGGCTTATCCACTTGAGTAGCAACTTGTTTGCCATTCTTCTTGAAGTTCCCCTTCTTCCCTTTGCCTTTTTTCTTGAAACTGGTGGTCTTATTGACCATCAACACTTGATGCTCCTTCTTGATTTCTACCTCCGCAGCCTTTAGCATCGCGAAGAGCTCGGGAATCGTCTTATCCACACCTTGCATATTATAGTTCATCACGAAGCTCTTGTAGCTTGGTGGTAGTGATTGAAGAACTCTGCCAATGACACTATCAACTGGAAGATTAACTCCTAGCTGAGTTAAGTGATTGTGGTACCCAGACATTCTGAGTACATGCTCACTGACAGAACTATTCTCCTCCATTTTGCAGCTGTAGAACTTATTGGAGACTTCATATCTCTCAATCCAGGCATTTGCTTGAAATATTAACTTCAACTCCTGGAACATCTCATATGCTCCATGACGTTCAAAACATCGTTGAAGTCCCGGTTCTAAGCCGTAAAGCATGGCACACTGAACTATCGAGTAGTCATCAGCTTTGCTCTGCCAGGTTTTCACAACATCTGGCGTTGCTCCTGCAGCGGGTTTGGCACCTAGCGGTGCTTCCAGGACGTAATTCTTCTGTGCAGCAATGAGGATAATCCTTAAGTTACGGACCCAACCCGTGTAATTGCTACCATCATCTTTCAACTTAGCTTTCTCTAGGAACGCATTAAAATTCAACGAAACATCAGCACGGGCCATTTATCTACAACAACATAGACATGCAAAATACTATCAGGTACTAAGTTCATGATAAATTAAAGTTCAATTAATCATATTACTTAAGAACTCCCACTTAGATAGACATCCCTCTAATCATCTAAGTGATCACGGGATCCATATCAACTAAACCATGTCCGATGATCATGTGAGATGGAGTAGTTTTCAATGGTGAACATCACTATGTTGATCATATCTACTATATGATTCATGCTCGACCTTTCGGTCTTAGTGTTCCGAGGCCATATCTGCATATGCTAGGCTCGTCAAGTTTAACCCGAGTATTCTGCGTGTGCAAAACTGGCTTGCACCCGTTGTATGTGAACGTAGAGCTTATCACACCCGATCATCACGTGGTGTCTCGGCACGACGAACTGTAGCAACGGTGCATACTCAGGGAGAACACTTATACCTTGAAATTTAGTGAGAGATCATCTTATAATGCTCCCGCCGTACTAAGCAAAATAACATGTCTAAAGGATAAACATCACATGCAATCAATATAAGTGATATGATATGGTCATCATCATCTTGTGCCTTTGATCTCCATCTCCAAAGCACCGTCATGATCACCATCGTCACCAGCTTGACACCTTGATCTCCATCGAAGCATCGTTGTCGTCTCGCCAACTATTGCTTCTACGACTATCGCTACCGCTTAGTGATAAAGTAAAGCAATTACATGGCGATTGCATTTCATACAATAAAGCGACAACCATATGGCTCCTGCCAGTTGCCGATAACTGTGTTACAAAACATGATCATCTCATACAACAATTTATATAATCACGTCTTGACCATATCACATCAAAACATGCCTTGCAAAAACAAGTTAGACGTCCTCTACTTTGTTGTTGCAAGTTTTATGTGGCTGCTACGGGCTTAGCAAGAACCGTTCTTACCTACGCATCAAAACCACAACGATTTTTCGTCAAATTTGTTGTTTTAACCTTCAACAAGGACTGGGCGTAGTCACACTCGATTCAACTAAAGTTGGAGAAACAGACACCCACTAGCCACCTGTGTGCGAAGCACGTTGGTAGAACCAGTCTCGTGTAAGCTTACGCGTAATGTCGGTCTGAGCCGCTTCATCCAACAATACTGCTGAATCAAAGTATGACATGCTGGTAAGCAGTATGACTATTATCGCCCACAACTCTTTGTGTTCTACTCGTGTATATAACATCTACGCATAGACCTGGCTCGGATGCCACTGTTGGGGAACATAGTATTTCAAAAAAATTGCCTACGCACACGCAAGATCCATCTAGGTGATGCATAGCAACGAGCGGGGTGAGTGTGTCCACGTACCTTCGTAGACCGAAAGCGGAAGCGTTAAGTAACGCGGTTGATGTAGTTGAATGTCTTCGCAATCCAACCGATCAAGTATCGAACGCACGACACCTCTGTGATCAGCACACGGTCAGCTCGGTGACGTCCCTCGTACTCTTGATCCAGTTGAGGCCGAGGGAGAGTTTCGTCAGCACGACGGCGTGGTGACGGTGATGATGAAGTTACCGACGCAGGGCTTTGCCTAAGCTCTACAACGATATGACCGAGGTGGAAATCTATGGAGGGGGGCACTGCACACGGCTAAGACAACTGTCAACTTGTGTGTTCTAGGGTACCCCCTGCCCCCGTATATAAAGGAGCAAGGGGGAGGCCAGCCGGCCCTCATAGGCGCGCCAAGGGGGAGGAATCCTCCTCTTAGTAGGAGTAGGACTCCCCCCTTTCCTAGTCCTACTAGGAGAAGAAGGAAGGAGGGGGGAAGAGAAGGAAGGAGGGGGCGCCGCCCCTCCCCCTAGTCCAATTCGGACTAGGCCCATGGGGGGAGGCGCGCGGCCAGCCCTTGGCATCCCCTCTCTCTCTCCCCTAGGCCCAATAAGGCCCATTACTTCTCCGGTGGTTCCGATAACCCTTCCGGCATTCCGATATATATCCGGTGACCCCAGAAACTCATCCGGTGTCCGAATATAGTCATCCAATATATCTATTTATGTCTCGACCATTTTGAGACTCCTCGTCATGTCCGTGATCACATCCGGGACTCCGAACAACCTTCGGTACATCAAAGCACATAAACTCATAATACCGATCGTCATCGAACGTTAAGCGTGCGGACCCTACGGGTTCGAGAACTATGTAGACATGACCGAGACTCATCTCTGGTCAATAACCAATAGCGGAACCTGGATGCTCATATTGGCTCCCACATATTCTACGAAGATCTTTATCGGTCAAACCGCATAACAACATACGTTGTTCCCTTTGTCATCGGTATGTTACTTGCTCGATATTCGATCGTTGGTATCATCATACCTAGTTCAATCTCATTACCAGCAAGTCTCTTTACTCGTTCCGTAATGCAACATCCCGCAACTAACTCATTAGTCACATTGCTTGCAAGGCTTATAGTGATGTGCATTACCAAGAGGGCCCAGAGATACCTCTTCGACAATCGGAGTGACAAATCCTAATCTCAATCTATGCCAACTCAACAGACACCATTGGAGACACCTGTAGAGCATCTTTATAATCACCCAGTTACGTTGTGACGTTTGATAGCACACTAAGTGTTCCTCCGGTATTCAAGAGTTGCATAATCTCATAGTCATAGGAACATGTATAAGTTATGAAGAAAGCAATAGCAATAAACTAAACGATCATAGTGCTAAGCTAACGGATGGGTCAAGTCAATCACATCATTCTCTAATGATGTGATCCCGTTCATCAAATGACAACTCTTGTCCATGGCTAGGAAACTTAACCATCTTTGATTAACGAGCTAGTCAAGTAGAGGCATACTAGTGACACTCTGTTTGTCTATGTATTCACAAATGTACTAAGTTTCCGGTTAATACAATTCTAGCATGAATAATAAACATTTATCATGATATAAGGAAATATAAATAACAACTTTATTATTGCCTTTAGGGCATATTTCCTTCAAAATGACTATAAAATGATTATAAAACATCAAAGATTGATAAATAAACAACATGGAACAATAAAAAATTATAGATACGTTGGAGACGTATCAGCATCCCCAAGCTTAACTCCTGCTCGTCCTCGAGTAGGTAAGTGATAGAAACAGAATTTTTGATGTGGAGTGCTGTTTATCATGTCATATCATATTATTTTCTTTATAGCATGGACATTTGGACTTTTTATGTGATTCAAAGCAATAGTCTAGTTTTGACATAATAATTCAGATACTCAAACATATCAACAAGCAACCACGTCTTTCAAAATATCAACGCTAAAATAAGTTATCCCCAGCCCATCATGCTCAAACATTGATCCATTAATGAAACACACTCGAATATTAACTACACCCAATACTTAAGTATGATCATATTGCCTCCTAGTTGGTGCTTTTATAATAGAAGATGGAGACTCAAATTTCAAAATAAAAATTGCATAAAGTAAAAGAAAGGCCCTTTGTAGAGGGAAGTAGGAATTTGTAGAGGTGCCAGAGCTCAAAGCGAAAAACTTAGAGATAAAAACATTTTGGGAGGTGTATCCATCCCACCAAAGAAAACGACTTAGAGTTCCCAACACTTTCCATGCTAGATATGCCATAGGCGGTTCCCAAACAGAAAATAAAGTTTATTCCTTTTTCCACCATACTTTCACTTTCCATGGCTAACCGTATCCACGGGTGCCCTCCATACCAACACTTACCAAGGAATTTATTATTTGACAACATAAAGTAAATTCAATTTTTTTTGCATTTCGGGACTGGGCATCCCTAATACCTTTGCCTTAGTCTCATGCAATGACAAGTGAATAAACACTCATCTTGAGAATAACACATCTAGCATGGAAAATATTAGCCACCCGTTACCATTCCGCGAGTGAAACAAACACACAAAAGAGAAGTTTATTTTGAAAATTAGAGATGGCACATGCAAATTTGCTTAGAATGGCAAAAGAATACCGCATATAGGTAGATATAGTGGACTCATGTGGCAAAACTGGTTTAAAGGATTTTGGATGAACAAGTAGAGGTCATACTTAGTGCAAAATGAAGGCTAGCAAAAGATTGGGAAGCGACCAACCAAGAAACGAATAATCTCATAAGCAAGCATTAAGCATAATTAACACCGAATAATGCATCCCAAGTAGGATATAATTTTCATTGCATGATTATTGACTTTCGTGCATGCATAGGGAATCACAAACCTTAACACCAATATTCTTACTAGAGCACAATTACTCACCAACATAACTCACATATCACATCATGATATCTCAAAACTATTACTAATAATCAAGTTTATTTTGTCCAATGATCTTCGTGACATTTTTTATTTCTTTATCCTTCTTGGATATCTATCACTTTGGGGCTAAATTTCATGTGTTGCTTTTCATAAGCTCAAACAAATATAAGTGAAGATCATGAGCATAACAAATTTTCTTTCTCTCAATATAATTTAAGTGGAGCAAGAGAGAATTTCTTCAAAATTTTACTAACTCTCAAATAAATCTAAGTGAAGCAAGAGAGCATTTATTTGAAAATACTAAGCACACCTTGCTCAAAAAGATATAAGTGAAGCACTAGAGCAAGTCCATTGCTCATAAAAATTTAAGTGAAGCATAGAGAGCAATTCTAACAAGTCATGCCATAATTTTGGCTCTCTCAAATAGGTGTGTCCAACAAGGATTGATGACTTAAAACACAAAATAAAACAAGCAAAGACTCATATCATACAAGACGCTCCAAGCAAAACACAAATCATTTGACGAATAAAAATATAGTCTCGAGTAAAATATCGATGGTCGTTCGAAGAAAGAGAGGATGCCACTCGGGGGCATCCCCAAGTTTAGTTGGTTGCTGATACGTCTCCAACGTACCTATAATTTTTTATTGTTCCATGCTATTATATTATCTGTTTTGGATGTTTAATGGGCTTTACTAAGCACTTTTATATTATTTTTGGGGATAACCTATTAACCGAAGGCCTAGTGCAAATTATTGTTTTTTTGCCTATTTCAGTGTTTCGCAGAAAAGGAATATCAAATGGAGTCCAAACGGAATGAAACCTTCGGGAGAGTTATTTTTGGAACAAACGTGATCCAGAGGACTTGGAGTGGACGTCAAGAAAGAAGCAAGGAGGCCATGAGGCAGGGAGGCGCGCCTGCCCCCCTTGGCGCGCCCCCCACCCTCGTGGGCCCCTCGCAGCTCCACCGACCTACTTCTTCCTCCTATATATACCCATATACCCCGAAAACATCCAGGAGCACCACGAAACCCTATTTCCACCACCGCAACCTTCTGTACCCGTGAGATCCCATCTTGGGGCCTTTTCCGGCGCTCCGCCGGAGGGGGAATCGATCACGGAGGGCTTCTACATCAACACCATAGCCTCTCCGATGATGTGTGAGTAGTTTACCACAGACCTTCGGGTCCATAGTTATTAGCTAGATGGCTTCTTCTCTCTCTTTGGATCTCAATACAAAGTTCTCCTCGATCTTCTTGGAGATCTATTCGATGTAATTCTTTTTGCGGTGTGTTTGTCGAGATCTGATGAATTGTGGGTTTATGATCAAGGTTATCTATGAACAATATTTGAATCTCCTCTGAATTCTTTTATGTATGATTTGTTATATTTGCAAGTCTCTTCGAATTATCAGTTTGGTTTGGCCTACTAGATTGATCTTTCTTGCAATGGGAGAAGTGCTTAGCTTTGGGTTCAATCTTGCGTTGCTCGATCCCAGTGACAGAAAGGGAAACGACACGTATTGTATTGTTGCCATCGAGGATAAAAAGATGGGGTTTATATCATATTGCTTGAGTTTATCCCTCTACATCATGTCATCTTGCCTAATGCGTTACTCTGTTCTTATGAACTTAATACTCTAGATGCATGCTGGATAGCGGTCGATGTGTAGTAGATGCAGAATCGTTTTGGCCTACTTGCCGCGGACGTGATGCCTATATACATGATCATGCCTAGATATTCTCATAATTATGCACTTTTCTATCAATTGCTCGACAGTAATTTGTTCACCCACCGTAATACTTATGATATCTTGAGAGAAGCCACTAGTGAAATCTATGGCCCCCGGGTCTATTCTCCATCATATAAGTTCCCAATCTATTTTTACTTTCCAATCTTTACTTTCAGTCTATATCATAAAAAATACCAAAAATATTTATCTTATTATCTCTATCAGATCTCACTTTTGCAAGTGGCCGTGAAGGGATTGACAACCCCTTTATCGCGTTGGTTGCAAGGTTCTTATTTGTTTGTGTAGGTACGAGGCGACTTGTGTGTGGTCTCCTACTGGATTGATACCTTGGTTCTCAAAAACTGAGGGAAATACTTATGCTACTTTGCTACATCACCCTTTCCTCTTCAAGGGAAAAACCAACGCAGTGCTCAAGAGGTAGCAAGAAGGATTTCTGGCGCCGTTGCCAGGGAGATCTATGCCAAGTCAAGTCAAGTCAAGACATACCTGATGTCTACTACGCAACCTTCTCCTTGTAGATATTGTTGGGCCTCCAAGTGCAGAGGTTTGTAGGACAGTAGCAAATTTCCCTCAAGTGGATGACCTAAGGTTTATCAATCCGTTGGAGGCGTAGGATGAAGACGGTCTCTCTCAAGCAACCCTGCAACCAAATAACAAAGAGTCTCTTGTGTCCCCAACACACCCAATACAATGGTAAATTGTATAGGTGCACTAGTTCAGCGAAGAGATGGTGATACAAGTGCAATATGGATGGTAGATATAGGTTTATGTAATCCGAAAATATAAAAACAGCAAGGTAACCAATGATAAAAGTGAGCGTAAACAGTATTGTAATGCTAGGAAACAAGACCTAGGGTTCATACTTTCACTAGTGCAAGTTCTCTCAACAATAATAACATAATTGGATCATATAACTATCCCTCAACATGCAACAAAGAGTCACTCCAAAGTCACTAATAGCGGAGAACAAATGAAGAGATTATTGTAGGGTACGAAACCACCTCAAAGTTATTCTTTTTGATCGATCTATTCAAGATTCCGTAGTAAAATAACACGAAGCTATTCTTTGCGTTCGATCTACCATAGAGTTCGTACTAGAATAACACCTTAAGACAGAAATCAACCAAAACCCTAATGTCACCTAGATACTCCCATGTCACCTCAAGTATCCGTGGGTATGATTGTACGATATGCATCACACAATCTCAGATTCATCTATTCAACCAACACAAAGAACTTCAAAGAGTGCCCCAAATTTTGTACCGGAGAGTCAAGACGAAAACGTGTGCCAACCCCTATGCATAAGTTCACGAGGTCACGGAACTCGCAAGTTGATCACCAAAACATACATCCAGTGGATCACGTGGTATCCCATTGTCACCACAGATAAGCACATGCAAGACATACATCAAGTGTTCTCAAATCCTTAAGGACTCAATCCGATAAGATAACTTCAAAGGGAAAACTCAATCCATTACAAGAGAGTAGAGGGGGAGAAACATCATAAGATCCAACTATAATAGCAAAGCTCGCGATACATCAAGATCGTGCCAAATCAAGAACACGAGAGAGAGAGAGAGATCAAACACATAGCTACTGGTACATACCCTTAGCCTCGAGGGTGAACTACTCCCTCCTCGTCATGGAGAGCGCCGGGATGATGAAGATGGCCACCGGTGAGGGATCCCCCCTCCGGCAGGGTGCCGGAACAGGGCCCCGATTGGTTTTTGGTGGCTATAGAGGCTTGCGGCGGCGGAACTCCCGATCTATTGTGTTCCTCCATGTTTTTAGGGTATATGGACATATATAGGCGAAAGAAGTCGGTCAGGGGAGCCACGAGGGGCCCACGAGGGTGGGGGCGCGCCCAGGGGGGTAGGGTGCACCTCCCTGCCTCGTGGCTTCCTCGAAGCTTCCCTGACGTCTACCCCAAGTCTCCTGGATTGCTTCCGTTCCAAAAATAACTCTCCCGAAGGTTTCATTCCGTTTGGACTCCGTTTGATATTCCTTTTCTTCGAAACACTGAAATAGGCAAGAAAACAACAATTTGGGTTGGGCCTCCGGTTAATAGGTTAGTCCCAAAAATAGTATAAAAGTGTTTAGTAAAGCCCATAAACATCCAAAACAGATAATATAATAGCATGAATACTTCATAAATTATAGATACGTTGGAGACGTATCAGCATCCCTAAGCTTAATTCCTGCTCGTCCTCGAGTAGGTAAATGATAAAAGAAATAATTTATGAAGTGTGAATGCTAGTAGGTGCACTAGTTTGATCAATGATAATTTCAATCACCTTTTCTAGCATCATTATATGTCATAACAGTAGCTCATATCATAAAGCTTCTCATGATCAAGTAACAAGCTATTCACATGTTAAAGTATAGATCATAAACTTTCTGGAAAACTAACAAACCGTGTTATTAGTCATCAAACAATTACAATTCATCTTATTTTCAAGAAGGGTCTGTGTCAGAGCTTTAATTCAGCAAACTTCACATACTCAACTATCATTTAGTCTTTCACAATTGCTAACACTCACGTGATATTTATGGGTTCAAAGTTTTAATCAGACACAGAGAAAGATAGGGGCTTATAGATTTGCCTCCCAACCTTTTACCTCAAGGGTAATGTCGACAATAATAGTTCATGATGCCTTACATCCAATTGGATATATATATCAGGATCTTTCCAACACAATGTGCTTGCCAAAGGATAAAATGTAAAAAGGAAAGGTGAAGATCACCATGACTCTTGCATAAGGTATAAGACAAGAATAAAAGATAGGCCCTTCGCAGAGGGAAGCAGAGGTTGTCATGCGCTTTTATAGTTGGATGCACAAAATCTTAATGCGAAAGAACGTCACTTTATATTGCCACTTGTGATAGGGACCTTTATTATGCAGTCCGTCGCTTTTATTACTTCCACATCACAAGATTGTATAAAGCTTATTCTCTCCACACTAATAGATCATACATATTTAGAGAGCAATTTTTATTGCATGCACCGATGACAACTTACTTGAAGGATCTTACTCAATCCATAGGTAGGTATGGTGGACTCTCATGGCAATACTGGTTTAAGGGTTGTTTGGAAGCACAAGTAGTATCTCTACTTGGTGCAAAGAATTTGGCTAGCATGAGGGGGAAAGGCAAGCTCAACATGTTGGATGATCCATGACAATATACTTTATTTCATATATAAGAAAACATAACCCATTACGTTGTCTTCCTTGTACAACATCAACCTTTTAATATGTCATATTTTAATGAGTGCTCACAATTACAAAAGATGTCCAAGATAGTACATTTATAAGTGAAATCTCTCTTCCCTCAATATTTTTTCATGAATTGTTCAAGTGACCAATACAATGTTTGCTAACCTTCAATAAATTTACCACCTCTACTTCTTATATGTGAAGTCATTACTCCCCATGGGATAAGCATATGAAACATGTATAATTTCAGATTTATGATATTCAAATCATTCAACTATTTACTCATAGGATATAAGTGAAGCACTCCAGTAAATGACAAACTACTCCAAAGAGATATACGTGAAGATCAATGAGTAGTTAAATAATTATTTAGCTATGTGAAGAATCTCCCATTTAATAATTTCATATCTTGATATTTTATTCAAACAGCAAGCAAAACAAAATAAAATGACATTCTAAGAATATAAAACATCATGTGAAGAAGAAAAAACTTAGGATCAACCGATACTAACCGATAGTTATCGAAGAAGAAAGGTGGGATACCAACCGGGGCATCCCCAAGCTTAGACGCTTGAGACTTCTTGAAATATTATCTTGGGATGCCTTGGGCATCCCCAAGCTTGAGATTTTTTGTCTCCTTAATTCCTCTCATATCACGGTCTCCCTAAATCTCAAAAGCTTCATCCACACAAAACTCAACAAGGACTCGTGAGATAAGTTAGTATAAACCAATGCAAAAACCTTATCATACTCTACTGTAGCAAATCACTAAAATTCTTATTCAACATTGCATACTAAATGCCTCTGCATATTTAATAGTCCTATCCTCAAATAGAATCATTAAAGAAGCAAACATATGCAAACAATGCAAACATAACAGTAATCTGCCTAAACAGGACAGTCTGTAAAGAATGCATCAAGATCCATACTTCCCTAGCTCCAAAAATTATGAAAGAAAATTCCCAGTAGTAAATTTATCAGAGCTTATTATGAAAAAGGTTTCAACATTTTATCACATTCTGACTTTTCTAGGGAATTTTTGCAACAGCGGTAAACTTTCTGTTTTCAAACAGCAACATGAAGACTTGTAAAATAGGCATAGTAAAGGCTATCAATGCCACTTTTATTGAAATAAAAGATGCAAAACATTGTTATAAATAACAGAAAGAAAATCCTAACAAAATAAATTGACGCTCCAAGCAAAACACATATCATGTGGTGAATAAAAATATAGCTCCAAGTAAAGTTACCGATGAACGAAGACGAAAGAGGGGATGCCTTCCGGGGCATCCCCAAGCTTAGGATCTTGGTTGTCCTTGAATATTGACTTGGGGTTCCCTTGGGCATCCCCAAGCTTAGGCTCTTGCCACTCCTTATTCCATAGTCCATCGAATCCTTACCCAACACTTGAAAACTTCACAACACAAAACTCAACAGAAAACTCGTAAGCTCCGTTAGTATAAGAAAATAAAACCACCACTTAGGTAGTGTTGTGAACTCATTATAAATTCATATTGGTGTTATATCTTCTGTATTACAACTTCTCTATGGTTCATACCCTCCGATACTACTCATAGATTCATCAAAATAAGCAAACAACACTATGAAAACAGAATCTGTCTAAAACAGAATAGTCTGTAGTAATCTGTATCATTCGTATACTTATGGAACTCCAAAAATTCTACCAAACTAGGACGACCTAGATAATTTTATTATTGATCTACTGCAATTGGAATCAGTATTTTATCACTTTCTGGTGATTTTTAACAATGGTTTTCGTGAGCAGAAAGTTTCTGACTTTTTCAGCAAGATAAAATAATTATCATCCAAGAAGATCCTATAGGTTTTACTTGGTACAAACACTAATTAAAACATAAAACCACATCTGACCAGAGGATAAATGATTTATTTATTACTAAACAGGAACAAAAAGCAAGGAACAAAAATAAAATTGGGTTGCCTCCCAACAAGCGCTATCATTTAACGCCCCTAGCTGGGCATGATGATTTCAATGATGCTCACATAAAAGATAAGAATTGAAACATAAAGAGAGCATCATGAAGAATATGACTAGCATATTTAAGTCTAACCCACTTCCTATGCATAGGGATTTTGTGAGAAAACAACATATGGGAACAATAGTCAACTAACATAGGAAGGCAAAACAAGCATAACTTCAAGATTTTCAACACATAGAGAGGAAACTTGATATTATTGCAATTCCTACAAGCATATGTTCCTCCCTCATAATAATTTTCAGTAGCATCATGAATGAATTCAACAATTTAACTATTACATGAAGCATTCTTTCCATGATCTACTTGCATATAAATTTTACTACTCTCCACATATGCAAATTTATTCTCATCAATAGTAGTGGGAGCAAACTCAACAAAATAACTATCATGTGAAGCGTAATCCAATTGAAAATTAAAATCATGATGACAAGTTTCATGGTTATCATTATTCTTAATAGCATACAAGTCATCACAATAATCATCATAGATAGCAACTTTGTTCTCATAATCAATTGGAACCTCTTCCGAAATAGTGGATTCATCACTAAATAAAGTCATGACCTCTCCAAATCCAGTTTCATAAATATAATCATCATAAATAGGAGGCATGATTTCATCATAATAAATATTCTCATCAAAACTTGGGGGACTTAACATATCATCTCAAACATAGCATCCCCAAGCTTGTGGCTTTGCATATCATTAGCATCATGGGTATTCAAAGAATTCATACTAACAACATTGCAATCATGCTCATCATTCACATATTTTATGCCAAGCATTCTATGTAATTCTCCTTCTAGTACTTGAGCACAATTTTCCTTCCCATCATTTTCACGAAAGACATTAAAAAGATGAAGCATATGAGGCAACCTTAATTCCATTTTTTTGTAGTTTTCTTTTATAAACTAAACTAGTGATAAAACAAGAAACTAAAAGATTCGATTGCAAGATCTAAAGATATACCTTCAAGCACTCACCTCCCCAGCAACGGCGCCAGAAAAGAGCTTGATGTCTACTACGCAACCTTCTCCTTGTAGACGTTGTTGGGCCTCCAAGTGCAGAGGTTTGTAGGACAGTAGCAAATTTCCCTCAAGTGGATGACCTAAGGTTTATCAATCCGTGGGAGGCGTAGCATGAAGATGGTCTCTCTCAAGCAACCTTGCAACCAGATAACAAAGAGTCTCTTGTGTCCCCAACACACCCAATACAATGGTAAATTGTATAGGTGCACTAGTTCGGCGAAGAGATGGTGATACAAGTGCAGTATGGATGGTAGATATAGGTTTTTGTAATCTGAAAATATAAAAACAGCAAGGTAACTAATGATAAAAGTGAGCGTAAACGGTATTGCAATGCTAGGAAACAGGGCCTAGGGTTCATACCTTCACTAGTGCAAGTTCTCTCAACAATAATAACATAATTGGATCATATAACTATCCCTCAACATGCAACAAAGAGTCACTCCAAAGTCACTAATAGCGGAGAACAAACGAAGAGATTATTGTAGGGTATGAAACCACCTCAAAATTATTCTTTCTGATCGATCTATTCAAGAGTCCGTAGTAAAATAACACGAAGCTATTCTTTCCGTTCGATATATCATAGAGTTCGTACTAGAATAACACCTTAAGACACAAATCAACCAAAACCCTAATGTCACCTAGATACTCCAATGTCACCTCAAGTATTCGTGGGTATGATTATACGATATGCATCACACAATCTCAGATTCATCTATTCAACCAACACAAAGAACTTCAAAGAGTTTCCCAAAGTTTCTAAAGGAGAGTCAAGACGAAAACGTGTGCCAACCCCTATGCATAAGTTCACGGAACTCGCAATTTGATCACCAAAACATGCAACCAGTGGATCACGTGATATCCCATTGTCACCACAGATAAGCACATGCAAGACATACATCAAGTGTTCTCAAATCCTTAAGGACTCAATCCGATAAGATAACTTCAAAGGGAAAACTCAATCCATTACAAGAGAGTAGAGGGGGAGAAACATCATAAGATCCAACTATAATAGCAAAGCTCGCGATACATCAAGATCGTGCCAAATCAAGAACACGAGAGAGAGAGATCAAACACATAGCTACTGGTACATACCCTCAGCCCCGAGGGTGAACTACTCCCTCCTCATCATGGAGAGCGCCGGGATGATGAAGATGGCCACTGGTGAGGGATCCCCCCTCAGGCAGGGTGCCGGAACAGGGTCCCGATTGGTTTTTGGTGGCTACAGAGGCTTGCGGCGGCGGAACTCTCGATCTATTGTGTTCCTCCATGTTTTTAGGGTATATGGACATATATATAGGCGAAGGAAGTCGGTCAGGGGAGCCACGAGGGTGGGTGCGCGCCAAGGGGGGTAGGGCACGCCTCCCTGCCTCGTGGCTTCCTTGAAGCTTCCCTGACGTCTACCCCAAGTCTCCTGGATTGCTTCCGTTCCAAAAATAACTCTCCCGAAGGTTTCATTCCATTTGGACTCCGTTTGATATTCCTTTTCTTCGAAACACTGAAATAGGCAAGAAAACATCAATTTGGGCTGGGCCTCCGGTTAATAGGTTAGTCCCAAAAATAATATAAAAGTTTTTAGTAAAGCCCATAAACATCCAAAACAGATAATATAATAGCATGAATACTTCATAAATTATAGATACGTTGGAGACGTATCAATACCAAGTACCCATCACAACTCTTATCCCTCGCATTACATTATTTGCCATTTGCCTCTCGTTTTCCTCTCCCCCACTTCACCCTTGCCGTTTTATTCGCCCTCTTTTTCCGTTCGTCTCTTTTCACTTGCTTCTTGTGTGCTTGTGTGTTGGATCGTTTGTCACGATGGCTCAAGACAATACTAAATTGTGTGATTTTTCCAATACCAACAATAATGATTTTCTTAGCACTCCGATTGCTCCTCTTACCGATGCTAAATCTTGTGAAATTAATGTTGCTTTGTTGAATCTTGTCATGAAAGATCAATTCTCTGGCCTTCCTAGTGAAGATGCCGCTACACATCTAAACAACTTTGTTGATTTGCAAAAGAAGAAAGATGTGGATAATGATATTGTTAAATTGAAGCTATTTCCATTTTCGCTTAGAGATCGTGCTAAAACTTGGTTTTCGTCTTTGCCCAAAAATAGTATTGATTCTTGGAATAAGTGCAAAGATGCTTTTATCTCTAAGTATTTTCCTCCCGCTAAAATCATCTCGTTTAGCAACGATATTATGAATTTTAAGCAACTTGATCATGAACAGGTTGCACAATCCTGGGAGATGATGAAATTAATGATACGTAATTGCCCTACACATGGATTGAATTTATGGATGATCATACAAATTTTTTATGCCAAATTGAATTTTGCTTCTAGAAATCTTTTAGATTCGGCCGCGGGAGGCACTTTTATGGAAATCACTTTAGGAGAAGCTACTAAACTCCTAGATAATATTATGGCTAATTATTCTCAATGGCACACCGAAAGATCTAGTAGTAAAAAGGTTCATGCGATTGAAGAGATTAATGTTTTGAGTGGAAAGATGGATGAACTTATGAAATTGTTAGCTAATAAGAGTGTTTCTTCTGATCCTAATGATATGCTTTTGTCCACTTTTATTGAGAATAATAATGAATCTATTGATGTGAATTTTGTTGGTAGGAACAATTTTGGTAACAACGCTTATAGAGGAAACTTTAATCCTAGGCCGTATCCTAGTAATTCCTCTAATAATTACGGTATCCTACAACAACTTTTATGGAAATTTTAATAAGATGCCCTCTGATTTTGAGACTAATGTTAAAGAATTTATGATTTCTCAAAAGAATTTCAATGCTTTGCTTGAAGAAAAATTGCCTAAGATTGATGAGTTGGCTAGGAACATGGATAGAATTTCCCTTGATGTTGATTCTTTGAAACTTATATCTATTCCTCCTAAGCATGATATCAATGAGTCTCTCAAAGCTATGAGAATTTCCATTGATGAGTGCAAATAAAGAACCGATAGGATGCGTGCTAAGAAAGATAGCTTTGTAAAAGCGTGTTCTTCTAGTTTCCATGATAATAGGGATGAAGATCTAAAAGTTATTGATGTGTCCCCTATTAAATCTTTGTTTTGCAATATGCATATTGATAATTATGGGACTGGAGATGATTCAACTTTAGTTAAAAGGCGTCCCAATGATTCGGAGTTTTTAGATCTTGATGCAAAAATCGGTAAAAGTGGGATTGAAGAGGTCAAAACTTTACATAGCAATGAACCCACTATTTTGGATTTCAAGGAATTTAATTATGATAATTGTTCTTTAATAGATTGTATTTCCTTGTTGCAATCCGTGTTAAATTCTCCTCATGCTTATAGTCAAAATAAAGCTTTTACCAAACATAACATTAATGCTTTAATGCAATCTTATGAAGAAAAACTTGAATTAGAAGTTTCTATCCCTAGAAAACTTTATGATGAGTGGGAACCTACTATTAAAATTAAGATTAAAGATCATGAATGCTATGCTTTATGTGATTTGGGTGCTAGTGTTTCCACGATTCCAAAAACTTTGTGTGATGTGTTAGGTTTCCGTGAATTTGATGATTGTTCTTTAAACTTGCACCTTGCGGATTCCACCATTAAGAAACCTATGGGAAGAATTAATGATGTTCTTATTGTTGCAAATAGGAATTATGTGCCTATAGATTTCATTGTTCTTGATATAGATTGCAATCCTACATGTCCTATTATTCTTGGTAGACCTTTCCTTAGAACGATCGGTGCAATTATTGATATGAAAGAAGGAAATATTAGATTTCAATTTCCGTTAAGGAAAGGCATGGAACACTTTCCTAGAAAGAAAATAAAATTACCTTATGAATCTATTATGAGAGCCACTTATGGATTGCATACCAAAGATGACAATACCTAGATCTATTCTTGCCTTTATGCCTAGCTAGGGGCGTTAAACGATAGCGCTTGTTGGGAGGCAACCCAATTTTTTTTTGTTCCTTGCTTTTTGGTTCTATTTAGTAATAAATAATTGATCTAGCCTCTGGTTAGATGTGGTTTTATGTTTTAATTAGTGTTTGTGCCAAGTAAAACCTATAGGATCTTCTTGGATGATAGTTATTTGATCTTGCTCAAAAAATCAGAAACTTTCTGCTCACGAAAACAATTGTTAAAAATCACCAGAACGTGATAAAATACTGATTCAAATTGAAGTAGATCAATAAACACATTATTTAGGTCGTCCTATTTTGGTAGAATTTGTGAGTTAAAGAAAGTTTGCATTTGATACAGATTACTACAGGCTGTTCTGTTTTTGACAGATTCTGTTTTTCGTGTGTTGTTTGCTTATTTTGATGAATCTATGGCTAGTATCGGAGGGTATAAACCATAGAGAAGTTGGAATACAGTAGGTTTAACACCAATATAAATAAAGAATGAGTTCATTACAGTACCTTGAAGTGGTGGTTTGTTTTCGTTCGCTAACGGAGCTCATGAGATTTTCTGTTGAGTTTTGTGTTGTGAAGTTTTCAAGTTTTGGGTAAAGATTTGATGGATTATGGAATAAGGAGTGGCAAGAGCCTAAGCTTGGGGATTCCCAAGGCACCCCAAGGTAAATTCAAGGACAACCAAAAGCCTAAGCTTGGGGATTCCCCGGGCGGCATCCCCTCTTTCGTCTTCGTCTATCGGTAACTTTACTTGATGCTATATTTTTATTCACCACATGATATGTGTTTTGCTTGGAGCGTCTTGTATGATTTGAGTCTTTGCTTTTTAGTTTACCACAATCATCCTTTCTGTACACACCTTTTGTGAGAGACACACATGAATCGGAATTTATTAGAATACTCTATGTGCTTCACTTATATCTTTTGAGCTAGATAATTTTGCTCTATGTACTTCACTTACATCTTTTAGAGCACGGTGGTGGTTTTGTTTTATAGAAATTATTGATCTCTCATGCTTCACTTATATTATTTTGAGAGTCTTTTAGAACAGCATGGTAGTTTGCTTTGGCTATAAAATTAGTCCTAATATGATGAACATCCAACATAGGTATAATAAAAACTATCATATAAAGTGCATCGAATACTATGAGAAGTTTGATACTTGATAATTCTTTTGAGATATGAATATGGTGATATTAGAGTCATGCTAGTTGAGTAGTTGTGAATTTGAGAAATACTTGTTCTAAAGTTTGTGATTCCCGTAGCATGCACGTATGGTGAACCGTTATGTGATGAAGTCAGAGCATGATTTATTTATTGATTGTCTTCCTTATGAGTGGCGGTCGGGGACGAGCGATGATCTTTTCCTATCAATCTATCCCTGTAGGAGCATGCGCGTAGTACTTCGTTTCGATAACTAATAGATTTTTGCAATAAGTATGTGAGTTCTTTATGACTAATGTTGAGTCCATGGATTATACGCACTCTCACCCTTCCACCATTGCTAGCCTCTCTAATACCGCGCACCTTTCGCCGGTATCAAAACAGCCACCATACCTACCTATTATGGCATTTCCATAGCCATTCCGAGATATATTGCCATGCAACTTACCACCGTTCCATTTATTATGACACGCTTCATCATTGTCATATTGCTTTGCATGATCATGTAGTTGACATCGTATTTGTGGCAAAGCCACCTTTATAATTCTTTCATACATGTCACTCTTGATTCATTGCATATCCCGGTACACCGCCAGAGGCATTCACATAGAGTCATATTTTGTTCTAAGTATTGAGTTGTAATTTTTGAGTTGTAAGTAAATAAAAGTGTGATGACCATCATTATTAGAGCATTGTCCCAAGTGAGGAAAGGATGATGGAGACTATGATTCCCCCACAAGTCGGGATGAGACTCCGGACGAAAAGAAAAAGAAAAAAGAAAAAAGAGGCCATAAAAAAAGAGAAAAAGGCCCAAATAAAAAAAATTAAGAGAAAAAGAGAGAAGGGACAATGTTACTATCCTTTTACCACACTTGTGCTTCAAAGTAGCACCATGATCTTCGTGATAGAGAGTCTCCTATGTTGTCACTTTCATATACTAGTGGGAATTTTACGTTATAGAACTTGGCTTGTATATTCCAATGATGGGCTTCCTCAAAATGCCCTAGGTCTTCATGAGCAAGCGAGTTGGTTGCACACCCACTTAGTTTCTTTTGTTGAGCTTTCATACACTTATAGCTCTAGTGCATCCGTTGCATGGCAATCACTACTCACTCACATTGATATCTATTGATGGGCATCTCCATAGTCCGTTGATACGCCAGTTGATGTGAGACTATCTTCTCCTTTTTTGTCTTCTCCACAAGCGCCATTCTATTCCACATATAGTGCTATGTCCATGGCTCACGCTCATGTATTGCGTGAAGATTGAAAAAGTTTGAGAACATCAAAAGTATGAACAATTGCTTGGCTTGTCATCGGGGTTGTGCATGATTAAATACTTTGTGTGATGAAGATAGAGCATAGCCAGACTATATGATTTTGTGGGGATAACTTTCTTTTGCCATGTTATTTTGAGAAGACATGATTGCTTTCTTAGTATGCTTGAAGTATTATTATTTTCATGTCAATATTAAACTTTTGTCTTGAATCTTTCGGATCTAAACATTCATGCCACAATAAAGGAAATTACATTGAGAAATATGCTAGGTAGCATTCCACGTCAAAAATTCTGTTTCTATCATTTACCTACTCGAGGACAAGCAGGAATTAAGCTTGGCGATGCTTAATACGTCTCCAACGTATCTATAATTTTTGATTGTTCCATGCTATTATATTATCTGTTTTGGATGTTTAATGGGCTTTAGTAAGCACTTTTATATTATTTTTGGGACTAACCTATTAACCGAAGGCCCAGTGCAAATTACTGTTTTTTTGCCTATTTCAGTGTTTCGCAGAAAAGGAATATCAAACGGAGTCCAAATGGAATGAAACCTTCGGGAGAGTTATTTTTGGAACAAACGTGATCCAGAGGACTTGGAGTGGACGTCAAGAAAGAAGCAAGGAGGCCACGAGGCAGGGAGGCGCGCCTGCCCCCCTGGGCGTGCCCCCCACCCTCGTGGGCCCCTCGCAGCTCCACCGACCTACTTCTTCCTCCTATATACCCATATACCCCGAAAACATTCAGGAGCACCACGAAACCCTATTTCCACCGCCGCAACCTTTTGTACCCGTGAGATCCCATCTTGGGGCCTTTTCCGGCGCTCCGCTGGAGGGAGAATCGGTCATGAAGGGCTTCTACATCAACACCATAGCCTCTCCGATGATGTGTGAGTAGTTTACCAGAGACCTTCGGGTCCATAGTTATTAGCTAGATGGCTTCTTCTCTCTCTTTGGATCTCAATACAAAGTTCTCCTCAATCTTCTTGGAGATCTATTCGATGTAATTGTTTTTGCAGTGTGTTTGTCGAGATCCGATGAATTGTGGGTTTATGATCAAGATTATCTATGAACAATATTTGAATCTCCTCTGAATTCTTTTATGTATGATTTGTTATCTTTGCCAGTCTCTTCGAATTATCAATTTGGTTTGGCCTACTAGATTGATCTTTCTTACAATGGGAGAAGGCCTTAGCTTTGGGTTCAATCTTGCGTTACTCGATCCCAGTGACAGAAAGGGAAATAACACGTATTGTATTGTTGCCATCGAGGATAAAAAGATGGGGTTTATATCATATTGCTTGGGTTTATCCCTCTACATCATGTCATCTTGCCTAATGTGTTACTCTATTCTTATGAACTTAATATTCTAGATGCATGCTGGATAGTGGTCGATGTGTGGAGTAATAGTAGTAGATGCAGAATTATTTCGGTCTACTTGTCGCGGACGTGTTGCCTATATACATGATCATGCCTAGATATTCTCATAATTATGCACTTTTCTATCAATTGCTTGACAGTAATTTGTTCACCCACCGTAATACTTATGCTATCTTGAGAGAAGCCACTAGTGAAACCTATGGCCCCCGGGTCTATTCTCCATCATATAAGTTTCCAATCTATTTTTACTTTGCAATCTTTACTTTCAGTGTATATCATAAAAATACCAAAAATATTTATCTTATTATCTCTATCAGCTCTCACTTTTGCAAGTGGCCGTGAAGGGATTGACAACCCCTTTATCGCGTTGGTTGCAAGGTTCTTATTTGTTTGTGTAGGTACGAGGCGACTTGTGTGTGGTCTCCTACTGGATTGATACCTTGATTCTCAAAAACTGAGGGAAATACTTACGCTACTTTGCTGCATCACCCTTTCCTCTTCAAGGGAAAAACCAACGCAGTGCTCAAGAGGTAGTAGTTGCTCATTCTTGGATAATAGCTTGGGACGATGGGGCATCCCCAAGCTTAGGCTCTTCTATCCTTCTTTCATACATCGTAAAATAACCCAAAACTTGAAAACTTCAATCACACAAAACTCAACAAAACCTCCGTGAGATCCGTTAGTGTAAGAAAGTAAAGCGCTACTATATGTGATGTATCAAACCAATTCATATTTTGTTTTTGTATTATATCTACTGTATTCCAACTTTTCTCTGGCAAAAACTCATCAAAGAAAACCATAGAGCCATCAAAATAAGCACACAACACAAAGAAAACAGAATCTGTCAAAACAGAACAGTCTGTAGCAATCTGACTTAAACGAAAACTTCTGGAACTCCAAAAATTCTGAAAAAAATAGGACGACCTGATAAATTTGTATATTAATCTTCTGCAAAAAGAATCAGGGCAAAAGCTCTTTCTGATAAAAAATGAGAATTCATTTCGTGAGCGCAAAGTTTCTGTCTTTTTCAGCAAGATCAAACAACTATCACCCAAGAAGATCCTATTGGTTCTACTTGGCACAAACACTAATTAAAACACAAAAATACAATCATAACAGTAGCATAATTGTGTAAACACACAAGAACAGAAAGCAAAAAGCAAAAATAAATTTGATTCATTGGGTTGCCTCCCAACAAGCGCTATAGTTTTACGCCCTTAGCTAGGCATAAAGCAAGGATCTAAGTTTTGTCATCCTTGTTCTTAACTTTCTTAGAGGTATTTCCATCATGGGGTTTTGTGAAGACAACTTAAAACATATTATCCATGGAAACCTTAGGGTTCCTAAGTTGGTGTTCATCATAACCTTTTTGATTCCCCGCAACAATCCAAAAATAGTGTTGATTAACATTATTAAAAACTTGTTGGATTATGTCTAGAACGGGGACTTCCTTCTTAAGATTCTCATCAAAGATTTTATTATCCCCAAGCAAATGTCTCAAAGCATAGTCACTATTGTAAAGAATTTCATCTATCACAGGTTTTTCACGATTCATACCATAAAAATCAAAGATTTCTCTAGCTTCCCGAATTATGTAGTCAAACTCATTCATAAGAATGAGAGTGGCCAACTTTTTAGCCCTAGGATTCATTATATCAGGGAGCTGAAAAAACAATCTTTGCAAAGTAGGATGGGTACGAATAAATTTACTTTCAAGTTTCAGAACTAGTGCTGAAATAGCATCCGCATAAGATCTAGTAGTTTTAAGTATAGGAGCATCATCGAGACTTAGATTCCCAACACAATTGAAAAATTCTTGGATACGTTCTTTTCCCATAACGCTCCCTTGCCCCAAGATAAAAGTTTTAGCATCCAGATTGCTTGTACGTCTAATCTTAGGAGTCAGGCCATCATCTATTGGTTCCATACCGAAATCACTCATGATTGCAAGCAAATAATAGATCTGACGAGAAAATGGCGATCGAAAAAGAGAGGCGAATAAAACGACAAATTTTTGTGAAGTGGGGGAGAGGAAAACGAGAGGAAAATGGAAAATAATGTAAATTACGAGGAGATGAGATTTGTAATTAGGAACCTGGTTATGATGAAGATCCTCCCGGCAACGGTGCTAGAAATTCCATTTGATGTCACTTGAAGCTACGTTGGTATTTCCCCAAAGAAGAAGGAATGATGCAGGACAGGGGCGGTAGTTATTTCCCTCAGATATGAAACCAAGGTTATTGAACCAGTAGAAGAACCAAGCAACACAACGTAAACAGCCCCTGCACACAAATAACAACCACTCGCAACCCGATGTATTAAAGGGGTTGTCAATCCCTTTCGGGGTACGGCGCCAGAAACGCAGTGTGGACGGGAGAAAATTGTAATATATTAAATAAATAGATCACAAATAAATAAAAGTGTAGCAATATATTTTTGTATTTTTGGTTTAATAGATCTGAAAATAAATGCAAGGAAAAAGTAGATCGCAAAGGCAAATATATGAGAAAGAAGACCCAGGGGCCGTAGGTTTCACTGGTGGCTTCTCTCGAGAAATATAGCAAACGGTGGGTAAACAAATTACTATTGGGCAATTGATAGAATCTCAAATAATTATGACGATATTCAGGCAATGATCAATACATAGGCATCACGTCCAAGATTAGTAGACCGACTTCTGCCTGCATCTACTACTATTACTCCACACATCGACCGCTATCCAGCATGCATCTAGTGTATTAAGTTCATGGAAAAACGGAGTAATGCAATAAGAACGATGACACGATGTAGAAAAGATCCGTTTACCTATATGGTGGTAGATATAGATCTCATCTTTTTATCCTTAGTAGCAACGATACATACGTGTCGGTTCCCTTTCTGTCACTGGGATCAAGCACCGTAAGATCGAACCCACTACCGGGCACCTCTTCCCATTGAAAGATAAATAGATCAAGTTGGCCAAACAAAACCCAAATATCGGAGAATAAATACGAGGATATAAGAGATCATGCATATAAGAGATCAAAGAAACTCAAATAACTTTCATGGATGTAAAAAGATATGACTAATCACAAACTCAAAGTTCATCAGATCCCAACAAACACACCACAAAAAGAGTTACATCATATGGATCTCCAAGAGACCATTGTATTGAGAATTCAGCGAGAGAGAGAAAGCCATCTAGCTACTAACTATGGACCCGAAGGTCTACAAAGAACTACTCACGCATCATCGGAGAGGCACCAATGGAGGTGGTGAACCCCATCCGAGATGGTGTCTAGATTGGATCTGGTGGTTCTGGACTCTGCGGCGGCTGGACAAATATTTCGTCGCTTCCCTAGGGTTCCTGGAATATTGGGGTATTTATAGAGCAAAGAGGCGGTCCAGGGGGCACCCGAGGTGGGCACAACCCACCAGGGCGCGCCTGGGCCTCCTGGCGTGCCCTGGTGGGTTGTCCCCTCCTCGGGACTCCCCCTAGGTGCAACCAGGGCCCAACTTCTTCCTTCTGGTCCATAAAAAATCTCCGTAAAGTTTCGTGGCATTTGGACCCCGTTCGATAAGGATTTTCTGCGGTGTAAAAAACATGGAAAAAACAGCAACTGGCACTTGCACTATGTCAATAGGTTAGTACCAAAAAATGATATAAAATGACTATAAAATAATTATAAAACATCCAAGATTGATAAATAAATAGCATGGAACAATCAAAATACCTTTGTGGAATTATGTTGGTGACGTATCACGCGTCCCATCTTAATACCTTCGTGGAATTATGCGATACGCAAAAGAAAAAAGATGTGGACAATGATGTGGTGAAGATGAAATTATTTCCGTTTTCTTTGTGCGGTCCTGCAAAAATTTGGTTCTCTTCTTTGCCTCGCAATAGTATCGATTCTTGGAATAAGTGCAAAGATGCTTTTATCACTAAGTATTTTCCTCCCGCAAAAATTATTTCCCTTAGAACCCAGATCATGAATTTCAAGCAACTTGAACATGAGCATGTTGCACAATCTTGGGAGAGGATGAAAATGATGCTAAGGAATTGCCCAACTCATGGGTTAAATCTTTGGATGATCATACAAATTTTTTATGCGGGGTTGAATTTTGTTTCTTGTAATCTTTTAGATTCTGCCGCGGGTGGTACTTTTATGGAAATTACTTTGGGTGAAGCCACCAAATTGCTTGATAATATTATAGCAAATTATTCACAATGGCATACCGAAAGGGCTCCTACTAGTCAAAAGGTTAATTCGGTTGAAAATTTTCTTCTTTGAGTGAAAAGGTTGATGCTCTTATGAAATTGGTTGCTAGTAAAAGTGCCCCTATTGATTTTAATGATATGCCTTTGTCTACTTTGATTGAGCAAAATAGTGATGCCATAGATGTGAATTTTATCTCTCGAAATAATTTCAACAATAATGCTTATAGAGGTAATTTTAATCCTAGGCCTTTTCCTAGTAATTCCTCTAATAATTATGGTAATTCCTATGGAAATCAATCTTATAATAATAATAGGAACACCTCTGATCTTGAGAATAATATAAAAGAATTTATCAATACACAAAAAGTTTTTCAACACTTCCATAGAAAAAAAGTTGAGTAAGATTGATGATTTGTCTAGAAGTGTTGATAGAATTGCTCATGATGTGGAAAATATCAAGATAAAAATTTTTGTGCCTAAAGTAGATGAATCAATTAAAGCTCGTTATGTTTCTATGGATGAAAGTAAGAAAAGAACCGCTATGCTTAGAGCTAAAAGAGAATTTTTAGAAAAAGCGTTTTCTAGTGAGTTCTTTCACAAAAGTGATGAGGATCTTAAAATGATTGGTGTTTCTTCTATTGATTCCTTGTTTAGTAAAGTTAAGATTGATGAAAAAGGGACTGGAGAAGAGTCAACTTTAAGTAGAAGGCGTCCCAATATTTCGGAGGGTGAAAATCTTGTTGAGAAAATTGATGAAAGTGGGTTTGGAGAGGTCAAAACTTTAACTAGTGATGTGCCCACTCTTTTGGATTACAAATACTTTAATTATGATAGTTTCTCTTTGATTGATTGTTTTTCTTTGTTGCAATCCATGATAAATTCACCCCATGCTTATGAACAAAATAAAGCTTTTACTAAACATATTGTTGATGATATGATGAAAGCTCTTGAAGAAAAATTGGAATTAGTAGTTTCAATTCCTAGAAAATTGCATGATGAATGGGAACCTACTATCAAAGTCAAGATTAAAAATTATGAGTGTTTTGCTTTGTGTGACTTGGGTGCTAGCGTTTCTACAATTCTGAAATCTTTATGTGATGTGCTTGGTCTTACTAATCTTGAATAATGTTCTTTGAATTTGCACTTGGCGGATTCTACTATTAGAAATCCTATGGGAAGAATTAATGATGTTCTTATTCTTACAAATAGGAATTATGTGCCCATAGATTTTATTGTTCTTGTCTTGTCCAATTATTCTTGGTAGACCGTTTTCACGCACTATCGGTGCCGTGATTGATATGAAAGAAGGCAATATTAAGTTCCAATTTCCTTTGAGGAAGGGTATGGAACACTTTCCTAGAATTAGAATTAAGCCACCTTATGAATCAATCATGAGGGCATCTTATGGATCTCAAACCAAGATGACAAAACTTAGATCCCTGCTTTATGCCTAGCTAAGGGCGTAAAACTATAGCGCTTGTTGGGAGGCAACCCAATGAATAAATTTTACTTTTGCTTTTTTTCTTTCTGTTCTTGAGTGTTAACACAATTATGCTGAAGGAAATATGCCCTAGAGGCAATAATAAAGTATTATATATTTCCTTATATCATGATAAATGTTTATTATTCATGCTAGAATTGTATTAACCGGAAACATAATACATGTGTGAATACATAGACAAACAGAGTGTCACTAGTATGCCTCTACTTGACTAGCTCGTTAATCAAAGATGGTTATGTTTCCTAGCCATAGACATAAGTTGTCATTTGATTAACGAGATCACCTCATTAGGAGAATGACGTGATTGACTTGACCCATTCCGTTAGCTTAGCACTCGATCGTTTAGTATGTTGCTATTGCTTTCTTCATGACTTATACATGTTCCTATGATTATGAGATTATGCAACTCCCGTTTACCGGAGGAACACTTTGTGTGCTACCAAACGTCACAACGTAAATGGGTGATTATAAAGGTGCTCTACAGGTGTCTCCAAAGGTACTTGTTGGGTTGGCGTATTTCAAGATTAGGATTTGTCACTCCAATTGTCGGAGAGGTATCTCTGGGCCCACTCGGTAATGCACATCACTATAAGCCTTGCAAGCATTGTGACTAATGAGTTAGTTGCGGGATGATGTGTTACGGAACGAGTAAAGAGACTTGCCGGTAACGAGATTGAACTAGGTATCGAGATACCGACGATCAAATCTCAGGCAAGTAACATACCGGTGACAAAGGGAACAACGTATGTTGTTATGCGGTCTGACCGATAAAGATCTTCGTAGAATATGTGGGAGCCAATATGGGCATCCAGGTCCCGCTATTGGTTATTGACCGGAGACGTGTCTCGGTCATGTCTACATAGTTCTCGAACCCGTAGGGTCCGCACGCTTAACGTTACGATGACAGTTTTATTGAGTTTTGATGTACCGAAGGAGTTCGGAGTCCCGGATGAGATCGGGGATATGACGAGGAGTCTCGAAATGGTCGAGACGTAAAAATCGATATATTGGACGACTATATTCGGACTTCGGAAAGGTTTCGAGTGATTCGGGTATTTTTCGGAGTACCGGAGAGTTACGGGAATTCGTATTGGGCCTTAATGGGCCATACGGGAAAGGAGAGAAAGGCCTCAAAAGGTGGCCGCACCCCTCCCCATGGTCTGGTCCGAATTGGACTAGGGAAGGGGGGCGCACCCTTCCTTCTTTCTCCTTCCCCCTTCCCTTCTCCTACTCCCACAAGGAAAGGAGGAGTCCTACTCCCGGTGGGAGTAGGACTCCCCCTATGGCGCGCCTCTCCTCTTGGCCGGCTGCCTCCCCCTTGCTTCTTTATATACGGGGGCAGGGGGCACCCCAGAGACACAACAATTGATCCTTGAGATCTCTTAGCCGTGTGCGGTGCCCCCCTCCACCATATTACACCTCGATAATACCGTTGCGGAGCTTAAGCGAAGCCCTGCGTCGGTGGAACATCATCATCGTCACCACGCCGTCGTGCTGACGAAACTCTCCCTCAACACTCGGCTGGATCGGAGTTCGAGGGACGTCATCGAGCTGAACATGTGTAGAACTCGGAAGTGCCGTACGTTCGGTACTTGATCGGTCGGATCGTGAAGACGTACGACTACATCAACCGCGTTGTGATAACGCTTCCGCTGTCGGTCTACGAGGGTACGTGGACAACACTCTCTCCTCTCGTTGCTATGCATCACCATGATCTTGCGTGTGCGTAGGAAAATTTTGAAATTACTACGTTCCCCAACATATGCTACTGTTATGATTGTGTTTTTTGTGTTTAAATAGTGTTTGTGCCAAGTAGAACCGATAGGATCTTCTTGGGTGATAGTTGTTTGACTGTAACATCCCAAAATTCTAAAATTTGGAATGTTATATTAAATAAATAGTTTTGATTGATTGTTTGATTGTGTGTGTTTTGCTGTGTGAAATTGAGTGAAATTTGAAACTCTTCGAAAGTTGAATGAGAGGGAATAAAATGACTTTCCCAAACTTTCACCTTGCATTTATGATCTCCACGAATTCAAATTCATTTCATCACAAAACCCTAGAGTGAAGATGCTATGACTTCTTCCATTTAAATAAATGAAAAGGGTTTTGAAAAGATTTGAATTCCATTTGGAAATATTCCAAATTTAGAAACTTTATGCAACTCAATGATTTTTCATGAGAGAAGATAAAATGGCTTCTTCAAATTATATGAAATATGAGTTGGAAGTTTAAAAGAATCAAATTTAAAGTCCCTTTGAAGGTATTTTGAAAACCATTTTCAATTTGGAGTTATTTGGTTATTATTCAAATTATTTTTCTCCAAAAATAAAATATATGGAAAATAGGGTAAAATGATTCCCTACATTCAAAAAGTGGAGAAAAATGAGTTTGAAATTATTTTGGTATTTAAATTTTTTATTTGGTTTTTAAATGAACCAGTAGCACTATTTGCTTTATTTAATTTTTTGTGGAATTTATTTTCCTCTGAAAATATGTTCATATTTAGAAAATCTTTTTTCTGAAAATTTTGATATATAATATGCCTATTTATAATTTTATTTTATTTTTCGTTATTCAATTTTCCTTTTCTATTTTATTTAAAAAAACTACACGTGCGCCTGGAACTAACAGTCGCCCACGTGCCGAGCATAGTGGCATCGGGCGCCCCATCATTTTATTTTTCTTCTCTCCTACGTGGGCCAGGCCCAGCCAGCCATTTTTTCTTTTTTTCACATTGACCGAATTTTGTTTAAATAAAACTGCAGCCGCAGTGTTCGCGCGCGGCCGGCCGACGGTAGCCTTTTGGCCCATGGCGCACCTTTCCCCTCTATTTCTTTTCTTTTCGTCTAAATTTAGTCCCACATTGCCTAGCCTTTGACACCTAAGCCTCTTTTCCACCAATAAATATAGAACCATAGAGCCTCCAAAAATCATCCGATTCAAGTTAAATCAATATTTTGGTTTGACTAGATTCACTAAAGAAAAATATATTTCTTCTATCCGGCGGGACTTCTGAAAGTTGTAACCTCTTTCTGAAGTCGTCTTTTCTCTACCTTATAAAGGTATTTTTCTTCGTATATTTGTACAGTTCCATAGCTTATTATTTTTAGACTAGTGTACGGTATAATAATTAGATTATCAATTAGTCTCTGTATTTACACGTTAGACCTAGAATTCGTTTAGTCGTAACTATTTTTCTTTCGTAAAACAGCTTGGCCCTGATTTTTCAAATAGCCATTGCTTATGCGTGGTTATAATTGTTTGCTTACGATAGATTGATCGGAGTGTGACGAGTAGAACTATCAGGAATTATGAGTGCGAAGAATCTTCATCAACAGTACAAGGCAAGTTCACACTTTGATCATACCCTTTATTACCCAGTTTTTATGCATTAGTTACATCCTCAAATATTGCATGAGTAGGATTGGGAACATGTGGTTATTGCTATGTAGTTGATGAGGTAGGAACCTAATAGCTTGGCCCTGATTTTTCAAATAGCCATAACTTTTTACTCGTTCATCCAAATTAGATAAAGCCAACGCCTACATTTTCGTCTTGATTCGGCCTATCTAGTGAATCTATTAAATAAACTTTTTGCAACTTTCAAATTTTTAAATTTATTCAGATTCATATTCAAACTTCTTTTGATCATATCTTTTTATCCGTAGCTCTGTTTCCGATGAACCCAACTGCATCGGATTCGTATTGAAGTAATTTTTCGTTCACACAATTAGTGACATCTTTCCAGCATATAATTTTGATCGTAGTCAGATTACTCTGCTAGTCCACAAAGAGTTATCACACAACATTCTAAGCAGATTCAATGCTATGTTGAATTACTTGTATCTTTTGATCCATTATTTCCAATCTAGTAATTCTTCTTCCTACATGTTCCTATTGACTTCCTACATCCAGTAGCATCATTAGTTTCAACTTTGGAACCTTTCAAACTATTCGAACCTTCATTTGATCATATCTTGTAAACGGTAATGCATTTTCAATTGATTCCTTATTGCAATTGAATCCCTAGGCGTAATCTAACATCTTAAGGCATCACCACACTTTTTCACCGAAATTAGGATCTGATCTTGCAAAATAACTTGATTTGGTTCTTTTGGAGTTTTTGCAATCTTCCTTTGCATTTTCTTGGGTCTTTGAGTGATTGCTTATGCGTGGTTATAATTGTTTGCGTACGATAGATTGATCGGAGTGTGACGAGTAGAACTATCAGGAATTATGAGTGCGAAGAATCTTCATCAATGGTACAAGGCAAGTTCACACTTTGAGCATACCCTTTATTACCCAGTTTTTATGCATTAGTTACATCCTCAAATATTGCATGAGTAGGATTGGGAACATGTGGTTATTGCTATGTAGTTGATGAGGTAGGAAACTAAGACCTTTGATTACCCTAGGAATATACGTTATGCTCATATTGCTTAGCCATGCTTGTAGACGGGGATTGGTATGTGAGAATCATGCAAGTTGTGAGAAGGGAAACTTAAGGTGGCAACATTAACACACCTCTGGGTGGAATGGTTGGGGCACCCTGGGGAAACCAGTGGCTTGCTCGGGCACCTGGGGAATCCAGTGTTATCCTAGGAGATCCCGGGGTACCCGTGTGATCATCCTATGGAATGCCACCGAGGCTCAAAGGGATCATAAGATTATTCATACTATAAACTTTCGTGTGCAGCCACAAGCCATTATGGGCTCTGGCATAGTTAAGTAAGTTGTGGAAAACCTTTCCATGATGGGCTAGCAGATGTAGGGGATTGTAGGTGTACCGGTGTAACATCCCCAACATCACACTACAGTAATCTCCCGCTAATGAAGGTCATGTCATCATGATCATCATGCCAAAATGCTAGTTGTCCAAAATCTGCTTCAAATTGAAATTCAAATTGCATGTCAAATATTTGCTTCTTCTTTCATGCAAATAAAATAGTTCATCCCATGGAAAATAATCCCTAGATATTGTTCATGTTGAAACCAACATTTTTGGAATTCCCAAATTGCCCCTGGGAATTTATTATCTGGTCCAGCAGTATTTAAGATGTCCTTTTCATTTTCTAAAAATGCTTGGACAACTCCTGATGGCCCCAAACTTTTTGTGGCAATGCCAAATACTACAAAGAAACTAAGTGGCCTAGTCCCATATTTTTTTCAAAGTACTTTGGTAGCCCAAACTTTTCCCTAGTTGTCTCTGATTTTAACATAAAAGAGAAATCAGAAAAAGAAAAGGGGAAAGGAGGGCCCTGCCCCCTGGACCTAACCTGCATGGGCCGGCCCACCTACCCTCACCCGAGCCAGCCTGCCTCCCCGGTCGCCTTCCCTGTACAGCCGTCCGGGACACGGCCGAGCGCGCGCAGCCACACCAGCTCGGCGACGTCAAGGGGAATAAGGCCCCCGACGCCTCGGGCTCCCCTCTCCCCTCCCCACTTGCCTCCCCACCTCCTCGATCCCCGCCTCCATTCACCTCGTCCCTCTCGCTGAGATCCTCTCCCCCCTCCTCCAGATCCCCCACCTCCCGACGCGTCCCTCGCCGTCAACCTTGCTCCGACGTGGCCACCAGCTGCCACGCGCGTCTTCGCCATGATGTAGCTCCTCGCCGTCGTCCGCTAGATCCCCCTCGTTCCATCTGCAAGAGCTCGGAGGCGCCGGAGCGCCGTCACACCGTCTTCTTCAACCTTCGTCCGCCTCGGATCACCGGAATTCCACCGCTCCGTTCGTCGCCTCCCCTGCGCTACAAAGCCGTCAAGGGCTTTTCTTAGCCGCACGGTGAGCTCTGCCTCTCCGCCCTCCTGTTCCTGCTCGCCTTCGGGCCCATGCGCGAACGCCACCGTAGCCGTGCTCCGGCCGCCGCCATTGCTGCCGTTGTCGTGCTCCCGAGCCATTACAAGCTCGGCCGACTACCCTGGCATGCTCCTCGTGCGTCGTAGACCCCCGCCTAGTTGATTAGTTTGGCCGCCTACGCGCTCTAATGCAGAACCCGCTCGCGTCTGAACCCCGGCGCCGCTTCTGCTCGTCGCCGGCGCCGTTCCGGTCGTTCCCGGCCCCAGCCTTCGCCTCCATCTTGCGTACGACGTCGAGCTGCGTCGAACGCACCTAGCTACGACCACAGACCCCCTGTGCGCGAAACCCGATCCCTCTCCCGATGTGCGCCGCCGCGGGAGGCTCGCCAGAGCAACTCCGGCAGCCGGCGCCGACGTGGCCGGCCGGGGCCACTCCCCTGGTCACTGCCTCGTGGGCCCCTGTGGCCCCATTGGCTGGGTTGACCCAGTCAACGCGCTGACGTGGCAGCCGAGTGTCACCGACAAGCGGGCCCCACCGCATAATTAAGTTAATTGAAATGTTTTTATAAATAAAAGTAATTACTAAATATTGGTCAGTCACTGACATGTGGGGCCCAGCTTCTAATTAGCCTCAGTTTAGTTAAATTTAAACTTCTGTTAGTCCATTGTCTATGACAGGTGGGACCCACTGGTCAGTTTGACCTGGTCAGCCATCCTGTTGACTGCTGACATCACAATGATGTCATGCTGACGTAGTAATTCCTTTCTGTTAATTTAATTAATTCCAGAAAATGTTGAAAACTTTGGAAATTTGTAGAAAATAAATCGTAACTCGGCTGGAAATGTTTTCTACATGAAAGTTGCTCAGAAAAATCCAACGAATGTGAATACGCGGTCCGTTCATCTGTCACATGCCCCTAACATGTTGAACATGGAACTTTCCCCCTCTGGTCATCTACCTGACACAGGTCCGGAACCGGGAATACCTTCCCGGTTGATTTCCCCCTTCACCTATACCATGCAGCACTACGTTAGAACACCCCTAGTTCTTCTTTTCGTCATGTCATGCTTAGTGGTACCTCTGTTTGCCTATATTTACTGTTTCTTCCCCCTCTTCTCTCCAGTAGACCCCGAGACTGATGTTGCCCCTGTGATCGACTACGTCGACGACGACACTTCTTCCTTTTCAGCAGAGCTTCCAGGCAGGCCCCCCTTTGATCATCCCGATATCGCCCATTCCATTTTCTCATGCTTGCATTAGATTTTGCTACTGTAATTGTTTTCTCCTATTCTGATGCATAGCCTGCTTTTGTAACCTGCTTATTATTACCTACCAGCTTATCCTAAACTGCTTAGTATAGGTTGGTTAGTGATCCATCAGTGACCCCCACCTTGTCCTTGTTGCCCCTGCTTCATCATCGAAGACCCGATCAACGGGATCGAAGACCAGGCCCCGGCAGCGCACATCACTTTCCCCCTAGTTGCTCGACACTACTGGGCTACTATCGACTGCCGAGGGTGAGACCTCATCAGGACTTCTGATGTTAACCCTGTAGTGTAGCTATTCGGTCGTGGTCATCGAGGGTGATTCCGCCTTAACCACTTCCGTTACAACTCTGTCGTGCAGCCCCTCAAGTGTGAACCTCGAGGGTGGATCCTCTTATGTTCACCTTGAAGATTACATCGAGTGGAATCCATCAAGGGTGATTCCTCAGGTTTTCCCCTTGGTGTTAGACACACGGTTACTATAGTTACTATGATTTACACTGAACCATGTTACTAAAGATGGGTCGGCCCTGAGGGGTACCCGCGCGAGCATATTTGCGAGTGATGAGGAGTCGGGTTGACCTGGAGGGTGCCTGTGAGATAATTACGAGGCGTGGCCGGGCATTCTTAGCCCTTGCCGCAAGTCCTCGAGACGAGGCGACAAGGTCACATCTTTCGTGAGTCTCTGCTTGTTACCGCGCGTTCCTAATCCGCTACGATTTGGATATTTGATCCGAGGGGCCTCTGGCCTGATAGCACTAACCATCACGTGGGCATAGTATGGGCGTTCTGCGTCATATGCATCAGCCAAGCTTAATAGACGCCAGCGACTGAGCGGCGCGCGCCGAGTCGGACTGGTAAGCACCTGCCTTTTTGAAGGAGGTAGCTAGGTCTGCTCACCGGCCGCGTACGCAACGTGCAGGAGTTCCCGGGGCGATGGCCCATGACCCCTGGGGGCATAGGTTTAGTCCGGCGTGTTGACCTCTCTATTAAGCCTAGGTCGGGTTGCGGTGTATTGTTTGGCCGAGGCCGGGCATGACCCAGGAAAGTGTGTCCAGCCGGAGTTAATCGAGCGTGGTGGGTAAGTTGGTGCACCCCTGCAGGGAAGAAAACATCTATCGATAGCATGTCCTACGGTAACAAACACTCGGAGTTTTATCCCGATTGATACAACTACAACTGGATACTTGAGATGAGAAATGGATATGAGAAATGGATAGTATGGCTCTGGGATTGCTTTCTCGTAGGGAGTCGAGGAAGAATCTATGGGCGAGGTTGATAACACTATTACTACTTTACATTATGTTGATTTGTACTCTTCTAATGCTGCAAGACCGCGGAAGATGCTGAAGATGCTAGTCTTCGATAGGACTAGGCCTTCTCTCTATTCTGGTATTTCTGCAGTCCAGTCCGCATATACATCCCCCCTTTGATAATGTTGCATATGTAGTGTAGATCCTTGCTTGCGAGTACTTTGGATGAGTACTCACGGTTGCTTTGCTCCCCCTTTTTTCCCCTTTTCCATTCTTCTCGGATGTCGCAGCCAGATGGTGGAGCCTGATAACCCACAAGTATAGGGGATCAATTGTAGCCTCTTTCGATAAGTAAGAGTGTCGAACCCAACGAGGAGCTAAAGGTAGAACAAATATTCCCTCAAGTTCTATCGACCACCGATACAACTCTACGCACGCTTGACGTTCGCTTTACCTAGGACAAGTATGAAACTAGAAGTACTTTGTAGGTGTTTTTGGATAAGTTTGCAAGATAATAAAGAGCGCGTAAGTAAAAACTAGGGGCTGTTTAGAAGTGACACAACTAAGTTAGTTTTCGTAGAGAGCTTTTTGTCACGAGAAAGTTATTTGTCCATAGGCAATCGATAACTAGACCGGTAATCATTATTGCAATTTTATTTGAGGGAGAGGCATAAGCTAACATACTTTCTCTTCTTGGATCATATGCACTTATGATTGAAACTCTAGCAAGCATCCGAACTACTAAAGACCATTAAGGTAAAACCCAACCATAGCATTAAAGCATCAAGTCCTCTTTATCCCATACGCAACAACCCCCTTACTCGGGTTTGTGTTTCAGTCACTCACGCAACCCACTATAAGCGAATCATGAACGTATTGCAACACCCTACAACGGGAATCCCTCATGCTCGCCCAACATGGAGAGCACCATAGGACAGCACCAATAATAAAACATGCAACTCAAACCAATCACGATCATCAATTAACCCATAGGACAAAACTGATCTACTCAAACATCATAGGATAGCCATACATCATTGGGAAATAATATGTAGCGTTGAGAACCATGTTTAAGCAGAGATTACAGCGGGTAAAAGAGGGGTTACACCGCTGCATAGAGGGGGGAAGAGTTGGTGATGATGGCGGTGAAGTTGTTGGTGTAGATTGCGGTGATGATGATGGTCCCGGCGATGTTCCAGCGCCACCGGAAGAGAGGGGGAGAGGGCCCCCCTTCTTCTTCTTCTTCCTTGACCTTCTCCCTAGATGGGAGAAGGGTTTCCCCTCTGGTCCATGGCCTCCATGGCATGGGAGGGGCGAGAGCTCCTCCGAGATTGGATCTGTCTCTCTGTCTCTCTCTGTTTCTGCGTTCCGGGATTCTGCCCTTTCACCGTTTCTTATATATCCTGAGATTCGTAACTCCGATTGGATTGAAACCTTCGCCCAGATTTTTCTCTGAAAATTAGCTTTCTTGCGGCCAAAGAAGAGCAGCAACCGCCTTACGGGGGGCCCACGAGGGTCAGGGGCTCCCCTGCCTCGTGGCCCCCTCGGGCACCTTCTCGCGTTGATTCTTCTTCCCATATTTCACAAATATTCCAAAAATATTCTCCGTCCGTTTTTATCCCGTTTGGACTCCGTTTGATATGGGGTTTCTACGAAACAAAAATATGCAACAAACAAGAACTGGCACTGGGCACTGGATCAATATGTTAGTCCCAAAAATAGTATAAAAAGTTGCCAAAAGTATATGAAAGTTGTATAATATTGGCATGGAACAATCAAAAATTATAGATACGACGGAGACGTATCAGAGCCCAGGATCCAGACGCCACATTCGACGACGACTGCTACTACACTGAGGGTGCCTACTACTACGTGAAGGCCGACGACGACCAGGAGTAGTTAGGAGGCTCCCAGGCAGGAGGCCTTGCCTTTTGGATCGTAGAGGCTTTTGTGCTGGCCTTCTTAAGGTAAGCTTGTCTAACTTATGTCTGTACTCAGATATGTTGCTTCCGCTGACTCTTGTGCATTCGAGCTTATGTATTCGAGTCCTCGAGGCCCCTGGCTTGTAATATAAAGCTTGTATTATTTTAATTTGTGTCTAGAGTTGTGTTGTGATATCTTTCTGTGAGTCCTCGATCTTGATCATACACATTTACGTGTATGATTAGTGTATGATTGAATCGAGGGCGTCACAACTGGCCTATCTATCGATTAAGGGGACCTCCTCAGAAAGACAGTGTCTCGATCATCCGTTTCTCAAACATCAGGCAGTGCCAGAAATTCAACGGAGGAGATCGAGTCTTGTGGGGAAAAGTGCGCAAACCTCTGTGAATGTATAAACTAATCATGGTTAGCCGTGTCCCCGGTTATAGACATCTTGAGTATCTGGTACTTGAATTGTTGATTTGATCTCATCACTTTACTTAATGAATTTGTTGGGTTGTTAATATTACTTAATTTTGGGATTGAGTTGGGGTTACCTTCTCAATATGGGTAATTGAACTTGGTAGTAAATAAAATCAATTCCTTTGTTGTAGGGAAAAATTAGCTTTATGCAAAAATCAAACTTATAGCCTCCACCAGCCAAATATGCATATAGAGATAGACATTTTCATTATTACTCTATGGTGTAATTTGTTAGTACATTCAATGTACTGACCTACATGGCTGCAACGTCTCATGTTGCAGGATTCTTACCACGAGTAAGTAATACGTTAGTGTTACGATGTCTACACTCAACTTTGCCGTTGGTCTTGATGGGAATCCACAACCTTGTTGTTACTTCCGCTATATGGTTTGAGGTAATAGTATTTACATTACTTTATACATGTGATTTACCTCTGTTATAAATCCTCGAGTACTGCGTTTGTCAGCATACCGATCCAGGGATGACACTTAAGCACGGAGACTTGATCCATTCGGGTCGGGTCGCTACATTGATCTTGCTGAAAAAGTCAGAAACTTTGCGATGACGAAAATAATTCTCATTTTTTTATCAGAAAGTGCTTTTGCCCTGATTCTTTTTCCAGAGGATTAATATACAAATTTCTCAGGTCGTCCTATTTTTTAAGAATTTTTGGAGTTCCAAAAGTTTTTGTTTAAGTCAGATTGCTACAGACTGTTCTGTTTTGACAGATTCTGCTTTCTTTGTGTTGTGTGCTTATTTTGATGGCTCTATGGTTTTCTTTGATGAGTTTTTGCCATAGAAAGTTGGAATACAGTAGATATAATACAAAAGCAAAATATGCATTGGTTTGATACAACACTTATAGTAGCGGTTTACTTTCTTTCACTAACGGATCTCACGGATGTTTTTGTTGAGTTTTGTGTGATTGAAGTTTTCAAGCTTTGAGTTATCTTACGATGGGTGAAGGAAGGATAGAAGAGCCTAAGCTTGGGGATGCCCCGGCCTCACAAGCTATTATCCAAAAATGAGCAACCAACTAAGCTTGGGGATGCCCTCGAGTGGCATCCCCTCTTTCTTCCAACAACTATCGGTATTTTACTTGAAACTATATTTTTATTCGTCACATGATATGTGTTTTGCTTGGAGCTTCTTGTATGATATGAGTCTTTGCTTGTTTTATTTTGTGTTTTAAGCCATCAATCCTTGCTGGACACACCTATTTGAGAGAGCCAAAATTATGTCATGACTTGTTAGAATTGCTCTCTATTCTTCACTTAATTTTTTTATAAGCAATGGACTTGCTCTAGTGCTTCACTTATATCTTTTTGAGCACGATGTGCTTTATTATTTTTGAAGAAATGCTCTCTTGCTTCACTTAGATTTATTTGAGAGTTAGTAAAATTTTCATGAAATTCTCTCTTGCTTCACTTAAATTATTTTGAGAGAAAGAAGAAAAAAAGAATTATGATCATGATCTTCACTTATATTTGTTTGAGCTTATGAAAAGCAACACATGAAAATTAGTCCCAAAGTGATAGATATCCGAGAAGGATATAATAAAAACTTTCATGAAGACATTGGACAAAATAAACTTGATTCTTAGTAATAGTTTTGAGATAAGGTGATGTGATATGTGAGTTATGTTGGTGAGTAATTACGCTTTAGTAAGAATATTGGTGTTAAGGTTTGTGATTCCCTATGCAAGTACGAAAGTCAATAGTCCTGCAATGAAATTATATCCTACTTGTGGTGCATTATTCGATGTTATTTATGCTTAATGCTTGCTTATTAGATTATTCGTTTCTTGGTTGGTCGCTTCCCAATCTTTTGCTAGCCTTCATTTTGCACTAAGTATGACCTCTACTTGTGCATCCAAAAACCCTTAAACCAGTTTTGCCACATGAGTCCACTATATCTACTTATATGCGGTATTATTTTGCCATTCTAAGCAAATTTGTATGTGTCATATCTAATTTTCAAAATAAACTTCTCTTTTGTGTGTTTGTTTCGCTCGCGGAGCGGTGAAGGGTGGCTAATATTTTCCATGCTAGATGTGTTATTCTCAGGATGAGTGTTCATTCACTTGTCATTGCACGAGAGTAAGGCAAAGGTATTAGGGATGCCCAGTCCCGAAATGCAAAAAAAAATGAATTTACTTTATGTTTTTAAATAATAAAACCCTTGGAAAGTGTTGGTATGGAGGGCACCCGTGGATACGGTTAGCCATGGAAAGTGAAAGTATGTTGGAAAAAGGAATAAACTTTATTTTCTGTTTGGGAACCGCCTATGGCATATCTAGCATGGAAAGTGTTCGGAACTCTAAGTCATTTTCGTTGGTGGGATGGATACACCTCCCAAAATGTTTTTATCTCTAAGTTTTTCGCTTTGAGCTCTGGCACCTCTACAAATCCCTACTTCCCTCTGCGAAGGGCCTTTCTTTTACTTTATGCAATTTTTATTTTGAGTCTCCATCTTCTCTTATAAAAGCACCAACTAGGAGGCAATATGATCGTACTTAAGTATTGGGTGTAGCTAATATTCGAGTGTGTTTCATGAATGGATCAACGTTTGAGCATGATGGGCTAGGGATAACTTATTTTAGCGTTGATATTTTGGAAGACATGGTTGCTTGTTGATATGGTTGAGTATCTAAATTATCATGTCAAAATTAGACTATTGCTTTGAACAACTAAAAGTCCAAATGTCCATGCTATAAAGAAAGAAATATGATATGACATGTTAGGCATCATTTCACATCAAAAATTCTGTTTTTATCACTTACCTACTCGAGGACGAGTAGGAGTTAAGCTTGGGGATGCTGATACGTCTCCAACGTATCTATAATTTTTTATTGTTCCATGCTGTTATATTATCAATCTTGGATGTTTTACAATAATTTATAGTCATTTTATATCATTTTTTGGTACTAACCTATTGACATAGTGCCAAGTGCCAGTTGCTGTTTTTTCCATGTTTTTTGCATCGCAGAAAATCAATATCAGACGGAGTCCAAATGCCCCAAAACTTTACGAAGAATTTTTATTGGCCAGAAGGAACACAACGGGCCCTGGCTGCGCCTGGGGGGTGCCCCGAGGGGGGCACAACCCACCACAAGAGGCCTAGGCGCGCCCTGGTGGGCTGTGCCCACCTCGGGTGCCCCCGGACCGCCTCTTTGCTCTATAAATACCCCAATATTCCAGAAACCCTAGGCACGTGGACGAAATATTCATCCAGCCGCCGCAGAATCCAGAACCACCAGATCCAATCTAGACACCATCTCGGATGGGGTTCACCACCTCCATTGGTGCCTCTCCGATGATGTGTGAGTAGTTCTTCGTAGACCTTCGGGTCCGTAGTTAGTAGCTAGATGGCTTCATCTCTCTCGCTGGATTCTCAATACAATGGTCTCTTGGAGATCTGATGGTACTCTTTTGCGGTGTGTTTGTTGGGATCGATGAACTTTGAGTTTATGATCAGATCTATCTTTTTATATCCATGGAAGTTATTTGAGTTTCTTTGATCTCGTATATGCATGATTGCTTGTAGCCTCGTATTTCTTCTCCGATATTTGGGTTTTGTTTGGCCAACTTAATCTACTTATCTTGCAATGGGAAGAGGTGCCCGGTAGTGGGTTCGATCTTACGGTGCTTGATCCCAGTGACAGAAAGGGAAACAACACGTATGTATCGTCGCTACTAAGGATAAAACGATGGGGTCTATCTCTACATAGATAGATCTTGTCTACATCATGTCATTGTTCTTATTGTATTACTCCATTTTTCCATGAACTTAATACACTAGATGCATGCTGGATAGCAGTCGACGTGTGGAGTAATAGTAGTAGATGCAGGCAGGAGTCGGTCTACTAATCTTGGACGTGATGCCTATATAATGATCATGGCCTGGATATTGTCATAATTATTTGAAGTTCTATCAATTGCCCAACAGTAATTTGTTCACCCACTGTTTGCTATTTTTCTCGAGAGAAGCCACTAGTGAAACACACGACCCCTGGGTCTTCTTTCTCATATATTTGCCTTTGCGATCTAGTTTTTCCTTGCATTTATTTTCAGATCTATTAAACCAAAAATACAAAAATACCTTTCTGCAATTTTTCTTTATTTATTTTATTTAGCGTTCGATTTATCAATTTACTACAAATTTATCTCACGTCCGTTTGCCACTTGAGGCGCCGTACCCCGAAAGGGATTGACAACACCTTTAACACGTGGGGTTGCGAGGATTTGTTATTTGTGTGTAGGGGCTGTTTACATTGTGTTGCTTGGTTCTCCTACTGGTTTGATTGAAGGAAATATGCCCTAGAGGCAATAATAAAGTATTATTTATTTCCTTATATCAGGATAAATGTTTATTATTCATGCTAGAATTGTATTAACCGGAAACATAATACATGTGTGAATACATAGACAAACAGAGTGTCACTAGTATGCCTCTACTTGACTAGCTCGTTAATCAAAGATGGTTATGTTTCCTAGCCATAGACATGAGTTGTCATTTGATTAACGGGATCACCTCATTAGGAGAATGACGTGATTGACTTGACCCATTCTGTTAGCTTAGCACCCGATCGTTTAGTATGTTGCTATTGCTTTCTTCATAACTTATACATGTTCCTATGACTATGAGATTATGCAACTCCCGTTTACCGGAGGAACACTTTGTGTGCTACCAAACGTCACAACGTAAATGGGTGATTATAAAGGTGCTCTACAGGTGTCTCCAAAGGTACTTGTTGGGTTGGCGTATTTCGAGATTAGGATTTGTCACTCCAATTGTCGGAGAGGTATCTCTGGGCCCACTCAGTAATGCACATCACTATAAGCCTTGCAAGCATTGTGACTAATGAGTTAGTTGCGGGATGATGTATTACGGAACGAGTAAAGAGACTTGCCGGTAACGAGATTGAACTAGGTATTGAGATACCGACGATCGAATCTCGGGCAAGTAACATACCGATGACAAAGGGAACAGCGTATGTTGTTATGCGGTCTGACCGATAAAGATCTTCGTAGAATATGTAGGAACCAATATGAGCATCTAGGTTCCGCTATTGGTTATTGACCGGAGAGGTGTCTCGGTCATGTCTACATAGTTCTCGAACCCGTAGGGTCCGCACGCTTAAAGTTACGATGACAGTTATATTATGAGTTTATATGTTTTGATGTACCGAAGGTTGTTCGGAGTCCCGGATGTGATCACGGACATGACGAGGAGTCTGGAAATGGTCGAGACATAAAGATTGATATATTGGACGACTATATTCGGACACCGGAAGTGTTCCGGAGAAGTTTCGGATTTAACCGGAGTGCCGGAGGGTTACCGGAACCCCCCGGGGAAGTATTGGGCCTTAGTGGGCCTAGAGGGGAGAGAGAGGGCAGCAGCCAGGAGGTGGCGCACCCCCTCCCAGGAGGAATCCTAGTTGGACTAGGAGAGGGGGGCGTAGCCCCCTTTCCCTCTCCCTCTCCCTCTCTTTCCTCCCCCCCTCTTTTCCTAGTTGGACTAGGAAAGGGGAGTCCTACTCCTACTAGGAGGAGGACTCCCCCCCTCTCCATGGCGCGCCTAGGGCAGCCGGCCTTCCCCTTGCTCCTTTATATACGGGGGCAGGGGGGCACCTCCAAACACACTTGATATACGATATTTTAGCCGTGTGCGGTGCCCCCTCCACCATATTACACCTCGATAATACCGTTGCGGAGCTTAGGCGAAGCCCTGCGTCGGTGGAACATCATCATCGTCACCACGCCGTCGTGCTGACGAAACTCTCCCTCAACACTCGGCTGGATCGGAGTTCGAGGGACGTCACCGAGCTGAACGTGTGCTGAACTCGGAGGTGCCGTGCGTTCGGTACTTGATCGGTCGGATCGTGAAGACGTACGACTACATCAACCGCGTTGTGATAACGCTTCCGCTGTCGGTCTACGAGGGTACGTGGACAACACTCTCCCCTCTCGTTGCTATGCATCACCATGATCTTGCGTGTGCGTAGGAATTTTTTTGAAATTACTACGTTCCCCAACATCGATAACCTTGGTTTCATATCTGAGGGAAATACCTACCGCCGCTGTGCTGCATCATCCCTTCCTCTTTGGGGAAATACTAAAGTAGCTTCAAGCGATATCAACCATCCGGCCTTGGAGCAGACGGACCAGGGTTGAAGTGGAGTCCGAGTTCCTTCCTATTCATGGCAGCCGACTCCTTTGCGAACTGAAAGTTGCGCTTGAAGAGATTGTCGTCACGACACCATAGAAGAGATGATGGGTCGGCATTTTCTGGCTGAGGTCCTCAGACCATGCAAGGATAGAAGCCTTGGGCAATAGCTCCAGGCTTCGTCTTGGGTTGCTTGTAAAGAATATCGCCCCATGGGCGCTTGATAGCATTCTTTTCAGCATACTCAGGAGTGACGAAGTTGTATTTGAACCATTGTTCAGCCCAATATCTTCGGATCCATTGTATTCTTGTCTTGCGCTGATTGTAACTTTCCTCACGATCTGACTTGTACAATTCAAACAGATCGGGAGGCAGATCCAGAGCAGTATTGCCACGGTGCTGCCTGCCACCCTTCCTTGCAGATTTCTCAGTAGCCATAATATTCAGACAGAGAGGCTTCAAGACAGTGAAAGGCTTCCGTCTACTTATCAAACAAGAACTAGCTTTAGGAGAGTCAATATGATCCTGTAAGAATTTTGCAAATGAATGCAGACTATGAGGAGTAAGGGATTCTCCCACGGACATGTACATGTGATAGCATTAGAGATGCGAGGGAAGGGGAAGAGGTCATATGCATTCTCAGAAGATTTTGAAGATAAATCAGTTTGAAGACATTGACCTCATAGTGCGACGACATTCACTTATTTGAAGTGACTTGGTTCAAAATTTGTACGAATCCATGAATAAGTAAAAGTGAGGAATCTAACTAGTTATGAAGCATAAGTGAATATTCTTTGCAAGATATGAGATTCAGAAAGAGAAAGATCCAGATTTGGAAGTGTAGAAACAACTTTTGGTTGAGGTGGATGGATTTGACAGATCGAAAAGGCTGTAAAAAGCGAGATATATTTACCACAGATGAACTGCTAGACGAGGCAAAACGGATGCCGAGCAGTCCAATCTCCTGCGGCCTAACTTGGCGGCGGAAGACACCTACGGCGGCGATGGAGAAGACGAGGTTCGTGGCCGGCATGAGGATGGCGTCGAAGAGGTCGCGGCAGCTAAGCGCTTCGTCTTCGGCGTCGACGCGAGCTAGCGGTGGCGCTAGGGTTTGAGCGAGATGGCGAGGTGGGAGAGGAGATAATGACCGCGTGGGTGTGTATTTATAAGGTAAAGGGCTGCACAACGCAATTACGCAGGTGCCCCTGGCGGTTCACATCTGATGGACACGTGGCATGCATGCAACTCATTGAGAGTTGCTCCATGTTCCCACGCGCGCCTGGTTTGTCGGGTGGTCGTTCAGGCTTCTCCGGTATCCAGGCGAAAGAGATATGGCATTAAAAACAGATTTAAATGTGTGTCTCTGTATCTTCAGCTGACAAGGACGCAATGAAGACATTTGACACATGTCAACAGAATGCATACGACTAGATAGATAGAAAAGAAGCACAGAAGGGGTTAGGGTCCGATCACATTCACTTAGTTCAGAAAATGGCAAGTTTGAAGACATAGCTATAAGTGAATGTTGTAGATGACAGAACACACACACACACACAAATATATATATATATATACATACATAAACACTATTCTAATCACGTGATGAGAATATTATTCTGATCACAACCTAACCTGCCTAGGCAATAATACGTTGAACTTCCCCCAGTGCTAGGTTGAACTTCCGCAAAACATTGCCCAAATGGGGCTTGCGATATACTGTTGGAAAGCTATGGACACGAGTATCATGACTCAAGTTAAATTTTTGGCAAAATGTAGGCGGTTTAAGAGCAGTTTTGAAAACCGTTTTTTCTTCATACAAAAAACATGAATCGTATTTTTGATCGCATTTCTAAACCGTTTATCGGAATGAGGCAAATAATATGGCGTTGGAAAGCTACTGCAAAACCGCTCCTTCCACATGTTGAAAGATTTCTCTAATTCCCTACGGATAAAGAGTAATTTGGAAAATCGTAGAATTTCACAGACCGAACAGCCGAGTTCGTATTTTCGATGCCAATTCTAAACATCTAATCCAATTGAGGCAAATGGTGTGGCGTTGGAAAGATTATGAAAATGTGCTACTTTTTCATGTTAAAAGTTTTTTCTAATTTTGAACGGTTTAAAAGTAATTTAGAAAATGATCAAGTTCCACCAAATTCGTATTTTCAAGCTAATTTTTTAACCGTACGTCCGAATGCAGCAAATGATATGGCGTTGGAAAGCTTGAGGAAATGCGAAAATTTATGGTATATATTGTTTCTCCCAATTCCTTATGATTTTAAGTCAATTCTGAAAATGGCTAAAATGTATTTTTGCCATAATTTGTTCAAACTTTACCCGAATGGGGAAAATAATATACCATTGAAAAGCTACGGAAAATGTGAAACTTTTTCATGTTAATGGTTTTCTCTGATTCCTAGCTGTTTTCAAATAATTTCGAAAATGGCGAGATCATTCGTTCCGCCTTTATCGCAAAACAGATTCTTCGAAAATGCACCGCGTGAAGAACTTGAACTTCTCGGCTTTTCTACTTGAACTTCACTCTATTTTTGCACGTGCTTTTTTTGCTCGTAGCTCTCCATCCACTCAATGGAATTGAGCAAGTGATATACCGATGGAAAGCTGCTGTAAACACGCAACATTCCCGTGTTGATCATTTTTAATACTCGCGACGATTTTAAAAGTTTTTCATCTGAAATTCATTCAGTGTAGTTGGTGAACTTCCTGCTGTTTTCACTTTGAGCTTCTGTGACATATTTTCGTTTGTAATTTTCTCATCCATTTCGTCAGTATTACAAAAATGATATTCCTTTTGTACAAAACCTCTCTCACAATAATTTTTTTAACTTTCTCCGACCGAGGACTTGAACTTACACAAATGATATTCCTATCGTTCTGAAGTAAATTAGAAAATGACGAGATCATGATTTCTGCCTTCATCGCGAATGAAAATGCACTGCGTGAAGTAGTTGAACTTCTCAGGCATGTCTGTCTGAACTTCACTCTGTTTTTGACGTGCTGTTTTTTGCCCATATCTCCCAAACCACTTACTGGAATTGAGAAAAAATGATATACAAATACAAAGCTGTTGAAAACACACAACTTTTTTGTGTTGATCAGTTTTTCATACTCGCGATGTTTCAAAAAAAATATTTAATGCGTAAAAATGTGTTTTTAACGCTATACATAAAAACTTTTAAACCATTCATTGGAATAAAGCATACAATATACCGTTGGAAAGCTTATGAATAGGAGCATCTTTTTTATGTAGATAGACGTTACAAATTTTTGTCATTTGAGAGCAGTTTTGAAAATGGCAAAAACAACGTCGTTTTTTGCCTGTTTTTTACATGTAATTGAAGGTCGGACGTCTCGCACTAGAGATCTTGAACTTCACCGGGAGGAGCACGAGAACTTCTTGCAACAAACCTTTTAAGCTTTTTGTTTTCTATTCTTATATTCTTACCGGAAACGCATTCCGTGTAGTAGTTGGACTTCCCACTATTTTCACCTTGAACTTCTGTCACGTATTTTTTGTTCAACCTCTCTCACAAGAATTTTTGAATTTTCTCGGGCCGAGCACTTGAACTTCCAGCAACGGTGAAAATCCTTTTTTATGAATTTTTAACCGGTCTATTTTTAAAATTTGAACTTCTTGTTATTTTGTTTTTGAACTTCTTGTGTTTTATCCTTTAATAATGAGCAAAATCTGAACTTTTTGCAAACATCAAATAACTCCTTGTTTTTAATTTGAAGTTCTTGGTTTTATTTCTTTTGGTGACGGACAAAATCCTACTAGCCCGTCCCATAATGGAAGATGCTTTTGCAAGCTAACATAGTTTGCAAAAACGTCTTACATTATGGGACGTATGGAGTAGTTTTTTAATAAACATCGAGCCGCTCTATTTTTCAGATTTGAACTTCTATAAATTTGTGTTGAGATGCTTTGTTTTTCTAGTTTGACCTTCTTGTGTTTGTAATAAACATTGGACTTCTTCATCTTTAAATTTTAACCTCTAGGTCTTTTGTAGAAACGGGGAAATGCAAAAAAAATTAATTTTTGAAATGAACGATTTTTTAAATTTCAACTTCTAGGTTTTTTCAGAAATGGGAAAAATCCATTTTTTATGAAGAAATTGAACTACTCATACTTTTACCCTTCGTGGGATATTTTTTACAAACATCAAATTGTTTCTCTTTGTACACGCATAATGGTTTATTCAAACTCTCCATTTTATTAAATTTGAACTTCGAGAGTTAACATTTTCTAAGTGACGCTTTTTTCCTTCGTATATGAACATCGAACTTCTCTTTCTTTTTTAGTTTGAACCTTTTGATTATTGGAGAAATCCGAATTTTGTAATAAACATCTAACCTCTTCGCTTATTAAATTTGAACATCTAGTTTTTTTTACCTTCTTCATTATTTAAATTTGAACTTTTAAGTTTTTTTAGAAACAGGGAAAACCCTTTTTTATAAACTTTTTGAACTACTCTGTTTTTTAGTTTGACCTTCTTGGATTTGTAATAAACATTGAACTTCTCTGTTATTTAAATTTGAACTTCTAGTTTTTTTAGAAACGGAGGAAATCTATTTCTTCTTAAATAAACATCGATCCATTTTTTGGGTAAACCCTCAGGGGTTTCCCCGACTTTTCAATTTTTAACATAGAACTATTCGCTTATTTTTCTTTTCAAGTTTTGTATTTTCTTATTAAGTTTATTCTACTTTGCAGGTTTTATTTTGACCACTAGATCTTAAAAAAAATTCTGCCTCGCGTGTAATATTTGAACTTCAGGTGTTCACTTTTTTCGGACAAAATTGATGCAAAAGAAAAGTATTTTCTGGATGCATCATACATTTGTGTACCTAACTTCGATCCATCTCGAAATCAAAATTCTGGAGCTCTTATATATATCATAGTCAAGAAACGTTAGTCTTTTGTAGGCATATCAACAAACATGTATAGAGCACGAAACCATATCTGATTAAACAAAGTTTTTGTGAGTATTAATTAGACTTAACATCGCGTTCATGCCACCACCACACATTTTTTATCCTTCAAGTATATGTGACTAAACTGCTGCTAGAGGTATGTTTCTTGTTTTTCAATGAAGTGTTGTAATATATTTACATGAACACTCGTTCAGGTAACTACCAATGATTCTATGTCTGAAAAATGTAACCATTGTTTTTTTGTCCATCTTGCTAAAGGTGCGAATGTTGGGTGTTTTCCACCACAAGTTTGCTCGTGTCCTCTCCTATTTGTATTTTCTAACCACCGCATCATCTCTCTCTTATCCATTTTTATTCTCCATGGCTCCATGTGATGTAACAGCCGATGCCCAAAGCTAGCAAAACAGTAGCTGATCCACCAAACAAAAGGCACAGTGTACAGTAGAACAAGTAGTACAGCGGCTAGATTGTGCTTCATTTGGAGCCATCTTTAACGCAGAGTACCAAAAGCAATTTTACTCTATTAGTAGGCCGCGTACAAGCCGACCTGCCGTTTTCCCTGTAACTCTGAACTATCATTAGTCTGACACGGAACAAACACAACGCAGAATCTAACACAGAAGTGACTCACATACAGAGGAGCATAGGAGGTCAATGGGCTACGGGTGACAGAGAAGAGGTTGAGCATTGGCTGTAGAAGCCCCATGCTTCCATGGGCGAGGTGGTTGTGGTCGGAGGATGGGTCCGGCGACCCCCGCACTCAGGATCCAAGGCTTGGTGTGGGGCTTGGCTAGGCGCCAGCCTCAGAGCTCAGGCAGAGGCCTGATGCGTTGCAGCAGGCAGGATAAGGAAGCACATCACCATGGCCAGCCTACTGTTGTGGAACTTCCCCATATTGCTGTAGTAGGACTTCACCGCGGTGGGGGATTGACGGAGCAACGAGGAGAGGAGGCAGCGGGCCAGAGGCCGTCGTCTCGAGCAGCTCCAGCCATGGCCACAACGACGGTGGTTGCCGTATGCCCACAACCAATAAACTGTCCCGCGTTCGGCTGGCCACATCCGCGTCGCGTGGTGGCAGATGCGAGATCCATTTCATGACGGCGCGCGGGATTGCAGGGGGCGAGGCGTGCGGGCTCGGTTTGGGCGGCGCGTGGGTGCCGGCCGGTTGGGACGGCGTGCAGAGGCAGCTATGACGCACTGGAGAAGGCAGCCGATAGCGCGACGGCGGGGAGGTCGATTGGCGGCGCGCTAGGCGGAGGCGGGGAGGTCGGCCCACGACGCATTGGGCGGCAAGTCGGGAACCACGTCTCGGCGGCTAGATCCGGACGCGTGGGTTGCAGGCGGCGGCGGCGGGTGGAGGAGGGGGGTCGCCGGTGGGTGGGTAGTGGGTATCGAGGTGCGGGAGGTGCGGAACAGACGACCTTTTTTTTGGTCGGTCGAGCTCGGGAGGAGCTCCGCGCCTTCTATATCCGGATTAGAATAGTGTTGTCCTATATATATCATAAGACCAAATCAACATTGCGAAGATAAACCTTGAAGTCAAATCAATGTTGAAGACAAACCAAATACGAAGATAATGCAACGCCGAATGAAAATCTTTGAGAAAGTTTGGTGATGGCATTACCCACCGTATAGGCAGTATTAGTCCCAGACACGACGCACAATTATCGTGGCGCTCCGAAGTCAAATTTCGCGTTAATGTATTCACACTTATTGGGTAAGTCTTGATTACTTGAAGATATACGTTACTTCATATGTTGCACATCTAAGTCATCAACATGCATAAGCGTTAGGATGTGTGTCTAATCACTGGACATTCGAGGATTCTAAGATATTTAGCTCACACCGCAGCTTGCCAAACCTTTTCTCATCCAAGGGCTTTGTGAAGATATCTGTCAATTGCTCTTCAGTGTTGACGTGAATGATGTCAATGTCTTCCTTCATGACATGATCTCTAAGAAAATGATGACGGATCTGAATGTGCTTTGTCTTCGAGTGCTGAACTGAGTTGTTGGCAATCTTGATGGCACTCTCATTGTCGTAGTAGAGTGGCACATGCTTTAGGTGGATGTCATAGTCCTTGAGAGTTTGCTTCATCCAGAGAAGCTGAGCGCAGCAAGATCCAGCAGCAATGTATTCAGATTCTGCAGTGGAGAGTCATACACAGTTCTGCTTCTTTGAAGACCAACAGACAAGAGATCGTCCAAGAAAGTGACATGTGCTAGATGTGGACTTGCGATCAACTTTGTCACCAGCATAATCAGCATCTGAGAATCCAACTAGATCAAACTCGGAGCCCTTTGGATACCATAATCCTAGTGTTGGGGTGTAAGCCAAATATCGAAGAATTCACTTCACAGCTAAGTGATGCGATTCCTTTAGTGACGCTTGGAACCGGGCACACATGCAAACGCTAAGAATTATATCAGGCCTAGATGCACATAAGTAGAGTAAATAACCAATCATGGAGCGGTATACCTTCTGATCGAACTCTTTACCGTTGTCGTCGGGGCCCAACTGGCCTTTGGTTGGCATTGGCGTCGTGTACCCTTTGCAGTCTTTCATTCCAAACTTCTTCAGGCAATCTTTGAGGTATTTCTGTTGTGATATGAAGATGCCATTTCTCTGCTGATGGATTTGAAGACCAAGGAAGAACTTCAGCTCACCCATCATGGACATCTGATGTTGCTCTTGCATCATATGCCCAAATTCATCACTGTATCTCTTGTCAGTGGAGCCGAAGATAATGTCATCCACATAGATTTGGCATACAAACAGTTCAGCATCACATGTCTTGTGAAGAGAGTGAGATCTAGAGAACCAGGTTTGAAGCCTTTGCTCTTCAAGAAGTCTTTGAGTGTGTCATACCAAGCGCGAGGAGCTTGTTTGAGGCCATACAGTGCCTTCTTGAGCTTGTATATCATGTCAGGATGCTTTGGGTCTTCAAAACAAGGTGGTTGTGCAACATACACTTCTTCTTCAATCTTGCCGTCAAGGAAGGCACTCTTTACATCCATTTGGTACAGAAGAATGTTGTTGTGGTTGGCATATGCTAGCAGTATGCGAATGGCTTCAAGCCTAGCCAGAGGAGCAAAGGTTTCATCGAAGTTAATCCTTCAACTTGTGTGTAACCTTGAGCAACGAGCCGAGCCTTGTTTATGATAACTTGACCATGCTCATCTTGTTTGCTGTGATAGATCCATTTGGTGCCGATGGTATTGTGCTTGCGAGGATCAGGAAACTTTACTAGCTCCCATACATTGTTCAGCTCAAACTGTTGAAGCTCTTCTTGCATAGCTTGAATCCATTCAGGTTCCATGAAGGCTTCATCAACTTTCTTGGGTTCAGATATAAAGACAAATACAAAGTGCCCATAGAAATTTGCTAGCTGTGTTGTTCTTGAACGAGTGAGTGGACCAGGTGCATTGATGCTATCAATTATCTTCTCAATCTGGACTTCATTTGCTACGCGAGGATGTACTGGACGAAGAATTTGCCCTTGCTGATCATTGTCTTCATCTTCAGCATTTGCTTCAGGCTGAGCAGTGTCTTCATGCTGATTAGGTGCAGAAATGATGATTTCCTCTTCAGCCTATTCCTCTCAGGGTATGATTTCTCCAATACCCACAAGCTTGATAGATTCACTTGGTGTAGCTTCATCTAGCACATTTGGCAGGTGGTCTCTTTGCGAGCTGTTAGTCTCATTGAACCGCACATCCACAGTTTCAACCACTTTGTAGTGAAAGAGGTTGAAGACTCTGTAGGAATGCGAATCCTTTCTGTAGCCAAGCATAAAACCTTCATGTGCTTTCGGTGCAAATTTTGAAGTGTGATGTGGATCCTTGATCTAGCACCTAGCACCAAATACTCTAAAATAGCTGACAATTTGGCTTCTTACCAGTCAGGAGCTCATATGATGTCTTCTTTAGGAACTTATGAACATAAACACGGTTGGTGAGTGGCATGCAGTGTCAATGGCCTCAGGCCAGAATTTCCTTGGAGTCTTGTACTCATCAAGCATCGTTCGTGCCATCTCAATGAGGGTTCTGTTCTTGCGCTCCATGATGCCATTCTATTAAGGTGTGTATGGAGCAGAGAACTCGTGTGTGATGCCCAATGTATCAAGATAAGTGTCGAGGCTGTGTTCTTGAATTCTGTGCCATTGTCACTTCTGATGTGCTTGATCTTGATGCCATAGTTGGTCATGGCACGATTGGCGAATCGTCTGAAGACATCCTGCACTTCAGTCTTGTAGATAATTATGTGCACCCATTTATATCTTGAGTAATCATCAACAATGACGAAACCATAGAGGCATGCAATGGTAGTAAGGGTAGCGTAGTGAGTAGGGCCAAAGAAATCCATGTGAAGCAGCTCGAAGGGACGCGTTGTCGTCATGATTATCTTTGAGGGATGCTTGGCCCTAGTCACCTTTCTGGCTTCACAGGCACCACATAGATGATCCTTGTTGAACTTGACGCCCTCGATGCCTATGACACGCTTCTTCTTCGCGAGAGTGTGCAAGTTACTCATGCCCGCATGCCCTAGCCTCCGATGCCAGAACCAGCACTATGAAGCTTTTGCTAGAAGACATATGGCCAACTGTGGTCCTGCGGAGAAATCTACCATATACAGATCGTCTTTTCGATACCATTCGAAGACTACAGATTTGTCAGATTCCATAAGCATAAGGCAATGATATTTTCCAAATATCACAATCATGTTCAGATCACAAAGCATTGAGACATACATTAAGTTGAAACTAAGGGATTCAACAAGCATCACTTTATCCATGTGTTGATCCTTTGAGATTGCAACTCTACCTAGGCCCAATACCTTGCTTTTACTAGTATCAGCAAATGTGATGTGACTTTTGTCAGATGGGCGTAGGGTTGAATCCATAAGAAGACTTCGATCACCAGTCATGTGGTTAGTGCATCCCCTGTCCATAATCCACTCAGTAGCCTTCGGAGTCGTACCCTACAATGCAGTTTGGGGGATAGGCTTCACAAAGAGAAGTGTGAAGCATAAACATTTGACGAACAAGCATACTATCAAAGTTCAGAGCCTTGTTAGGGTAGATAGGATGATTGTCAAGAAATCCTGGGACGAAATACATAGTAAGACCATTTTGGCACTTTATGTTGCGTACCACAAGATGTTTTAGGTCCCCAGCATAAGCATCAGAAGCCTTTGATTTCCGGTTGGAGACCTTCCCTGCAAAAGAAAGTTAATTCTTCTTAACCACCCACATCTACAGGGGTGGCTTAGAAGCAATGAGTCTAAGTGCAGCATCTGAGAACTTTGGCTTTGGAGCCCTAGCAAATAGCCTTGCAGAAGGTGAATAATACTCATAAGAATAAGCAGAAAAGTTCTTGGTCTTATGAACATAGTAGTTTGATGAAACACACTCATATTCATAAGTCTAAGTATGGTTTCCCTGCAAAACATTGGTGTTAGGGTGACCCTGGTGGGTCCTCTATCTATATGAAGCCTTTGGACCATATGAAGCCTTTGGTCTGTGGTTTGTCTTCTTCCCAGGTGGTGTCATGATGACATTCACAGGAAGCTTCTCGAGACAGCTTTTGGGGACCCAGATCTTCTTCAAGGGTGGTCCATTCCTGCAGTTAGTACCAATATACCTGGCAAACACTTCACCATTCTGATTCTTAAACAATTTATTATTTGCATCAAAGGATTCATCAATGATAATAGGGTTAGCACAAGTGAAGCCAGATAAGGTAGATGGATCCACTGAAGGTCCCTTTGTGGCAACCCATGTGGTTTTGGGGTACTGCTCAGGCTTCCAGTATGAACCATCAACATTCATTTTCCTCTCAAACCCAACACCCTCTTTCCTAGGGTTTCGGTTCAGAATCTGTTTCTTCAGGACATCACAAAGTGTCTGATGCCCTTTGAGGCTTTTGTGCATCCCTGTTTCAAGCAATGTCTTCAACCTAGCATTCTCATCAGTAATAGTAGTGGTATCCTTAGAAGAGGGGTTAGAAACCACATCAGCAGTTGAAGATATTGCAACAGTAGCAACAGTAGAGCATTCAGCAACAGAGACAACATTATCATGCTCAAGACATTTTAAATAGGGTGGCTCAAGGTCTTCCTGAGTGGAACTGATCTGTTGAGCGTGAAGTGAATCGTTCTCCTTTTGAAGATCTTCATGAGACATTCTCAGATTCTCAAGTTCTTGCTTCCGTTGAAGATAATCATAGGAAAGCTTCTCATGAGTAGCTGAGAGAGTTTCATGACGACTTTCAAGTTCTTCGTACTTAACGTGAAGATTTTTGATGTCTTCAATTAAGGACCGAGTTTGATTCATTTCCGTGTCCAACAGGTTATCGCTTTTGCCTAATAACTTTTGAATATGTTCCATAGCAGTTTGTTGTTTAGTTGCAATTTTAGCAAGTGTCTTATAGCTAGGTTTGGATTCACATTCAGGTCATCTTCACTAGATGTTTGAAAGTAAGCATCGCGTGAGTTTACCTTGGCACCATGTGGCATGAAGCAGTAGGTCGGAGCAGAGTCATCCTCATCATCGGCTTCAGCGTCGGCAACGTGGCCATTGTCTTCGGTGTTCAAGATGGACTTGGCGACGTAAGCTGAAGCTAGAGCCAGGCTTGCCACACCTGAGTCAGACTCCTCCTCAGACTCCACCTATGCCTCCTCGAAAGCAAACTCCTCCTCTGAATCCATATCCTTGCCAACAAATGCATGAGCCTTGCTAGATGAGCTTTTCTTGTGAGACGAAGACTTTGATGAAGACTTGGAAGAAGACTTTGAGGATTTCTTCTTCTTCTTCTTGTCATCAGAATCATATTCCTTGCTCTTCTTCTTCTTCTTGTTAGATTCCTTGTCCCATTGTGGACACTCAGAGATGTAGTGGCCAAGCTTCTTGCATTTGTGGCATGTTCTCTTCTTGTGGTCACGAGTGGAAGCCTCATCATTTCTTGAGCTAGATCTTGAAGACTTTCCGAAGCGATTATTCTTGGAGAACTTCTGGAACTTCTTCACGAGCATAGCTAGCTCCTTTCCAATGTCTTCAGGATCATCAGAACTGCAGTCAGATTCTTCTTCAGATGAGGAAACGACCTTTGCCTTCAAAGCACGGGTTCGGCCATAGTTGGGGCCATAGATGTCCCTCTTCTCAGATAACTGGAACTTATGTGTGTTGAGCTTCTCAAGTATGTCAGACGGATCGAGATCTTTGAAGTCAGGATGTTCTTGTATCATCAGGGCCAGGGTGTCGAATGAGCTGTCAAGTGATCTCAGGAGCTTCTTGACGATTTCGTGCTTGGTGATCTCAGTGGCGCCAAGTGCACGAAGCTCATTTGTGATATCAGTGAGGCGATCAAATGTGAGCTGGACATTCTCATTGTTGTTTCTCTTGAAGCGGTTGAAGAGGTTGCGAAGAACATCAATCCTTGAATCTCTCTAAGTTGAGATGCCTTCGTTGACCTTGGAGAGCCAGTGCCAGACTAGCTTCGCAGTTTCCAGTGCACTCACACGGCCATACTGTCCTTTGGTCAGATGACCACAGATGATGTTCTTGGCGGTCGAATCCAGTTGAATGAACCTCTTGACATCAGCAGCGGTGACACCTTCACCGACCTTGGGAACGCCATTCTTGACGACATACCAGAGGTCGACATCAATGGCTTCAAGATGCATGCGCATCTTATTCTTCCAATAGGGGTAATCTGTGCCATCGAAGACCGGGCACGCAACGGAGACCTTGATTATCCCTACAGTCGACGTAGCTAAAACTCCAAATGGTTAAACCGAATCACACAGAACAAGGGAGCACCTTGCTCTGATACCAATTGAAAGTGCTAACTATCAACTAGAGGCGGGGGTGAATAGGCGATTTTTATGAAAGTCTTCAAAACATGAGGTCTTTGAAGACAAACAGTAGAAATGAACCTATTGATATGCAACGGAAGATAGACTACACTAGACAAGCCATAGTCAAGTAAGCAATGTAGTGAAAGCACGAAGACTATCAACAGCTAGGTAGAATGGACCAGGATTGAAGACAGTATGAAGCCAATCAGGAAATAGTCTTCACTCATTGAAGTCAAACAGATCAGACAAGCAAGCAATGACTTCATGAAGACAAACAGTAAAGTAAAGGGAGGTGGGGGATAGAACCAGTTGCTTGGTGAAGACAAGGATTTGGTAGACCGGTTCCAGTTGCTGTCAGAACTGTACGTCTGGTTAGGGAGGCTGAGATTTAACTCAGAAGACCGCATCTTCACCTTATTCCCCTTGAGCTAAGGACACCCAGTCCTCGCCCAATCACTCTAGTAAGTCTTCAAGGTAGACTTCCAAACCTTCAGACTTCGTTCACCGGCGATTCACAATGGCTCTTTGATGCTCAGAACGCGATGCCTAACCGGCTGGAGGATTCATAGTCCTCAAGTGTAACAAGTCTTCAGGTCACGCGGACAGAAAGACTTCAGTGATGCCTAACACTCTTTGGCTCTAGGTGTTTTGGACTTTGTCCCCGCAAGGATCTCTCTCTCAAATGCTTTGGAGGTGGGTTGCTCTCAGACGACAAAAGCCATGTACTAACTCTGAGCAGCCACCAGTTTATGGTGTAGGGGGTGGGCTATTTATAGCCACGAGGCAACCCGACCTGATATGTCCGAAATGACCCTAGGTCACTAAGGATGTGTCCAATGGTCGGATTTCAAACACGCGCGACAGCTTTACTTGGGCTACAAGCAAAGTTGACTCATCCAGCTCTGGATAAGATTTGCACTCATTGTGTTCGCTCGAACACATAGGATTTTGGTTGAGCATCACATCAGTTACTCTGACTTTGTTCACTTGGACCCCACTTAACAGTACGGTGGTTCCTATGACTCAACAAAGAAGAAAAGGAAACTATAAAACAACTATGTCTTCGCACTCCATACTCTTCAAGTGAATGTCTTCACATGTCATAATCTTCATCGTGAATGTCTTCACGAACCACCATTGTCTTCAATGTGTTCACACATTTTTAGGGGTCATCTCTGGTAGGTAAACCGAATCAATAAGGGACTACTACTTGGGTTATCCTGCAATTCTCACAAACACATTAGTCCCTCAACCAAGTTTGTCGTCAATACTCCAAAACCAACTAGGGGTGGCACTAGATGCACTTACATTATGGAAGTGGAAAGTTCAGTGATGATAATTTTGGTATTGTCATGGAACACTTCTACGACAAAACAGGTAGGACTATCTTGATTTTGTCATAAAATCGTCATGGCTGTACATGCATGACAGAAAACATGACCTACTTTGACAAACATGTATCATCACGGAAGTGTTTTTTTGTAGTGCCACCATTGCTCGTTTTGCATCGCCGAACAACTTGAGTTCCGAGGATTCTTCGGACGAGTGGTTCCTTGTGTGCTCTCCTTTCTTTTTGCCACATTTGACATAAGGGGGGGGGGGACATCAAGAAGTTAGATGAGCGGATCATGTGCAGGGGATTTGATTTTGCAATTTTCTTTTCCTCGAACAGTTTGGTTTTTCACAGTTGAACTCTTTGCTTTCTAGTGGTCGTGAACTTTAATACCACCAGATGTGGTATTGGTAGACTTCATCGTCATGTAACATTAATAACCCCTGCAATGTTATTTGCTTCTGTATCTATGCTTGCAGGTGTTATCAAAACTTATACTCCTACCATGATTATTATTGCATATCTAACTTGCAGGAGAAAGGAGAAAATAGAGAAGTTGAAAATCCTCATTTCTCTAAAGATAAACATACCAATGTGTCTCGTGAACATTTATGTTTACAAAGTTCTCATTCGCTATCTAACATGCAGGAGAGTACTTTCTGAGGCATATCTATCTCGAGCAAAATTCTTTCGTATTCATTGCTCTGATATTATTCGAGTATCTAACTTGCAGGGAATTCATATGTCTTGATTGGATCTGAAACCGTGTTCTGAGAAAATCTTCATGGATTATTTTTTGCCACAAATCATCTCAAAGTATTCATACTCTATAAGAAATCTTCTTCAAAGATTTTATGTTGCAGGAAATATCTCAGACGTCACCATGTGCATTGATCAAATTCTTGAGTCGTATCATTTCTCAATGCTACTCATCTGAAGATTCATCTCACCCCTCCCCATAACACACATTAAATCCATAACTTCCAATACCAATATCTTCAATAAGATGCATACATTCAAGGGGAGTGTAATTTATCTTCGAATTATATCTCCTCGATTAATTCTTTTTTGCATTACTTTTAATTACGCTTGATCTATCTTTCGATGTGCTCTGTTTGTAAGCAATCATCCAAAAAGTGGGAGGTTGTTGGTGCAATGGTTTGCCCCTTGTGTTTTGGAGATTGTTGTCACAAACAGGCATGGACTAATTTTTTGCTAGTGCACACAGAGATAAATAATCAATTGAAGCCTGAGAAGAATGATGTATCCAGTGAGAAATTCGAAGAACTTCACTAAAGATTATCTGCGTAGCACAGAATGATGAGCTACATGTCGAGAAGACGTGAAAGCAAGAGTATTGTATCGAAGGAATTGGCCGCTTAAAATTATTGCTAACATTAAGCAATATATGTTTGAAATATTCAAGGAAAAATGACTGCAGTCAAGAAGATTGAAGACAAAATGAAGATGTAACATTCTTTTTGTTGTTCTTTCTCTCATTTGAGTCAAAGAACCTTCTTGATATTAAGAGGGGTATACTTTCTCGAAGCTTAGGTCTGATGTGATGCTTAGCCAAAACCTATGAAAGACTAAGAGAAATCTCTTATTGTTTCGAATGATTACTTGTCAACAGAAGAAGTTGTTCTTCGGTGCGGCAGGAGATATCTTTCAAACTGTGGAGTTAGCATTTCTTTCTCCCCAAGGAATGTTACCGTTGTGCTAAAAATCCGACCATTGGAAATGTGTCGTTCAGTCATTGGCTGATCCACGTGTCCAATTTGGTCATTTGCCATCAGGGAGGGCTGCGGCTATAAATATCCACCTCACTCCAACATTGTCTTTTGGCTGCTCAGCTTAAGATTTCTAAGAAGATTGATTGAGCATTCCCTCTTGAGAGATTTGATTTTAAGATCCACTGAGAAAAAACCAAGAGCCAAAACTTAGACAATGATTGAGCATCATAGTAGATCTCAGTTAGAATTCTTGTACCTATTACTCTTGAGAGCTGCACACTCCCTGGAGAGAGAGAGATAGAGAGAGAGATCACATGTAGGTCATGAGTCACAGAGATAGAGGGGAGAAAGAGAGATTTTTTATTCTTTTTTCTATTGGGTCCCATGTGTAATTGGTAGAGGTGGGTGGGAGAGTTTTTTATTTTCCCTTTTCTTTGGGTGACTCCCCACATGTATGTGACATAGGTAGTCAGGGGTACAAATGTCCAAAGAATAGATCATAGCCGGTCAAAGGCCTTTGACAAGCAAAAATGGCACGGAAGGGCATTTCTGTAAGGCCACCTAACAGAAGAGGGGCAAACTTTAGCACATGATTTTTTTGAGCTAAAGATGAGAGTGGGCGCAAGTTAGGAAAAAATGGAATTGTCCCTCTTGAGTTAATGCATTCGCGTCAATAGAAGGAAGAAAATAATTCCGGTTGCTTGTTTGACCATCACTAATTAATGCGTACACATCTAGTAGTAAATAAGAACTGAAAGGCGCTAATTAGATACTAAAAACTAGACATGATGCATAATGATTCTACATTTCTAGATTAACTTATCAATGGTTGTACTTGTGTTGTCATGAATAGGATATAATCAATTCTGTTTACGGGAGAATTCTTATATTTCTTTTATGTAAGAATTTCTTCCTCAAACAAATAATGTGGTCTTCATTATTCTGATGCAACCACAAAGTGTACATGATATCAAAGGTTTTATTATGTGCATCACTGAATATTAATCCTTTTGATGGAATTAAGTCAACTATGTGATCTTTATTTAGGATATTTAATTATCATCACTGTATATCTTTTTATTAGAGATGATTTACAAATATTTGCATATCTATTAATTTGTGAATATAAAATAAGTAACCCATCTTGATGGGCCAGCCCGATTACCCACCCCTCGCCCCTGCGCGCACTATAAATAGCGACTCTCACAATCCTTCTTTAACCTAGAAGCCAACCACACCCTCCCCTCCCCCTTCATACCCGCCGCCACCTAGAATGACACCCTAAACTTGTTCTTACCTCTTGTTTCTATCACCACCAAACATCTATTTGTCATCCTCGCGGTGGAACCAGCCCACCACCAATCCCACTCCAGTCCTTGTTTTCTTTGAATTTGGTCAATTTCCCACCATCTCTTCCAGAAAGGAAGAAGAGGTCTTCATCGGACATAGATCGTAACCAATTCCAGAGGTACGAACACCCTGTTCAATATATGAGAAGTTTTATTAGTTCCCTCAAATTTAGATTATTATGATTGAAGTAGATTCCATTGTATACCTAATTTGACCTATTAAATTGTTCAAAAACATATGCAGCGCCTTGATCAGACGTAAGTGCACTACCTATTTTTGGTATCTCCGTAGATCATGGACATTTTGCACTCCCATGCCAGCACAAAATGGAGAGACTGGGCCAAACTATGTACAGATCTCGTGGAGGAAATCTCCAATCGGCTACTCACCTTTGACATTGCAGACTACATCCGCTTTCGGGCAACTTGCAAGCCATGGCGTGACTTCACTGATGACCCCCACACATGTGATGGGATGGATATCCGCTTTCGCCCACGCAATTGATCACGCTCGCTCACTGTGCATCCCCATCACGCCGCACCCTTCTCAATGTCACCACCGGTGCCTGTACCAACATTGACTTCCCGGATCTGGACACCCACCATCACCTCGGCACCGCCGATGGCCTCCTTGTTCTTGGCCATAAGCTCAATAATACCATTCGTCTTCTCCACCCATTCACTCGTAAGATCATCGAGTTCCCTTCACGCTGCGCACCATCCACATCGAATAGGCGCCTCCGAGTGAACTTATCTGCCATCAACGGTGCCGGCATAGATGACTCGACTGTTCCCAGTACGCTCGTTATTAGCCTCAGAAATGGTTTGCATCAAGTTATTTGTGCCAAGCCTAGTGATGAGCTTTGGGCTTTTGTGCAAGCTATCGACCAACGCTCGGCTAGCTCTGTTGAGAAGGTTAGAGGCCACTCGCCGGTGACCTTTGGAGGGCGATGCTACTTCACGACATGGGACGGCATAATAATGACATTGGATTTGAGCCCGGGCGTAGAACCACGTATGGTTTGCCTCCTAGATAATGACCCACGGTTGGTGAACAGTCATGAAACAATAATTTACTCCTATCTTGTCAGGTCCCATGATCGAATGCTCATGGTGCGGTACCTATTCGGTATGAACCTTCTCCAGAAAGGTGGATACAATGAAGAGGATATATTCATGTGGCAGGATTGCCCATCCCGTATGGAGGTGCTTGAGGTAGACCTCCCTAGGAGGAGATTGGTGACACAACATGGAATTGGCAGCCGTTGTGCGGCATTCGTTGGCGCCTCTTACATAGTCATGGTATCCACTGAGAAATTCCCTCGAATAATTTCCAATGCGCTGTACCTGAACTATTCAATGCAAGGAGTATTTCGTCATTTTGCTACCTACTGCTTTGAAGATCAGACAGCTATATCTGCAAGAGACTTTCAAGATCGTCGATTTGGCAAAAACTCTCCTTGTGCTTGCCATTGGGAGGTTGAAGATTATCTTATGTGTGATGTTGAGAAGGGATACCGTATGTAAGGTCATAAATTCACTAGTTGTGGCATTTATGGGCAATTCATTTGCTTCAAAACTAAAATGTTTTTTCTGCTATGTAAAATTTCATCTTAAATGTTGTTGCATCAATAAATAATGGGAAACTCCCTCTATCAAATGTTAAACCTATTGTATATGGAACCTTCCAATTTCCTAGTCGCTTGAGAAATAGGTCATTTATTAGAAACTTTTTTCTCCTGAAAAGATCATTTGAATAATCTGCTTCACAGGAATATTCTTGGCGATCAAGCCATATCTTACCATCGTGATTTAGATATTAAATCGATGACCATATGTCACATCCCAAAATTTTAAAATTAGGATATGAACATATAATACATATGCATGCCATGTTTTTACTGCATTTTTGATCTTTAGAAGTTAATCCAGTTATTTAAGGAACCCTAATTTATTATGGGATTTTTTAAATATTTCATATTAAGTCCATTTACATAAGATGGTTCCTAAAACATGCATTGGGGCTGCAAATATATTTCCTATGATCTATAATAGCCCCAATATTTTCACGTTCATTTCTGGATTTTTAGGATTTGAATTTGGAAATATTTAAACCCAGTTTAAAATTCAGAACACGGATCAGAGAGAAAACAAAAAAAACAGTATTCACCATGCCGACGACATAGCCCAGTAGCACTTCCCAGCTGGCCGCCACAGCAATTTTGGCCCACGACGTACTCACCCAACTAGACCGGTACACACGACACGACCAAGTTGTAGGTGTCTGGTCTTCATAAGATCCAATGGTGGACAACATGCCTGATCCCCCGCAGCCACTGACATGTGGACTGATCCCATCATCAACAATCTTTTGCGATTTTGACGGCACATGTCCCTGTGCACGATCCCACACCTCGCATGATGCAGCGCACCAACAGCCATCCCGACACCATAGTTAAATAGCCCTCGGCGCCCTAGACTGGTCCTCCAGACCCTAGTCGCTCACTTCCACCAAGTTTCTTGCAAACCACCAACTTCCTCTGCCTCCATAGCTAACTCTGGCAAAATGACTCTGTTGAGCCCATGTAAATCCCTTGCCCACCCTTCTTTCCATCCCACCCACGCTCTCTAGCATAACATTCTAACAACCTGAGTGTGTCCAAGGCAACCCCAGAGCACGACTTCGACCACCTCGATGCACTTCAACCGCCATGATCTCCATTACATTGAGTTAAGGACGAGGTCAAGCTTCTGACATTATCCAATCATTCAACTGTGACATTGGACATCATGTTGACCCATCGACGTGACCATAGGACCACGACATCACTAACTCCAGTGAAACATGTACACTTCCTACGCTGAGCGCAACTATAGCCAGGAATTCTGGCGTACGTTGGCGAGCCCTCGCACCACTGTCACCATCGTGTCACCTCACTCTGGCAGGTATAGTGCATGCAACCCTGCCACCCCTCTCTATAGCACCATAACCATGCTCCACCTTAGCTGATGTTTTCTCCATGGAGAAACTCCATCTCGCCAAACCCTAGAGCCGACTTTGCTACACCAGGGCGTCCATCAAGCCAGATCGCACACCTACATTTTAATTCAACTGAACTGGTATGTTTAATTTAGAGTCATTCATTACCACTCGATCCGATGAAATTGATTGATCACCATTCTAATTTCTTTAAATTAAATGAAAACACTATTAATAATTTACTTTTGTAGAAAAGACCCTGCAACTTACAACCATCAGAACTTTTTATTTGTAAGTCCATGTTAGGTTATTATTAATACATATTGACCCTCATTAGATGCACTATTCGATGGTACCAATTCAAATTTGAGTGAAACTTGTTGTAAAATGGTCCTTTAGATGTTAATTTTCATACTCCAACATTTAAATTTAAGCCTAATCAAACTTCATATTCATAGCGCTGCCATTGTAAAGTTTCACGAATCCTCCCATGGCAGCCATTTTCTTCTATCATGGAAGAGGTTTTAGAACCAATTAAAATTGTTACTCCCTCTGTTCATTTTATAAGGCCTTTAGGACATTTCAAACACGGTGTAAAGTAGCCCATTTTCAGTTGTGTGAAACGACTTATAAAAGTGAACGGAGGGAGTATTTGAATTGATGGTAAATTTTGGAATATGAATTCAAATTTGTGAAATTTTTTATTTGTGTTCCAAAAGTTAACAAATGACCAATAAAACCTTACCACCAAAGTTTGAACTTTCAAGTTCAAAGTTATGTAAGTTAGAATTAAAACCTCATTTCAACCTAGTATTTAAATCACATGTCCAAATAAAATGAATATTTTTTGCAAATATAGTAAAATTTTGATCACTGTCTATTTGAACTTCTCAGACCAACCCTAACCAATCATTTTTGAATTATTTAAAATTTTCATTCAAACCTAGTTGAATCATAACTTCCAATCACAATTGAATTTCAACACAAATCCTTTTTTACATTCATTCAAATGTTGAGCCCAAACCATTCAAACCTTCTGAATTCAAGTGGGTCATTAAATTTGTTGAATTGTTTCAAATGTGAATAAACCCTTGTTTGACCTTAATTTAAAAAACTACATACCCAAATGCCATAATTTTCTTTTGCACATTGAATCATGTGTTGTCCCTTAACTAATATTTGGTTATTGTTCTTTTTTATGCAAGTTTTCCCTTTACATGAATTATTGGTTCTTATGTAAGTACTCTTTTAAGTACAGATCATTAGGAGTGCAAGCCCTACTATTGTGAAGAGTGTGCCTTTGACAACAGCAACCATGGCAAGTGGATCATTTTTACCATATCACCTTATTTTCATTACACTACAAAAAAAACACTTTCGTGATGATACGTGTTTGTCACAGTAGCTCACATTTTTTGTCATGCATGTACAGCCATGACGATTTTATGATAGAATCAAGATAGTCATACCTGTGCTGTCATAGAAGTGTTCCATGACAATACCAAAATTATCATCACCGAAGTGTTCACTTCCATGACAATAAATGGCGCGTCATGGAAGTGCTTATGTCAAGGGTAACCGACATGTGGCATCCACCATAACGGGTCGCCGTTAAGCTATTGGGTCTAGTTTTGGATCCGATAACCCGTTAACAGCAATGACCAATGGCGATTTTCCATGCGTAAAATTCTCATTGGCCGCAGGAAACATGTGTCACCTCGTCATTGGTCAGATAGGTGCCTATGATATGTCGACATGTGCGACAGCCTAACACTGGCCCATTTAGCTTACAAAGGCCGGCCCGTTTGACTTGGTCAAAAGCTAGCGGGCTGACCCATGAAATGCATGTTAACGGTCTGTTTGCATATAGCCCATTTTACGGCCCGGTAACTCATGGCCCGTCATGGCGTTCCCGATATCGGCCCAACATCATCATATGGGCATCCAGTATAGTACCAACCCGTTTCAGTTTTGGCTCATGTATGGCCCACAACCTCTTTCAGCCCATACGTGGCCTTTCATATCTTTGGGCCCTTTAATGGGCTGCGGTGACTCTAGCCCATAATAAATAGTAAATTTCTTTATGCCCAGTAACGGCCCATGATTCACATGGGCTGTTTCCAACCCGTGCTAGCTTTCGGCCTACTGACGGCCCACACATTCTTGGGCTCCTTTCCGGCCCGCGATTACTTCTGGCCCGTTACTGGCATGTTCCCCTAATGGGCCAATTTCGGCATGTGTTTAGAATAGGCCCGTTTGTGGCATGTTAACTCATTGTGCCATTTCCAGCCCGTCCTATATTCTGGCCCATTAACGACCCGTTATGCCTATGACAGAATTAAGCTTTTGCTGTCTTCCAGCCTGCTCACGGCCCATTACCGTGCTGACCTGCTACCAATTACGCCTGTTTACGTCCCATGTGGGCCCATTTATCCAACGGCCTGAGGCTCACTGATTCTATGACCCGTTGGATGCCCATTTATCTGACGGCCCGTAGGAGGTCTGATAACCCACAAGTATAGGGGATCGTCTGTAGCCTTCTTCGATAAATAAGAGTGTCGAACCCAACGAGGAGCTGAAGGTAGAACAAATATTCCCTCTCAAATTCTATCGACCACCGATACAACTCTACACACACTTGACATTTGCTTTACCTAAAATAAGTATGAAACTATTTTGCAAGAATAAAACTATGAGTACTTTGCAAGAATAAAGGTACAAATAAATTGCAAGGTAATAAAATTGGATAGCTTTTTGTCAATAAGAAAGTAATTTGTCCCTAAGTAATCGATAACAAGTACCAGTAATCATTCTTGCAATTCTACATGAGTGAGAGGCATGAGCTAACATACTTTCTCTACTTGTACCATATGCACTTATGATTGGACCGCTAGCAAGCATCCGCAACTACTAATGACCTAAGGTCGTGAAACCCAATGATACGTCCATTTTGCATCATGCTTTTATATCGATATTTACTGCATTATGGGCTATTATTACACATTATGTCACAATACTTATGCCTATTCTCTCTTATTTTACAAGGTTTACATGAAGAGGGAGAATGCCGGCAGCTGGAATTCTGGGCTGGAAAAGGAGCAAATATTAGAGACCTATTCTGCATAACTCCAAAAGTCCTGAAACTCCACGAAAGTCAGTTTTGGAATATATAAAAAATATTGGGCGAAGAAAGCACCATCCACGAGGGTGGGTGGCGCGCCCTACCCCCCTGGGCCCGCCCCCTGCCTCATGGGCCCCCTGGCAGGCCTCCGGTGCCCATATTTTGCTATATGAAGTCTTTCGCCCTGGAAAAAATCAGAAGGAAGCTTTCGGGACGAAGCGCCGCCGTCTCGAGGCGGAACCTGGCGAAGCCAATCAAGGGCTCCGGCGGAGCTGTTCTGCCGGGGAAATATCCCTCCGGGAGGGGGAAATCATCACCATCGTCATCACCATCAATCCTGTCCTCGGGAGGGGTCGATCTCCATCAACATCTTCACCAACACCATCTCATCTCAAACCCTAGTTCACCTCTTGTATCCAATCTTTGTCTCAAAACCTTAGATTGGTACCTGTGGGTTGCTAGTAGTGTTGATTACTCCTTATAGTTGATGCTAGTTGGTTTATTTGGTGGAAGATCATATGTTCAGATCCTTTATGCATATTAATACCCCTCTGATTATGAACATGAATATGATTTGTGAGTAGTTACGTTTGTTCCTGAGGACATGGGAGAAGTCTTGATATAAGTAGTCATGTGAATTTGGTATTCGTTCGATATTTTGATGAGATGTATGTTGTCTTTCCTCTAGTGGTGTTATGCGAACGTCGACTACATGACACTTCACCATTACTTGGGCCTAGGGGAAGGCATTGGGAAGTAATAAGTAGATGATGGGTTGCTAGAGTGACAGAAGCTTAAACCCTAGTTTATGTGTTGCTTCGTAAGGGGCTGATTTGGATCCATATGTTTCATGCTATGGTTAGGTTTACCTTAATACTTCTTTTGTAGTTGCGGATGCTTGCAAGAGGGGTTAATCATAAGTGGGATGCTTGTCCAAGAAAGGGCAGTACCCAAGCACCGGTCCACCCACATATCAAATTATCAAAGTAACGAATGTGAATCATATGAGCACGATGAAAACTAGCTTGACGATAATTCCCATGTGTCCTCGGGAGCGTTTTCCTTTATATAAGAGTTTGTCCAGGCTTGTCCTTTGCTACGAAAAGGATTGGGCCACCTTGCTGCACCTTGTTTACTTTTGTTACTTGTTACCCGTTACAAATTACCTTATCACAAAACTATCTGTTACCGATAATTTCAGTGCTTGCAGAGAATACCTTATTGAAAACCGCTTGTCATTTCCTTCTGCTCCTTGTTGGGTTCGACACTCTTACTTATTGAAAGGACTATGATAGATCCCCTATACTTGTGGGTCATCAAGACTCTCTTCTGGCGCCGTTGCCGGGGAGTGAAGCGCCTTTGGTAAGTGGAATTTGGTAGGGAAAAATTTATATAGTGTGCTGATATTTACTGTCACTTGTTACTATGGAAAGTAATACTTTGAGGGGCTTGTTCGGGGTATCTTCACCCCAACCAGTAGAGCAAAGAGTTGCTCCTCAACCTACTGAAAATGTTTACTTTTAAATTCCTTCTGGTATGATAGAGAAACTTCTAGCTAATCCTTTTACAGGAGATGGAACATTGCATCCCGATTTGCACCTAATCTATGTGGATGAAGTTTGTGGATTATTTAAGCTTGCATGTATGCCCGAGGATGTTATCAGTAAGAAGGTCTTCCCTTTATCTTTGAAGGGAAAGGCATTGACATGGTTTAGGCTATGCGATGATATTGGATCATGGAACTACAACCGATTGAAATTGGAATTTCATCAGAAGTTTTATCCTATGCATCTGGTTCATCGTGATCGTAATTATATATATAATTTTTGGCCTCGCGAAGGAGAGAGCATCGCTCAAGCTTGGGGGAGGCTTAAGTCAATGTTATATTCATGCCCCAATCATGAGCTCTCAAGAGAAATTATTATTCAAAATTTTTATGCTCGGCTTTCTCTCAATAATCGCACCATGCTCGATACTTCTTGTACTGGTTCTTTTATGATGAAGACTATTGAATTCAGATGGGATTTATTGGAAATAATTAAACACAACTCTGAAGATTGGGAACTCGGTCAAGGTAAGGGGTCAGGTATAACGCCTAAGTTTGCTTGTGTGAAATCTTTTGTGGATACCGATGTTTTCCGTGAATTTAGCACTAAATCTGGACTTGACTTTGAGATAGTAGCTTCTTTCTGTGAATCATTTGCTACTCATATTGATCTCCCTAAGAAGAAGTGGTTTAAATATCATCCTCCCGTTGAAGTAAAAGTAGTTGAACCTATTAAAGTTGAAGAAAAGACTATCACTTATAATGTTGATCCTATTGTTCCTACCGCTTATATTGAGAAACCACCTTTCCCTGCTAGAATTAAGGATCATGCTAAAACTTCAACTATGGTTCGTAAGAGTAATACTAGAACATCTACACCCCCTGAGCAAATTAAAGTTGAACCTAGTATTGCTATGGTTAAAGATCTCTTGGTCGATAATATTGATGGGCATGTTATTTACTTCTGTGATGAAGCTGCTAGAATTGCTAGACCCGATACTAAAAATAAACATAGACCTGTTGTAGGCATGCCTGTTATTTCTGTTAAAATAGGAGATCATTGCTGTCATGGCTTATGTGATATGGGTGCTAGTGCGAGTGCAATACCTCACTCTTTATATGAAGAAATTATGCATGATATTACACCCGCTGAGTTAGAAGGTATTGATGTTACAATTAAGCTTGCCAATAGAGATACTATTTCACCAGTTGGGATTGTTAGAGATGTTGAAGTCTTGTGTGGGAAAGTTAAATATCCTGCTGATTTTCTTGTTCTTGGTTCCCCACAAGATGACTTTTGTCCCATTATATTTGGCAAACCCTTCTTGAATACTGTTAATGCTAAGATAGATTGCAAAAAGGATGTTGTTACTATTGGTTTAGGGGATATGTCTCCTGATTTTAATTTTGCTAAATTTCGTAGACAACCCCATGATAAATAATTGCCTAGTAAAGATGAAATTATTGGTCTTGCTTCTATTGCCGTGCCTCCTAACGATCCTTTAGAACAATACTTGCTAGACCATAAAAATGATATGTTTATGAATGAAAGAAGGGAAATAGATGAAGTATTCTTTCAACAGGGACCTATTTTGAAACACAATTTGCCTGTTGAAATTCTAGGGGATCCTCCTCCACCCAAGGGTGATCCCGTGTTTGAGCTTAAACCATTACCTGATACTCTTAAATATGCTTATCTTGATGAAAAGAAGATATATCCTGTTATTATTAGTGCTAACCTTTCAGAGCAGGAAGAAGAGAAATTATTGAAAACTATGAAGAAACACCGTGCTGCTATTGGATATACTCTTGATGATCTTAAGGGCATTAGTCCCGCTCTATGCCAGCACAAAATAAAATTGGAGAAAGACGCTGAACTGGTTGTTGATCACCAACGACGGTTAAATTCTAAGATGAAAGAAGTGGTAAGAAAAGAAATACTAAAGCTTCTGGAGGTAGGTATAATTTATCCCGTTGCTGATAGTCAGTGGGTAAGTCCTGTCCATTGTGTCCCTAAGAAGGGAGGTATTACTGTTGTTCCTAATGATAAAGATGAATTGATCCCACAAAGAATTGTTACAGGTTATAGAATGGTAATTGATTTCCGCAAATTAAATAAAGCTACTAAAAAGGATCATTACCCTTTACCTTTTATTGATCAAATGCTAGAAAGATTATCCAAACATACACATTTTTGCTTTCTAGATGGTTATTCTGGTTTCTCTCAAATACCTGTGTCAAAAGAGGATCAAGAAAAGACCACTTTTACTTGCCCTTTCGTTACCTTTGCTTATATACATATGCCTTTTGGTTTATGCAATGCACCAGCTACCTTTCAAAGATGTATGACTGCTATATTCTCCGACTTCTGTGAAAAGATTGTTGAGGTTTTCATGGGTGACTTCTCTGTATATGGAACTTATTTTGATGATTGCTTAAGAAACCTTGATCGAGTGTTGCAGAGATGTGAAGAAACTAATCTTGTCTTGAATTGGGAGAAGTGCCACTTTATGGTTAATGAAGGTATTGTCTTGGGGCATAAAATTTCTGAAAGAGGTATTGAAGTTGATAAAGCTAAAGTTGATGCTATTGAAAAGATTCCATGTCCTAAGGACATCAAAGGTATAAGAAGTTTCCTTGGTCATGCCGGTTTTAATAGGAGGTTCATTAAATACTTCTCAAAAATTTCTAGGCCTCTGACTAATCTCTTACAAAAAGATGTTCCTTTTGTCTGTGATGATGATTGTGTAGAAGCATTTGAAACACTTAAGAAAGCTTTGATTTCTGCACCTATTGTTCAGCCTTCTGATTGGAATTTACCCTTTGAAATTATGTGTGATGCTAGTGATTATGCTATAGGTGCTGTTCTAGGACAAAGAGTTGATAAGAAATTAAATGTTATCCAATATGCTAGTAAAACTCTAGACAGTGCCCAAAGAAATTATGCTACTACCGAAAAAGAATTTTTAGCAGTTGTATTTGCTATTAAATATCTTATGGAAAAGAAAGATGCTAAACCTAGACTTATTAGATGGGTTCTCCTACTACAAGAATTTGATTTGCATATTATTGATAGAAAGGGAGCTGAGAAGCCCGTTGCAGACAACTTATCTAGGTTAGAGAATGTTCTTGATGACCCACTACCTATTGATGATAGCTTTCCAGATGAACAATTAGCTGTCATAAATGCTTCTCGTACTGCTCCATGGTATGCTGATTATGCCAATTACATTGTTGCTAAATTTATACCACCTAGTTTCACATACCAGCAAAACAAAAAGTTTTTATATGATTTAAGACATTACTTCTGGGATGACCCACACCTTTATAAAGAATGAGTAGATGGTGTTATTAGACGTTGTGTACCTGAGCATGAACAAGAACAGATCCTACGCAAGTGTCACTCTGAGGCTTATGGAGGACACCACGCTGGAGATAGAACTGCACATAAGGTATTGCAATCCGGCTTTTATTGGCCTACTCTTTTCAAAGATGCCCGTAAGTTTGTCTTGTCTTGTGATGAATGTCAAAGAATTGGTAATATTAGTAGACGTTAAGAAATGCCTATGAATTATTCACTTGTTATTGAACCATTTGATGTTTGGGGCTTTGATTATATGGGACCGTTTCCTTCCTCTAACGGGTATACACATATTTTAGTTGCTGTTGATTACGTTACTAAGTGGGTAGAAGCTATTCCAACTAGTAGTGCTGATCATAACACCTCTATTAAGATGCTTAAAGAAGTTATTTTCCCAAGGTTTGGAGTCCCTAGATACTTAATGACTGATGGTGGTTCACATTTTATTCATGGTGCTTTTCATAAAATGCTTGCTAAGTATGATGTTAATCATATAATTGCATCTCCATACCTCCCATAGTCTAGTGGTCAAGTAGAACTGAGTAATAGAGAGATTAAATTAATTTTGCAAAAGACTGTTAATAGATCTAGAAAGAATTGGTCCAAGAAACTTGATGATGCATTATGGGCCTATAGAACTGCATATAAAAATCCTATGGGTATGTCTCCGTATAAAATGGTTTATGGAAAAGCATGTCATTTACCTCTCGAACTAGAACATAAGGCATATTGGGCCATTAAGGAGCTCAATTATGATTTCAAACTTGCCGGTGAGAAGAGACTATTTGACATTAGCTCACTTGATGAATGGACAACCCATGACTATGAGAATGCCAAACTGTTTAAAGAAAAAGTTAAAAGATGGCATGATAAAAGGATACAAAAGCGTGAGTTTAATGTAGGTGATTATGTTTTGCTATACAACTCTCGTTTAAGATTTTTCCAGGAAAACTCCTCTCTAAATGGGAAGGTCCTTACGTTATCAAGGAGGTCTATCGTTCGGTGCCATAAAAATCAACAACTTCGAAGGCACAAATCCAAAGGTGGTGAACGGTCAAAGAATCAAACATTATATCTCAGGTAATCCAATAAATGTTGAAACTAATGTTATTGAAACCGTAACCCCGGAGGAATACATAAGGGACACTTTCCAGAGCGTTTCAGACTCCAAAAAAGAATAGGTATGTGGTACGGTAAGTAAACCGACTCCAAAACAGTTCTAATAGCAATTTTTCTCCGTTTAGGAATATTTAAGAAAATAGGAAAATAAGAAGTAGTCCGGGAGGGACACGAGGCATCCACGAGGGTGGAGGGCGCGCCCTACCCCCCTGGGAACGCCCCCTGCCTCGTGGGCACCTCGTGTGCTCTTCGGACTCTGTTTTCTTGGACGATACTTCTTTTGGTTGGTAAAAATTCATTATATAATCTCCCGAAGGTTTTGACCACCGTACCACGCAAATATCCTCTGTTTTTGTTTCGAGCTGTTTTCTGCCAGAGTTGTCAAGGCCAGGCATCATGTCATCCCCTCCTCCAACAATGAGAGCGAAGGTGCTTGGCTAATGAAGATAGAGCTGAAGAGAGAAGAACCCGGGGAGATCAACAAGGATGATAGGATCAAGAAGGCCACAGAGGATCAAGCTCCGGCAGCAGAAGAAGAAGACATCCTTCAACCTTGATACGTCTCCAACGTATCTAATTTTTGATTGTTCCATCACTACAAAAAATACACTTCCGTGATGATACGTGTTTGTCATAGTAGGTCACGTTTTCTGTCATGCATGTACATCCATGACAATTTTATGACAGAATCAAGATAGTCATACCTGTGCTGTCGTAGAAGTGTTCCATGACATTACCAAAATTATCATCACGGAAGTGTCCACTTCCATGACGATAAATCGCGCGTCACAGAAGTGCTTTCGTCAAGGGTGACCGACACGTGGCATCCACCGTAACGGAACGCTGTTAAGCTATCGGGTCCGGTTTTGGATCCGATAACCCATTAACAGCCTCGACCAATGGGGATTTTCCACGTGTAAAATCATCATTGGCTGGAGGAAACACGTGTCGGCTCGCCATTGGGACAGATGTCATCCACTCATTGGACCCAAAGCGCCTATGATACGTCAACACGTGGCACGGCCCAACAGAGGCCCATTCATGTGAAAAGGCCGGCCCGTTTGACTTGGTCAAAAGGTGGTGGGCCGGCCCACGACAAGCCTGTTAACGGCCTGTTCGCATATAGCCCATTTACAGCCCGCTAACCCAGGGCCCGTTTACGGCCTATCCGAATTAGGCCCAGTAGCGTCATCTGGGCCGTCCAATATAATTCCAGCCCGTTTTAACTTCTGGCCAATGTATGGCGCATGACGTATTTCGGCCCATATGAGGCCCTTAGTAACCCTCGGCCGATTAACGGCCCGTGGTAAAACTGGCCCGTAATGAACAGTGTATCACTTTAAACCCATTAACGGCCCATTATTCCGTTGGGCCGTTTCCAGCCCATGTTATCTTTCGGCCTTCTCAGGGCCCATTTATTCTTGGGCTCATTTCCAGCATTTGTTTACTTTCGGCCCATTACTGTCATTTTCTGCTTGTGGGCCAAATTCAGCCCGTGGTTACAGTCGGCCCGTTTGTGGCCTGTTAATACGTTGGGCCGTTTTCATAGCGACATCAAATACGGCCGATTAACTATGGCCCGTTATGGTCGGCCCATGAACGGACGATTTCAACTCTAGTCCATTTACGGCCATAATGTGGTCTTTTATTGGCCCATGTTAACTACAGTAAATATGTAGCCCATGGTTAATGTGGCCTAGTTTTAAAAAATAGGTTATTGCGGCCACTAGCTAACCGTGGAAAAAGAACTGCACTAACTACAAGAAAACAAATAAACAAGACAATAAGGAAATAAATAAGCAAGCAACTTACGCTAGGCTATCACGGCTATTACACATATTACATCCACTGGGCATCAAAGTTCGCCACCAGTGCAAATATAGGGAACAAAGCCGCATATAAACGCCGTAGCAAAACAAGTCCAGAACTGAAACCAGTTCAGAAGAGCTCAAGAAACAATATCCTGGGTACCCATAATGCTGGCAAGATGCTTAGCAACCTTATTAACTTTCTCTTGTTTGGCGCTTAAATCCTCCAGCACTTGCTGTTGCACCAGAAAGTATGCATCTGAATTCTGCAGGGACTTCCTCAGTCCTTCGGCTTCCTGTCGCATAACATCTGATCGATGTCTTTCAACTTGAAGTTGAGACTCAAGAAGCTGAACTGATTCAGGCAGCGAGTACGAAGAGCTGGTGCCAGTAGTAGTAGCTAGTAACCCAAACACTACATCAAGACAGGACTTTGGGGTTGTCTCAGTGTCTTCAATATAGTTTTTATCAGCTTTCTTGGAGACCAACAGGGATGTCTCACTATCTTGAACCTTATCTGCATTACTTCCTTTACCATTGCATAATGGGGTACTCTTCTCCAATATTTTATCCGCGTTCTAAAAGAGAAACAAACAAACACATCAGAGGTTTACAATGTAGTATTTGAAACTCATTTTGGTAAACCAGTTCAGTAGTAAGGTGGACAAGATAACAGCATGAAACAAACATATATCTATGTAGTATGGTCACTGTATGGTCTATATCATTCTAATTTATGTTGCCCAATCAGATAGATACAGTTCGAATCATATCTATTTAAGACCAAGCAGCATAGACAGAATATAAGTGTGGGAAACTACACAACAATAACGACACTTGTAATGTGCATGGCATGAGAACATAACTGTTTATTCAATTGAAACTGAAATCAACATAGAGCAAGTTACAACAGCAAACACGTTAAAGAAACATGTTTGAAACATACCTGTTGCGCCATTGGAGTTTCAATTGCATCCTTCAAATTTGAAATTAGTTGGCATGAGTAAATACAGTGATGCAAGAGCAAAGTAGTATGAACCATAGCTACGGAACCTGACCTGAGAACAATTCTTCTTCTGCTTTAAGCATTGACTTGGTGTTCGGAGTGGTGGTCCTCGTGCTTTGGGCACTGCAGTTGCCTTACTAACTGCTCGTGTTTGGGTGCTCTGTAGTGGAGACGGTGCTGTGTCAACGGGAACTGGGTTACTATCTGCTGGGGTTCGGGTTAGAAGGGGTGTAGCTGGTTCTCTGTCCAACTGGGTAGGGGTACAATCTGCGTGAGTCTGGGTTATGTGTGGTGGGGCTGGTTCTTGGGCAAGTAATCGATAGGTAGCACGATCTTTTCTGAAGACCGTGTTTTTACTCCCACAGATACTGCCATCACCCCCTCCAATTGAAATGGCTGATAAACAAGAAAAGTAATTGAATGTACAGACATTGTAAGATAGACAGGTGCAATGGATAGTAGGGAAGAAAACAGGGCATGAAATAATTCACATTTATGTTGTTTAACCAAACAGAATATCAGGACATAATTTCACATATATGATGGCTAATTAAACATGATAGCATGACACAATTTCACATGTATGATGGCTAACTAAACAGGATAGAATGACATACTTCAAAATATGATGACTATGTAAACAGGATGACATGATATAACTATATGATGTGTCTATTAAAGTGGTTGGCATGCCATAAATCACAAACATGCCGTCGACGGAAACATGATGGCATGATATAATTCACGGATAGAATGACATAATTCAAAATATGATGACTATGTGAACAGGATGAGATGATATAACAATATTATGTCTTTAGAAAATGGGTTGGCATGCCATAATTCAGATACATGCTGTCTATGTAAACATCATGGCATGATATAATTCAAATATATGATTTATATACTAAGGAAGTGAGCAGAGGGCAATCGCATATATGATGTGTCAACTAAGGAGATGGCATTCAATATCGTGTATATGATGTAAAAACTAAGCATTGCAATACAACATATGCATGATATGAGTAATATAACCCTGCCAAGTTTGAGCATACACCTCAGGCGGATAATAGGACTGGCCATCTGCCTCTGAATCCTCCTCTGAAGAGCTATCTCTAACCAGCAAGATATCTGCTTCAGCAGGTAGCATTGTCTGCTCTGAAGACCTTGTTTTCACTCCAGATTTCTCCATCACCAATTCAATGGCTGATGCACAGGAAGAGCAGTTGAATATACAAACATTGTCGACAAAAGCAATGAGAAATACCAAAAAAGGACGGCATGATATAATTCACATATATGTTGCTTGGCTAAACATCATGGCATTGCATAATTCACATATATAATGCCTTGCAACAAGATAGCATTGCATAATTCACATATATAATGTCTTGCAACAAGATGGCATTGCATAATTCACATATATGGTAATTAGACACTAAACAGGTGGCATTCACACAAAGCATGTCTAAACTAAGCAAATGACATAGCAATGCAAGATACCATATGCACGATATGAGCAACATAACCCTGCCAAGTTAGAGCATGCACCTCGGGGGGGGGGGGGGGAATAGGACTGGTCATCTGTCTCTGAATCCCCCTCTGAGGAGCTATCTGTAACCAGCAAGACATGCGCTTCGTCAGATAGCATTGTCTGCTCTGAAGACCTTGTTTCCACTCCAGATTTTTCCATGACCGTGCCGAATGGCTGATGCACAGGAAGAGTAATTGAATGTACTAAAATTGACAAATTTAACACATAATAAAAAAATGATGTCATGATATAATTCACATATAAGATGACTGGCTAACTAGGGTGGCATTGCAAAATTCACATATATGATGCCTGGCTAAACAAGATGGCATTGCATGATTCACATATACGATAAAGAAACTAAACAGATGGCATTTACACAAAGCATGTCTAAACTAAGCAGATGACATCTTTGATGTATACAGTAAGCAATGCAAGGCACCATATGCATGATATTACCAACATCAGCATGCCAAGTTAGAGATAAGACCTCATGGGGTAAATGGGAGTGGTCTTATGCTTCTGAATCCCCCTCAGAACAGTTATCTTCCTCTTGATTACGATCCGAAATGGGTGGAGGGGGGCTGCCTTTGCGCCCACCATGGAGCGACGTCTGCATGAAATTTTATTGCCACGCAAGGCTCGTCTCTTTTGCTCTACATGTTCAGTTCCATTGTGTACAATAACTGACATGCATAGGAATAAAACATAGTGAGATTATGTAAGGAGTGCATGCACAAATCAAGAGTGATGGTAGCAAACTATGGATAGACCCAAAACCAATGATAGCAGGCAGATAATAGCTTTAGTTAAAAAATACAGATAATGGCTCCTTTAATGTTTGTTTGCACCCAACATGAAACTCATAGTAGACACCCGAGATTAACCAGATAGTACTGATTGCTGCCCCAATATGTACCCCGCAACCATTTAAAAACTCAAGTTTCAGCATAAGTTTGGACCTGACCCGGAGTCTAATAGGTGAACATGACGATAAAGTAGTAGATCATCATATTAAGCGACGCATAACGTTAGCATACACGGAAGAGTGCGACCTCTCTTGCGGACCCGTGTAGTCCTCAAGGTCATCTGCTCAGTTGATAATGGTAATGCAGTTGTCATGGCTGCCGGCGGCGGGGAAGAAGATCTGAGGCGGCGAAAGACAGTCTAGAGAGCGGATCCTTGCTGTGGTGAACCCTTCCATCATTGGAGCAGCTGAGCTGGGGTGGAACACAGCACCGCAGGAGCAGGACAAACCACACAAGGTTTTCTTTGACACATATCTGTAACAGAAGTAATTGTGTAAGGGCTTGTTTGAATTTGAGGATTCTAACAATGTAGGGATAGGAAATAGACTGGAATAGGATAGGAATGCATGTGCAAAACAGAGAATTTAAAAACACAGGATTTCTGCCAATCTGGGTGTTTGGTTCACAAGAATTGGAAGATCACAGGATGCAAAGAAGCATGGTGAGATTAAGTCAAACCACAAGAAAATGTACGGTTATAATGCTATTATGCTACTATCTCTTAGTCTTGTGCTTCATGAATAGGAATTTGAAAAGGAGGACAAGCGGAAATTAAAATTCCTACGGTTTTTCTTTCAAGGAGACACTAAAGGAACAAATCCTACAGTTTTCCTTTGCTCCATTCCTTTTCACCAAATTCATGAAAAGTAGTACCATAGGAAACTTTCTAATTCCTATGTTTTTCATTCACCTTTCCTTTCAAGCACTGGCGATTCTAGTAGGTAGGCTTGAGCAAGGAAAAGCCTACACTAAAAAAATGTTTTTATGCTACTTTTATTACTTTGGACCCAGGCCACTGCCCTACTAGCTCAACTACCGGGGCCATCGACAAATGCACAACTCAAACGCGCAGAGATAAATAATGATGGCGTTCAAGAGAGTCCATCACGGATAGCTAAGTTGCCTGGTACCTCGCTGCTTGTCATCTAGTAGGATAAAATAATCGTATTTCCCGTTACTCCGTGTGCTCAGTGGACAATATATATAACATGTAGAGTAAAAAAGATATGCAACAAGTGTACAACCTCTTTGGCGAAGCCATGTCCATCTCAGTGTGATTGGGTTAGCCGGTGAGGATGCTCCGGCTGACTTGGCTGTCGGAGGAGGGGAAGAAGATCTTAGGCGTCTAGAGATGGAGCCCGAGGTACTGCTCCGCTGTGATGGAGGGTTTCATCGTTGGAGGACCTCCGGTGAGTTGTACGATGCCGAGGCTGAAGCAGGACAAGAGATACAACGTTAAACTGAGTGGAATTCTAATAGCATCTCCAATAGATGACGTAAAATACATAACCACAAAGTGCTAGATGTAAAATACATCAGCCGCTCATCTCTGAACTTAACTGTCGAAACTGAATTTAACTGTCGAAACTGAACTTGATTGTCAAAACTGAATTTTGCTGTCGAAACTGAACGCACTAGAGGCGAGGCTACACGTCAGTCGACCGAGTTTTTCATCTCTGGTCAGTCGATTTTGCAGCCGTTGGATACGAAATCAAGCCTGTAGTTCATCTTCAACCTCCACCCCCCCTGAGCCGCTAGCCACCATCGGCCAAATAGCCGCCCGCGGCCGGCGGTGCGCCGCCCTGCCCGCCCCAAAAGCACTCCCCACCGCCGGTCCGCCGCTGCCCCGGCCATCCCTCTAACCCCCCCCGTTCTGAGCTTTTTCTCCGGCGATCCCCACGCCACCGCCCCACCACCACCGGCGACCACCGCCCACACCCTGAACCCTAAGATAGATAGTGGGGTACCTCTCTGGTGAGCCCCCCTCCCCGCTGCGGCTGGTTCTTCCTTAACTCCGGCGAGCCCCCCCCCCCTGAAAATCGACTGACCCAAAAGTCGATTCAGTCGACTAAAGTGTAGCTAAATCGGAGCAACATCGTAAGCAAGAGCAAGGGCGAGAGCAGCAGCGCGAGCAAGAGCAAGAGCAAGAGCAGACCAGGCAGGGGACCGAGAGCAAGAGCAGAGCAGCAGCGCGAGCGAGAGCTAAAGCAGCAGCAGCTCCTACTGATGTGGACGTCACCGCCGAGGGAGCGACGCCGTGGAGGAAGTGGCCGGTGATGCCGCCGTGGATGGAGCCACGCCGTGTCGGCTCGGGACCGAGCGCCGGCAGCACCGTGAGATCAAATCAAGAAGAAAATGCGACGATTAGTGTACAACCTCTTTGGTGGTGCCGATTAGGCCGCAGCTTCATCCAAGGAAACGGTGATGATGATGCTCTTCCGGTGGTGCAGGTAAAGACGCGGTGTGGGAATGGAGGTGGCGCAAAAGACGAGGGGAACGTCGGGGCAGCTCCTTGGAGGTGGAGGACGGGGTGGCTGAACCGGCGGGACGACCAGATCGACAACGGATCCTCATCCGGTACGATGGATGAGGGACGTCGAGGTGTTGCTGTGGACGACGTCATCGGGGAAGAGGCTCCGGCTGGGTGGCGGACGGAGGAGGGTGTGGGGCTTCGCGGGTTTTCCCGGCCTCGGTGTACGAATGGGTGGGCCGATGGGATGGGAGTGGGGAACCATGGCTTAGGGACGCGCTTGTCCGAAATGTGGGGTAAGTTACGAAAGTACCCCCACCGATTTGAGGCGGTTCTTTCGGTTCAGGGGTATCACGAGCATTTCGCGTGTCGGGATTTGACAGGAGGTGGGAGTTTTCGCGCGCGTTGTAATTTTGGAATAGCAAGGCGCGGGTTGAGATGGAGGGAGTTGTCGGAGCACAACGAGACAAAGATTTATCTTAAATATTTTGGGGTAACAAGGCGCGGGACCGCAGGTTGAAGAGGCGGGAGTTTCGCAGTACGATAGACAGAGACGCTAGCTTGAAATTTCGGTATAACAAGGCGCGGTTTGAAATTTCGGGAGAACAAGCTTAACATGTACCCAAAAAAAAGACAATTTAGACTAGTATGATATACTACGTACAATGTGTTTAACACGCACAACACACACATACACCATTTAGACTAGTAAGGTACACGTGCATTGCACGCATGAGATTTGGCAACCAAATTATGAATAAATACCACATTATAGCATGTAAGCTTTGAGTAATATATGCATGATGTAGATGTTCGCTTAATTCGTATAGTTCATTTCATTCAAAATCATCTAGCTTTTATAAGAAAGCTAATCGATTTTAAGATTCATGGAATTGTGCATTGTAAGGCATAAAGTAAAAACAAATCATGTAGAAAAACATTTGGGAAATTCTGATACGGAAGATTCTAGAACAAAGAAGAAGTGCTTGTGTTTCGAGGTTTGTGCATTATGCTTAAGTTCAACCATAGAGTCTTCTAGATTGTACATGTGGCAAAATCTGGTGGAATCTAGATGATATCCAACGGCCAGTAGTGCTCAAATTTGCCAGCTCTGCACCATCGGATTGGCCTCATCCAGCGACCATCTTTCAAAGTTAAAGTTATCCGCACACTATATAAAAAATATATAATATAATATAATATATATATATAGGGGTATAGATATAGATATGTGATGCGAAAGCCACCCATCATCTCCAATTAGAATAGTGTGTCCACGCACGGATGCAATGTGGCCAAACGATGTCTGCCATTGGTATCTCAAATTCAAACCAGTCTGACCTTGTTCAATGTGTATACATTACAACATGCTTGTTTCCAAACCACACCGTGCAGATCTCCGTTATATTCATGCATGCATGGGTTTCAAACATCATGATCTCTTATTCAAATATTTTAATTCAACTTTACATTGATTATGACCTCACCTAGTCTTTTACACCCACACATTGGTCTTCTCTTTATAATTGTACCACTAACTTTCTCTCGTGCATGCGTGCACACACACTACCAGTCGGCATTATCCATCACACACATGCAATCTTTTTCTTCAGGTCGGTCTCCCATGAAGGCACACACACACATCCCCCTCTCCATCATATCGGGCATTCTTTATCTCTCACGTGCATGCGCAACAATCGATGTTCCTCTATGTGTGTGTGTATATAGCTAGGTCTTTCATAGTTTTCCACATAAACCGATCAATCTATATATCTAGTGAGGTCTCACCCTCTTTCCCATGTCCACATCGATCAATCTATACCTCTCTATATAGGATTACATATATAGCTAATACACCCACATTAATTATATATCCAATGCCCCCCTCTCATCATCCATGCCTTCCTCTTCATCTCTCAGACGCGCGCACAATGGCGAAGACAGGGGGCAGCAAGGGCCCCGCCCCCCCTAACATCACTATATATCGAGGCTAATATGAATGTGATCATTAGACAATTGCTGGTAAAAATGGTTTAAGTTGATGAATTGGCCCTCCTCGTAAAGGATTAGCAATGCTTGGCCCCCTAGCTCATGGGACAATTTTCATGGCTCCGCCACTGCGCGCAACAGCGCACGTTCTCGCCCCCTCTCTCTAAATATCGATCTCGCAGTTGTGTACTCCTTCATAGTCTCCCTCCACTCGGCCCCTCGCACCATCTTCTAGCCCCCCACCGGATTTTTCCACATGTACAATCTAGCAAACTCCATGGTTGAACTTAAGCATAATGCACAAATCTCGAAACAACAGTGGTTCTCCTTTGTTCTAGAATCTTCCGTATCATAACTACCCAATTTTTTTTTCTAGTTGAATTGCCATTATTTGTTTTTACTTTATGCTTTACAACGCACAATTCCATGAATCATAAAACAGATTAAGGGCTTCTTTGATTCAAAGGATTCTCAAAGGAATTTTGGAGGATTCTAATCCTTAGGAATTTTTCCTATCTTGGTTATTTGATTCGTAGGATTGTAAACCATAGGAATTTTTTCATATGATTCATTTGCACTAGATTTCATAGGAAACATCCCATCCACTCAAACCTCTTTGAAAGAATTCTGCTTTTTTCTATGCACAATCAAACACTCGTACAATCTTGTAGGATTCAAGACGACATTCCACTCTAATCCCATGTTCTTCCTATTCCCGCGTTTTGGAAATCCTACGAATCAAAGAGGCCCTGGTTTTTTTTATAAAAACTAATTGATTTTGAATGAGATGAACTATAAGAATTAAACGAAGGTCTACATCAGGCATATATGACTTAGAGTACATGCTATAGTGTGGTATTTATTCATAATTTGGTTGCAAAATCGGACGCGTGCAATGCACGTGTACCTTACTAGTACTTCGAGTATGTGCAAAACACAATCGCACGCTACACAGTGTCTCTCTTACAGTTCATGAAGCCACGTGGCACATGTGGAGGCGTTGTCGCGACATCCTTGTGTGGATTGATCACAGTGACGTGCTGCTGGTTCCAGAAGAATGTACTCGTCCTCCCTGAGCCACACTGGCGGTACATGCACCAAGTGAAGATGTGCACGCACGCCACGCACGCGCTCATTCCCTCGCACGCACACGCGGGTACACGGGCGGACGCAATTTTGTACCAAAATCCACCCCATGTGATAATTTGACGCGTCTAAAGTCCTTCACTTCATTGATGGTCAATTAATACAGCGCATGCAAATTGAGTGGACGTGAGGGCGGAAGAAAGACATTACTACTCCACTGCGCGCATGCGAGTAGTTAAATCATGGGTTGCTAGTAGTACTTCCATTGGTCTCCTTCATATTTTGTGCCAATTTTTGACAGTAACATAATATTTACGCATCTGAGCTGTGTAGTCTACTTGAAATTTATGTTCCACTAAACTCATCGGGAGCCGTTTCGGGCCTCGAAACCAAAACCCATCAATTTATCTTTACCTTGTTCCCGTCACATTCGAAAGTACTAGTGCTACAATTAAGTGCAAGCCTGCTCACACCTACTAGTACGTACCAAACCTGAACGTGTTCCCACTATGCAGGTATTAGTACTAGTGCTAGTACTCAGGTTATAAAAAGGGGAACTACCTAACCGAAAATTACTCTACCTTTCCTCCTCATAAGTGCTTCTTCTTCGTCCGTCCTTGCCATGTCCGGTGCGCAGAGCTCTAGGTCGAGAACTACTCGTAACAAGGGAGCGGCAACCAAGGCTGCAGAAAAAAAGAGGGCTCGCCGCCACGCAGAGACCTCGAAAGATCTCTCACGGGCTGGCGATGGCTCCCAGGAGCGCCCTAGCCGCGGAGGTGAACATGCCGAGCTGGCGGCGCTGGAGTCGTTATCCCTCGACGGCATGCCCGATCAGCTCAATAAGCAGAAGGATTTCATCCACGGCTTGGTGGAGCTGCTGAAGGAGAGCCTCGACGACATGCCCGCTGAGCTCTATAAGCAGGGGGAGTTGACCGCCGACTTGGTGATGCTGCTGAAGAAGAGCATTGCCTCAGAGAAGAAGGCGACTGGCGGAATCCTGCAACTTCAGGAGGACAAGGAGAAGCTCTGCCACGAGCTCGACCTGCTGAAGGAGAAGAACGCCGGCTGGAAGAAGCTGCATGAGAGTAGTAGTTCCTCGATGAAGATGCTGCAGGCCCTCGTCATGGAACAGAAGGAGGAGTTGGCAAAGTTCCGCATCAAGCACCCGGCTGCTATCAAGGTACGTAATGCGGCCGTGGAACAGATGATGAAGGCTCGCGTCGAGAAATCCCGCGTCATGGACACAATGAAGAAGATGGCGAGGAGACGCGCAAGGAGATGGAGGTCGTGGAGGTGATGTAGAAGCCGTTACGACTCCGCGGCGAATTAGATCATTTGGGGTGATAATCTTCCTTCTTCTTTTGCTCCTGTGTTTCTTCTTTTGCTTTGGGTGTTTCGCCGCACGTGTCACGTTCTCTGCGAGGCATGAATAGAACAATGCTAACAATGAGATGACTAGCAAATTAGATCATTTTTTATCGCCATATGGCACTAGGCTGCCGTGTTTCATGCTCCTCCGTCGTAGTACTACTCCAGTGGAAAACTTGAGTATACCGCACGGTTCTTTGCTCCTCCTTAGGTCGTCGGCACATTTATACGAGCAGTCAAATCACAAGCCCCGCCTTCCAGCAGTAATGAGCCATCAAATCACAAAGGCCCTCGCCTCTCGTGAAAAGGACCAAGCTAGACTGCCCCGCCCTCTAGCCTTTTAAAAATGTATACATTTGTACAGTAGTAGTATCGATGGATTGCGCCATGGAGCAAAATTAACAAGATGAAATTAAAGAAAAACGGTGGTACATATAGAGAGCTCGTCGCCAAATTATGCATATACTATATGACACTACCCACTATGAAGGTACTAGTAACATAGACTAGTAACTAGTCTATGTTACTCTCCACTATGACCAGCCAAAGTCGAGGCGCGGATACCAACAAGGGCCTGGTTGTGTCTATACTTGGACAACTCACCCGACTGCATGTGCACCAGGCAGACGAAGCTCGTGTCGTGTTGGTGCCGTGTGCGGCCCGCACATTAACCAAAACCTCGCGCCTCCATCTTAGCCTCTGCGTTTTAAACTTCTCAATCTCAAGGCCAAGGAGCAACGTGAAACCTATGATAGAACCAATCGGATGGTTGAGAACTCTACAATTCGTAGCTACAGATGCGTGTGTGAGAGAGGCTGAGTGCGTGCGTGCATCTCTTCTCAGAGTACAAGTGTATGTGGGTGGCATCGACCTAGGGAGCAGTGATGATGCGTGCGAGAAGTCCCGAGAGATAGGTGTAATGCGTCTGAAAAAAAGACTAGTCTATAGCTCGCCACGAGGCTATTCCTGTCGAACGCCAAGCGTAAGATATGTATCCGACGGTGCCAGTTTTTGTACGTACACAGCAGTAGAAAAAGAACTAGTACCATGGCATATGCTACACCACGGCCGAGAAAACGTGCCGACGTTACGCCATCCGGGAATAGTGCCGCACTTCGAAACTAGAACCGTCAATAAATTTTGAGCGCGTCTCGTCACATTCCAAATTACTACTACTACCACGCTATATTTAATTGCAAACCTGTTCACACTGATCACAACCTAAACGGTTTCCCACTTAGGAGCGTATTAGTAGTACTCGGTTATAAATGCTACTATGCTAAGATGACTGCACATTCCTCCTCAACTCCTCATCCACAAAAAACAATCAAGTCAATCAAGCCATAGCCAGCGTGAGTTCTGGGTCGAGAGATTTCCACCAGGGAGAGGTGAGCATGGAATAGGAAGCACGAGAGATGTCCCGCTGATACGTCTCCAACGTATCTATAATTTATGAAGTATTCATGCTATTATATTATCTATTTTGGATGTTTATGGGCTTTACTAAACACTTCTATATTATTTTTGGGACTAACCTATTAACCCAGAGCCCAGTGTCAGTTTTTGTTTTTCCCCTTGTTTCAGTGTTTCGCAGAAAAGGAATATCAAACGTAGTCCAAACGGGATGAAACCTTCGGGAGCGTGATTTTTGGAACGAACGTGATCCAAGAGACTTGGAGTTGAAGTCAGGGAAGCTTCGAGGTGGCCACGAGGCAGGGAGGCGCGCCTGCCCCCCTGGGCGCGTCCCCACCCTCGTGGGCCCCTCATGGCTCCCCTTACTGACTTCTTTCGCCTATATATATATATCCATATACCCTAAAAACATTGAGGAACTGAATAGATCGGGAGTTCCGCCGCCGCAAGCCTCTGTAGCCACCAAAAACCAATCAGGACCCTGTTCCGGCACCCTGCCGGAGGGGGAACCCTCACCGGTAGCCATCTTCATCATCCCGGCGATCTCCATCACGAGGAGGGAGTAGTTCACCCTCGGGGCTGAGGGTATGTACCAGTAGCTATGTGTTTGATCTCTCTCTCTCTCGTGTTCTTGAGATGGTACGATCTTGATGTATCGCGAGCTTTGCTATTATAGTTGGATCTTATGATGTTTCTCCCCCTCTACTCTCTTGTAATGGATTGAGTTTTCCCTTTGAAGTTATCTTATCGGATTGAGTCTTTAAGGATTTGAGAACACTTGATGTATGTCTTGCATGTGCTTATCTGTGGTGACAATGGGATATCACGTGATCCACTTGATGTATGTTTTGGTGATCAACTTGCAGGTTCCGGCCATGAACCTATGCATAGGGGTTGGCACACGTTTTCGTCTTAACTCTCCGGTAGAAACTTTGGGGCACTCTTTGAAGTACTTTGCGTTGGTTTGAATAGATGAATCTGAGATTGTGTGATGCAAATCGTATAATCATACCCACGGATACTTGAGGTGACATTGGAGTATCTAGGTGACATTAGGGTTTTGGTTGATTTGTGTCTTAAGGTGTTATTATAGTACGAACTCCATGCTAGATCGAACGGAAAGAATAGCTTCATGTTATTTTACTACGGACTCTTGAATAGATTGATCAGAAAGAATAACTTTGAGGTGGTTTCGTACCCTACCATAATCTCTTCGTTTGTTCTCCGCTATTAGTGACTTTGGAGTGACTCTTTGTTGCATGAGGGATAGTTATATGATCCAATTATGTTATTATTGTTGAGAGAACTTGCACTAGTGAAAGTATGAACCCTAGGCCTTGTTTCAAAGCATTGCAATACCGTTTACGCTCACTTTTATTGCTAGTTACCTTGTTGTTTTTATATTTTTAGATTACAAAAACCTATATCTACCATCCATATTGCACTTGTATCACCATCTCTTCGCCGAACTAGTGCACCTATACAATTTACCATTGTATTGGGTGTGTTGGGGACACAAGAGACTCTTTGTTATTTGGTTGCAGGGTTGTTTGAGAGAGACCATCTTCATCCTACGGCTCCCATGGATTGATAAACCTTAGGCCATCCACTTGAGGGAAATTTGCTACTGTCCTACAAACCTCTGCACTTGGAGGCCCAATAACATCTACAAGAAGAAGGTTGTGTAGTAGAAATCAAGCTCTTTTCTGGCGCCGTTGCCGGGAAGGTGAGTGCTTGAAGGTATATCTTTAGATCTTGCAATCGAATCTTTTTGTTTCTTGTTTTATCACTAGTTTAGTCTATAAAAGAAAACTACAAAAAAAGGAATTAAGGTTGCCTCATATGCTTCATCTTTTTTATATCTTTCGTGAAAATGATGGGAAGGAAAATTGTGCTCAAGTACTAGAAGAAGAATTACACATGTCGGAGTAAATGGCCACGGGTAGCCTAACCGACTCCCCCTGGCTCTTCAAAAAATTATCAGGCCATTCAAGCCGTCAAGCATACAGAGCATAGGGCCGCCTTCTCCCGGCCGACTATCCCCAGGGCCGACTCCCAGAAGGCGACCCAGCCTCAGAAACCTTCCCCAAGAAAGCTACGAGATGGACGACTCCAAGAAGCCGGCCCAAAGAGGACCGACTCCCAGAAGCCGGCCATGAAGAATGCCGACTCCCAGAAGCCGGCCAAGACCGCACCCACCAAGACTGCACCCACATAACGGTGAAAAGACGGGGCGTGGCCGTAGTACAGCCCACTACCCCCGAATCCCGAAGTAGGCATGGCCACAGGGCGCCGTACGGGTCAGCCATCTCCCGTCCGGCGCGGCACTGTAGCCATGTTGACCTCGATGTCACCCACGACAAGCGCCAGTACGGCCCACGGGTGGCGGGCCCCTTTAGCCAGAGAGACGCTCGAAGGCGGCCCGGCCTCCCCTAGTCGGCCAGGGGCGTAGCCGGCTACCTCCCTTCCTCGAAACATGTGCCTCATTAAGGAGACAAGACGAGGTGAGGCTACAGTGAGAGCCCGCAAGGCGGCGGCGTTGTAGCCACGTTTACCTCGACCAAGCCCTCGTCATCAGGGGTGAGGCAACAGTAACCAGCCATCGACAAGACCCCCAAGCGGTGGGGCCGGCCTGTCGACCAAGAGGCCGGTAGCCGGCGGGGCCCACCAGTCGGCGGGCCCCAATGGCCGGCGGAGAAGTCGGCGAATACGGACACTGACGGCTGGGACCCGCGCCCAGCCGGATTACCATTGTACCCCTGGGGGATAGGCCTATATAAACCCCCCGGGGCACCCATGCAAAGGGTTGGTCTCATAGAATTACACACACCATATAGAGAGAAAAGGAGAGCTAGCCTTGCCCTTCTTCTCCCTCTAACCCGACAGCTCAAGGAGCGTTTGTAGCTACTTGTTTTGATCTAGTGATCATGCGGAGACCCCGCAGAGCAGGACTAGGGGTGTTATCTCTACGGAGAGCCCCGAACCTGGGTAAGATTCACTGGCATGCATGTCTTCGCCTCATCCCGTTTCCAGGCACCGGCGACGTCTTACTGGCTCCCACAATGATAAGCCACCCGTTGGCATATGTCGCACCTACCACCCGACATTTGGCGCCCACCATGGGGCCAGGTGCACCGTCGTCCGGAGACCTGTTCTGGACGGGAACCCTTTTCCTCCCCCGCGAGCTCGGCCAGCCTGCTGCGCCCGACGATGTTTGCCCCGACGCGCTGCAAGGCGTCGACGACGCCTGCGCAGCGAGCTGCCTCGCCGATCTGCTCGGCGAGACTCGCATCAACGACGAGCCCGCGTCTGACGCGGGCACGGACTACCCCGAGAGCCGCCTCGTCAGCCTCCTCGACCAACTTCACGTCTCTAGCGAGCCTGCTCTAGACTTGGAGTCGGTCGGCTCCACCGACCCGATGCTTGTCGACTCCGACACGGCATCGCTCGACGCCTACCCCTCCGATGTGGTAGTCTTCGACGACCCTCTCCGCCGAGTTGACAGTGGAAGCGGCGCTGTCACAGAGGTGCTGGTCATCAGCCACGTCACCAACTCGGGCGAGAACGCCCACGACGCCCTGCAGGCGGCGATGCATGACTTATCCGTCCCCATCCCGGCTGACGCCGACGCCGAGACCCTGGAGGCACGCCGCCTCACCTTCATCGCGGAAGGCCAGAAGATAGCCTCCATGAGACGCCTCATCGAGGCTCACTAGCGCGAAGTCGACCACGCCGCCTCATGGCGGTCCGAGCCGAGACGGCCTCGTCCAGAAGCGCGGCGCGACCATCGCCAGCATGCTAGGGGCGGACCGCCCCGTCTACGCCACCCCGCTCAAGAATCTGCGAGCCGCTCAGGCGGCTGCTGAAGAGCTAAATGGGCTGGGAGCCGATGAGCTCCCCTACATGACAAGGCGAATCCAGCAGCTGATCGACGCGGCCGCAGAACGGCACGAAGCCGGCGCCCGCACCGAGAGCATGCCGCGACATCCCGGTCGCCGACTGCGAGCGGCGCCCGCGCAAGGAAAGACAAGGAACCGGCTGCTAGCCGCAGCCGGACTTGGATCACCATCGAGCGCGACGCGGAAGGCCGCCCTCGAGCAGTGGAGCGCCAAGGAAATCCGCCTCCTTCCCCGCCTCGAGGGGAGAAATATCGCACCCCGCCGCCTGTCACGCATCCGACCCTTGGTGGCCGACTAGGCCACCGCGAAGGAGTCGACGAGAACGACGCCCTCCACCGGATCGACCGCCAAGCTCGATCCCTGGCGGTAGAAGAAGAAGACGATGTCGACCCGCCATGCTTTGGCCCCCTCATCCGCGACGAGCCCTTCCCCAAAGGGTTCTCGCTCCCCAGAGACACGCCCAAGTACAACGGCTCTGTGAAGCCGGAAGATTGGCTCATCGACTACTCTACTGCTGTCAGCATAGCGAACGGCAACAGGCGCGTAGCCATGAAGTACGTCCCTCTCATGCTGCAAGGCATGGCACGTACCTGGCTCAACAGCCTCAAGCCCTACAGCGTCAACAGTTGGCTGGACTTCACGGAAGTCTTCGTCCGCAACTTCACCAGCACGTACAAGCGGCCTCCCAAGCCTCGCCAGCTCTCCCTATGCTTCCAAGGGCCCAAGGAGTCGACCTGCGACTACCTCACGCGGCGGGCCGAGCTCCGCAACTCCTGTGAGGGGGTGCACGAGGTTCAGGCCATCGAGTACTTCACCGCCGGGTGCCGAGAGGGCACTCTCCTCAAGCACCGACTCCTCTGCGACGAGCCGGCTACCCTCGACGAGCTGCTGATCATCGCGGACAAGTACGCCACGGCCGACTCCTCGATGAAGACCGAGCTCTGAGTGGACGCCTCTGGGAAGGTGCTCGCTCCGGCTCCCAAGACGCCGGCTGGCGACCCCAATCGGCGCCCCTACCAGAACGACCACAAGCGCAAGGCCCCTATGCCGCATTCCACCAGTCGGCAGGTGGCCGCAGTTGAAGATTTTACAGCGGCACGCAAGAGGGATGATTCCGGCAAGGAGTCGGAGCGACCATGGAACGCGAACCTCCTGAGAAGATTTTACAGTTGAAAGCAGTATGTATCATGCTACCTTTTTATATTAAGTACAAAACAAAGGGCCCCCCGAGGAGCACTCGGGGACTGCCCTCCTTTATCTATGAACGATGAGTGTCATATTCATGAATGTATTATTACATTTGATTTTTTGCCTGGCACCGGGTTCGACTAGTCGGCCCGGGGACTGGCCGCCTTAAGTTATATTAAAGTTCTACCTGAAGTCAAACAAGTAGTGTGCCGGCTCCCGAGCCCTCTCTTGTTGAAAGTCGCAGCTCAAAGAACTGACTGTCCGACTAGCAAGAGCCAAAGGCAGAAAGGATGCCCACATGAAAAACGGCTAAGGACTAACGAACTTGTATAACGAAAAGACGGCCTCCAACCACGCTTGTCGGCTGTCAAAACAGCCGGCTGGCTGGCCTCCCAATCACTTCTCTATAATCCAACAAAGCTAGAGTACTTGCCCTCCCAACTGGCCAAGCACTTCTCCAGCTACAGATTGCAGAGCAACTGTCCGATTGGGGAGGCGGCAACCAAGGGAGGGCGGCAAAGGAAACAACAGAAGGATGAAAAGCAAAGAACAAGGGAAAGCCAAACGCGTGCATAATTATATTTACACATAAGCCCCCAACAGGCCAGTAATCAATATAGTTCGAATACACCCAGTGGGTGGAATTGTGCAAACCTAACAAAATACTGTTCCAAGAGTGGTAAAACAGGAAAATAGAGGCAGCAGACTAGACTAAGGGCGCGGTGTGGGAGCCGGGTTGGTCGGTGGAGACGGCGCCACCGGCTGGAGGAGTGGCCGGCTGACGGGTCTCGGCTTGATCATCGCCGGCTGCAGGCGGTGCACCCGCGCGTGCCTTGTTGCTGGAGGCACGGTCAAGCTGAGGCTGACCGGCCGCTCCACCATCTGGCCCGGCGTCTTCACCCTCCTCCTCCTCCTCGCCCTCGTCGCTAGAGTCGATCTCCTCCGCCGAGTCCTCGCCGTCTGCCGGGTTCAGCCCGAACCACTCCTCCGGCTGGGCAACACCGTTCTCGTCCACCTCAGGAGCGAAGGCGGAGGTGTCGGTGTAGTCGGCGATCGCCGAAGCCTGCTGGATGATAGCCGGCCACGCCGGCTCCAGCTCAGTGTCGGCCTCCTGCCGCCAGGTGGCCAGCTGGTCCAGACTCAGCTCGGGATACCAGGCCTTGGCAAACTCCAGCACCCGCCTGGCGCCGGACCGAGCCGCCGAAGCCTTCTAGGCCTCGAAGCGGCCGACCGCCACCTCCAGCCAGTCGGCAGTCCGACTGGGGGTGCGGGGAATAACTTCACCAGGCCAGAGAGCGGCCAACACCTGCGCCCCAACACGCTGAAGCCGGCGGAGCAGGCGATGAGCCGGCTGGAGGCGGGCCTGGATCGCCAAGAGCTGCTCCTCCAGCGACCGGCGAGCATTTGGTGCGATGTCGGCGCCAGCCTGCCTTTGTGCCTCGCGGTGGGCCTCGACGACCTGGTTGGCGGCGGTAGAGTAGCCAGGGAAGTACTCTGCGCAAGGAAGAAAGAGAAAGAAGAGAAAAACACCAAGTCAGAAAACGAGCCAAAACGGCAAGCGGCAAGAAAGGACGAAGAGGAAGGCGGCCTACCGTCAACCAAGTCTTCGATCTGGCCATAGCCGTTGATCAGCATCTACTTCGCTTCGGCCCAGCTGGCCGCCTCTGTCTCATACTCGGCTTGGAGGGCGGCCTCGCTATCCCGCACCGCCTTCAGGGCCGCCTTGTGGCTCTCCTCCTGTTCGGCCAACCTCTTGGCCAGGCGGTCACGCTCCTGTGCCAAGGCGGCAAACTTGGCCTCCTTAGCGCGGAGGGCGGCCTGACTCCTGCCCAGGTGCTCCCTTAGACTGGCGTTGGCCGCTGCAGGGATGGCAGAGAAGAAAGAAGCAATAAGGTGAAGTTGTCAAGGAAGATCCGACCCGACTGCTCAGCAGTCGGCCCGAATCTCGGGGACTACACCCAGTGGGTGCACTGACGTGCCCCCACGTGAGATAAAGGACGAAGTACTTACCCCGGCTCTCAGATAGGTCAGCAGTCTTCTGGGTCAGCTCTCGAGCCTCGGAGTTGAAGGCAGCCGCGCGGAGGTTGTGGTAGTCCTGCAAGTCGGGCAGAGGAGCGAATGAGAACAAGAATAGCAAAACAAGGTCCGCTAGGAAGTTCCAAGCCGCCTGCTCAGCAGCCGACTCGGAACTCGGGGACTACACCCAGTGGGTGCGCTGACGCGCCCCCACGGAAGAAACCAAGATCAAAAAAGCAAAGACAAGAAGACTAACCCGAATGGCCGCACGCGTCGCAAGGAACTCGTCATTATACTTCCTTAGTGCCGCAGCCTAGGCTTGAAGCCGGTTCCGGACGTCCTGCGCGGCCACGTTCATCACTGCCGTCCCTCCACCCGGCGTCCACCCCGAGCTGGCGCTGGCTGCCTCCATCTCCTGGGCCGATGAGCAGGAGCCCGCGACCGTCTGCGGCTCCGATGCAGCCTTCCCCGCGCGCCGACGCGATGGCATCCGGACCACCAGATCAGTCCTCGCGGCCGGCTCGCCCCCGGCCGATTGCGCAGGCGGCAAGTTAGGCCGGCCGCCTTGGGTCGCCCCAGTCGGCGGGGCCGGTGCCGCCTCCCTCTCCGGGACGACAACGTCGTCCTCCCTCTCCAATCCCGGCTGGTCACCGCCGATTTCTTCTGGCGGTGGCTCTGGGGCCTCAGGCGCCGCGACGCGCAGAGGGGTGACTAGCAAGGCCCCCTCCGCCATCGCCGCGGCCACAGCCTCCGCTTGGGCCTTGGCCGCTGCATCGGCGCGCGCCTTCGCTGCCTCCTCCTCCTGCGCCGCCTTGGCAGCGGCCACCCTCAACTCCTCCGCCTCCCGCTCCTCCCGCGCGTTCCGCTCCGTCACCGCCTGAAGCTCGGCACGGGGGTCCACGCGGCGAGTAGTGCTCCCGGATCCTCCCAGCGATCCAACGATGGAGGCGGCAGCAACCCGCTCAAGCGGCAGTGGAGCCCTGATTTTTTGAGAAAGGACAAGGATTCAGAAACTACCAGAGAAAAGAAGAAAGAATACACGAAGGAGTATACACTTACGCCGACACCGTCTGCGGCTGCTTCACCGCCTTGAGGAAGCGGGCCGCCTTCGCGGCCGCCTCTTCCCGCCTGGTCGCCGCTGCCCCGCCCTTAGGCTTCTTCGGACGACTGCCGAACAAGCCCGACGCAGCACGACGCTTCTGCCCGCCGCCCCGAGCAGGCGGCGCGGCGGAGGAACCTGCGCCGTGGCCAGACGCCGGCTGGCGGCGTGGGACGACTTCCGCCTCGTCGTCATCCGACCAGTCGTCGAAGCTGACTCCAAGCCCGGAGCCGCCTGCCTCGCCGCCGGCTTGGCCGCCGCCCCCCTCGATGTTGTCATCCATGGCGGCCGCCCCCAAGTCGGGGTCCTCCAGGTCGTGCTCCGTCCGGTCGGGGACGAATCGACGCTCCACCTCTGACCCGCCTGCAGGCCGAAGGAGAGGGCTCTGTCGAGATATGCCGACTAGTCAGAGTCGGCCGAAAGGAACTCGGTGACAAAACTGAGAGAAGAAAGGGAAAAAGAGAACATACCGTGGGCAGCGGATGTGCTCGGGAACATGGCTCCTTGCAAAACTGCCACTCTGCGGAGAGCTTGCAGTTCGCAAGGTAATTTACCATATGGGCCACCTCATCGTGCGGCATGTCCTTGGTGCACATCCGACTCAGATCGAGCTGGCCGCTCATCTGACAGATCAGATGAGGGCGGCTCTGAAGTGGAAGCACCCAGCGCATGACGAAGGCGGCCAGCAAGTCGGGCCCAGTCAGGCCCTCCGACTGGATCATCACCCGCAGTCGGGCGACAACCGCGGCTCCAGCCGGCGTCAGCGTCACGGCCCGATAGGACCACTGGGGCCGCCTACCCGCCGGCGGGCCGGCTACATAAGCCGGCAAATTGACGTAGTCGCCTTGCGGGGCGACGTTCTTCACATAGAAGTATGACTTCTGCCAGAGCTCGACTGGATTAGCGTGATGACGGGGAAGGGGTTGTCGGCTGCCACCCTCCGCATCGCGATGAAGGCGCCACTCTGAGCCGGCACGCCCTGCATACGCGTGCCCAGCTTGGACTGGAAGAACTTCCCCCAGAGCTCGAGGGTGGGGAGAACGCCGAGATAGCCTTCATACAAGGTGACGAAGGCAGACAGCAGCACCACCGTGTTCGGGGTGAGGTGGTGCGGCTGGAGTTGATAGAATTCAAGAAAAGAACGGAAGAAAGCGCTCGCTGGCAAGCCGATGCCGCGCAAGAAATGCGATCGGAAGACCACCCGCTCGCCTTCCTCCGGCTCCAGCGTGATCTCCTTCTCAGGCGCGAGATGGACCCGCACCTTATCCGCGCCAGGCAGCCGCCGCGTCTTGCGGAGGAACTCGACGTGGTCCTCATGGACGTTGGAGCCGTCCCAGTCCCCGCCGTACTGCATTGCAGCGTGAGGCCGGCGAGAATGAGCGCGGCGGCGGGGAAAAGGATGGTGGGACGGCGCGGCGGCGAGGCGCTGCTGTGAGGGAGAGCAGGAGGAAGAAGATGGCCGAGAGGAGAGGAGCGTGCGAGCGTCTGCCGCTTCCCCTCCTCCCCCTACTTATAGCCTCGTGCGGAGAAGCGGAGGAGGCGAGGCGTGGGGTGGGACGTGGGATTAACTGCACCCACTCCCCCACGTCCCGCAATTACTGCACCCTAAAGACGTGCCGAAACCGCCGCAGGAAGACGTGCGGACGGCTTTGGGCCGCAGATACTCCGCGCCTGGGCCTGGGCGTAGGAGTGGTGGGCCCCTGACCTGTGGCGACGTCTTGTCACGTGCGTGGGCTGGCAGGCTTTTTTCAGCCGAGGGATGCCACGTGGTTCGCAGGCGGCGAGCGGCCGGCCCGCAGCCCGGCGCGCGCGCCTACAGACTCCCGCCCTCCGACTTTAAAAATTTTCTCGCCAAGACGGCACGCCCAACCGAAGCCGGCTCCCAGCTGCCGGCTCGTCAAGATGAGAAGCTGACCGAGCTTCTCGACCTCCACCCAACCTCGAAGCCCAATCAGCTTCGGGGACTACTGTCGGAGTAAATGGCCACGGGTAGCCTAACCGACTCCCCCTGGCTCTTCAAAAAATTATCATGCCATTCAAGCCTTCAAGCATACAGAGCATAGGGCCGCCTTCTCCCGGCCGACTATCCCCAGGGCCGACTCCCAGAAGGCGACCCAGCCTCAGAAACCTTCCCCAAGAAAGCTACGAGATGAACGACTCCAGGAAGCCGGCCCAAAGAGGACCGACTCCCAGAAGCTGGCCATGAAGAATGCCGACTACTAGAAGCCGGCCAAGACCGCACCCACCAAGACTGCACCCACATAACGGTGAAAAGACGGGGCGTGGCCGCAGTACATCCCACTACCCCCGAATCCCGAAGCAGGCATGGCCACAGGGCGCCGTACGGGTCAGCCATCTCCCGTCCGGCGCGGCACTGTAGCCATGTTGACCTCGATGTCACCCACGACAAGCGCCAGTACGGCCCGCGGGTGGCGGGCCCCTTTAGCCAGAGAGACGCTCGAAGGCGGCCCGGCCTCCCCTAGTCGGCCGGGGGCGTAGCCGGCTCCCAATAGCCGGCTACCTCACTCCCTCGAAACATGTGCCTCATTAAGGAGACAAGACGAGGTGAGGCTACAGTGAGAGCCCGCAAGGAGGCGGCGTTGTAGCCACGTTTACCTCGACCAAGCCCTCGTCATCAGGGGCGAGGCAACAGTAACCAGCCGCCGACAAGACCCCCAAGCGGTGGGGCCGGCCTGTCGACCAAGAGGCCGGCAGCCGGCGGGGCCCACCAGTCGGCGGGCCCCAATGGCCGGCGGAGAAGCCGGCGAATACGGACACTGACGGCTGGGACCCGCGCCCAGCCGGATTACCATTGTACCCTTGGGGGGTAGGCCTATATAAACCCTTCGGGGCACCCATGCAAAGGGTTGGTCTCATAGAATTACACACACCATATAGAGAGAAAAGGAGAGCTAGCCTTGCCCTTCTTCTCCCTCTAACCCGACAGCTCAAGGAGCGTTTGTAGCTACTTGTTTTGATCTAGTGATCATGCGGAGACCCCGCAGAGCAGGACTAGGGGTGTTATCTCCACGGAGAGCCCCGAACCTGGGTAAGATTCGCCGGCGTGCATGTCTTCGCCTCATCCCGTTTCCAGGCACTGGCGACGTCTTGCTGGCTCCCACAATGATAAGCCACCCGTTGGCATATGTCGCACCTACCACCCGACAACACAGAATGCTTGGCATAAAATATGTGAATGATGAGCATGATTGCAATGTTGTTAGTATGAATTCTTTGAATACCCATGATGCTAATGATATGCAAAGCCACAAGCTTGGGGAAGCTATGTTTGATGAAGATGATATTTTTTGTCCCCAAGCTTTGATGAGCAAATTTATTATGATGAAAGCATGCCTCCCATTTATGATGATTATTGTGATGACACGTATGCTATAAAGAATAAAGATAACCAAGAAACTTGTCATCATGATTTTAATTTTCAATTGGATTATGCTTTACATGATAGTTATTTTGTTGAGTTTGCTCCCACTACTATTGATGAGAATAAATTTGCTTATGTGGAGAGTAATAACAATTCTATGCTAGTCGATCATGAAAAGAATGCTTTATGTGTTGGTTATATGGTTGAATTCATTCATGGTGCTACTGAAAATTATTATGAGAGAGGATCATATGCTTCTACATATTTCAATAATATCAAGTTTCCTCTCTATGTGCTTAAAATCTTGAAGTTTTGCATGTTTTACCTTCCTATGCAAGTTGATTCTTGTTCCCATAAGTTGTTTGCTCACAAAATCCCTATGCATAGGAAGTGGGTTAGACTTAAATGTGCTAGTCATATATTCATGATGCTCTCTTTATGTTTCAATTCTTATCTTTTATGTGAGCATCGTTGAAATCATCATGCCTAGCTAGGGGCGTTAAACGTAAGCGCTTGTTGGGAGGCAACCCAATTTTATTTTTGTTCCTTTCTTTTTGTTCCTGTTTAGTAATAAATAAACCAACTAGACTCTGGTTAGATGTGGTTTTATGTTTTAATTAGTGTTTGTGACAAGTAAGACCTATAGGATCTTCTTGGATGATAATTATTTGATCTTGCTGAAAAAGACAGAAACATTCTGCTCACGAAAACAATTTATTAAAAATCACCAGAACGAGATACAATACTGATTCCAATTGCAGCAGATCAATAATGAAATTATCTAGGTCGTCCTATTTTGGTAGATTTTTCTGAGTTCCAGAAGTTTGCGTTAGTTACAGATTACTACAGACTGTTCTGTTTTTGAAAGATTCTGTTTTTCGTGTGTTGTTTGCTTATTTTGATGACTCTATGGCTAGTAAAATATTTTATAAACCATAGAGAATTTGGAATACAGTAGATTTAACACCAATACAAATAAAGAATGAGTTCATTACAGTACCTTGAAGTGGTGTTTTGTTTTCTTTCGCTAACGGAGCTCATGAGATTTTCTGTTAAGTTTTGTGTTGTGAAGTTTTCAAGTTTTGGGTAAAGATTCGATGGACTACGGAATAAGGAGTGGCAAGAGCCTAAGCTTGGGGATGCCCAAGGCACCCCAAGGTAATATTCAAAGAAAACCAATAGCCTAAGCTTGGGGATGCCCCGAATGGCATCCCCTCTTTCGTCTTCGTTCATCGGTAACTTTACTTGGAGCTATATTTTTATTCACCACATGATATGTGTTTTGCTTGGAGCGTAATTTTATTTTGTTAGTATTTGCTTGCTGTTATTTAGAATAATGTTTTGCATCTCTATTTTCAATAAAAATGTCAAGGATAGCCTTTACCATGCTTATTTTGCAAGTATACATGTTGCTGTTTCGAAACAGAAACTTTATCGCTGTTGCAAAAATTCCCTAGAAAAGCCAGAAACGATAAAATGTTGAAACTTTTTGCATTTTGAGCTCCGGTAAATTTTCTACAGTGTGGTAGAATTTCATAATGTTTGGAGTTAGGGAAGTATGATGAATCTTGCATTCTTTACAGACTGTACTGTTTTGGCAGATTGATGTTATGATTGCATTGTTTGCATATGTTTGCTTGTTTAATGATTCTATTTGAGGATAGGAGTATTAAATATGCAGAGGCATTTAGTATGCAATGTTGAATAATAATTTTAGTGGTTTGCTACAGTAGAGTATGATAAGGTTTTTTCATTGGTTTATACCAACTTATCTCACGAGTTCTTGTTGAGTTTGGTGTGGATTAAGCTTTCGAGATTTAGGAAACCGTGATATAAAAGGAATTAAGGAGACGCAAAAGTTCAAGCTTGGGGATGCCCAAGGCACCCCAAGATAATATTTCAAGAAGTCTCAAGCATCTAAGCTTGGGGATGCCCCAGTAGGCATCCCACCTTTCTTCTTCAACAATTATCGGTTAGTATCGGTTGAGCCTAAGTTTTTGCTTCTTCACTTGATGAGTTGCTATCCTTGAAATGTCGTTTTATTTTGTTTTGTTTGCTGTTTGAATAATATACCAAGATCTGAAATTCTTAAATGAGAGAGAGTCTTCACATAGCTACATAATTATTTAACTACTCATTGATCTTCACTTATATCTTTCTGGAGTAGTTTGTCATTTACTCGTGTGCTTCACTTATATCCTATGAGTAAATGGTTGAATGATTTGAATATCATAAATTTGAAATTATATATGTTTTATATGCTTATCCCATGGGGAGTAATGACTTCACATATAAGAAGTAGAGGTGGTAAATTTTTTGAAGGTTAGCAAACATTGTATTGGTCACTTAAACAATTCAGGAAAGAATATTGAAGGAAGAGAGATTCACATATAAATATACTATCTTGGACATCTTCTATGATTGTGAGCCCCATTAATTATTTTCAAACCTGAGCAAATTAGTTGAAGTGGGACAAGGAAGACAACATAATGAGTTATGCTTGGGTATATTTGTATAGAAGTTATATTGTTATGGATCCTCTAACATGTGGTGCTCGCTATTTAGAATCCTTGCTAGCCAAAATATCTATACTAAGCGGCAATACTGCTTGTGCATCCAAATTCCTTGAACCAAGTTTCTTCCATGAGTGTCCACCATATCTACCTATATGCGGTATTTACCTGCCGTTCCAAGTAAATTTGCATGTGCCAAACTCTAAACCTTCAAATAATAATCTGTTTTGTATGCCCGAATCGCTCATGTAGCGACTAGGGGCTGTCAGTATCTTCCATGCTAGGTGTGTTATTCTCACGATGAGTGGACTCCGCTCATCATTCACGAGAAAATGGCTGGTAACTGGGATGCCCAGTCCTATGATCAAAAGATCGAAAACAAATTCACAAATAATTTAAACAAAACTCCCCCAGGAATGTTGATAGTTGGACGGCACCTGTTGAGGATATAGACCTTAGAGTCACCCGCCAGGAGGGGCCGGGTTACTCTAATGGTCATTACCAGAAGCCCGGGGCCAAGCTTGAAGACGATGGACCAGAGATGGGCTTAAGACCCGGATATGGCTTAAGGCCCGTAGTTACAAACGTTATTATGGTAGAGCTTGTAGTGCAAGGCAAGTATGATTGAGAGTCCGAGCCGGACACTCTTATGAGCCGGCCGGGACTCTAAGAGCTGCTGGGCGTTAGCCTCCCTATATAAAGGGACGACCCGGCAGCGGTTTAGGGACAAGAACAATCTCATCGAGAGCCGGGCATAGCAGTTTAGCTCCCCGGTGATCGTAACCCTAATCAATACCACCTCAACTAGAAGTAGGCTTTTACCTTCACCGTAAGGGGCCGAACCAGTATAAACCCTCGTGTTCCTTGTCCCACATTAACCCCTTCAAGCTTCCTAGTTGCGATGGCTCCACGACTAAGTCCTAGCTCGAGGACATCTGCCATGACAATTCCACGACAGTTGGCGCCCACCGTGGGGCTAGCGCACTGTGGATTTGAGTTCTTGAAGGGCAGCTTCGAAGGGCTCAAGGGATACGTTGTGGGCCGGATGACCAAGAGTCGTTGCGGCAAGCTCTACATCGACGATGCAAACTGGGGGCCCGACGCCGGCTCAATTGAGTACGGGTACCGGGTCCCCTTCGGCGGAATTCATGTCTTCATTGGCAAGATTGGTGAACCGGGAACTGAGCCGGATCTCTGCGCTGATCTCATCGAAACGGCTCAGCGCGCACGACCCGCCCGGGCCCGGCCTGCCTTAAGGCGCGCTTTTGTGGGATGCATCCATGGAGGGCCCTCTGATCCAGCTGGGTCTGGTGATGAGACGGCCGCCGGCTCTGACGGCGAGTCGGCCACCGATGAGTCAAACTCGTTGTACCAACTTCAGGATGGCAAGCTCATGGGTTGTCCCGATGGTGACAGTATTCCGGACCTATTTGAGCCGCCAAGTCAGGTTGGAGTTTTTATGGCTGGTGCGCAGCCTGTTCAGAACCCCGCTGCTGGAGCAGGAACCCCGGTGCCTTCGCCGGCTCAGGTGCTAATGGATCTCACGGACAAGATGACGGCCCTGTTAACCGCCATGGTTGACCCGGCGGATCAAGCTCGGCATGACGCGGAGGTGGCACAGTTAAAATTGGATCTAGTGAAGGCTAAAGGGGATCTTGCAGCGGAAGGGATCAGGCTGGCTGCGGAGAGGGCGGCTCTCGATGCCCAAACTCAGCTGATCCAGGCGCAGTCCTTCCAACTCACGATGGATCAAAACGCGGCCAATGAGGTCCTGAGAAGGAGGCATCAAAAGGCCCAATCTCGACTCCCTCCGGTTTACGATCCACGCAACCTCTTCAACACGCCAGGTGCAGGGTCTAGTAACCCGCCAGGGGTCATAGCTCCCGGGTCTGGACCCCTTACTCAGCCATGAGTGATGGGGCCTCCCCAGGTGCCCCCTGCCTCGCCTCAGTATGTGCCAATACCCCCAGGTCATTATAATAACCCGCTGGAGAACATGGTCGCTGCGGCAGCACGGCTGGCGGCTCTACCAGTTGACGGCGACTCTCCGACGGCTATTGAAACCCGCCGGGTCAGGGAACTCCTTCAGACAGCACTGGTGCAGCAAGAGGCGTACTCCTACAGCCGGGACAGGATCCACTCGACCCCTCGTCCAGGCCAGAGCCCGAGTTACAGCCGGCACATGGTCTCAGCAACCGGCTCAAGTAACGTCCGACGCCATGACCCGCCTCCTGGCCATGGCCCGGCTCATACTGGAGCCTTTTACGCAGCAGACCAAGCGCGGCAAGAGGCGGAGCAAGTACCTCAATTGACGGCTTACCAGACCCCCCCGACTTATCCGACGACTTCCATTGATGTGGGTATCCCTACCAGGACCGGGGGTGTCCCTTGCTTAGTGCCAGCTATCCGTAATGAACGTCTACCCAAGGACTTCAAGGGCCCTAGGAAGGTGCCTAACTACACAGCTGACTTACAACCCGCAGCTTGGATCGAGAGTTATGAGATGGCTATGGAGCTACTGGAGGTCAGTGAGGCGGCCATGGCCAAGTATTTCACCATGATGTTAGATGGGACTGCCCGCACTTGGTTGAAAGGGCTACCACCGAATTCCATTGGGTCTTGGGCTGAGCTGAAAGCCCGGTTCATCCAAAATTTCAAAGATACCTGTAGGCAGTCTATGTCAATTGTGGATTTGACCAACTGTAAGCAGCAGGAGGGTGAGTCTACGACACATTGGGTTCGCCGGGTTAAGGAGATCATACACTCGTCAGACAAGATGGATGTCGGCTCAGCGGTTTTAATGCTGGAGCAGAATTGTCGTTTTGTGCCCCTGAAGATGAAACTCGGGCGGCTTAAGCGCGACTGCAGTGATATGGGTACACTAATGGCAGCTCTTGTCAAGTACGCCGATTCTGATGGTACCAAGGATCCCCCTTCAGATGATGAAAGGACAGGGAAGGGAAAGAAGAACGGCAATGGAAAGGGTCCTCAGTTTAACCCGGGGAACCAAGGAGGAGGCAAGCGCAAGGCAGATGGTAGCCTAGAGTTTGTGGCCAACGCCAGCGCACAAGGCAATAACCAGCGACGCAAGGGAAGGCCCCCTCCCCGAGGCGGCGGGTCAGGACCTTCACTGGAGAAGCTGTTGAATGAGCCTTGTCCGAGGCACGGCTCTAGAGAGAAGCCAGCGCTCATCTATGGAAGGATTGTGCAATCATGAAGGCCTTTAAGAACTACAATGGCCCGGGCGGCGGCTCAGGCGCCGGTGGCTTTCATGGCCCGGGTGGCGGCTCAAATTCCGGTCCTCAGAACGGTCAAGGGGGCTTTAATCAACAGTCTGGCCAGGGTCATCAACAGCAGCAGGAGGTTATCAGACCAATCCAAAGCAGCTTAGCGGTGGACAGTATCATGTGTTTACCACTAGTTTGTGCAAGCGAGATCAGAAGCTTCACAAGAGGGCTGTGAATGCTGTTGAGCCGGCAGTTCCACGCTACTTGCGGTGGTCTGAACAGCCTATAGTATGGAGCAGGGAGGATCACCCTCCCCGGGTGGATAACCCGGGCCACTTGGCATTAGTGGTGGCCCCTCAAGTGGGAGGATATAAGTTCACAAAGGTGCTCATGGACGGAGGCAACAGCATCAACATCCTCTATTATGAGACTTTCCGCCGTATGGGGTTGGTTGATAAGAACCTCAGCCAGTCAAACACTATCTTTCATGGTGTAGTACCTGGTAAGTCGGCTTATCCAGTCGGCAAGATCGAATTGGAAGTGGCCTTTGGTGATGAGAACAACTACAGGGTGGAGAAATTGACCTTTGAGGTGGTCAAGATAAGAAGTCCATACCATGCTATATTTGGACGGCCGGCTTACGCCAAGTTCATGGCACGGCCGTGTTATGTGTATTTACAGCTCAAGATGCCGGGTCACAATGGGACCATTACGGTTCACGGCAGCCGGAAAGTGTCTCTGGAGTGTGAGGAAGGCGATGCGGCTTATGCAGAATCTGTGTGTGCTACAGAGGAGTTGAAGTTTTACAAGGACAATGTTGACCCAACAGATATGACCTCTCTGAAAAAGCCAACTACAGAACAAGAGCCGGCAATGAAATTTAAATCAGCTGATGAGACTAAACTTGTTGATTTTGTTCCAGGTGACTCATCTTAGCAGTTTAGCATCAGTGCAAATCTGGATCCAAAATAGGAAAGCGCGCTCATCGAGTTCATCTGTGAGAATAGGGACATCTTCGCATGGAAACCTTCTGACATGCCAGGTGTACCTAGAGAACTCGCTGAGCATACTCTCAATGTTGATCCTAAATTTAAGCCGGTCAGACAATTCCTTCGGCGGTTTAATGAAGAGAGGCGGAAAGCTATTGGTTAAGAGGTGGCCCGGCTCTTGGCGGCTGGGTTTATCGTTGAAGTCTTTCACCCAGAGTGGTTGGCTAACCCGGTGCTCGTACTCAAGAAGAACGGCACCTGGCGGATGTGTGTGGACTACACGGACTTGAACAAGGCGTGTCCGGTTGATCCTTTTGCCCTCCCCCGTATTGATCAAATCATTGATGCTACGGCAGGTTGTGCACGTCTAAGTTTCTTGGATGCTTATTCCGGTTATCATCAGATTAAGATGGCAGTTAAGGACCAGGAGAAGACGGCGTTCATTACTCCCTTTGGAGCCTTCTGCTATGTATCCATGCCTTTTGGACTCAAGTGTGCACAGGCGACTTACCAGCGTTGTGTACAGAACTGTCTTCATAAACAGATTGGGCGTAATGTTCACGCTTACGTGGACGATATTGTGGTTAAGTCCATAAAAGAGGAAACCCTGATAGATGATTTAAGGGAAACCTTTGATAATCTCTGGGTCTATAAGATGATGCTTAACCCGGCCAAGTGTGTCTTTGGTGTTCCTGCAGGCAAACTCTTGGGCTTCTTGGTTTCTGACAGGGGCATTGAGGCTAACCCGGAGAAGATCAAGGCCATCACCTCCCTGGCTAACCGGCGTGTATAAATGACGTTCAGCGCTTGGCGGGTCGCATTGCTGCTTTAAGCCGTTTTATAAGCTGTTTGGGTGAGAAGGCCATGCCCTTATATCAGTTGATGAAGAAAACTGATAACTTTGTCTGGAATGATGCAGCTAATACCGCCTTTGAGGATTTGAAGAAGCAGCTGGCAGAGCCCCTAGTCCTTGCTGCTCCGGTTGATAAGGAGCCCTTGCTACTGTATGTGGCGGCAAACGCACGAGCCGTCAGTGTGGCTATTGTGGTAGAGCGCAAGGAGGCGGGTAAGGAACAGCCGGTTCAGCGACCGGTTTATTATGTCAGCGAAGTGCTCATTGAGTCCAAGCAACGGTACCCACATTGGCAGAAGCTTGTGTATGGTGTGTTCATGGCGAGCCGGAAACTTAAGCATTATTTTCAGGGTCATCCCATCACTGTGGTCAGCTCTGCCCCCCTTGGTGACATCATCCAAAACAGAGAGGCCACAGGGAGAATTGCTAAGTGGGCTATAGAACTTGGACCTCATGGTCTCAAATATGTGCCACGCACTGCTGTTAAATCTCAGGCCTTGGTGGATTTCATCAATGATTGGACAGAGTCACAAGTGCCTGAGCAGAAGCCGGATAACACATATTGGACTATTCACTTCGATGGGTCCAGGCAGTTGGAGGGCTCGGGGGCTGGTGTTGTATTGGCTTCCCCTAAAGGTGACAAGTTCCATTATGTGCTACAGTTGATGTTTCCTTGCACTAACAACGCGGCTGAGCACGAGGCCTTGCTCCACGGTCTTCGGATGGCTAAGGAAATGAGCTTGAGCCGGGTAAGATGCTTCGGTGACTCAGACTTGGTGGCTCAACAAGCATCCGGCAAGTGGGACTCTAAGGACCCGCTCATGGCGGCTTATCGCCGCGAAGTTGATGCCATTGCTGGGCACTTTCAGGGCTACCAAGTAGAGCACATTGATCGCAGGAAGAACGAGGCGGCTGATGCCCTAAGCCGGCTAGGCTCTCAGCGAAAGCCGGTGCCGCCTAACACTTTCCTGGATGTCCTGTATAGCCCTTCGGTTAAGTTGCCTACAGAGGAAGACTTGGCTGTCCCTGACCCGGAGGCACGACTGGTGGCGGCTCTCCATATCATACCAGACTGGACAATGCCATATCTGGCTTACATGACCCGGGGCGAGTTGCCTGAGGATGAAACTTTGGCCAGGCAAATAACCCGGCGGGCCAAGTCAATGATTGTTATCGATGGCGAGTTACATCATCGCAGTGTTACAGGAGCGTTTCAGCGTTGTGTCTCCCCTGAGGAAGGTCAAGAGATCTTGCGTGAGATCCATGAAGGGGTTTGTGGCCATCACGCCGGCTCAAAGTCTCTTGTGGCCAAGGCTTTTCGTCATGGTTTTTATTGGTTGACGGCTCATGCTGATGCAGAGGACTTGGTCAGTAAATGTGATGGTTGCCAGAGGTTCTCACGACGGGCTCATGTGCCGGCTCAGGAGCTGAGGATGATCCCAATCACTTGGCCCTTTGCGGTCTGGGGGCTTGATATGGTTGGGCCTTTTAAAAGGTCCAAGGATAAGAAGACCCACCTCTTGGTGGCAGTTGATAAGTTCACAAAGTGGGTGGAAGCTGAGCCAGTTAGCAAGTGCGATGCAGCCACGGTGGTTCAATTTATGAAAAAGGTGATTTTCCGCTTTGGTTTTCCGCACAGCATCATAACTGACAATGGCACCAATCTCTCCAAAGGCGCCATGGAAGAGTTTTGTCAACAAGAGCATATCCGACTTGATGTTTCCTCAGTGGCTCATCCTCAATCCAATGGTCAAGCTGAGAGAGCTAACCAGGAGATTCTGAAGGGCATCAAGCCCCGGCTTTTGGTCCCTTTGCAACGGACGCCGGGTTGTTGGGTGGAGGAGTTGCCCTCCGTCTTATGGAGTATCAACACTACTCCTAACAGGTCTACAGGCTTCATGCCTTTCTTCATGGTTTATGGAGCAGAAGCAGTCCTCCCCAGTGACATCCGTCATGACTCACCTCGTGTGGCGGCTTATGTTGAGACGGATAATGAACAGGCGCGCCAAGATGCTCTTGACTTGTTCGACGAACAGCGTGATGTGGCAGCAGCCCGTTCAGCGATTTACCAACAAGACCTGCGCCGTTATCATAGCCGCCGGGTCAAATCCCGGGTCTTCCAGGAAGGCGACCTTGTGCTCCGGCTCATCCAGGATCAAACAGATGCACACAAGTTATCCCCGCCTTGGGAAGGGCCCTTTGTGGTCAGCAAGAACTTGCACAACGGGTCATATTACCTCATTGACATTCGGGAGCACAAAGATTCACGTAAATCGGAGGAGGAGACCCGTCGGCCGTGGAACATAGCTCAGCTTCGGCCTTACTACACTTGATCCACCGGCTCTCGTGGTGTACATACTTCTCTCAACCATGTATATATTATGATAAGCAATAAAGCAGGACCTCTGTCCTTTTTTCTCCTCCAAATATACACGTGTTGTTCTTATTGCAAGATTACATGATGATTTAAAGGAGGATCCGGCTTATGATCTTATTCGAATTTAGCCGTAAGTAGTAAAATCACTTGGGGGCTTCCTGTTCAAACATGGGTCGAATTCGAACCAAAGAGAACATAGCTGTCGATACCCATTTGATTGGCAAAGTGCCGAGCTCATTGGGAAGTTACCTTTGGTCATATTTGAATCATAGTTTAACCCCTCTGAGAACCGACGTGGATCGTATTCGAATCAGCGTCGTTAAACAATTCTTGAAATCACTTGGGGGCTTCCTGTTCAAACATGGGTCGTATTCGAACCAAAGAGAACATAGCTGTCGGTACCCTCTTGATTGGCATCGCCACACCCACTGGGGGCTATGTGATCGTATCCGAATCTTAGCTTAACCCCTTTGGGCCGGGTTTCTGGTCATATTCGAACTGGAAGCCCCTAAGTTCCTATGTTCTATCACAAGTTTACTCTGATTAGGTCAAGGTGTGTACGGCCGGGTCTCGCTTTGCCGGCTTAACTTTGGTTTACAGTGTTAGTTGAACACCATGGGTGTCATCAAGATAGGTAACTCGGAGTTAAGATATCAACCTTGTTACCCGGGTTATCTAAACCGGAAGTATGCTTACAGGCCGCTAAGGGTGTTATTACGACTGTGTTAAGGATATAATTGAGGACCAGTCTTTTTTGATTCATATTCCGGGTTATCTATCCGAAACACCTGATTCTCAGGGCGGTAAGCCACCTCGAGACTTGTGATTTGCCTTTCTATGCAGGATACTTAAAGGCACCTCTTTGAGGTTGAGAAAAACAAAGGGATGATTATGACCCGGAGAAACATCAAAGAGACTACTTCAAAAGACCTTGGCATTCAATATGTGCACGATGGCACGGCATAGATAGACTGTTGCACCTACTTTATTACAACACTAATCAAATCTAACAAGGGTGGAGCATTGTTTGGTAAACCGACAGCCGAGTTACGATGCCCGCTGAGTGGAAGTCTCCGGCTCGTTCCTGTCCTCTCCTCCGGCTGATCCCAAGACCTGGAAGGTTGATGACTTCCAGTCGATGCCGCTGAGAGCCTCGAACTGGGCTTCCTCGTCAATTAACCCGGCCGGGTCAATCTCCGGGGCGAAGGTGTGCTGACGAGCCGGCGGGATTAGGTTGAGGGCTTCATAGCGAGGGGTTGGAATCCTCTGATTCTCCGCGTCATAACCCGGCTGGTACTTGGTCAGATCTGTGTCATTCCCGATGAGGGTGGCCACCGGGCGTACAACCTTCACGCACGCTGCGAAGTCCTTCTGATCGAAAGCTGAGCCGTCTTCCTTCAGGCTTGGATAGCCAAGGGCAATGTCTGCCGGGTCTAACTCCGGCAGGAATGCCTTGGCCCGGCTCAGCACGGCGATTGCTCCGGCTCTCGCAGAAGCCCGTCGCAGCTCTTGGATCCGCTGAGGCAGAACGGCGAGCCGGCGCAGGACTTCTGCCAGGTGAGTCGGCACCTCGTTGGATAGGGCCACCACAGCTAAGGCACGCTGTGACCCGGTGTAGAGCTGCTCCACCAGGGTATACACGGCCTTTAGCTTGGTGACCACGCTCTGGTTGAGGTTGGCACTTCTGGGACCTGTTTAACAGAATCAAGTAAGTCGGCGACAAGGATGAATCATGAGATATAAACATTCTAACATTGATGAAAGCCGGTGAGGCGACTTACCGAAGACGGCGGCCACCATTTGGGAAACCTAGCGCTTTAGGCCGGAGAGCTCGGCGGTCTTCTCAGAGAGAGCCTTCTCCGCCTGTTCCGCCCGGGTCACCAGTGCGGCCTTCTCTTCGGCCCAGGCTTTCCGCTCAGCATCAAATTCTGTCTTCAGCTTCTCTTGAGCGGCAATGCTAGATACAAACTTGGCATTTGCCTTCCGGGTCTCCATCTCCTGCGTCTTCAGCCGGCTCTTGAGATCCGCAAGGTCCGCCTCTAGTTTCTTGCCAACAGCCTGTATAAATTTCCGGGTTATGACATGAGCAGTTACTATATAAGTCCCAAGCGTTTTCCAAGCAAAGACACTTGGCACTTGGGGGCTAATGCATATTGAACGTATCTATCTACATACTGCCGGCTCAATTGAGTAAGCCGGAACCTAAGTCTACAACATATTCAAATCATAAGTCGTCGACTTGGGGGCTAGCATGGCAAAGGTAACTATGCAGTAAGTAAGAAGATAGCAGAAGGATACCTCAGATTTTTGCTGGATCTGGTTTACCATAGCGACCTCGGCGTCCCGGCTCTTGTGTACTTGGCTGATGTAGCCAGAGACGAGCTCTCCAATGCTCAGGTTGCTGTAGTTGGAGAGGTCCAGATTCGCCTGGTGGGGCTGCAGAAACTCCCCCTTAGCGGAGCACTTGGCCAACACGGTCGGTCTCCCCGGCTCAACAAACTCCGTCCGGGTGATTACCATGTCCGGGTCGTCTGCTGGTGGAGCTGAGCCGGAGGCCTCCGGTTTAACCGAAGCTTCGGTCGTTGCCTTGGTAGTTGGGGCGGTGGCTTCAGGTGCCGTGTCCATTGGAGTGGTGACTTCGGGGGCGGAGGCAGTTGGCGGTTCTTGGACTGACACCGCCGGCTCAGGCAGATCCGGCACTCCGGCCGACTTGGTTTTCTTCACCCTCTTGGTGAGCTTTGCCTGGGCACTGAAAGAACAACAAAGGTTAGTACAAAGAATATGAGTAAAGACCAGAACAACATGAGATGATTGTTGTTACCCGGGCGCGGTCTTGAAAGCCGGCAAATTTGACTGCATGGAGTCACCCGAAGAGGGGGAGGTCTCCTGGTAATTGGAGTCAGAAGAGTTGAGTGGATGACGGATAACACCCGCCAACGGGTGAAAAGGGTACAAGTGGGAAATAACCTCAGTTCGGCGCTTCCTTGTTGCGTCGGGTAACCCGGCGGAGAGGTCGGTGTCCTTGTTGGTCCGGGTGTGACGCCGGCTTTCGTGAACCTATCGCTTCAAAAGAAATTGAGGGTCTTGATGAGCTAAAGGATGTGAAAAGCTTACTTTTCGGGTTACCCTTCGGACTTTCAGCTGTGGTAAGGGCTCTGAGTCGGAGGAAAGTGACATTACCTCTTCAACCACCGGGTTACTTGCGCCGGTGTCATCCTGTCAGTGAGCAAGTATTGATAAGGCGGACAGCAACAAACAGTGAATATAGTAAGGACTTAAATGCTCAGGAGTTACCTCTGACTCGGAGCTGTCGCTTAATTGCATCAGCTCCGAAGCAGTAGGCCTGCTTCCTTTTTTGCGAGGGGTGGCTTTCTTGGCGGCTTTCTTCGCCTTCCTGGCTTTCTTGGCCGCCTCATGGTCATATTTGACCCGCCAGAACTTATCATCAGCCTGAAAAATACAATGATGAATTCTTAAAACGGTTAGACGAAGGTTATATGCAGACGAAGATAAAAAGTTAAAGTCAGCGGCTTACAGCTGGGGCTGGATTGGTCTTGCAGAAGGGGGCTAACCCGGTCCTTCCGCAGTCTGCCAGGCTCTCGTTTAAAAGAGCCTTGGTCTCCTCCTCTGCAACGTCTTCTGGAAGATCATTGCGGCTGTGCCTCTGAGGGTCATCCTTTCGCCCTGTGTACTCACACATTAAGCCGGGGCGGCGGCTCAATGGGATCACCCGCCATGAGATCCAGACCCGGACCAGGTCGATTCCGTTCAGACCGTTGCCCAGGAGGGCCTTGATTTTGTTGATAGTAGGAAGCAGAGGCTGGCGCTCCGCTTGAGTCAGCTTGTCCGACAGTGGGTGAGTCGGCTCCAGACGTGTTGGGCGAAAGCTGGGCAGCGGGCTTTCATCAGCCGGGGACGTATCTTGGCAATAGAACCAAGTCATGTTCCAGTCCTTGGGGTGGCTCGGCGGCTCTGCGTAAGGGAAAAGACAGTCCCTACGCCGCTGGATGGAAATGCCACCTAACTCCAGACTTGGCCCGTTGGCGCACTCATTCTGGCGGTTTAAATAAAAAAGCTCTCTGAAGAGCAGCAGACTAGGTTCTTCTCCAAGGTAAACCTCGCAGAAGACTTGAAAATTGCAGATGTTGGATATGGAGTTGGGCCCTATATCTTGAGGCCGCAAGTCGAAGAAGTTGAGCACGTCCCTAAAAAACTTTGAGCCGGGCGGTGCGAAGCCCCGGCTCATATGATCTGCGAAAATCACTACCTCCCTGTCCTTTGGCTGTGGTCTCTCTTCTGACGGGTCAGGGGCACGGTAGGACATGATTTCCTTCTTAGGCAGATATCCGGACTTAACAAAATTGGCTAGGGTCTCGTTGGTGACGTTGGACCTCATCCAGTTGCAAGTAATGGGAGCCTTGGGAGGCATGATGAAAGTTGGCGGTCTATGACAAAAAGGAAAAATGTCCGGGTTAATTAAGCCGGAGATCTACAGTTCAAAACTAAGGTGGCGGCTTATGAAGGGGACTAATGATATATACTCAGGTACAGTGGGTTATTTAAGCCGCAGGGGCATTCAGAATAAGTTGGTTATCTACGGCCTTACCACAGTTAAGCCCGGGGATTTTACGGAGCATGGTTCTCTTTAAGCCGGAAGGTTCTACGGCGCGTGTTTTCTTTAAACCGGAATTGTAAGCCGCCAAGATTCAATGGTTGCAGTTTTTACTAAGTGTGGTAAAACAGGTTTCACATGTTGCAGTAACTTTTTTGGATCAAAATGGTTGGGTGAAATGAAAATTTTCTAGACCTAGAAACAGACGAGCGGATGTTCTTGAGCTCGAATGAGGCCTTTATGCAGTAGAAAGAGATTTATGAGCATTTGAAATGAGTCCTAAACAACCGCCGCACCAGTTCTATACAAGGCTAAAGATCAAACAAGGGCAGAACTATGAGAACTGTCGAAGCTTGCGGGCAATGGCGAAGAACACGGACGAACTATTTGAACCCTACCGCAGGTCTGTTCTAGCAGGGCAGAAGAGACTCACCGGAGCTGGAGAAGAACGGAGGTTGCCGCCGTTTGTCTGGTCCGAGTCAGGGTGATGCAGCGGCCAAGGTTGACGAAGATCAGGGGCGCGACGGCGGCGGCAGTAGCAGAGCTCGGGCAGAGGAGCGATGGCACGAGGAAGAAGATGGAGAGGAAGTGGCTGAGAGCCCGTCGGACCGGCCTATTTATAAGGCAAGCTCTTAAGTGGGCGCGAGATTCAAGGAGACCACGGCGTGGTTATCTCCCCCCACGACGCCTCGATTTTCGGAAGTGACAGTAAAAGCAAAGATCCGTTGCGGATCTGGTGGAGTAAAAAACGGGCTTAATGGAAAATCACGCCACGGCGGATTATCCGGAGTCCAGAGGATGACGTCACGCCGGGTTATGGCCTTCACATGAGTGGTAAGCCGGAGATTTTTTCTGTCGGCAGGGTTGAAGATTGACATGAGCCGGCTCAAATCAATCTGGGGCCTAATGTTGAGGATATAGACCTTAGAGTCACCCGCCAGGAGGGGCCGGGTTACTCTAATGGTCATTACCAGAAGCCCGGGGCCAAGCTTGAAGACGATGGGCCAGAGATGGGCTTAAGACCCGGATATGGCTTAAGGCCCGTAGTTACAAACGTTATTATGGTAGAGCTTGTAGTGCAAGGCAAGTATGATTGAGAGTCCGAGCCGGACACTCTTATGAGCCGGCCGGGACTCTAAGAGCTGCTGGGCGTTAGCCTCCCTATATAAAGGGACGACCCGGCAGCGGTTTAGGGACAAGAACAATCTCATCGAGAGCCGGGCATAGCAGTTTAGCTCCCCGGTGATCGTAACCCTAATCAATACCACCTCAACTGGACGTAGGCTTTTACCTTCACCGTAAGGGGCCGAACCAGTATAAAACCTCGTGTTCCTTGTCCCACATTAACCCCTTCAAGCTTCCTAGTTGCGATGGCTCCACGACTAAGTCCTAGCTCGAGGACATCTGCCGTGACAATTCCACGACAACACCCGTTGTTTCGGACAAGTCATGGAGTGTGTATGTTGGTGGAGGGGGAGTAAAAACTTTACCTTTCTGCGTGGGAACCGCCTATAATGTATCTAGTATGGAAGATATTGGGAACTCTTGGTCGTTATGTTGACAATGAAAGCATACCTCTCAAAATTATTTTCATCTCTGTTTTAGCTTTGAGCTCTGGCACCTCTGCAAATCCCTGCTTCCCTCTGCGAAGGGCCTATCTTTTACTTTTATGCAAGAGTCAGTAGAATTCCTTCTCATTCCAACCTACTTTTTAGTTGGCAAGCATCATGTTGTGGAGAAAGATCTAAGCATATATGGCCATTCAAATATATTTGATCATTAATTATTATTGTTGACAATTATCTATATGATAAATAAGTTGGGAGGCTAAACATTAAGCCCCTATCTTTCTCTGTGTTCGATGGATGCTATTTGTTCTAAAAATATGCTTTGAGTGGTAGCAATCATGGAAGACTATACGATAGTTGAGTATGTGGGATTTGCTAAATCAAAGCTCTGACATAGACTCTTCCTGAAAATAAGATGAATTGTAATTGTTTGATGACTAATAACACGGTTTGTTAGTTTTCAAGAAAGTTTATGATCTATACTTTAACAAGTGAATAGCTTGTTACTTAATCATGAAAAGTTCTATGAGTTGAGCTACTGTTATGACATATAATGATGCTAGAAAAGGTGATTGAAATTATCATTGATCAAACTTGTGCACCTGCTAGCATTCACACTTCATAAATTATTTCTTTTATCATTTACCTACTCGAGGACGAGCAGGAATTAAGCTTGGGGATGCTGATACGTCTCAAACATATATATAATTTATGAAGTATTCATGCTATTATATTATCTGTTTTGGATGTTTATGGGCTTTACTAAACACTTCTATATTATTTTTGGGACTAACCTATTAACCCAGAGCCCAGTGCCAGTTTCTGTTTTTTCCCTTGTTTCAGTGTTTTGCAGAAAAGGACTATCAAACAGAGTCCAAACGGGATGAAACCTTCGGGAGCGTCATTTTTGGAACGAACGTGATCCAGTAGACTTGGAGTTGAAGTCAGGGAAGCTTCGAGGTGGCCACAAGGAAGGGAGGCGTGCCTGCCCCCCTGGGCGCGCCCCCACCCTCGTGGGCCCCTCGTGGCTCCCCTTACCGACTTCTTTCGCCTATATCCATATACCCTAAAAACATTGAGGCACTGAATAGACCGGGAGTTCCGCCGCCGCAAGCCTCTATAGCCACCAAAAACCAATCGGGACCCTGTTCCGGCACCCTGCCGGAGGGGGGAACCCTCACTGGTGGCCATCTTCATCATCCCGGCGATCTCCATGACGAGGAGGGAGTAGTTCACCCTCGGGGCTGAGGGTATGTACCAGTAGCTATGTGTTTGATCTCTCTCTCTCTCTCTCTCTCGTGTTCTTGAGATGGTACGATCTTGATGTATCGCGAGCTTTGCTATTATAGTTGGATCTTATGATGTTTCTCCCCCTCTACTCTCTTGTAATGCATTGAGTTTTCCCTTTGAAGTTATCTTATTGGATTGAGTCTTTAAGGATTTGAGAACACTTGATGTATGTCTTGCATGTGCTTATCTGTGGTGACAATGGGATATCACGTGATCCACTTGATGTATATTTTGGTGATCAACTTGCGGGTTCCGCCCATGAACCTATGCATAGGGATTGGCACACGTTTTAGTCTTGACTCTCCGGTAGAAACTTTGGGGCACTCTTTGAAGTACTTTGTGTTGGTTTGAATAGATGAAGCTGAGATTGTGTGATGCACATCGTATAATCATACCCACGGATACTTGAGGTGACATTGGAGTATCTAGGTGACATTAGGGTTTTGGTTGATTTGTCTCTTAAGGTGTTATTCTAGTACGAACTCTATGGTAGATCGAACAGAAAGAATAGCTTCATGTTATTTTACTACAGACTCTTGAATAGATTGATCAGAAAGAATAACTTTGAGGTGGTTTCGTACCCTACCATAATCTCTTTGTTTGTTCTCCGCTATTAGTGACTTTGGAGTGACTCTTTGTTGCATGTTGAGGGATAGTTATATGATCCAATTATGTTATTATTGTTGAGAGAACTTGCACTAGTGAAAGTATGAACCTTAGGCCTTGTTTCAAAGCATTGCAATACCGTTTACGCTCACTTTTATCGCTAGTTACCTTGCTGTTTTTATATTTTTAGATTACAAAAACCTATATCTACCATCCATATTGCACTTGTATCACCATCTCTTCGCCGAACTAGTGCACCTATACAATTTACCATTGTATTGGGTGTGTTGGGGACACAAGAGACTCTTTGTTATTTGGTTGCAGGGTTGTTTGAGAGAGACCATCTTCATCCTACGCCTCCCACGAATTGATAAACCTTAGGTCATCCACTTGAGGGAAATTTGCTACTGTCCTACAAACCTCTGCACTTGGAGGCCCAACAACGTCTACAAGAAGAAGGTTGTGTAGTAGACATCACCCGCCTCGCCGCGAAAGCAGCCGACATGTCCAGCCACGCAGCAGTAGCAGCACGGAGGTCCCGCCGCGCCATTGATGTAGCAGACTAGTCCGGCCCCGCCGGAAGCAGCAGAGATGTCCCGCCGCGTCGCCGAAGCAGCAGGGAGGTCCCGCCGCGCCGCGGCGGCCTGGGAAAATTTCTCGCGGGCAAGCGAGGACTCTTACAGGCGCATGCATGCGATAGTCCATAGCCAGATGGATCAGATCTCCTGCTGGGCGAGGTTGCAGGACGAGGCTACCGGCGTCATCTGGCAACTAGGGGAGGGCGATGCGAAGCTCCGGGGCGAGCGCGACCTGCTGAGGGCGAAGATCGCCGGAAGGACGAAGCAGGAGGAGGAGACCGCTGCCTTGTTGCAGAGGACGAGCGTCATCATCAAGAAACTTATGGACGAGATTGCCATGCTCCGCATCGAGCGCAATAGGCTGGAGGAGGAATCCATGGATGCTGCCAAGCAGCATATTAAGGACATGAAACTGATGAAAGAGATCATCGCCCGCCACGAGAACTAGTCTCCGTGACCTGCAGCGCATAAAGAAAGTAGAGATCAGCGAGCCAGATCGTTGTATGCGTCTTCCTTCTTCTTTTGCCCTTGTGTATTTCGGGCGTAGCCGCATGTGGATTTTTTAATTATCTTCCTAATTACGTAAGACAATTATTATCCACTCTCGTCGTCCTTATATATATTCATCAGTCTTGCTATAAGTCGCAGTAGATGCTATATAGGTCCGTCAGATCTTACATCAAGATCCGTGCACTATTTTCTTTTCAGATTTTCTTTTTTCTCTCTTAAATCTCAGTCGAGTGAGATATTGCCACGCCATTAAACAGAGGCTCGGGTGCCATTAATGGAGACCTTGGGAGAGAGGTGGACGATGGAGGTCAAAGGGCTCTCCTCCCGATAAGCACGCGTAGGGGTCTGATCGCACGCCTCCCGTACTCAAATAGCTACCCTGCACGGCGCCTCCTAGCTAATAAAAAAAGGGGGATGCGTGGCGGCATGTAAATGGTAAATAGAACGACCACGTTTTCAATAATACTTGTGTCTTCGATTGTAACGTGACAACACATGTTCCAAAATGACTTTGTTGATTGTTAATGTGTGCGCCTTCGCAAATCGGACATCAAAATTACCACAACATGTTGGTGCCATGTCATGACACCAAGCCAAGTTTCATGATTTTCATGCGTGTTTCGGATTTACAGGAATTAAAAAACCAAGTTTCTCCTTGTTTCTAGCCGAGCCATGACGCCCAGATGTTTGAATTTCATTCCCATTTCTGGCATGGGACCTAGAAATTTATCCGAGGACACACATGTGATTTTTCAACCAGCTTTGGTGCACTGGAGCATGTGATTGTATTTAAAATTTGAATTATGCACACAAAGGTGACACATTCCCTCTCAGAACCACGAGCCTTCTTGAGAGGAGCTCCGGTTTGCAAGAAACTTATACCAAAACTTGTTCCTATTCTGCAATTTTTTTTACCACAGCATGGTAGTATCATGACATGACACCATGCCAAGTTTCATGATTTTCAGGCGTGTTTTGGATTTACAAGAATTTAAAACCAAGCTTCTCAATGTTCTCGGCCGAACCATGATGCCCAGATGTTTGAATTTCATTCCCATTTCTTGCATGGGACCTAGAAATTCACCCGAGGACACACATGTGATTTTTCAATCAACTTTGGTGCATGGGAGCATGTGCTTGTAGTTCAAATTTGAATTGTGCACATTAAATGACCAGAAACTCAATTAATGTATAAAAAAGGCCAAACAAACCCGGAATAATTCCAAAATTTAACAGGGCACTCATATAGTTCTATGTTGCCTCTGTAAAGAAAATCTGGGGGAGGCAGCGTATATTGTTTCGCACACAAAGGTATAAAGAAATAAAGAAATTAGCATACCTATTTAATTCTTGGGTTCTTATTATTTATGCCACTAGTTGTGTATCACTACTCAGTTTTGCCATTAGAAGTTACAACTACTCAAAAAATGCCATCGATCCGTGAGATGCCTGCTCAAAATGCAATTAGATTAAAAAATGCCATCGCTAAGTTAGATGTTTGCTCAGAAATGCCATTAGACATTGTTTTTTTCATGTCAAACCCGTTGACCATGTTACATGACAAAAATAAGCCAATTCTCACAATGATAAGTTAATGGTGTCCAGCACAACACACCCCTCAAATAAAACTAAGCACCCTGGAATTCTTTGACAAAACTAAGCACCCTGAAATTCTTTGACAACTAAACTGCTGGCTATATGATGTTGGCCATATATATTGTACGTATATAATGTGAAGAAATGAGTGGTAGTACTATACCAATTAAAAGATGAAATGTACGAAATATAACGAGAAGAAACATAACATAGTTCTGCTGGGGGCTCAGCACAACACACCCCTCAAATAAAACTAAGCACACCAGAAATTAAACTAAGCAACTAATCCGATAGACACTGCATTAGAACCACCATGAGCAACGACACTGCCACCTTACTCGGAGTCCTCGTCCACGTCCTCGACTTCGTCCTTGTCCCTCTTCCTCTTGGGTGATACTTCTTTGCTTGAACCGCACACTTGGCTCTTGCTCTTCATCCAACCCTGGTAGATATTGAAACAAAGGTAGCCATCCATTGCAGCGTAGTGGATGTGGTCTATATCTAGTACAGTCCACTGCCATGCACGACGAACCGTGTAACCATGGCTCCTGCTAGGGTCAGCATTGAAGGCTGATCAAGGGAGGGCACCAGCCCTTCCTTCTGGAGGTCAAAGGGGTCGCCTACAACGAGGCCTATCCGACTCAGGATTTCCTTGTCGTTCCTAAAGTCTACAGAAACGAATTCGACTCGGCTGCCCTTGAGGAACTTCTTACATTCCTCGCACTCAACGTCGGCATGGCATATGTGGTAGACCAAGCATAAGTCATGCACTCAAGCCTGGATCACGGCGGGCTTCTTTTTCTCTGCCTCCTTTAGTTTCTTTTCGCTTCCCAGGACTGTGGTGTACTCAACATCTAGCCCAGCGACCCACTTATCATTTGAGTTTTCGAACATGCGTTTGAAGCGAGCAAGGCATTCTTTCACCGTTGCGGAAGAACGTGTGTAGATGACGTCGAACTCATCACTGGTGATGGTTCTAACCTTGTACTCACCGCCGATCATGGAGATTTGGGACGCCATGGATTTGGGAGGAGGGTTAGGATTAGTGGAACTGCCATAATGTGAAAGGACGGGACGACTAGGAGCAGTTTATCGATTGTAAAAATGTCGAGTGGGGGGGGGGCGTGCGAATGGCAGGGTAGTGGCTTGCCTGGTGGATAAATGGATTCATGCACAGTACTATGGGGGCCCAATTAGATGTCATGTCTACTCGACGCCCAATTAAATGGCTTTCGATGTCATGTCAAGCGTCAGGAAAATTACAGGTGATACGAAGCTTTCCATTCTCCCATGATACGGGCTTCCGAGAGCCCTTGGATCTGAGATCGAACGGTTGCATGGCGTGATTCCAGACCAATGGGTGAATATCCTATCCTGGAGGGTTATTCTGCAAATTTTTAGCAACTTAGCATGCGACCGTTCGATCTCAGATCCAAGGGCTGCCAGTAGCCCGTATCGTGGTCGCGCTTACCACGACCGTCACCTCGCTCGCGCGGTCTCGCCCTTGGAGATTTAACACAGTGCGTTAGGCTATCTGATGTTGGTATGTCATAAATAGTCATCACTTAGTCATTCATACAACAAGGTTAGCTATAAGGTTGGGTATAAGAGTATTTTTTATTTACTTCTCTCTATCTCTTTCTTCGTAGTATTTATTGCATTTGCCAAGGAGTGACCTCTTCCAATGAAATGGTGCTTAGATGAGGTGCTATGGGCATTAAATGGCTTAGCAACTCAAGTCCCCAATGCATAGGTGCTTAGTTTTTTGTTGCTAAGTTTGCTTCATCTAGGTACACGCGCTTATCATCGTTTCTTCCCGGGGTCACCAAACTAGTCTCTCTCTTCTTAATTAACTTGCCACATCAGACTTTATGCCTATGTGGCAGGCTTAGCACCTGTAGGATCAAGTACAATAGTGGGCTATAAGCCCGCTTTACATGGCATTTTTGCATATGTGGGGGAAAGAGGCAAGGAAAAAGTGGAGGAGTGGGCTCTCAAGCAAGAGCCAGCCTCTACATGGTGGAGCATCGAGAGAGGCACCTGTATGGAGGTGGTCAGGAATCGGGAGACTCACGCCGGTCGTAGCGCCGCAAATAAAATGATAATTGCAAGTCAAATCACCGGGCCCCACCTGTCCAGGAGTAACTCACTGTCAAATCACACAGCCCTACGCTTGCAGCAGCCTACTCCCTCATCTTCTTGCGTCTTTGTCAAACCAACTAGGCGGAACTGCCCCGCCTACCGCGCAGGAAAAGCCCTGCCCTCGACTTTTAAATAGTACAGTATACTAATTTTGTATCCATGGATTGCGCCATGGAGCAAAGCCTCATGAAAATGGCGGTACACATGTATGGAGTATACAGCACGCCCGTCGCGTTCGCCTCGCACCCCAGACGGTCGGTCGGTCTGGCACGCCGCTCTCCGAATGGAACGCGCGTCATATTGCGTTTGCACATGCATGTGGGACCGCAATTGAGAACCGGCCATAGGCACACTCCCCGTGTAACACCCCGCATGTAACTTGCCATATTTGTAACTCCGACTCTTGCCATTTTCGGCTATGTGTTATGTTATTCCCTCCGTGGTTGGGTTTTGTCTTTCGTTTTGCATTTTGTCATGTCATGCAATTCATATCATGTCATCATGTGCATTGCATTTGCATACGTGTTCGTCTCTTGCATCCGAACATTTTCCCCGTTGTCCGTTTTGCAATCCGGCGCTCCTATCTCCTCCGGTGCATCCCTCTTGTTTTCTTTCGTGTGCGGGTGTCAAACTTTCTCGGAATGGACCGAGGCTTGTCAAGTGGCCTTAATATACCACCCGGAGACCACCGGTCAAGTTTCGTTCCATTCGGAGGTCGTTTGGTACTCCAACGGTTAACCGGGCATCCGCAAAGTCCATTTGAGTGTCCAGCAAACCCCCCCTCAAAAACCAGCCCAAAACCCACCAAACTCTCTTCCATGCTCTAGGTCGTTCGATCACGATCGTGTGGGCGAAAACCGCACCTCATTTGGAGCCTCCTAGCTCCCTCTACCTATTTATATGTGAGACCTCCCGTATACGAATCGCAGTCAAACCCTAACCCTCATCCCCGTGCGCCGCCGGACACGTCCGCCCCGGCCGGACACAGCCGCGCCGCCGCCCCGTCCACTCACGCTCTGCCACGTGGCAAGCCCGTCGTCGCCGCCGCCGAAGCCCGCAGGCCCGACGCCGGCCCCCGCGGCCCGGCGCCTGCCCGCGCCGCCGCCTGCTCCCGCCGTCACCGAGCGCCGCCGCCTCCTGCGCCGTCGCCGGTCGCCGCCCCGTCCGCCGGTCGCCGGAGTGCGCCGCGCCGCCCGACGCCGCCCGCGGTCCCGCCCTGCTCCTCCTTCCTCCGGCGCCGCCCGACCCTCGCCGTCGCCTCCCTCCACTGCCCCGACTCAGGCCGCCCTCCATCGCCGGCGACGAGCCAGTAGCTCGCTCTCCGTCGCCAGATCTCGATCTGGTACGGTTGCTTTGACTTTCCCCGACCCCCCTCAAATTTCTCTGTCTTTGTATTTTCCAGCATCTTGCCATGTTCGTGATGCCATAACTCCTTGCATGTAGCTCCGATTCGCGCGTGTGATATGTCAAATTGTTCGTCTCGTGATGATCTTCATTTTGTTCAATTGCATCATGTTCATTAGAGGTCATCTTGATGCCCAAATCTCTGTTGGAAGAGGGCTAGTTGCTGTTATCTGCTGGTTCTTATCAGAACTTGGAGATTTGTCATTTTTGTATCATTAAATCTGTGCATCTTATGGGCATGAGCTCTACATGTGTTTTGTAGTATGCCATGCCATCTTTCCAAGGGTATATGCCAAGTATTTTTTTGATCTCTGTGGTGACTAGCACAAGCATGCAAAGTAGGCTCCGTAATATTTCTGATTTCAGGGACTTGGTGATTTCTCCAAGTCTTTGTCTGCTGTTATTTTGTTGCCATGTAAACTTGATGCTACAGAGAGATCCATGCATATTTTGGAGATGTTCAGTAAGGATGTTTTGTAGATATAGTTTTAGTTGATCCTTTCCTGCAATTGTTTGCAATTATGGAGTGCCACAGCATGACTAAATCTTGCTCTACTTGAGCTATAAAATATTTCTGGCAGATTCTTACCATGATATGCAATTTTGCCAAGCTTATTGTAGTTGATCCATACATGCTATGCTTTTGTTCTTGCCATGGATAGCTTCATAAACATGCCATCTTGCTGTAGGTATGCTTGTTTTGTCATGCATTACTCTGTAGTGAGTGCATCAAGCTCACAAACAGGCCTACATATTATTATTTCTGCCATGCTCCGTTTTCTGCTAAGTCTGAAACCTGATAACGAAACTTGCTATGTTTACATGCTTGCCATCATATCTTCTGGTCCTTTTTGGCTTATGGTCAGTAAAGGACTTCTGTCATATGCTTTTAGTAGAACACTTCCATGCCTTGTTTTGCTATGTTAAGTTCCTGTATCATGTTGATTTCATGCTCTGGACATTGCTACCTGATGCTGTTTTCTGCCATGTCCAGTTTTTCACTAAGTCTGTGATCCTGTTATCTTTTGCACTTTTGCCATGCTTGTTTGAGCTTGATATGTTGTGAACTAGCCGTAGCTCAGTGTTCATCTTTTGTCAAGCATCTCCTTTAGATTACTGCCATGTGCTTTTTTGCTATGTTGGAGTGTTGTAGCTTTGTTGCTTGTTGCATTTTAAGTGCTATCATGCTGTTGATCGCAGATTCGTGTCATTCTTGTTTTGCTTGCCATTTGCAAACTGTGCATCCGTTTCCGGTGATCTTTATATCGATTTCGACCGAAATCATCTCACATTTCCAGTGGCATGCTTGGTTTTCCAAGTTACTGCCATGTTCATCATTTCCCTTCCGGAGCACGCATATGCACCGCATATCATATCTTGCAGACCATACATGTTTTGCATCATGTTGCTTGTGCATTCCTCGTGGTTGATTGTGGTTCCGTTTGTTTGTGTTCTTGTCTTGGGTAGAGCCGGGAGACGAGTTCGTGAACGAGGAACCTGCCGAGTACGCTTACGAGGATCAAGCTTTCGACAACTCTGAGAACCTTGTAGGCAAGATGACCACCCCTCGAAATCACTTCTATCTTTGCTATGCTAGTTGTTCGCTCTATTGCCATGCTCGCTACCTATCACTTGCTATATCATGTCTCCCATTTTGCCATGCCAGCCCCTAACCATCCTTTCCTAGCAAACCTTTGTTTGGCTAAGTTACCGCTTTTGCTCAGCCCTTCTTATAGCGTTGCTAGTTGCAGGTGAAGTTGAAGTTTGTTCCATGTCGGAACATGGATATGTTGGGATATCACAATATCTCTTATTAAATTAATGCATCTATATATTTGGTAAAGGGTGGAAGGCTCGGCCTTATGCCTGGTGTTTTGTTCCACTCTTGCCGCCCTAGATACTGATATACCGGGATTATGTTCCTTGAGTTTGCGTTCCTTACACGGTCGGGTGATTTATGGGACCCCCTTGACAGTTCGCCTTGAATAAAACTCCTCCAGCAAGGCCCAACCTTGGTTTTACCATTTGCGACCTATGCCTTTTTCCCCCGGGTTTTCTAGAGCCCGAGGGTCATCTTTATTTTAAACCCCCGGGCCAGTGCTCCTCTGAGTATTGGTCCAAACTGTCAGTCGCCGGTGGCCACCAGGGGCAACTCTGGGCTGGCCTATCGGAAGCTTGGACAATCCGGTGTGCCCTGAGAACAAGATATGTGCAGCTCCTATCGGGATTTGTCGGCACATTCGGGCGGCTTTGCTGGTCTTGTTTTACCATTGTCGAAATGTCTTGTAAACCGGGATTCCGAGACTGATCGGGTCTTTCCGGGAGAAGGTTTATCCTTCGTTGACCGTGAGAGCTTATGATGGGCTGAGTTGGGACACCCCTGCAGGGTATTATCTTTCGAAAGCCATGCCCGCGGTTATGAGGCAGATGGGAATTTGTTAATGTCCGGTTGTAGAGAACTTGTCACTTGACCCAGTTAAAATACATCAACTGCGTGCGTGTAGCCGTGATGGTCTCTTCTCGGCGGAGTCCGGGAAGTGAACACGGTCTGAGTTATGTTTGACGTAAGTAGGAGTTCAGGATCACTTCTTGATCATTACTAGAAGACGACCGCTCCGTTGCTTCTCTTCTCGCTTTCTCTTGCGTATGTTAGCCACCATATATGCTTATTGCCGCTGCAGCTCCACCTCATTACTCCATCCTTTCCTACAAGCTTAAATAGTCTTGATCTCGCGGGTGTGAGATTGCTGAGTCCTCGTGACTCACAGATTCTACCAAAACGGTTGCAGGTGCCGACGATGCCAGTGCAGATGATGGGGTCGATCTCAAGTGGGAGTTCGACGAGGAACGTGGTCGTTATTATGTGTCGTTTCCTGATGATCAGTAGTGGAGCCCAGTTGGGACGATCGGGGATCTAGCATTTGGGGTTGCCTTATTTTCATCTGGATTTTGACCGTAGTCGGTCTATATGTTTGCATTTTGGATGATGTATGAATTATATTTATGTATTGTGTGAAGTGGCGATTGTAAGCCAACTCTTTATCCCATTCTTGTTCATTACATGGGATTGTGTCAAGATGACCCTTCTTGCGACAAAACAACTATGCGGTTATGCCTCTAAGTCGTGCCTCGACACGTGGGAGATATAGCCGCATCGTGGGCGTTACACCCCGGCCCCGCAGGTCGGGTGAGTTAATAGAAGAGAGAGACGAGCGATAGTACTACTAGAGAAGTATCGTAGGAGTACATAAGTTGGTACCTGGACGATCCCTGCAAGACACAGAAGATCAGTTCGTCCATGCATATGACCAGACTCCAGCAGACATGCCTGGATTGGCTATCGTCTACATATCGTGCAGGCTGTGTTGTACAGGGCTGTAGTTCTGGTGAGAAATCTAAAAAATGGTTTCTTGTCATCTCGCAAAATTAGGTGTCATGTGCTTCGGATCACTGCGAGGGTTAAACAGCGACAACTGAGTTGGGCTAGTCATTGGGGGCACATGCACGAAGACTACTCGGCTGCCATCTAGGTCAAGTCGGCTATGTTAATTAGGACATCTATCGACGGACCCCTTTTCTATGAGTTTATCTTTAATTTGAGCTTTGATCCTCGTCTAGTTTGTCCGTCGGGATTCATCTTGTCTCCTTTGGGCAGTGAGGTTATGATTTCTTGTCATGTGGCATTTTTTCGTGTTATATGTTATAATCCAGTGCTTCAGATCAAAATGACGACAACTGCGCCTCCGGGGCACGTGCATGAAGACTTCTCGACAGTCATTGCCGAGGTTAAGCCGGCTCCGACCGGTAGACAAAAGAAAATTAGTACTCCACTATATAGGCAGGAGCCTCCGCGCTTGCTTGCTAGTGTTGCTCTCTTCACACTGTCTCGTCCTCTCCAGATCTAAACACGACAGCGGTGGCCACACTCTCTCTCTGTACTCACCGCTGGTCACAAATCTAGCCGGATCCTCTCCGCCGGGGAAGGTGAGAAGGTGCAACGTTCACGCGGTTGTCCTAGGCGATGGCTTTTACCCACAGCCGGCGCGTCCCGATCAGCGTGCCTTGCCGTTCTCTCCCAAGCATCGCCGGCGAGGGAGGGCCTCCCACCCCTTCTTCCACACTGCCGTAGTGTGGGCAGATCCGGCCTCCCGCCGCCCACCTAGCGACATCCCGGTGACCCTCAGGTATAACTTCCTTCGAAACCGGCCTTGCTCTACTCCCCGAGCTCCTGACGTCGCTACATTTGTATCTTTTACTATTTCTCAGGCCCCCTCGTAGATAGGATCGATGGGCTGTTCGAAAACCACCTAATTTTTTACTATTAAGAGGTAAAACTAGTTCATGCACTCGAATCTAGTAGTACTTGGTTCAAACAAGGAAGAAAGGGGGTGGGGTGGGGGAAGATTTGTTACCTGAATCTAGGACTTGGTCGAAAGAGGAAATAATGGGGGCGAAAAGTAGCAGAGACTGGCTATCCAACTGGTCTCTAGGTCTAATAGGGAAATAAAGGGAACGCAGTACAAACTCAATATAAACCCGATCTATTGGTTGAAAAAGGAAAGAAAGTGGGGACTGGGGGACAAGTCAACAGAGTAAGTCCAGCACTAGATTTGCTAGCCTCACACAGTATAAGGTGGCTATATACCGAATAAAAATGGGACCAACCCAGATATCCTCTTCTGATGTTTGTTGCCCCGAGCCGCTCTTATGTAATGCCACTGGTAAAATGTAGCAGTCGCACTGTTAAAAGTAAGGACACGTTAAACCAATGTTGTTTTCAATGTAATGCCTCCAGTAATATGAATCAATGGCACTTTTTTTCATGTCCTGCTAAATTTCCCATTAAGATAAGTTGCTTATTTTCGTTAGAGATGCAACTGTCCTGGTCCGCCTACTCTCCCATGCCCAAATATCGACTCTGCAGCAGCTGTTAATGTAATGTTGCTGGTAAAATGAAGCAATGGCACCATTAAAGTAATGTCGTATTTAACGGTTGTCATAGTTAATCCTAATGCCCACACTAATATCTAGCAATGCTGCTAGAAATTGCTACTGTCCTTGTACGATTGCCATTCAGATAAGGAACATGCTTTCTTTCATTTGATGCTTGTTTCATCACTTGTTAGTCACCCTCCTTTCCACCTTTTTTGTGCAAACAGAGATATACATTTCACACTTGATCTTAGTTGAACTGCACAAATGATATCCAAATTATAGTTGAACATTCCAGGAGCTTCACGACCAACCTTGATGTTGCTCAATTTTATTGCAACTAATGAAGAAGAAGCTCTGTGGGTTTCGTTTTCTGATGGAAATGGAACCGGGGCTCATGAATTGAATCATCCATGTTGGTGACTGGTGTCATCCCTTCTACGATGGTGTTGACTGCAGATATGGTTCCCATCACGAGGTATGTTCCTTTTTGGTCTGACCGTTTGCCAAAGATCCTGCATGTTGATCCTGCTCTTGTGCTACTGTTTTGGCATTGCCACGATAAAGCAGTAATGTTATTATTTTGCACCTTAATCTAGTGGCACTATTAATTTAAGGCAATGTTTTGGCACTGCTAGTGCCACTGTTTTTTTATATATCGAAAGAGGGGGTTCCCTCCGATTTCATTAAAGAAACCCAACCATAGAGAGCCATTATCCGAAAACATCTCAGTGTAAACGGGCAGTTATGCAACTACTACTAGAACGGACTAAGTACTAGCAGGAGATAAGTTCGCCACATAAGCTAGGCAGGTTGGGGGACGCTGCACCAGCTCGACCAAGTTTGGATTACAACCCAAATGCTACCACAGAAACATCAGGGGGAAGATAGGGACTGAAAGAGCCAGCATCAGCATCCCAGTCTAAGCACCCCCGGCCTTCATCCTTGCGACACACGGTACACCTCGTTTGCCACCTGCTCGACCCTAGTGTCACTAATAAAATGAAGTAATAATACAGTTAAAATAGAGCGAGTGTCCTCTCTATCATTTCATTTCCAATGTAGATAAAGAAAGTGCTTCTCTTTGTTAATGTATGTTTCATCAACTAGTCCCATTGTTAATGTTTAAGCATTTCTGCAAACTAGGGTGCTTAATTTTAGTTGATCTGCACAAAAGTAGAGATTTGAATGTCTCAAGGCCCCTCCTTGTACTACCGCTGTACACTGATGTTCATCACTGGCAGAAGGTGTATCGGGGAGACTTGGGACGATTTCCAGTATGAGGCGTGGCGTACCGTATGAGGCGTTGTAGGGCCCATCTCGCCCTCGCAGCATGGCATACTATGATACTATCGCAATATTTTCTTCTATTTATTTTGTGTGTTTCATCAGCTAGTGCCACTATAATGTAATCACGCTTTTTCATTATCTATGCAAACATGGTTATTCAGCTGCATTTTGGTGGAACAACACAAATGTACGGATGGAACCGGCATATATGCAGAGTGCGAGGTGTGCCAAGTAAAAATTACCGACACCAACCATGCTCCATGCACGCATAGGCATCCACCACCACCAGTGGGATGTGTGGCACTCTCTGTGGATGGATCTTTCTCGGCAGCAAATCCTCTAACCAAATACTAGTAGCTTATATTGGCAGTTTTCTAGGGAGTACTCTTTTCTGAAAGAAGCACTAATCTATTTTTCTTTATTTGTACACAGTGTCACAACTTTGACCCAAAGGTCCAGAGCTATTTAAGGGTGATTGGCGTAGTACTCGGAGACTGATTGTAACCATGCTTTTCATTAGCTGTCACAGTGATTGTAAGCATGAGCAGGTGGAAGATTAGGTTAGTGCGAAGCTTACCTTAAACCCTACCGCCGTCGTTGAAATGAGGCGAGCGTCGAGGGAACCGTGGAGAACAGCGGGGAAGCGATGTCGCGCCATCCGGCCTCCTCTTGCGGTGGGAGAACAAATACTCCTGTGGCTCCGGCTGGCTCTGCACCCTCATGAACGGCACACCATACTCGATCGATTCGTTATCCTATGGGTGCTCGACCTTCGACCTGTACGCCCACCACCTCCACCTGACTTTCGCCTCGGGCGAATCTGTCCGCTCCATCGCCCAGAGGAGATACTCGATGAACTCGAAGGACTGCGGCGTGACTGCCGCAGAGGAGTACATGTACATCGCCGCCCTCATCGCGCCATCTCGCTCTTTCGCATACATTGCCACATGGCCCTCACCGTCCTCGAAATCTCCCACGATTGTCAAACCAAGTAAGGATCTCCCTCAACCTGGCTAACTTTGCCTGGTCGCCGCCGGCGATCTGCCTGATTCGCTGCTGCATCCTCTCCATAAATGTCCTTCTGAGTGGTCCGGTGCTAGCTTTGGAAGATGAGAGGAGAGACGGTGGTCTTGCAATAGAGAAGAGGGAGAGGTGAGACGGTGGTTTTGGAATGGAAATGATGTAGAGGAGAGGAGGTGGTTTTGCAATCGAGAAGTGGGAGAGGCGACACGGTGGTTTTGGGATGGAGATGATGGAGAGGAGAGGAGGTGGTTTTTCAATGGAGAAGAGGGAGAGGCGAGACGGTGGTTTTGGGATGGAGATGGTGGAGAGGAGAAGATGTGGTTTTGCAATGGAGAAGAGGGAGAGGAGTGTGCGATAGCGATTTAGGATCAGACGAGAGGGCCAACGCGCTGTGACTGGATCAAAATCAAAATCAATTTACCCTTCAATTAAGAAAGCGACCCCACATTAACTAGTATCCCTTTTATTCTGGGTCATAATTGACCATGATTTTCGCAAATAAAATATATGTTATACGTTGCAAAAATAATATAATTTGAAAGTACATTCAGATATGAACCAAACAATACAATTTTTGGTGACATGCATTCACATTTTGCTTGTCAAATACAGTACGTGGTCAAACTTTGACCCAAAATGCGCAAAACAAAAAATACTTCCAAGACCAGCGCTGCTCTTCCGCTCTTCTCCTCTTAAACCACCGCCGCTCCTCTCCTGTTCCAATCTAAATCCAGCGCCGCTACTCTCCTCTTCCATTTCAAAAAAACCGCCCCTCCTCTCCTGTTCCAATCCAAAACCAGCATCGCTCCTCTCCTGTTCTAATCCAAAACCAGCGCTGCTCCTCTCCTCTTCCATTCAAAAACCACCGCCGGTGAGTGAAGGTGCTGTGGAGAAGTAGATCGATGGAGGAGTACAACCGATACGTGAGGATCGCAGACGGTGACCCTGTGAAGCTAGCTAGGATGTTGGAGATACAGTCTTGGTTTGACAACAAGGACCAACTAGCGGCGACAGCGACATCCATGGCCAAATATCTGCAACAGAGCGAAATGGCAGCGATACTCCCGGAGGGAGTCGCGCGGGAGTACATAAAGCTGCTCCTCTGGGCCATGGAGCAAACAGATTCACCGAATCCGATCGTGAGGGAGCGGTGGTGGGAGTATCAATCCCAGATGGAGCATCCACCAGAGATTGAAGGATCGAGCATCTACAGGGTGCCGTTTGTGAGGGTGTCGTGCCAGAGCGAGCCGGTGGAGTCTTCTCGACCGAACCCAACTGCAAGAGGAGAAAAATAGTTGGCCCGACGACTCTTCCCCGCCATCCTCTCCCCCGCCGTTCACATCGTCTTCACGGGGCGGCTGTCTGCCGCCGAGGAATAGGAGGGACTGCCCCCCCGCCCCCCAGCCCAATAGTCGGGCAGGTTGTGAATTGTCGGGAGGAGCTTAGGGTTGTTAGTATTTGCAGGTTGTGAATTGTGTTTTGTGTTGTGTATTTTGAGAGTACTTTCAGATATGAATGTCTTTTGAATTTCAGATTTGCAGTATTGAGCATATGAAGTATTTTATGAATTCTAGAGATCTATTTTTAGCACTTAAAAAATGTACTTTCATAGGAGTATAAAAGTGCAGACAATGTGATTCTCAGAGAAGAAACTGCAAGTTTCAGTTTCAGATAAGAAACTCCAAGTTCTGTTTTAGAAAGAAACTGCAACTTTCAGAGGCAGAGCATTTATATTAACACGGCCTTTTCAAACATTGTTAACATCATGTTGGAAGTTTTATTCATGGTCGAAACTGGAACTACCAGCCAGTTAACATCATGCTGATCAACATTCATGCATAGCACATCTTCATATGATGCACAGTCAAAAGATATGCTATTTTCAAAATGCCCACACAATGTCGAGTGTGCGGAAAAAAGAGAAAATGAGGGACGAAGTTTTGGCAAGTGTTGGACGTGGTGTGCGTAGATGACAATTGGGACCCACATGTCAATAGAGGCAGAGGCAAAAAATTTGGAGATATTTTCTCTGCACAGGTGGAATCGAACCCGGGCGGAACAGCTGTCGGGTAGTGTCACTCGGGCACTAGGCTAGTTCAGTTGTTTCGTTACTAATAAGGCACTTCCTTAGGTGGTCGGATCTCCTCCTGCGCCTTTGTGCGCTCGCCACGACGCCGCTGTCTGCCGTTGTGAACATGCTGAATAAACGAGATGAATCTGGAGAGGACTGTACATGGAGAGGCGGACAGTCGGGACCCACCAGGTCTATGGCCGTACGCAAGCAAGTGCCTCATCGAAAAAAATACTTCCTCCTAATGCTATACTGACATTGGGGCCCACGGGTTTGTCAACATAGTTACAGCTTTTTAGGTGCTTCAACGTAGTTACTATAGGAGATAAATTTACAACGAAGCCGGGGAGCTGGCAGGTATCGTTTATTATCACTGGGGCAGCAAGTATCAGCTGGGTTTTGGGCTGCCCCGTCTAGGCTTTCTTTTTTAACATGCGCAGCCCACGACCTCGGATGGGAGGTCCATAGGCCTGTTTGTATTTTCTTGAGGGTCGTCATGTATCGACCGGCCTATGGACATCTTCCGAGGTTTTATTTTTCCTGAAACATCGGCAACGCAGTTTATGTTTTTTTTGAAGAAAACGCAGAGGTGTGTTCTATTTTTCTATATAAGAATAGGAACGCCTGGTCCAACTTATGTTTCCCTTCTAACTATATTATATATATATATATTTAAATTATATTATATGTTATTATATATTATTGTTATTGTCATCATATATTTAACAGATACTTACATATGTAAGAAAACAATATCCACATCTTATTAACTTATAAAAATAATTTCTTAACAATAAAATCCTGGATTTTTTTGGCAACGAAAATCCTGGTGATTGTGTACAAAAGCTTGGTAAGATTTAAGGACCAATGTAATAATAAATCACTTTTATATATATATATATATATATATATATATATATATATATATATATATATATATATATATATATATATATAACAAAATCCTCTGCCCCTGTTTATTTTTTGATAACATTGCTGCGCCCACCCCAACAGTATAATTAGAATCAGCCCAGCAAAATCGTGTATTTTGAGAAAGTGCAAATGGCCTGTAATTTTTTAGGAAAAACATAAATGGGCCGCATGGACCCTACATTATTTGTTCACCCAGCCCAGCTAATGGACTGTAATTCAAAAAAAAGAGATCAAATTGACTGTAAATTCTACCCCGCAAAAAAATGACTGTAAATTCTGAAAAAATGGGTCTAATACGTGCCACATTTTTGGAGGCTGAAATGTGGGCCAATAGGTCAAAGCCAATGCAAGTCGTTGTCAACTTAGTCAACAAATGATTCTGATATCGTTAGCCGTTGGATTTACATCCAACGACCGGCATCCATCTTCAATCTCTCGTCTTCTTCCTCCAGCGCCGCCGGGACCACCTACTCCCGTCTCCTGCTGCTAGCAGCTCTGCTTAGCACGCTTCGCTGTGAAGCGCTACTCCACCGTTGGCCAGGCCATCCCTCCACCCCTCCACACCTCCTGTTCTTCTCCACCGACTGCCGAACCACACCGCACCAGAACCAGTTAACCCTCGTACACCTCTCCGTCTGCGACTCTACTCCCGCGTCTTCCCATCTCCGGCTCCTTGCTGTCCGGGGCCTCGCCGTCGTCCACCACCTTGGATGCGCTCGGCGCGTAGTGGTCAACGTGGTCAACGAACGACACCATCGGAAGTAGACTGTGCGGGGAGAGGCTGACAGCTGGGTCCACGGCCGCACGCCAGGAAATGCCTCCTTATTACATGCAAAATAATGATTCCTCCACCTGACAGCTGGGACCCACCGGAAGGGCCTATGTATTTCGCGAAAAAAACGTTCCCACCGCTAACAGGTCAGACCCACCAGCTATATCTTTGCACGCAAGGAAGTGCCTCCTTATTACGCACAAAAAAATGAATACCCCCTGCTAGCTGGGACCCACAATAGTGGGAGGGTGACTTGTGGGCCAACTAAGTTGACAGGGATGGAGGGCTTTGTCAACTTGGTCAATATGAACGATTCTAGCTCCAGTGACCGTACGATGTCCATCCAACGGCCGTAGAGCTTCTTCAACCTCCGGTCTTCTTGCTCCAGCCGCCCAAACTAGCGCCGGTCGTGCCTCGTGCTCCTGCCTCCCGTGGCCGGCTGCGATGCGGCGAAGGCCTCACCGCCCCCTACTACTCCCACAGCTGGCCAGGCCATCCCTCTACTCACCCACACCCCCTGTTATTCTGCGGCGACGGTAGCCTCACACCGCAGATAACCAGTGAACCCTCATACTCCTCTACGCGTGGGCATGCATTGCCGTGTCTTCCCCGGCTCCGCGTCGTCCACCGCCCTGGTGCTCTCGGCGCGGCGTGGTCAACATGGTCAAGGAACAGCTTCCATCGGACGTGGACTGTATGTGGAGAGGCTGACAGCTGGGTCCACGGCCGCAGCAAGGAAGTGCCTCCTTATTACGTGTCGGTGTGGAATGACACCTATGGGATCACAAGAATCCCTACTATGGTTGCCGGGGCGCAGGGTTGCGAGAAGAGCAGGATTAGTAATCAGCACAAGGATCGTTTACCAAGGTTCGGGCGACGAGGATGCGTAAAACGCTAGTCCTGCTTTGGTGGATGTATTGAGTGTTCTTGAGCCCTTGAACTAGCTACGGTGACTGAGTAGTTCCAAGGAGCCCAATCCCTCTCCAGTACGCCATGGGCCTCCTTTTATAGTTGAAAGGGGCTGCCACAGTGGCACACAGGAGGTGGAAAGGCGTACAGTGCTACGAGCTTATCGCTCGTATTATAGGACAAGACACATTTAATGCATCGCTTAGGTGTCGCTTGCTTTATTGGGGACGGGAACGAGGCCCGTCCCGTCCGTCGCCGCTCCCCCTTGCTTCGACATGCGCCCTGGTCAGCGATGCATGCGGCGCCATGTAGGCAGGCAGGCAACTGAGGTGGCGCGGTGGCAAAGTCTTCACGAAGATCTGCATGCCGCCACGCAGGCGCTTGTTGAGTTGGCCTGGGAGCTGCATGTTGCCACGCAGGTGCCTGCCCAGCTGGTTGAGCTGGCAGCTGCATGCGAACGGCGGTGGAGACTTGGCTAGTGCGGGCCTGGCAGTGGTCCTGCTGGCGTCCTCGGTGAGGGCCTTGCCGGGAGGCCCGGCAAGGGTCTTACCGTGGCGCGCTGTCGTCCCCGGCAAGGATCTTGCCGGGGGTCTTGTGGCTCTCCTCGGCAAGGATCTTGCCGAGGACCATTGTCTTTTAATCCTCATCTGATCTTGAATAGTCCTTGTCTTCACAAAGATCAGCATGCGACCATGGAGGTGCCTCCCGAGCCCTGGCCCAACATGGTTGATGGTGTTGGAGACCGTGGGCTTAAGGGTGGTGCACTCCGCTGGTGTTGGACGAGCCGCCTCGACAAGGACCTTGCCGGGGCCGCAAAGGCTGCCCCGGCAAGGGTCTTGCCGGGGGAACCTGCCTCGTCTCTCTGCTCTTTTCTGATCTCGGCCTTGGCATTGCTCTGGCTGTCTTGGGCTTCGGTTTTACCTTGGTTCACCTCCCCTGTTCTGCTCGGTGCAGCCGTGGGCGCGGCTCCGACTGTCCGTGCACAGGTAAAGGGGTACAAAGGTGCGCCCTTTCTTTTGTACACCGACAGGAGCCCCCGGGCCTGGGCCACACATAAGCGCGACACGTTGTTGGGCCAGGCCCAAAACGTTGCGCGGGCAGGAGGGGCGGTTTTTACCGCGGTAATTTTCTGTCTGCTGCGCTTCCCACGACTCGCGTGGAACGCGCGACGTGGGGGAGGGGCGTGTGACGTGGGCGGAATGCATGGGGCAGTTTCCGCACGCATGCGTCACATCACAGTTAATGGGAATAACCGCGGACGCGCTGCTCACTTTACCCCCCTGGGCCTTCTCCAATCTCAGAGCCGCCACCCCCTTCTCCTTCCTCCCTAAGCTTCGTTCTTGCTCGCCGCCTTCTGTCTCTTGCTCCCCCTAGCCGCCATGGCGCCCAAATCCACTAACGGCAAGGGAGTGGCCAAGGACGCCGGAGCGGCGGAGCCGCCGGAGAGCGCGCTCGCGGTGTAGAGGACGCAACTCGCCTACTTCCCTTCGAGGGTTGACGTGTTCGAGCTCCGGGAGGGCTTCAAACCCCTGTGGGGGGTCAAGACGGGGGGAGAGAAGACGGGGCATCCAGCCACACGCGTCATCCCCGCCAATTGCGCCGAGGCTGCCCCAAATCGGTACCCTTTCTTCGTCGATTACTTCTCCCGTGGGCTTTGTCCTCCCTTCTCCAACTTCTTCAACGACATCATGCACACCTTTGGCTTCCGCCTCTTGGATTTTACCCCAAATGTTGTGGTGTGCATGGCCCTTTTCGCGCACCTCTGCGAAGGTTTCGCCGGGGTGCACCCCAACAAGGCGCTTTTCCGCCACTACTTCTTCCCTCGGATTCAAACGGGAGGCGCCATCTCCGGTTGCGTCACCTAGATCCCAAGGTCCAAGGGAGCGTACCCGGATGGCACCATGAAGGAGAGGTGGGAAGAGCGGCGGGGCCGGTGGTGCTGGATTGAAGGGAAGGACCCGCCGGTGTTCTGCGAAGTTCGCCGGGCGCCCCCGGTCCGCAGAAGCGATTGGAGCGACGTCGATGCCGACGACGAGAAGCTCACGATCTCCACCACCACGACCCTTCGGCTCACCGAGGCCGGGCTCACCCTTGAGATGATCGGGGCGGACTTCATCCGCCACCGGATCGCTCCACTGCACAACAAGGGGAGGCCGGCCTGGATCTTCACGAACGCCGCCGACATCATGCAGCTTCGCCCCGGCCTCGACCACAACTTCACAGTGATGGGGCATGCCCACTTCTGCCGGCGGATTTTCCAGGTCGATGTGTCCCGCGACGGCGAGGTCGAGCGGACCAGCAAGGTCGCGAGGGCCGCCGCGAAGGCCGGCAAGGTCATCAAGGGGCCCTTGTTCAAGTTGCCGGCAGGAGTGGTCCCGCTGAGCAATAACTCGCGCCAGACCGATATCATTGCCATGATGCCGGACTGCAACGCGCACGGCCCTGACCCGAGCTGGGTCGAGCCGGAGGACATCTAGGTGCAGCAGTTCTTCGACACCCTACACGAGGGGTATGTCACTGACGAGCCGCGGCTCATCCAGGACACCACCCAGGCGGAGTTGGACTACATCGTTGCCAGGGCGATGGAGGCACGGCTTGCCGAGGAGGCCGGCAGCGCTGGTGGAGTGGAGGACAAGGAGGCCGGCCGCGGAGGAGGAGGATCTCGCCCGGTGGGCGGAGGCCGCTGGGGAGGCCAGCAGTGCTGGCACCGGGGCTCCTCCCGTCGAGGACGCGGCCTACGAGTCGTCGGAGGAAGAGGGCGAGGAGGAGGAGGAGGTCGTGGCCGTCGATCCTCCAGCCACGGGGAGAGGACGGGTCCTGCGGCGGGCCACCTCCGGTGAGCCGGTCCGGCCTGGCAGGGCTGCGCAGCTGCGGCAGGCCCAGGAGATGTCCGCACGCCAGACAAGGGCCGCGGCGGCGAAGAAAGTGGCAACGGCCGCGGCGGCGAAGGAGAAGGCATCCGCTTCTTCCTCGGCAAAGCGTGTTCGGACGCCACCTCCTTCCCCTCCCCCGACAGACGTTGACGCGGGGGTCACCCTTTGATTTTGGGTCCCTCAGCCCAAGGAGGAAGAGGAAGGCAACAGAGGAGGAGATGAACGTCGAGTAAGCAACTTGCCCCTCTTCGCCATCTTTGTTTCCTCAGTCCGTGCCGCATGTCTTGACTTATTTTCATCCTTGCAGGGACGCGGAGACGCTGGCTCAAAGGGTAAAGAGGGCCAGGGCCTCGGCGGGCGGCCAGCCCTCGGCTGGTGCTTCAAGGGCGCCGCTGGTGGTGTTGAGCAGCCCGGACAGCAGCCCCCGGCGCAGCCCCCAGCATAAGTTCACCGCTCACTCCTCATCGACATGTGTCAGGGGTATGATACTTTGGCGCTGACCTTGTCGCGTATGCAGTAGGAGAGCAGCAGCGGGAGGAGCCACAGAGGGCTACTCCCACCACGCCACCCCCATCAACCACACCGCCCCGAGGGGATTTCCCGGCAAGGGCGCCAAGCACCGAGCCCGCGCACATGGAGGAGGAGGAGGAGAACTCGGGCGCTGGTAGCTTTGCCTCGGCGCTAGATGTTGGCGGGGAGGGGACTTCTGCTTCCCAGCCTGGCACTGGTAAGTCTCTGGCCTTTCGTCCCTGCTTTTTCTCTTCTTTTTGAATCTTTGATCTTGGCTCTACCTCACCCTCTTCTTGATATCTAGATCCTCTCTCGGCGTACCGGGAGGACCTGGACACCGTCATCGAGGACGTGGTCAAAGACGCCGTGGCGGAGGCCGAGAAGATCGCCGCCAAGGAAAATGCCAGTGGTGCTGCGGAGGACGCCGCCGAAGGGCCTGCCGGGGAGCCCGGCAAGGCTACTGCCGAGGAAGCCGGCAACGGGCCTGCCGGAGAGACCGGCGAGGCCACCGCCGAGGAGGAGGTGGTCGATGACCAGCCTTCCTCCTCCGCTGCCTCTAGCTCCGGTAAGTATCTGAGGGTGGGTGACGATCTGTTCGTCCACCTTCCAGGCGTGTCGAGCACCAGAACACCCGTCAAGGGAGAGGTGTTGACGACGAAGTGCTTGCCGCCGCCGGGCTCGAGGTCGTCGATGAGCCGAGGGCTGGTGGCGATGGCTCCCAGGAGGAGCGGCTGCTCCAGGCCATGGGTGCCAATTTCCGGAGGCTCTAGGCACTCCACTGTGCCCGCCTGGACAAAGCTAGGTCTAGGAGGGCGGTGGCGGAGAAGGCAGAGGCAGACCTCCAGAAGCGCGTCGCCGAGACGCAGGACTGGTTCCGCTAGGCTCGTGACGAGCTGAAGGCTGCCCAAGGCGAGCTGGCCAAGTGTGATGTGGAGCTCACCATGAAGCTGGCCAACGTCGAGAAGGCCCAAGAGATGGCGAAGAACTTGGCCACCGCCGCCGAAGCCGCCCGGACCCAGCACAAGGCCGCACTGAACTCCCAGGAGGAGGACCTTGCCGTGCGCGAGGGGAAGCTTGCCGCCACGCTTCGCGGTAAGGATGAAGAGGTGGGGAAGCTTGTCTTGCAGTGGACCCGTGAGCTGGAGCAGAGGCACAAAGAGGCGCTTGATGCCCAGGCCCTGGTTCACGCCGGTAAGGTGAAGGAGCTGGAGGTGGAGCTGGACGGGCTGAAGGAGCAGGCCCTGAAGCTGTCCCAGGAGAAGGACACGCTTAACGACGCCCTGACGGAGGCGCAGGGCGCGGCCGTCAGCAGGGCCGGGGAGCTCTCCGAGGCCAACAACTCCATCAAAGACCTCAAGCTGAAGCTGGAGGGTCTCGAGAAGATGCTGTCAGAGGCCAGGGCCCGGGAGGGGACCCTGACCAAAAACCTGGAGACCGAGAAGCAGCTGCGGAAGAACGAGGCCCTCAACTTCAAGGAGCACGTGGAGGGCGAGAACCACTGGCTCGATCGCCTCGCCACCGTCGCCAACCAGGCCGCCACGTAGCTGGCCACCATGGGATACCGGACGTGAGGTACGCCCCTGAGCGGAGTGTGAGAGCCAACTGTAGCCTGACCCTGTTCTTCGAGAAGGTCGTTGGTGCTTTGGAGCGGCTTCACGCCAACCGGGCGGCCTCGCTGGCCGACGAGGCCCGGAGGCTTTGCCAGGGCGCCATGACCAAGGATCTCACCAAGGTGGCGTACTGGTACCCCGACCTCGACTTCGACGCCGCGCTGGAGAGCTTGCCGGAGGATACTGACCTCGCGCTGCTTAGGGAGCACATCAAGCCCGTCATCAGCGGTGTCGGCGGAATTCTGAGGGTGGAGGGCCAGCGCCGGGATTAGGCGCCCCGTTTCTTTTTGTTGCTGCAAGTTCACAACCAAGACGATTTTTATCTTTAGTTAGAACTGCGGCAACAAGCGATGTAATATAACTTCTGCAGTACTTTTATATTATGCACGTTATTTTCCTGTTCGATTTTCCTTTGTATGTCTACCCTACATAACTGGGTAGGCCTGCCGGCGCGTAAACCCAGTGCGGCGTCTTGGGGACGGATCCCCATTGGCCTGCCGGGTGTGCTTGCTGCTGGGCGAACCACCTTACCGCCCTTAACGCGACCGCCCAAACTGTCGAGCTTAACTCAAGTCAGAATCGAGAGCGTTGCCAGGTGCGGAAGGCTACCCCGCCACTCTTGACGCGGCCGCTTGAGCTGTTGAGCGGACTCGAAACAGAACAAGGGCGTTGCCAATCGCGGGAGGGCCCCTTTGCGTGCAGGTTTTCCATACATAGGCAGGAGCTCTGAGGACGATAACCTTATATAAAAAAGGAAATAACTCAAGGCTCTGAATAACTTAGCTTTTCTGTTGACGCGCTGGCGTCCTTCGCGCGCGCAGGCGGCGCCATTTTCTCCTGGTCGTCTTTTTCCGTAGAAGCCACAGCGATGCAGAACTGCTAGACCAACTACTAGACCAGATTCTCACAATTGAGCCCCCTACCTGGCGCATCAAAGATGTCGGTGTGGAACGACACCTATGGGATCACAAGAATCCCTACTACGGTTGCCAGGGCGCAGGGTTGCGAGAAGAGTAGGATTAGTAATCAGCACAAGGATCGTTTACCCAGGTTCGGGCCGCGAGGATGCGTAAAACCCTAGTCCTGCTTTGGTGGATGTATTGAGTGTTCTTGAGCCCTTGAACTAGCTACGGTGGCTGAGTAGTTCCATGGAGCCCAATCCCTCTCCAGTACGCCATGGGCCTCCTTTTATAGTCGAAAGGGGCTGCCACAGTGGCACACAGGAGGTGGAAAGGCGTACAGTGCTACGAGCTTATCGCTCGTATTACAGGACAAGACGCATTTAATGCATCACTTAGGTGTCCCCTTGCTTTATTGGGGACGGGAACGAGGCCCGTCCCGTCCGTTGCCGCTCCTCCTTGCTTCGACACGCGCCCTGGTCAGAGATGCATGCGGCACCATGTAGGCAGGCAGGCAGCTGAGGTGGCGCGGTGGCAAAGTCTTCACGAAGATCTTCATGCCGCCACGCAGGCGCTTGTTGAGTTGGCCTGGGAGCTGCATGTTGCCACGCAGGTGCCTGCCCAGCTGGTTGAGCTGGCAGCTGCATGCGAACGGCAATGGAGACTTGGCTGGTGCGGGCCTGGCAGTGGTCCTGCTGGCGTCCTCGGTGAGGGCCTTGCCGGGTGGCCCGGCAAGGGTCTTGCCGGGGGTCTTGTGGCTCTCCTCGGCAAGGATCTTGCCGAGGACCGTTGTCTTTTAATCCTCATCTGATCTTGAATATTCCTTGTCTTCACAAAGATCACCATGCCACCATGGAGGTGCCTGCCGAGCCCTGGCCCAACGTGGTTGATGGTGTTGGAGACCGTGGGCTCAAGGGTGGTGCGCTCCGCTGGTGTTGGACGAGCCGCCTCGACAAGGGCCTTGCCGTGACCGCAGAGGCTGCCCCGACAAGGGTCTTGCCGGGGGAACCTGCTTCGTCTCTCTGCACTTTTGTGATCTCGGCCTTGGCGTTACTCTGGCTGTCTTGGGCTTCGGTTTTACCTCAGTTCACCTCCCCTGTTCTGCTCGGTGCGGCTGTGGGCGCGGCTCCGACTGTCCGTGCACAGGTAAAGGGGTACAATGGTGCGCCCCTTCTTTTGTACACCGACATTACGTGGAAAATAATGATTCCTCCACCTGACAGCAGGGACCCACCGGACGGGCAACCGTATTTCATGGAAAAAACATTTCCCCTGACTGCTGGGACCTACCAACGACATCTTCGCACGCAAGGAAGTGCGTCCGGGCAAAAAAACGATTCGCCCCCCTGACTGCTGGGACCCACCAGCTACATCTTCGCACGCAAGGAAGTGCCTGACAGTCGGGACCCACCTGGTCGAAGCGTACGTAGCATTGTCATTCTGGTCGCGAACGTGTACGTACATACTGGTCGATGTAGAGGCGCGCACGTGTCGTAGTAGAGGCACGCACGTAGCATGTACACGTACGTACAACGGCCAGGGTGCAAGAAAGTAAATATGGCCACGTACGTACATACGGGCGGGGTCTCGAATGCCTAGTCACGTGTACGTATGGCCAGGGCTCGTGTACATGGCTGGGTCAGAACGGAGAAACAACGTCGTCGACGTGTTCATGTGGAGCCAACCAGCTGGGTCAGAATGGAATGCGTCGTCGTGTTCATCGGGAGGGCTTGGACGGAACAGCCAATGGAAACGAGGCCTGGCATACCGCAGAACAGAGGAAACAGCCTTGTGTTCGACCGACCACGTTCGAAACGGGATCCTGTTCATCGGGAGGGGTCTGGCGTACCGCAAAACAGAGGAAACGGACCTCCTACGGTCGAAACGGGGGTCCTGTTGATCGGGAGGGGTGTGGCATACCGCAAAACAGAGGAAACAGACTTGTGTTGGAGCACTACGGTCGAAACGGGGGTCCTGTTCGTCGGGAGGGGTGTGGCGTAACGCAAAACGGAGGAAACGGACTTGTGTTGGAGTGCTACGGTCGAAACGGGGGTCCTGTTCATCGGGAGGGGTGTGGCGTACCGCAAAACGGGACTCCACAGGATACTGTTCATCTCCACCGCCGACCCACTCCAGCCTCCACGGGCTACTGTTCATCCACCGTCGACCTCCTCCAGCCTCCACCCGCGACTGTTCATCCACGGGCTCCTGTTCATCCAGCCTCCACCGCACGCTACTCCACCGGCTATTGTTCAACCAGCCCTCTCCACGGGCTACTGTTCATCCAGCCCTCCACCGTCTACTGTTCATCCAGCCCTCCACGGGATGGTATTGTTCATCCAGCCCTCCACGGGGCCTTTTCATCCAGCCCCAACCGGCTCGATCGATCGGGGTCCTGTTCATCCAGAGGCAACACCACGGGGTCCTGTTCATCCACCCCCACCGGGAACTGTTCATCCAAACCCCCTCAGCAATGCTCACTGTTCATCCAGAGGCAACATCGATCGGCTTCAGTTAGCAGCAGTAGCGAAGGAATCGCTCGATCGGGTTAAGTTAACAGCCATCGATCGATCGCTCGGGTTCAGTAACGCATAGCCTGCAGTGCAATTGCTCGGGTTCAGTTAGAGCCCAACGCCTCGCACCCACGCGCATGCGTGTACGAGAGAAACGCGCATCGCTCGGCCCCAACCACCCACCGTAACCGGGAACACCCCGATATTTTCCTCGCCCTTGCTTCTACCACGGTTTTTTCCGTCATGGACGACCCAAAGAATGTCATGCAGCTGCATCTCCGGCCCGCCTAGGACGAAAAGTCCATTTTCTGTCATCATTTTTTGTCATAGAAGTAGGAGCCCACCACATCTATGATGATACCGGGTTTTGTCACAATTGTCGTCATAGAAGTGTCATAAGTATGACCGAATTTTTTTCCGTTCGGCCCAAAATGTCACGGATGTGTCATTTTTTGTAGTGCATGCTATTATATTATCTGTTTTGGATGTTTAATGGGCTTTAATATACCTTTTTATATTATTTTCGGGACTAACCTATTAACCGAAGGCCCAGTGCAAATTGCTGTTTTTTTGCATATTTCAGTGTTTCGCAGAAAAGGAATATCAAACGGAATCCAAACGGAATGAAACCTTCACGGGGATCTTTTTTGGAACAAACGCAATCCAGGAGACTTGGAGTGGACGTCAAGGAAGCCACGAGGCAACCACGAGGTAGGAGGGTGCGCCCAGGGGGGTAGGCGCGCCCCCCACCCTCGTGGGCCCCTCGTAGCTCCACCGACCTACTTCTTTCGCCTATATATACTCTTATACCTTGAAAACATCGAGGGGAGACATGAAACCACTTTTCCACCGCCGCAACCTTCTGTACCCGTGAGATCCCATCTTGGGGCCTTTTCCGGCGCTCCGCCGGAGGGGGATTCGATCACGGAAGGCTTCTACATCAACACCATAGCCTCTCCGATGATGTGTGAGTAGTTTACCACAGACCTTCGGGGCCATAGTTATTAGCTAGATGGCTTCTTCTCTCTCTTTGGATCTCAATACAAAGTTCTCCTCGATCTTCTTGGAGATCTATTCGATGTAATTCTTTTTGCAGTGTGTTTGTTGAGATCCAATGAATTGTGGGTTTATGATCAAGATTATCTATGAACAATATTTGATTCTTCTCTGAATTCTTGTATGCATGATTTAATATCTTTGCAAGTCTCTTCGAATTATCAGTTTGGTTTGGCCTACTAGATTGATCTTTCTTGCAATGGGAGAAGTGCTTAGCTTTGGGTTTAGTCTTGCGGTGCTCGATCCTAGTGACAGAAAGGGAAACGACACGTATTGTATTGTTGCCATCGAGGATAAAAAGATGGGGTTTATATCATATTGCTTGAGTTTATCCTTCTACATCATGTCATCTTGCCTAATGCGTTACTCTGTTCTTATGAACTTAATACTCTAGATGCATGCTGGATAGCGGTCGATGTGTGGAGTAATAGTAGTACATGCAGAATCGTTTTGGTCTACTTGTCACGGACGTGATGCCTATGTTCATGATCATGCCTAGATATTCTCATAACTATGCACTTCTCTATCAATTGCTCGACAGTAATTTGTTCACCCACCGTAAGATTTGCTATCTTGAGAGAAGACACTAGTGAAACCTATGGCCCCGGGGTCTATTTTACATCATATTAGTTTCCCGTCAACTAGCTATTTCTGTCGCCGTTTATTTTGCAATCTTTACTTTCCAATCCATACAACAAAAAATACCAAAAATATTTATCTTATTATCGTTATCAGATCTCACTTTTGCAAGTGGCCGTGAAGGGATTGACAACCCCTTTATCGCATTGGTTGCTAGGTTCTTAATTGTTTGTGCAGGTACTAGGCGATTTGCGTGTAGTCTCCTACTGGATTGATACCTTGGTTCTCAAAAACTGAGGGAAATACTTATGCTACTTTGCTGCATCACCCTTTCCTCTTCAAGGGAAAACCAACGCATGCTCAAGAGGTAGCAAACCTCATTATAATCTTCTTACCCCTACTGAAATTGAAGCTTTCAAGATGATTGAAATAGTGCAGGTGCAGAACAAGTATCTAACTCGTGAAAATATTTTGTTGCAAGAGCATATCACCGCACTCAAGGGAATTATTCGTAAGTTGGAACACCTCCTACGCTCGATGTTGGACGACAAGCCTACGTCATCAACAAGTCCATCTTCACCACCTCCGAAGAAAGAGACATAAATATATGGGTATGGGCACTCCCCTTGGCAACTGCCAAGCTTGGGGGAGGTGCCCCGGTATCGTATCACCATCACACTCCTATCTTTACCGTTTTTATTAGTTCGATCCTTTTGGTAATATCTTGATCTAGTAGAATAAAGTTTTAGTATGATTTATTTTTGAGTTTTGCTTTATGATCCTTCTATGTAATCGAGTCCGTGAGCTATATATAATAAAGATTAGTTTTGAGTCGAGGGCTTGGTTATCTTGCTATGATCTTGAAGGAATAAAAGAAAGAATAAAAATAATTAAAGAGATCATATTGATCTTATGGAGAGTAATGACTTCACATATAAAGAGTATGATGAATAAAAGTTGTTGAGAGTTGACAAACATAGTTTTGGTCATCGTTGCAATTAATAGGAAGTAATAAAGAAAGAGAGGTTTTCACATATAAATATACTCCCTCCGTTCCTTGATATAAGGTGTATAGGTTTTTGAGGAAAAACCCAAAATATAAGGTGTATTGCATTGCACCACTCGTTTGGTAATTTTTTTAGGGTTTTGATTACATTTTCTTATATGAGGCAAGCTCCTCTATTTCCTCATGTCAATTAATCAGGTGTAATCTCGCCCAAAACTTATGAAATTTTTCCTCTACATGCGTTCTTTAATTTCTGCGCCAAAAACTATACACCCTATATCCAGGAACGGAGGGAGTACTATCTTGGACTTCTTTTATGATTGTGAGCACTCATTAAAATATGACATGCTAAAAGTTGATGTTGGACAAGGAAGACAACGTAATGGGTTATGTTTTCTTATATCCGAAATAAAGTATATTGCCATGGATCATCCAACATGTTCAGCTTGCCTTTCTCCCTCATGCTAGCCAAATTCCTTGCACCAAGTACAGATACTACTTGTGCTTCCGAATATCCTTAAACCCAGTTTTGCCATGAGAGTCCACCATATCTACCTATGGATTGAGTAAGATACTTCAAGTAAGTTGTCATTGTTGCATGCAATAAAAATTGCTCTCTAAATATGTATGATCTATTAGTGTGGAGAAAATAAGCTCTATACGATCTTGTGATATGGAAGCAATAAAAGCGACGGAGTGCATAATAAAGGTCCCTGTCACATGTGGCAATATAAAGTGACGTTCTTGCACATTAAGATTTTGTGCATCCAACCATAAAAGCACATGACAACCTCTGCTTCCCTCAACGAAGGGCCTATCTTTCATTCTTTTCTTATACATTATACAAGAGTCATGGTGATCTTCACCTTTCCTTTTTGCATTTTATCATTTGGCAAGCACATTGTGTTGGAAAGATCCTGATATATATATATCCAATTGGATGTAAGTTATCATAAACTATTATTGTTGATGTTACCCTTGAGGTAAAAGGTTGGGAGGCAACACTATAAGCCCCTATCTTTCTCTGTGTCCGATCAAAACTCCATACCCATAAGTATTGCGTGAGTGTTAGCAATTGTGAAAGAATAAATGATAGTTGAGTATGTGGACTTGCTGAAAAGCTCTTATATTGACTCTTTCCGATGTTATGATAAATTGCAATTGCTTCAATGACCGAAATCATAGTTTGTTTGTTTTTAGTGAAGTTTCTGATTCATACTTGACATTATGAATAGGTTGTCACTTTAGCGTAAGAAATCATATGACAATATATATTTGTTGTTGTTATAAGAATGATCATGATGCCCTCATGTCCGTATTTTATTTTATCAACACCTATATCTCTAAACATGTGGCCATATTTTTCGTTATCGGCTTCCGCTTGAGGACAAGAGAGGTCTAAGCTTGGGGGAGTTGATACGTCCATTTTGAATCATGATTTTATATCGATATTTATTGCATTATGGGCTGTTATTACACATCATGTCACAATAATTATGCCTATTCTCTCTTATTTTGCAAGGTTTACATGAAGAGGGAGAATGCCGGCAGCTGGAATTCTGGGCTGGAAAAGGAGCAAATAGTAGAGACATATTCTGCACAACTCCAAAAGTCCTGAAACTCCACGAAAGTCAGTTTTGGAATATATAAAAAATATTGGGCGAAGAAAGCACCAGAGGGGGGCCACCCACCATCCATGAGGGTGGGGGCGCGCCCTACCCCCTGCCTTGTGGGCCCCCTGGCAGGCCTCCGGTGTCCATCTTTTGCTATATGAAGTCTTTCGCCTTGGAAAAAATCAGAAGGAAGCTTTCAGGACGAAGCGCCGCCGTCTCGAGGGGGAACCTGGCGAAACCAATCTAGGGCTCCGGCAGAGCTGTTCTGCCGGGGAAACATCCTTCCGGGAGGGGGAAATCATCACCATCGTCATCACCATCGATCCTCTCATCCGGAGGAGGTCGATCTCCATCAACATCTTCTCCAGCACCATCTCATCTCAAACCTTAGGTCATCTCTTGTATCCAATCTTTGTCTCAAAACCTCAGACTGGTACCTGTGGGTTACTAGTAGTGTTGATTACTCCTTGTAGTTGATGCTAGTTGGTTTATTTGGTGGAAAATCATATGTTCAGATCCTTTATGCATATTAATACCCCTCTAATTATGAAATGTATGTTGTCTTTCCTCTAGTGGTGTTGTGAACGTAGACTACATGACACTTCACCATTATTTGGGGCTAGGGGAAGGCATTGGTAAGTAATAAGTAGATGATGGGTTGCTAGAGTGACAGAAGCTTAAACCCTAGTTTATGCGTTGCTTCGTAAGGGGCTGATTTGGATCCATATGTTTCATGCTATGGTTAGGTTTACCTTAATACTTCTTTTGTAGTTGCGGATGCTTGCAAGAGGGGTTAATCATAAGTGGGATGCTTGTCCAAGGAAGGGCAGTACCCAAGCACCGGTCCACCCACATATCAAATTATGAAAGTAACGAACGCGAATCATATGAGCATGATGAAAACTAGCTCGACGATAATTCCCATGTGTCCTCGGGGGCGTTTTCCTTTATATAAGAGTTTGTCCAGGCTTTTCCTTTGCTACAAAAGGGATTGGGCCACCTTGCTGCACCTTGTTTACTTTTGTTACTTGTTACCCGTTACAAATTACCTTATCACAAAACTATCTGTTACCGATAATTTCAGTGCTTGCAGAGAATACCTTATTGAAAACCACTTGTCATTTCCTTCTGCTCCTCGTTGGGTTCGACACTCTTACTTATCGAAAGGAGTATGATAGATCCCCTATACTTGTGGGTCATCACCCAAGCATAGCATTAAGTATCAAGTCCCCTTTATCCCATATGCAACAACCTACCTACTCAGGTTTAAGCTTATGTCACTGTCGCAACTCACCATAAGCAAATCATGAAGTATTGCAACACCCTACAGCGGGGCGCGCGCGGGGGGGGGGGGGGGGGGGGGGGGGGTGGTTCCGTTTGCGCGACACGGAGGGCACCGTTGGACAACACCATAAATAAAATATAGAATCATACCACCCAAGATCACGATTAACCCACAGGACAAAACGTATCTACTCAAGCATCATAGGATAGCCAAATATCATTGGGAAATAATATATGGAGTTGAGCACCATGTTTAACTAGAGATTACAGTGGGGAGAAGAGGTGTTACACCGCTGCATAGAGGGGGAGAGAGTTGGTGTTGATGGTAGCAAGATTGTTGATGTAGATCGTCGTCACGATCCTTACCCCGGTGGCGCTCCGGCGCCACCGGGAGAGAGGAGGAGAGAGCCCCCCTCCTTCTTCTTATTCCTTGGCCTCCCCCTACATGGGAGGAGAGTTCCCCCTCTGGTCCATGGCCTCCATGGCGGCGGAGGGGCGGGAGCCCCTCCAAGATTGGATCTCCCTCTCTGTTCTCTTCTGTTTCGCGTTCCTGTTTTCTGTCCCTTCACCATTTCTTAAATTCCAGGAGATCCCTAACTCCGATTGCGCTACAATTTTTACACGATTTTTTCCAGAAATTATATTTCTTGCGCCCGAAGAAGGGCCCCAACCGACTTACGAGGAGGGCATAAGACACCTGGGAGCTTGTGGCACCCCGGGTCAGAGCAACCGGTTTACCCTGCATTGCCAGCCCAGAGATCGAGTCTTCTGGCAATACACAACAACATGGTACAGAAATAACCGCTTTATTGATACTAGCGTTGTACAAAGGTCTCATATTACATCGAGATTCGAGGCCAAGCGGCACACATGGTGCTGCCGGACAGTATGTACATTATTTAATGAACATGGCTGGGGCCTCGATCACACGAAACTATGCGGCAGCGAAAGAACGACGTAGCGGAACTCCATGGCACAGGGACACCGACATGGACACGGCCTAGACACGAGATGCGCTCTGATGCAAATCAACTTGCCTGAAAGCTGGCATGACACGCCAGGTCTGTACATTGAATGTACTTGCAAGCTCACCACAAACATAAGCACGATGACAGACAATATCATGATAATTAATCAAGTTAAATTAATGCAAGAAATTCTACAAATGCAAAGCTATGCAAAGCAACCAAACAATGCACCGAGTCAAACGGACTCACTTACCAGACGGTTACCTCATAACCAAACGGTGACCACACCGGGGTCACACCTGAAACCAATCACTCATGAACACCTCGAGTGTTAAACGTTCACCACGAAAAAATGCATCACAACAATTACTAGTTTGCAAGATTAATTATAAAAGTTGATCCATGGTGTGACTTACTCCCGAGTCTTGCCCATAACCGAGGGTGCAGCTATCGATAGATTAAATACACTCTGCAGTGGTAGCGCACTTTACCCACACTACGGAATACCTGGCCACGTACTCCCATTCGGGGGGACCAAAGAATTCCGATGAAACCCTCCCTTTGCCATGCACTCTCCCCGGCCACTCCGACCATCTCCCTCTCAGGGCTAGGTCTTGGGTGGCCCCGTGTCTACCAAAGACACCAACGGCCACCGTCGTGGAAAAACGGTCCCAAACAGGGACAAGGTACCATAGAAACAAAACGAGCACACAAGGTTATGTCTGCCTACCGGGCCAGGGTGTGCACGCCCGTAACCTTCCCTCGCGGGAGGCACCGGTGAGAGCCACGACAAAGGACCGAATCAAGACCTTCCCATTAGGTAAATGTGGTCGCACTGAATTAAAAACCCGATTCAGTGGCACCATGATGTGATCAACATCATATTCAGGTTGAACTTAATCAAGTAATAACTTTCATAAAAACTTTTTATTACTAACATGGCATCATACCGGAAATCATGCAACTACTCGTCACACAGAGCAAGCAACTCTTAAGCATGGATCAAAACAAGCAACATAACTATCTTGCAATACTAAGATCAGAAACTTCTCTGGTTATAACTCATTTTGATCTACAAACAACATTTTTATTAGTTCATCATTTAGTTGAAAACTATTACTAGCAAAAATAGCTACCATAACTTTCCATAATGAAATATCTAGTGCAAAATCTTACTCTACTTAGCCAAACAATTCCATGAACTCAACCAGAAGCTAAAACAAGCATATCAAGCATCATAAAACAACTAGCAATTAACCATATTAATTTATCAAATTTTAAATGCAAATAAAGACTCATATTCAAGTAGAAAATCATAGATATTGAAATAACACCATCCAAATGATGCTATGGCTTGCCTTAGTGCAGAGGAGGGTCACACTCCTCCTGGTTAGCTTCAAGGAAAGATCCTCCTTCTGAAAGTATTTTAAAACCACAAAAATAAATGTCAAAACACATTATGAAAATCACCAGAAATTCTAGACAGCCAGGAAAAATCCACCTTTTGGCGTGCTGCTAGAGCTTTCTGTAACAAAGACAATGCAAAAAGAATCAATTCATATGGACTTATGGTTTACAAATGGTGGCTGGTCAAAGCTTAGTCAAAATTCTGAATTAAATTTGAATAAATAGAAAATCCTGGGGGGTGACGTCGAAGGCGTAAAGTGGGAGTGCGCCTCCACTCGTACCGCTTCGGGCGCGAGTGGTGAGGCTGACGCCGGAGCTCATGCCGACGACGAGGGGGTTTGGGGCTAGGCTAGAGGGATAGATCGGAAGCGGGGCTCGCGGCGCACCTGCCCGTACCCGTGGCTTGGCGAAAGGTGGACGGAGCTGGTCGCAGTCGAGCTCGCAAGCTTCGGTGGCGGACGGGGTTCGCCGGAGAGGTGGAAGACGGTGGCTAGAGGCAGCTCCGAGGGCTTGGCGGGGTCCAGGCAGCTCCAGCAGACCACCAAGGCCCTGCCCAAGCAGCTGCTTGAGCTCGAGAGGCCCTGGAGAGCGGCAGCTGGCCTACGGGGATCGCCGGAGTCCTCGGGTCGGGCGACGGCCAGAGGCCTGCCCGACCGGGCTTCTGCTCGTCTACGTGTTCGTGGAGGTGGTGTGGAGTGGTGTGTGGCTAGCAAGGGAGGCGGGGTGGCTTTATATAGCCGGAGCAGAGGGGGGGACGTGTCGCTGCCGGAGCGCTCTGGACACGCGGCGAACGTCGACGAGAGGCTCCAACACGAGGGGACAGGGTGCAGCGTTAACGCCGGCGCTTGCCCACACTCGCGGACGAGCATAGGTGGCGGTTTGAGATGGGGACAAGCACACGCGTGCACTGTGCCGGTTTGGCCGCGACTTGACCGGGCTTACTACGGCGGCTCCGGAGTCGGCGAGCGCTAGGGAGGGGTCATGGGTGATGGGTCGAGGGTTGTGGCACGTTGCGGCAGTCGGAGGCGAGCGCTTGCATGCACACGCGCGAAACAGAACACAAAGCGCCAGCCAGAGCGCGTCGAGACGCTGCCAGGCGCCGTGTCCTTGCGCGGTCACCAAGCTGGCATGGCCAAAACGACGGCCAGGAGCGGCCAAACCTTGTCTACGAGCTCGACGGTGTAGTGCTACGTCTAGGAGAGGTGATGGATCATACCCACGCCGACCAGACGCGACTCTACCAAGCTGGCAAGTTTCTGGTCAGAAACTTGGTCACCAAGTTTGGCCACCTTCTAGAAGGCCATTAGGGCTAATCTCCTGGGGTTTAGGGTTTCTTAGGAAGGTCTTTATGCTCAAGAAATCTCAAGGCCAAAAGCTCAAGGAAAAATGCACTTGCTGTACAAAGTGCATTTCTGGTCCAGAAGTGAAAAGATTTTCTACAGCAAAAATATTAGAAAAAGTGATGCAATATTTTTGCATGGGAAGATGTGCCATGGTCCTAAGAATATTTAGGAATTATCTCAGATTTTTCTGAGAATAAAATTGAGGTTGCTTTGGAGCACAAAGTTCTGAAAAGAGCTTAAGAGAGAAAAATGAATATTTTCCTTTTAGAAAAAAATATTCATTTTATTATTTTGGGAATTTGTGGGAGGAATAAGGTAGATAGGTCACTTGGGGGAAAGCCAAGGATATTCCCAAGTGACAAGTCTATTTGAATTGATCCAAAATCCAAATCAAATCAGGGCAAAAACCACGATGAAAACCAAGTCCGGAAAGAGAGAGAAGGCAAGTCTGGTAAAAAGAGAGAAGGCAAAATCCAGGCTGTCACAAACCTCCCCCACTTAGGATGAATCTCGTCCTCGAGATTCGGTTGCTTGGGAAAACCATTCTGGGTATGCAGTCCTTAAAAAATCCTCTCTTTCCCAGGTTGCTTCTTCTTCGGTGTGATGCTCCCACTGAACCTTGTAAAATCTTATCTCTTTGCTGCGAGTGACCCTTTCTGTCTGATCCAATATTCTGATTGGCTTTTCCTCATAAGTCAAATCCTTAGCCAATTCTATCTCTGACATATCAGTCCTTTTCTCCGATGGCGAGATGCATCTTCTTAGCTGTGAGATGTGAAACACGTTGTGTACTTCTGACAATTCTGGTGGCAATTCCAACTGGTAGGCAACTGTTCCGACTCTGGCCATGACGGGGAATGGACCGATATATCTGGGAGCCAATGTTCCTCGGGTCTGAAACCTCTTGACTCCTTTCATAGGGGTGACTCGGAGATATACGTGTTCTCCGGGTTCGAAGCTGATATGACGATGTTTGGCATCATAGTAGCTCTTCTGTCGGGATTTGGCCAGTTGCTGTCTGTCTCGGATTTCCTTGACTTGCTTCTCTGCTTCGAGCATTAAATTAGTCCCGAAAATATGACTATCTCCGGTTTGAGACCAATTTAATGGGGTGCGGCATTTCCGGCCATACAGGGCTTCATAGGGTGACATCTTTAACCTAGCCTGGAAACTGTTGTTGTAGGAAAACTCGGCGTAGGGCAGACAGTCTTCCCACTTGGTTCCTTGGGCCAATGTACATGCCTGGAGCATATCTTCGAGTATTTGATTTACTCGCTCAGTCTGTCCATCTGCCTGAGGATGGTAAGCCGTGCTGTACTTCAGATCGGTCCCCAAGGCTTGATGAAGTCGGGACCGAAATGCGGATGTGAATAGAGATCCCCTGTCGGAGGTGATAGTCTTGGGTACTCCATGCAGACTGACGATTCTTGATACATACAGCTGTGCAAGTAGATTTGCACGGTATGTGGTCCGGATGGGTAGGAAGTGTGCCACCTTGGTTAGAGTGTCCACTATGACCCATATCGCGTCGTTTCCTCGAGGAGACCTTGGTAATCCGGTGATGAAATCCATGCAAATATCGTCCCATTTCCATTGGGATATCGGCAGAGGCTGGAGGAGTCCGACGGGTTTTTGGTGTTCCGCCTTTACCTTATTGCAGATATCGCAGCAGGCCACAAAATACACGATGTCTTTCTTCATTCCATCCCACCAAAATATCTGACGAAGATGCTCATACATCTTGGTACCACCGGGATGAATTGAGTATGGTGCTTCATGTGCTTCCGCCAATATTTTCTTCTTCAGACTGTCTTGGTTGGGTACGCAAAGTCTTCCTCGGAACCTTAGCTAACCTTGCTGATCCATAGTGAAATCCGGTGCTTGCCCTTGGTGCAGCTTCTGAACATATATCCGGAACACCTTATCATCCGCTTGAGCTCTGCGAATTGCTTCTTCGAGAGTAGGAGCAACTTCCAATATATTGGTAAGACGGGCGTCGGTGATTACCAGATTTAGCCGCATGATTTCTTCATAGAGCTCTAGAGGCAAGGAATCCATTAGGGCACTGAGGTTGGCTGGTTTGCGGCTGAGGGCGTTAGCCACCACATTAGCTTTGTCCGGGTGATAATTTATTCCGAGGTCATAGTCCTTAACCAACTCGAGCCATCTTAGCTTTCGAAGGTTCAAGTCGGGTTGAATATATACTTGAGACTTTTATGGTCGGTGAATATCTGGCACTTCTTTCTAATCAGATAATGTCTCCAGGTTTTCAAAGCGTGCACCACTGCGGCCAATTCCAAATCATGAGTAGGATAGTTTCCTTCATGTTGTCGCAGTTGGCGAGATGCATAGGCCACCACTTTGCCATCTTGCATGAGTACACACCCCAGTCCTTTTCTGGAAGCGTCGCAGTAAACATCGAAACTGCGGTAGATATCTAGAAGAGTTAATACGGGTGCCGATGTCAGTCTGGTTTTTAACTCATTGAAGCTCCGTTCACAGTCTTCAGTCCATACGGACTTCTTGTCCTTCTTGAGGAGCTCAGTCATTGGCTTGGCGATCTTGGAAAATCCTTCGATAAAACGGTGATAATATCCGGCCAGTCCAAGGAAACTCCGGATTTCTGAGACGGTGGTGTGTGCGGACCAATCAAGTACATCTTTTACCTTGCTTGGGTCCACCGAGATTCCTTCTGCCGAGAGGATATGTCCGAGGAATCCCACTTGCTGGAGCCAAAACTCACATTTGCTGAATTTGGCATACAGTTGATGATCGCGAAGCCGTTGCAGAACTGCGCGAAGATGTTCCTTATGTTCGTCCTTGCTTTTGGAGTAAATGAGGATGTCATCAATGAACACCACCACAAACTTGTCCAAGAAGTCCATAAACACCTTGTTTCATCATATGCATAAAGAATGCAGGAGCGTTGGTGAGGCCGAAGGACATAACAGTGTATTTGTAAAGACCGTACCGAGTGGTGAACGCGGTCTTAGGAATATCTTCCTTCTTAATCTTGAGTTGATGATATCCCGTCCTCAAATCAATCTTTGAGAATACTTTGGCCCCACTGAGTTGATCAAACAGATCGTCTATCCTCGGCAGTGGATATTTTTTTAATGGTGAATTCATTCAGCTGTCGGTAGTCTACACACATTCGTAGATTGCCATCCTTTTTGTCCACGAAGATTGCTGGTGATCCCCATGGGGAAGAGCTTGGACGAATGTATCCTTTTTGTAGCATCTCTAGTTGTTTCTTCAATTCCACCAATTCTGAGGAGGGCATCCGATAATATTTCTTATGTATCGGGGTGGTTCCAGGCACTAGGTCAATAGCAAACTCCATTTCCTGGTCTGGTGGCATGCCGGGAATTCTTTAGGAAATACATCTGGATACTCACTGACCACTGGGATTAATTCCACCTCTTCTGTCACGGCTGCGAAAAGCATATCCTTCGTGGGGATGCGCTTGCGGGCATAAAAACTGGTAGTGCGACCTTCCATATTTTTCACGGTAACTTCTCTGGTCGCACAGCTGATGCAGACTTGGTATTGGGTTAACCAATTCATGCCCAGAATGACATCCAATTTGTTGGAATCGATGATTATCAACTATGTTGGAAACTTGACGCCCTTGAAGTCAATCTCCAAATTTCGGCAGACGAGATTGCTTTTGAGGAGGGATCCCAAGGATTGTACCAGCATGTGTTTTCCCAAAATCGAGCAAGAAAAATTGTTTTGGGAAGCAAAACTCTGCGAAATAAAAGAGTGGGAAGCCCCAGAGTCAAATAAAATTACGGCGGGTATGTCGTTAACGAGAAACATACCAATGACGACTTCCGGGTCCTCTTGGGCTTTGTCTGCGGAAATGTGATGAACTTGCCCTTGGATTATATCGGGGGCGGAATACTGCTCCATGTAGTTGACTTGCGACTGAAAATGGAGCGGCGTGCTCGGTGTTCTTGGGACACTGTCGGGCGTAGTGTCCGGTTTGACCACAACTGAAGCACAAATTGTTGCGCTGGCAATCGTCGCGCACCGGGCTGGTCACGACATTCTTGACTTTTGTAGTAGTCTTGTTAACGTTCTGCTGCCAATTGGGTTTGTACTCCACCTTAGTCTGTTGCCATGTACGAGCCTTTTGCACTAGTTGCATATCCTTCTTGGGCTCGAATTTGCGCTTGTGGTCATTAGTAGCTGGCTTGTTGTCGTGCGGGAGCTTGTGTTCCCTCTCTGCGATGAGGGCCTTGTTCACCAGAGTCAGGAAGTTCAGGAAATCAAACATACTGAGAGTGCACCAGAGATGTTGATGTAGGCCTCCAAGGAATCGGTCGATCTTCCGCTCTTCTGTGGCCACATCATGGAGAGAATAGCAGGCCAGATGGTTGAATTGATTCAGATACTCGGCGACGGTCATGCTACCTTGAGTGAGAGCGGGAAATTCGCGTTGCTTGATCTTCATGACTCCGGTGGGAATATGATATTTGCGGAAATGATCCTTGAATTTTGTCCAAGTAATTTCCTCGTGGGCAGGCCATATTGCTTTGGCATTATCCCACCATATAGCGGTAGCTCCTTCGAGATAATGTGTTGCGAAGGGAACCTTGTCTCCGTCGTCTGTGCGAGCAATTTCCAGTTTTCTTTCAATAGTCCTTAGACATTCGTCGGCGTCCAAAGGATCAGTAGCACGGCTGAAACTGGGAGGCTTGGTTCGCTCAAAATCGGATAGCTTGGAATGATGGCCATTCTAGTTTCCATTCTGCCCAACCATAACTTGTACACTTTTTCAGTATTTCTAGCAGATCGTTGCTCCTTCTTTCTTCAAACATTCGCAGGATTTGCTCGATGGAAGGTGGTTGTGGCGGTGGAGGCGGAGGTGGCTGGTATGGTTCAGGGGAATGTCCTGCCTGTCTTGCAGAACGACGGACAGGGACATCCTCACCAGCTTGACTGCTGCTGCCTCCACGCGGCATCCTATTTTTCATTTTCCCAATACATAGCAACCATGATGAGAAAATTCCAAAATGGGGGAAAAACCAATGACAAATCCCAGAAGAAACCAACGAATAAAACCAAGTCGAAAAAGAGTCCAACATAATTATACATAGTCCCAACATGAAAATAAACATCGCAATGGGTCTACTACCCTCGTACATGAAACTATGCATCATGACAAGTGCGATTACAGCCATACATCATGCTCATGACTACCACGATATTCTAACGATCTACTGCTCGGATGGTGCTGCTGCAGGCTCGTCTCCTGAGCCGGACCCAGATCCTGAACTGATAGTAGAGATCTCCGGGGGAAGAGAGGTGCGCTGGCGCTGCCTTGAGGGCTCTCCCTCAGGGGCAGGCAGGGATGGGATCCATAGGAGCGGCAGGAGTAGCGACAAGAGAAGACCATGCAGCAGGAGCGCTGCGAGGGTTCACCATCAAAGGGTTAACAGTACCCTGCGAGGTCGTCGTAGGAACGGAGGTGGAAGGACCAGAAGTGTAGATGACAGCGGGAAGAGGGTTCCTTATACGAGCAGCAGCGAGAGCGGCGCGAGCGCGTGAGAGCTCCCGAGCTAACTCGTAGTTAAGGAGATAGCTAGCGGTGATGTAGCGTGCAAGGTGGCTAAGTGGGACGATCGCACGCTGGATTAATCAAAGGAAAGCGGATACACCCATTCTCGTGCAGTGATGGGTAGAAGAAAAGTCCAGGGTGGGTGTGCATGCAAACCTCATTGTAGTGCAAGTCTACAAGAGCCTCGATAGCAACAAACTGAACCGCCTGAGATGGCGTAGAAGCAAGACCACCCTCAGACGAACGAGTGTAAGCGTCGGATGGGGAACTGTGGTGTAGAGTGACCTCAGTATAGTACTCATACAATGCACCGGCCAGATGCTCGCGATACACCCGATACTCTGGATCAGCACCCTCTGGATAGAGTCGTCGCCACACGTTCTAAAGCAGGTGCGGCGATGTGCATGGAGCTGGCTCAGAATGGTACAAGATCGGTACTGGTGCCATCTACACTCACAAACCATACGGTTAGTAATAACAACATTAAGTCATGCATGAAATGCAACAACCAATTCCTATGTCTACCGGCACTCAAACGAAACTATCTACCGTTTTACTAACGCACTACCGGTCTAGCGTGTCCTACAATTAGCGCGGCTCTGATACCAAGCGTTGTGCCACCCCGGCTCAGAGCAACCGGTTTACCCTGCATTGCCAGCCCAGAGATCGAGTCTTCTGGCAATACACAACAACATGGTACAGAAATAACCGCTTTATTGATACTAGCATGGTACAAAGGTCTGATATTACATCGAGATTCGAGGCCAAGCGGCACACATGGTGCTGCTGGACAGTATGTACATTATTTAATGAACATGGCTGGGGCCTCGATCACATGAAACTACGCGGCAGCGGAAGAACGACATAGCAGAACTCCATGGCACAGGAACACCGACATGGACACGGCCTAGACACGAGATGCGCTCCGATGCGAATCAACTTGCCTGAAAGCTGGCATGACACGCCAGGTCAGTACATTGAATGTACTTGCAAGCTCACAACAAACATAAGCACGATGACAGACAATATCATGATAATTAATCAAGTTAAATTAATGCAAGAAATTACTACAAATGCAAAGCAACCAAACAGCGCACCAAGTCACACGGACTCGCTTACCAGACGGTTACCTCGTAACCAAACGGTGACGTTCAAGGTTCACCACGAAACAATGCATCACAACAATTATAGTTTGCAAGATTAATTATAAAAGTTGATCCATGGTGTGACTTACTCCCGAGACTTGCCCATAACCGAGGGCGCGGCTATCGATAGATTAAATACACTCTGCAGAGGTAGCGCACTCTACCCACACTACGGAATACCTGGCCTCGTACTCCCATTCGGGTGGACCAAAGTATTCCGACGAAGCCCTCCCTTTGCCATGCACGCTCCCCGGCCACTCCGACCATCTCCCTCTCAGGGCTAGGTCTTGGGTGGCCCCGTGTCTACCAAAGACACCAACGGCCACCGTCGTGGCAAAACGGTCCCAAACGGGGACAAGGTACCATAAAAATAAAACGAGCATACAAGGTTATGTCTGCCTACCGGGCCAGGGAATGCACGCCCATAACCTTCCCTCGCGGGAGGCACCGGTGAGAGCCATGACAAAGGACCGAATCATGACCTTCCCATTAGGTAAATGTGGTCGCACTGAATTAAAAACCCGATTCAGTGGCACCATGATGTGATCAACATCATATTCAGGTTGAACTTAATCAAGTAATAACTTTCAGAAAAACTTTTTATTACTAACATGGCATCATACCGGAAATCATGCAACTACTCGTCACACAGAGCAAGCAACTCTTAAGCATGGATCAAACCAATCAACATAACTATCTTGCAATACTAAGATCAGAAACTTCTCTAGTTATAACTCATTTTTATCTGCAAACAACATTTTTATTAGTTCATCATTTAGTTGAAAACTATTACTAGCAAAAATAACTACCATAACTTTCCATAACAAAATATCTAGTGCAAAATCTTACTCTACTTAGCCAAACAATTCCATGAACTCAACCAGAAGCTAAAACAAGCATATCAAGCATCATAAAACAACTAGCAATTAACCGTATTAATTTATCAAATTTTAAATGAAAATAAAGACTCATATTCAAGTAGAAAATCATAGATATTGAAATAACACCATCCAAATGATGCTATGGCTTGCCTTAGTGCAGAGGAGGGTCACACTCCTCCTGGTTAGCTTCAAGGCAAGATCCTCCTTCTGAAAATATTTTGAAACCACAAAAATAAATGTCAAAACACATTCTGAAAATCACCAGAAATTCTAGACAACAAGGAAAAATCCACCTTTTGGTGTGCTCCTAGAGCTTTTTGTAAAAAAGACAATGAAAAAGAATCAATTCATTTGGACTTATGGTTTAGAAATGGTGGCTGGTCAAAGTTTAGTCAAATTTCTGAATTAAATTTGAATAAATAGAAAATCCTGTGGGGGTGACGTCGAAGGCGTAAAGTGGGAGTGCGCCTCCACTCGTACCGCTTCGGGCGCGAGTGGTGAGGCTGACACTAGGCCCCACCAGTCAGGAGCGAGGGAAGGGGATTGAGATCAGAGGGGAGGCGGTGCTTCGCCGGAGCTCATGCCGGCGACGAGGGGGTTTGGGGCTAGGCTAGAGGGATAGATCGGAAGTGGGGCTCGCGTTGCACCTGCCCGTACCCGTGGCTTGGCGAAAGGTGGACGGAGCTCGTCGCAGTCGAGCTTGCAAGCTTCGGTGGCGGACGGGGTTCGCCGGAGAGGTGGAAGACGGTGGCTAGAGGCAGCTCCGAGGGCTTGGCGGGGTCCAGGCAGCTCCAGCAGACCACCAAGGCCCTGCCCAAGCAGCTATTTGAGCTCGAGAGGCCCTGGAGAGCGGCAGCTAGCCTCCGGGGATTGCCGGAGTCCTCAGGTCGGGGCGAAGGCCAGAGGCCTGCCCGACCGGGCTTCTACTCGTGTACGTGTTCGTGGAGGTGGTGTGGAGTGGTGCGTGGCTAGCAAGGGAGGCGGGTGGCTTTATATAGCCGGAGCAGAGGGGGGGACGTGTCGCCGCCGGAGCGCTCTGGACACGCGGCGAATGTCAACGAGAGGCTCCAACACGAGGGGACAGGGTGCAGCGTCAATGCCGACGCTTGCCCATGCTCGCGGACGAGCACAGGAGGCGGTTTGAGATGGGGACAAGCACATGCGCGCACTGTGCCATTTTGGCCGCGACTTGACCGGGCTTGCTGCGGCGGCTCCGGCATCGGCGAGCGCCAGGGAGGGGTCATGGGTGATGGGTCGAGGGTTGTGGCACGTTGCGGCAGTCGGAGGCGAGCGCTTGCATGCACACGCGCGAAACAGAACGCAAAGCGCCAGCCAGAGCGCGTCGAGACGCTGCCAGGCGGCGTGTCCTCGCGTGGTCACCAAGCTGGCATGGCCAAAACGACGGCCAGGAGCGGCCAAACCTTGTGTACAAGCTCGACCGTGCAGTGCTACGTCTAGGAGAGGTGATGGATCATACCCAGGCCGACCAGACGCGGCTCTACCAAGCTGGCAAGTTTCTGGTCAGAAACTTGGTCGCCAAGTTTGGCCACCTTCTAGAAGGCCATTAGGGCTAATCTCCTGGGGTTTAGGGTTTCTTAGGAAGGTCTTTAAGCTCAAGAAATCTCAAGGCCAAAAGCTCAAGGAAAAATGCACTTGCTGTAAAAAGTGCATGTCTGGTCCAGAAGTGAAAGGATTTTCTACAGTAAAAATATTACAAAAAGTGATGCAATATTTTTGCATGGGAAGATGTGCCATGGTCCTAAGAATATTTAGGAATTATCTCAGATTTTTCTGAGCAAAAAAAATTGAGGTTGCTTTGGAGCACAAAGTTCTGAAAAGAGCTTAAGAGAGAAAAATGAATATTTTCCTTTTAGGAAAAATATTCATTTTATTATTTTGGGAATTTGCGGGAGGAATAAGGTAGATAGGTCACTTGGGTGAAAGCCAAGGATATGCCCAAGTGACAAGTCCATTTGAATTGATCCAAAAATCCAAATCAAATCAGGGCAAAAACCACGATGAAAACCAAGTCCGGAAAGAGAGAGAAGGCAAGTCCGGTAAAAAGAGAGAAGGCAAAATCCAGGCTGTCACAGCGCTCCAGGGGGTGCCCGGCGCGCACTAGTGGGTTGTGGTCACTGTGGGCCCCCGTTTGCATCGATTCCAAGTCCCAAAAATCACAGATATTCCAAAATAATTCTCCATCAATTTTTATCGTGTTTGGACTTTGTTTGATATGGATTTTCTATGAAACAAAAAACACGCAACAAATTGGAACTGGCACTGGGCACTGGATCAATATGTTAGTCCAAATAAATCATATAAAATGTTGCTAAAAGTGTATAAAAGTTGTGTAATATTGGCATGAAACAATAAAAAATTATAGATACGATGGAGACGTATCAGCACCCCCAAGCTTAATTCCTGGTCGTCCTTGAGCAGGTAAATGAAAAAAATTGATGTGGAATGCTACCTAGCATAAACTTGATCATATATCTAATCATGGCATGAATATTTAGACATAAGTGATTCAAAGCAATAGTTTCTAATTAGACATAAAGACATTAATACTCAGGCATCCCAACAAACAATCATGTCTTTCAAAATGTCAACGCTAAAGAAAGCTATCCCTACAAAATCATATAGTCTTGTCATGCTCTGTCTTCTTAACATAAAGTATTTATCATGCAGAACCCCGATGACAAGCCGAGCAATTGGTTCATACTTTTTAATGCGCTTAAGCTTTTTCAACCCTCACACAATACATGAGCGCAAGCCATGGATATAGCACTACGGGAGGAATATAGTATGATGATAGGGGAAATATAGAGAAGACAAAAAGGTAAGAAAGTCTCACATCGACGTGGCTAACCAACGGGCTATGGAGATGCCCATCAATCGATATCAATGCAAGGAGTTGGGATTGCCATGCAACAAATGCACTAAGAGCTATAAGTGTATAAAAGCTCAACATGAAAACTAAGTGGGTGTGCATCTAATCCTATAATGAAAATTTCCCACTAGTATATGAAAGTGACAACATATGAGGCTCTCTATATGAAAGACATGGTGCTACTTTGAAGCACAAGTGTGGAATTAGCATGCCCCTTCTCGATTTGTTTTTTCTCATTGTCCGGAGTCTCATCCCGACTTGTGGGGGGGGGGGTCATAGTCTCCATCATCCTTTCCTCACTCGGGAAATGCTCTAAAAATGAATAATGATAATCATCACCCTTCTATTTACTTATAACTCAAAATAAATAAAAATTACAACTCGATACCTATAACAAAGCATGACTCTATATGAATGCCTCTGGCAGTGTAGCAGGATGTGCAATGATCAAGCATAACCTGTATAAAAAATGATGAACCGTGGTTGAGCCACAACTACTATGTCAGCTATATGATCATGCAAAGTAATATGCCAATGAATGCTCAAGTCATCAAAATGGAAGCGGTGGAAGTTGGATGGCAATATATCTCGGAATGGCTATGGAAAGGCCATAATAGGTAGGTATGGTGGTTGTTTTGAGGAAGATATAATAAGGCTTACGTCTGATAGAGCGTATCATATCATGGAGTTTGGATGCACCGGCGGAGTTTGCACCAACTCTCGAGGTGAGAAAGGACAATCACGGTACCGTAGAGGCTAGCAAATTGCGGAAAGGTAAGAGTGCGTATAATCCATGGACTCACATTAGTCATAAAGAACTCATATACTTATTGCAAAATTTTATTAGCCCTCGAAGCAAAGTACTACTACGCATGCCCCTAGGGGGATAGATTGGTAGGAAAAGATCATTGCTTGTCCTCGACCGCCACTCATAAGGAAGACAATCAATAATAAATCGTGCTCCAACTTTATAGCATAACGAGAGACTATACGTGCATGCTTCGGGAATCACAAACATTAACACCAATATTCTTACTAACCACAACCGTTTACTAGTACCTACCACATATCCCATCTCTATATCGCAAAACTATTGCAAGGAATCAAACATATCATATTCAGTGATCCATAAGTTTTATGTAGGATTTTATGACTAACCATGAAAATGACCAATTCCCGTTGACTCTCTAAATAGATATAAGTGAAGCATGTGAGTTTAATTCTTTCTACAAAAGACCATGCTCTAATAAATATAAGTGAATCTAAAGAGCATTCTACAAAACAACGTTTTTCTAAGTGAAGAGAAACAGGCAATCCAAACTTCAAATAATATAAGTGAAGCACATGACGCATTCTATAAAGCCATACTCAAAAGATATAAGTCATGTGCAATGAGCATTCTATAAATCAACCATGGACTATCTCACACCAGCATGGTGCATAAAAGAAAAAGGAAAACTAAACATAAAAGATGTTCCAAGATTTACACATATCACGTGAACAAAACGAAGACGAAAACATACCGATATCTGTTGAAGAAAGATGGGATGCCTTCCCGGCATCCCCAAGCTTAGACGCTTGAGTCTCCTTGAATATTTACTTGGGGTCACTACAAAAAAATACACTTCTGTGATGATACGTGTTTGTCATAGTAGGTCACGATTTCTGTCATGCATGTACATCCATGACGATTTTATGACAGAATCAAGATAGTCATATTGCTGTCGTAGAAGTGTTCCATGACATTACCAAAATTATCATCATGGAAGTGTCCACTTCCATGATGGTAAATGGCGCATCATGGAAGTGTTTTCATCAAGGGTAACCGACACGTGGCATCCACCACTCCGGTTTTGGATCCGATAACCCGTTAACAGCCCTGACCAATGGGGATTTTCCACGTGTAAATTCTCACTGGCCGGAGGAAATACGTGTTGGCTCACCGTTGGGACAGATGTCATCCACTCATTGGACAGGAGGTGCCTATGATACGTCGACACATGGCACGGCCCAACAGAGGCCCATTCCGGTGAAAAGACCGGCCCGTTTGACTTGGTCAAAAGGTAACGGGCCAGCCCACGGAAAGCCTATTAACGACATGTTCGTATATAGCCCATTTACGGCCTGCTAACTCACGGCCCGTTACGGCCTGTCAGAATTAAGCCCAGTAGCTTCATCTGGGCCGTACAATATGATTCCAGCCCGTTGTAACTTCCGGCCCATGTATGGCCCATGAAGTCTTTCAGCCCATATGAGGCCCTTTGTAACTCTAGGCCCATTAAAGGCCCGAGATGAAACTGGCCCATAATGAACAGTGGATCACATTATACCCATCAACGACCCATTATTCCGTCGGCCGTTTCCAGACCGTGTTAACTTTCGGCCTTCTAAGGGCCCATTTATTCTTGGGCTCATTTCTAGAATTCGATTAGTTATGGCCCGTTACTGGCCTGTTCCGTTTGTGGGCCAAATTCAGCCCGTGGTTACATTCGTCCCATTTGTGGCCCGTTAACCCGTTGGGCTATTTTCGTAGCGTTATCAAATACGTCCTATTAATAGCCCATTTTGGTCGATGAATAGTACGGCGGCTAAATGATTATACACCCCGTAGAAGGCCCATGGATCCTACGGCCTGTAGAAGGCCAATGGATCCTACGGCCCGTAGAAGGCCCATGGATCATACGGCCCATAGAAAGGCCATGGATTCTACGTCCCGTAGAAGGCCCATGGATCCTACGACCCGTAAAAGGCCCATGGATCCTACGGCCCGTAGGAGGCCCATGGTTACAACAATCCGTGTGTTGCCATGGTTATTGTGGCCTAGTTACCAAAAATAGGTTATTGTGGCCACTAGAAAAACATGGAAAAAGAACTGCAGTGACTACAAGCAAACAACTAAACAAGACAATAAGGAAATAAATAAGCAAGCAACTAACGCTAGCCTATTACAGCTATTACACATATTACATCCACTGGGCATCAAAGTTCGCCACCAGTGCAAATATAGGGAACAAAGCAGCATATTACATACACTGGCCGTCAAAATTGGCCACCAGTGCAAATAAACGCGCGTGACAAAACAAGTCCATAACTGAAACAACTTCAGAAGAGCTCAAGAAACGTTATCCTGGGTATCCACCATGCTGGCAATAAGCTTAGCAAGCTTATTAGCTTTGTCCTGTTTGGCGCTAAAATCCTCCAACGCTTGCTCTTGCACCAGGGACGTCCGCAATCCTCCCGCTTCTTGTCGCAGCACAGCTGATCGATGTCTTTCAGCTTGTAGTTGAGGCTCAAGAAACCGAAGTAATTCAGACAGTGAGTTTCAATAGCTTGTGCAAGCGGTAGTGGCCAGTAACTCGAACAGTAAACCAAGACAGGACTTTGGGGTTGTCTCACTATCCTCAAGATAGTTTTCCTTAGCTGTTTTACCAGCTTTGTTGGAGACCAACAAGGATGTCTCACTATCCTGAACCTTATCTGCATTACTTCCTTTACCAGTGCTTAATCAGGCACTCTTCCCCAATATTGTGTCAGCATTCTAAAAGAAGAAACAAGTAGACACATAATAGGTTTAGCATGTACTAGTATATGAAACTCATTTCGGTGAACCAGTTGATTAGTAAGGTGGACAAGATTAAACTACCAAGTCTTCTATTGCCAAGTAGTACATTATAAAAGCATCAAACAAACATATATCTATGTCCTATGGTCACTGCATTGTCTTGCCAAATCAAAATAGAGACACGGTTCAATTCATATCAGTTCAAGAGAAAGCAGCACTGAAAGAATACAAAGCGTGGGAAACTACACGACACAACAAGATTTCAGATGGGTACCACGGGCCTACATGTACAACAACACTATTGGCTCTGTTGTGATGCTAGTAATGTGCATGATATGAGAAGTCAATTGTATACACAATTGAAATTAAAATCAACAGAGCTATTTATAAGAGCAGAACTGTTAAAGAAACATGCGTAAACATACCTGTAGTGCCATTGGAGTTCCAATTGGATCGTTCAATTTAAAAATAAGTTTGTATGAGTAAATACAATGATACAAGAGCAAAGCAGTATGCACGATAGCAATGGAATCTTGAATGAGAACAGTTGTTCTTCTGGTTTAAGCACTTGTTCTACATGAACAGAGTACAGTAAGACACAAGCATATAGTACTTACAAAAAATGAGCTCATAGACCTTACCACATTCTTGCTTCGGGACCAGTACAGAACAAGGCATTCCCAGTCATCGTCCAGTAAATGTGTCTCGGGAGAACGTAAGGGAATTTGATGAGTTTCTTTGCTGGTGAAGTACATTTTCTTCAGGTAATTCCGATATTGCAACCAAGCATTCTTGAAGATAACACAGGTATTAGCACAGGTTACCTCATCCTGAGTTTCCAAATCGGTCCTTCTCTATAGAGAAAAATGGGAAAATTTGTTGTATTATAACCATCATGGAGGTAGAATGTATGGGACAAAGCAAAGTAATTGCCATGAATAACATTACTTACACATAACTCATGGACAAACACCTGCAACTGGCATTTTCCTTCATCTTTAGTATAATATTTCCATGATGGGAAGATACACACATAGGATTTAACAACATCAAATGCGATAGATGCTAAACTATGAATGGCTGGTTGTGCTTCCTCCACAAGAATAGGTGTACTAACTGGTGGAGTTGGGGTTCGCCGTGGTAGTACCGGCGCTTTGGGCACTGGAGCTGCCTTACTAACTACTCTTGTTTGGGAGCTCTATGGTGGAGATGGTGCTGTGTCAACAGGAACTAGATTACTATCTGCTGGGGTTGGGTTTAGATTGGGTGAAGCTGGTTCTCTGTCCATCACAGTAGGGGTACAATCTGCGAGAGTTTGGGTTATGTGTGGTAGGGCTGGTTCCCGTGCATGTACAACCGGGGTGCTATCTCCACCAAGAGGTAGCACTGTTTTATTTGAATACCGTGCTTTTACTCCGCTAGATACTGCCATCACCCGCTCCAATTCAAATGGCTGATAAACAGGAAACATAGTTGAATGTACAGACATTGTATGAGAGACAGATGCAATAGATAGTGTGGAAAAAAGAGGGCATGAAATAGTTGACATGTATATTGTTTAACTAAAACAGATAGCATGACATAATTTCACATATATGATGTCTATCTAAACTGGATAGCATAGCATAACATAATTCAAAGATATGATGACTAACTAAACAAGATCGCATGACATAATTCACATACATGTTATCTAAGTAATCAGGATCGCGTGATTTAATTCACATATGTGATTTATATGCTAAGCAGAGGGCATTCACATATATGATGTCTGAACTAAGAACATGGTGTTGAATATTGTGTATATGATGTCTAAACTATGCAATGCAAGACACCATATGCATGGTATGAGCAATATAACCGTGCCAAGTTAGAACATGCACCTCGGTGGGGGAATAGGACTGGTCATCTATCTCTGAATCCATCTCTGAGGAGCTATCGGGACCCAGCAAGAGATCTACTTCGACAGGTAGCACTGTCTGCTCTGAAGGCCTTGTTTTCACTCCAGATTTTTCCACCACCCACTCAAATGGCTGATTCACAGGAAGAGTAGTTTAATGTACAAACATTGTCGACAAATGGAAATGTAATGAAGAAAAGGATGGGCAAGATATCATTCAAATATATGATGCCTGGTTAAACAGGATGGCATTGCACATTTCACATCTATTATGTCTGGATAAAAGACATGAGACTGCATAATTCCCATATATGATATAGAAACTAAATAGGTGGCATTACAGAACATGTCTAAACTAAGCAGATGACATATATGATGTCGAAAGTAGGCACTGCAAGGCAACATATGCATGATATGACTAACATCATCATGCCAAGTTAGAGCAATTACCTTGGGGGGGTAAATAGGAGTGGTCAGCTGCGTCTGAATACGCCTCAGAACAGATATCTTCCTCTGGATTACAATCTGGAGAGGGGGGGAGGGTTTGCCATTGAACCCACCATGGAGCGATGTCTGCATGACATTGTATTGCCGCGCAAAACTCTTCTCTTTTTATCTACATGTTCAGCATGACTGTGTACAATATCTGACATGCATACAAAAAAATATAGTGAGATTATGTAAGGAGAGCATGCAGAACTCTAGAGTGATGGTAACAACCAGTGGATGGATCCAATGATAGCAGGCTGATGATTGCTTTAATTTAATAAAAAAACAGATGATGATTGCTTTACTATTTGTTTCCCACCCAAGATGAACAACATAGGGATACCCTAGGTGAACCAGATATTAGACAGAGATACTATTCATTGCTGCCTCGATATGTGCCCCACAACTAATTTAGAACTCAAGTTTGAACATTAATTTGGACCTGACTTGGAGTCTAAGAGATGAACAGGATGATAAAGCAGCAGGTAATATTAAGCAATGCATAACAAAAGCAGAAACAAAAGAGTGCGACCTCTCTTGTGGACCCGTGTACTCCTCAGGATCATCTGCTGAGTCGATGATGGTGATGCCGTTGCGGTGGGTGCCGGCGGTAGGGAAGGAGATCTGAGGCGGCGAAAGACGGTCAGGAGTCGTGATGTTTGGTTTGGTGGATGCTTCTGTCGATGGAGCAGCTCAGGTGAGGTGAACAACGTCGCGGCAGGAGCAGGACAAACCACACAAAGTTTTCTTCGACACCTACCTGTAACTGAAGTAATTCTGTAAGGGCTCATTTGGCTTGCACGATTCTAAAAACGCAGGGATAGGAAAAACACTGGAATAGGATAGGAATGCACATGGGAAACAGAACATTTGCGAATATGGGATTTCTGTCAACTTGGGTGTTTGGTTCACAGGAATTGGAAGAGCAGAGGAATGCAAAGAAACATGGCCAAAATAAAGTGAAACCATATGAAAGCGTGTACAGTTAGAATGTTATTCTACCACTGCACTTGGTCTTGTTTTCATGCATAGGATTTTGAAAAGTAGGTCCAGGTGGATGTTTTGCTCTATTCCTTTCAACAAAATGCATGAAAAGTTGAATAGTAGAGTGCCATAGGAAAATTTCCTATTGCTATGTTTTTCCGTTGAACCAAAATAGCCCTAATGGATCGACAAGAATGTAGAGTAATAAGTGATGTGACAAGTGTACAACCTCTTTGCTGTAGCCGTGTCGACCTCAGCATCATTGGGTTGGTCGCTGAAGAAGTTGAGGCAGAGGTGGCTGTCGGAGGTGTGGAGGAGGATCTGAGGAATCTGTAGACGGCGTCCAGGGCACTGCTCTGTTGTGATGGATAGTTCCGTCGTTGCAGCAGCTCCGGCGAGCCGTAAGACGTTGAGGCTGAAGCAGCACAAGACAGACATCGTTAATCTCAAGTGGGATTCTAGTAGCATCTCCAATAGATGATGTAAAATACATTACCAAAAAGTGATAGATGTAAAATTTACATCACCAAAAACCACCGGACTACAACAGATGAGGTAAAAACTGTTGACTCTGAACTTAACTGTCGAAACTGAAATTTACTGTGGAATCTAAATGTTATGTCGAAACTGAACGCAATGGTAGCTGTCGGATGTGGGGTTCCAGCAAACCCTTAAGGTTCGAACTCTGGGGTGCGCGCGAAGTCTTTCCCTCCTACCGATCTACGCCCTAGCTCGCTAAGATCTCGCGGACGAACTCGACGAACTCACAACACAGAAAGACACGAGATTTATACTGGTTCGGGCCACCGTTGTGGTGTAATACCCTACTCCAGTGTGTGTGGTGGTGGATTGCCTCTTGGGCTGATGATGAACAGTACAAGGGGAAGAACAACCTCCTGAGGTTGAGGTGTTCTTGTGCTTGCCGAACTTGTGTGTGTCTGTACCCCGTGCCTCTACTGTGGTAGCTAGATCTCCTTATATAGGCCCTGGTCATCTTCCCAAATATTGAGCGGGAAGGGAACCAACAACGGCGGGCGAATCCTGACAAAAGTGGTCTTCGCCTGCGAAAAGCTCTGGTGGTGACGCCGTCTTGGGCTCCACGGTGACCTCCATCCTGCCGTCCTTCTGGTCTTGGTCTCGTTGCACCGATATGGCAACCTTTGCCTGATGCCTCGGTAATCCTCGCCTGCGCTGGCCTCCTTAGCACCAAAGAGGAAATAAGGATGATGCATGCGCTGGCGCCCGCCTGGCGCCCACCTGGTCTTGATCGTCATGGCTCACGTCACGAGAGCGTCATGAGGTTTGCCCCGCCTTGATATCTCCGCTCCTCGTGAGCCTGCCTGGCTAGGCCACTCCTGAGGAGGTCTTGCGTCGTCCGCCTCGCGAGGCTTGGCCCCTCGCGAGGGTCTTGGATGCCTTGTTGATGAAGATGGGCCGTACGGCCCGCTGACTTAGCCACGCCATGGGCCGCAGGCAGGCAAGTCTGGGGACCCCCATTCCTAGAACACCGACAGTAGCCCCCGGGCCCAAGGTGCGCTCGGGCTTGGCTTCGCGGCGAAGCCAAGGGTCAAGTGCGGAGCGCCGCGGGCCCCAAAAGCCTGCGGCCTTGGTTGACGCGCGGCGGTTGATTGGACGTGGGCGTCTCCACTTCCCCACGCTGCCTCGGCAACTGCTCGACTTGACAAGTCCCTGCGACATGCAAGGAAAACATCATTACCTGTGATCATGGGGGGGCGCCGGTTGGCCTTCTTCCGCTATAAATGGGGAAGGGACGGAGCCCCCGTCGCCCATCTCTTCCTTGCTTGCTTGCTTCTTCCTCCTCGCTCCACTGCTAGCGACAATGGCGCCTATCAGAAGGTTCTCCGCTGAAGAGAAGGGAAAGGCCCCGCGCGATGATCCGGGACCGCTCCTGCCGAAGAAGAGGTCGGTCCACCGCCGTGATGAAGCGGCGATGCAAGTGGTGACGAGGCCTTCGTGCGAGCGGCCTCCTCGAGGGTATCCGCTACCCTTGTATGCGCGAGCCGAGGGCTCAGGAGGACGGAGTGACGAACGGCGCCACCCGCGCCGCGCCCGTGGTCGCCGCGCCACGGCGACACGCGCTGTCGCCCCTGGAATCCACGCCGCGGACTCCTCGCGCGAGCTCGTGCTATGGGCGCCGATGCCCCCAAGCTCTTGGATCCGCTTCCCGCGGTTCTTCTCCGATGTGATGCCGCCGAGGGGGCCTCTCGAGCTCTAGTTGCAGCACGCCAACTGCAGCACTCCGGCGACCGAAGCAGAGATCGAAGCGGTCCCCACCAGCAAGATCTTCACGACTCACGGCTAGGGCGAGGTCGCGCGGGTCTGTCATGCGAGGGGCGCCCTCGCGATCCACTTTGAGTATGACGGCACCTCCACACTCTTCTTCAAGATCTTCGATGCGGAGGGTCGCCGCCCGGAGTGCTGCTCCGGAGAGGAGCGTCAGGTTGACGCGAGCCCCGCTCGCGGCCACTCCAGCAGCAGCAGCTCTCCCGAGACCTACGAGACTCCGGAGGCGAGCGATGACAGCTACGTGCCCCTGAGCTCTCGCCGCACTCGGAGCAGAGCTGCGACGTTCGGCCGTCGCCGCCGCTGATCTGGATGGGGTTGGCGCCAGCCTCCCGTGGTCCAATGTTGGTGATGGCATCCGCCGCGGGAGGGTGTAGATGGGATCCCTCTTAGTTCTAGCTTTTGTTCCCTGCGAAGGATCATGAAGTACCCAGTGGGGGCGTGTAAAGGGTCTGTAATGTCTTTTGTGCTTATCTTCCCTGTTGCGAAAATTTGTGAACCCATGTCCCGTTAAGGCTCGGTCCCCCATTTCTTCCCTCGCGATAGCTTGTTGCTCTACGCTGACAGGTTCCGGTCCCCAGGCAGGCTACAGCCGTCGCTGGTATGCCAGGTCGCATGCCGTGGTCAAGGCTAGGAGGTGTGCGGCCCGAGGTCCAGTAAGAGCCCCTGAGGCGCGATGCTCAGGAGGTCCCCCTTAGTGCTCAAGCAGCCATGGTAAGGAAAGAAAAGGAGTTGATGTGGCCGCAACGGGGTTGCAGCAAGGCGAGGGTGACCCTTAGGCCCCAACATTTAGCCGATCCGAGAGCGGGATTTATCTTGTCAGTTTCATGGCGATTCCTGACGGTGCGCTAGGCCTGCGCGCCAGCTTGTGCGGCATAGCCAGGTCGGACCCACACGAGTTTCCCTCTTCCCATGCTCTCCTTAGTGCTCTACGTCCTCTGGTCCCGGCCCTCGAGCGAGCTCAGCCGCCGTTGGTATGCCAGGTCGCGATGCCGTGGTCAAGGCCCGGGGGTGAGGGCTGGAGAGCCAGTAAGAGCTCCTGAGTCGCGATGCTCAGGAGCCCCCCTTTTAACGCGCAAGCAAATTGCACTGGGTGAAAGGAGACTCGCGGTGCCGCCTGCTATCCTCCTCGTGGGATCCCTATGAACAGGCACAAGAAGAAACACGATTTGCCGTTACAGCTGCCAGCCTGCCGCTGGTTCCTCCGAGATGAGGTGAAGGCACTAAGGGCCTGGTGAGGTGACGTGTGTGGGGCGTGCCGCGAGCCAAAGCTTGACCGCTCAGATTTGTCGACGTGGCAGGGACGGACCCATGCACCAGCACCGTGCCTGTGGGGAGGCCCCGTGGGAGGCGATGATTGAGCAGGTGATAACCGTAGGCAGGTTAAGCAGGGAAGGAAAATCAGCTTGGGTAAATGTAGGAAGATACATGCCACTGGGTCCGGCCCGAGCGGCTTGGGGATGATGCAGCCCGAGGGGCGCCCCCAGCAAGGTAAGCTAAAGACATAAGCAAAAGGGATACATGCGACAGGGACGGATCCATGCGGCCTGGGAATAATGCAGCCCGAGGGACGCTCCCAGCTAAACGAGCTTGGAAAGTGTCACCTGGTTCTGTAGACGAAGTAGAGTTGGTGCAGCTGAAGGCGTGTGTCGAAGGAATGACTCTTCACAAGCCACCGGGGCCCTGAACCTCGGGAGGCTCTGGGGGCTCAGGAGGTTCCCTGAAGACCGTCTCCGTCTCTTCCAGGACGGCGTGGTACCTGGCCTCCTGGGCCGCCAGGACATGCCGCATGTTGCGCTGATAGGATGACGCCACACTCGGCAAGCCGAAGGGCATGCGAACGTAGCTGTGTGGCGGGCCCTCGCAACGGCCCACATGCGAAGGCCAGAAACGCTCCTGAGATGCGGCCCTGTTGAGCCCTGGGAAATCGATGCAGACACGCAGCCCAGCATCCTCGCCTGGATGGGGAGCTGCGCCTCATGAGCGGCTGCCGCCGCGCATGGCTCTTGCGTCTTGTAGTTCCTGAGTGGTCTTGGTGATGAACTCCTGAGTGGTGGGCACTCCTTGCCCTATGTTCTCCTGAGGGAGACGTGCCATGAAGCATGCCTCCAAGTGGTGCCCAAGCGCCTCCCTCATGAGGTTGGCAAGGTCTGAGGCCCTCCATAAGAGAGCCCCCGGGCCCTGCCCAAGGAGGGCGCCGGGCGCGCCCTCCTATGCGACAGAGGGAGGCGCCCCTGGAGCGGGTGCTGATCCTGACGTGGCCCCAGCTGTGATGCCACCCTCCTGAGGCTCGGCACGACGCAGCTGCTTCTTCTTGGGGATGGCCTCCGGAGGGCCCTAACTTCTGCTGTTGGGGTCGTTGATTGCTGGAGCTTGGAAGGCGCGCTCGAGGGAGCACACCGCGTCTCTTTCTTCACATGGGACCGTGATGATCCCGCTGCTTCCTGGCATCTTGAGGACATTGTAGCCATGGTGGGTGACTGCCATGAACTTGGCCAGTGCTGGATAACCGAGGATGGCGTTGTACGGCACGCGGATGTGGGCGACGTCGAAGTCGATGAGCTCGGTGCGGTAGTTCTTGCGCTCTCCGAAGGTGACAGGCAGGCGGACCTGCCCTATCGGTGTGGTGGAACCGTCGGTCACTCGTGAGAAAGGCTTGGTAGGCTGAAGCTGCTCATATGGCACTTGGAGGTTGTCGAACGTGTCGACGGACTGGACGTTGAGCCCTGCGCCGTCGTCGATGAGGGTCTTGGTAACTTGCACATTGCTGATGACTGGGGAGCACAACATCGGGAGGGCGCCAGCAGTGGCTGCGCACTTGAGCTGATCTGCCGAGTTGAAAGTGATGCGCATTGGGACCACTTGAGCGGGCACGTGGCCTCGAGCTTGGGGAGCACCGTGTTCACTTCGCGAGCGAACTGTTTGAAGATGCGTTGAGAAGCTGGGGCCTGGGCGCCAACCAAGATGCAGGCGATTTGCACGCGGCTCTTGGAAGCCCCCAGCCCCCTCTTCCTGATGGTGATCGCCGTTCCTTCTTGGTGGCGGCAGTGGGGGAAGACCGGCGTTGCCCTGGGGGCGATCCTCACGAGGCTGGTCCCTCCAAGCGCCCTCGTGAGGATGGCCCTGCCAGCGGTCCTCACGAGGCCTGTCGCGCCACTCCTGGCGCGGGCCACGGTCGTCCCATCGTCTGCCTCCATGTCCTCCTCCACGGCCGTAGCCCCGGTCACTGCGCTCAGGGCGTTGACCGAAATGTCCTTCGCGAATGGCTCTGAGCTCTTGACAGTCACTGGTGTTGTGGGTGTTGAGATTGTGGAAGGCGCAGAACGGTCTGCTATTCTTGGATGACTCGGGCTGATCTCTGCCCCGCTTGGTGTCGAGCTCCGCGGCTAGCACTGCCGCTTCCTTGCGCTTCACGTCCTTGGCTTTGGCCTTCTTCTCTTCTGTGCCCGCGGCCGGCAGCTCGAGGAGGAAGAGGCGCCCCTCCTCAGCTCTTGCGCACTTGGTCGCCAGGTTGAACAGCTCCTGAGATGTGCACAGCTCCTCATGGATAGCGAGCTCTTCCTTCATCTTGACGTCACGGAAGCCGTCTGAGAATGCAGAGATGATGGCCTCGTCTGTGACCTTGGGGAGCTTGAGGCGAGTGTTGTTGAAGCGCTGGATGTACTTCTGGAGGGTCTCTCCCGGTTGTTGCTTGATGCGGCGCAGGTCACCCCGGCCGACGGGCGGTCGCGAGTGCCCTAGAAGTTGGCGACAAAGTGGTCGTGCATCTCATCCCAGGAGGAGATCGAGCCGTGCTGCAGGTTCAGGAGCCAGGAGCGGGCTCCATCCTTGAGAGCCATGGGAAACCAGTTCGCCATGACCTTCTCATCGCCGTTGGCCCGCTTCGATGCTCAGCTCATAGAGCTGCAGGAGCTCCGCGGGGTCGGCGGTGCCGTCGTAGCGAGGAGGCAGATCCGGCTTGAACTTGGCTGGCTACGTGACGCTACGCAGCTCAGGGGTGAAGGCGCGGCAGCCGGCCGTGGTTGCCGGGGCCCACCTTGGAGGTGGAGCTTGGTCTTGATGAGGTCCGCGCGGCATCGCTGCAGGCGGCACGCGGTCTTGACGAGGCGGCGTGGGGAGCGCAGGCGCAGCTTCTCGCGGCCGAGGGATTTCTTCGCAGCTTCTCTCTTCGCGCGCGGGCGCCGGACGTGGCGGATCACGCCGTGGGGCTGCGCGCCTCGGCGCCATGGCGCAGTCTTGGGGCAAAGGTGGTGGAGGCGCGCCATGAGCCACGTCGCCTGTGGCTGGCGGAGGGTGAGGCAGAGAGGGGGACGGCGTTGGGGATCCCCCTGCGGCGCGGACGAGGTCGGCGACGCGGTTGAGCCACTCCTCGTAGAGGTCGTCCACCGGGCGGTAGCGCAGTAGCTCGTTTGCGGCGAGGAGTGCGGCCCGCGCCTCCATGGGAGCGAGCTCTCGTGAGACGAAGAACCGGCCGGGGTCAGCGACGGGGTGGCGGTGCGGCCGTCCTGCCGCACCGATGGATGCAGCAAGGACGCTTGATGCTCGTTCCCTGCCGGGCCAGTGGCGGCGGGAGACGGAGAACGCCGAGGTGACCCGCCAACAGGATGTGTCTGATAAACGCGGGCGGTGAGGGCAGCCCGGCGCTCAGCCCGAGCGCGGCGAGCGTCCGCCATGGAGACGACGGAGCGACGAATTGATGGAAGGGAAGCTAGGGCGCACCCCTACCTGGCACGCCAAATGTCGGATGTGGGGTTCCGGCAAACCCTTAAGGTTCGAACTCTGGGGTGCGCGCGAAGTCTTTCCCTCCTATCGGTCTACGCCCTAGCTCGCTAAGATCTCGCGGACGAACTCGATGAACTCGCAACACAGAAAGACACGAGATTTATACTGGTTTGGGCCATCATTGTGGTGTAATACCCTACTCTAGTGTGTGTGGTGGTGGATTGCCTCTTGGGCTGATGATGAACAGTACAAGGGGAAGAACAGCCTCCTGAGGTTGAGGTGTTCTTGTGCTTGCCAAACTTGTGTGTGTCTGTACCCCGTGCCTCTATTGTGGTAGCTAGCTCTACTTATATAGGCCCTGGTCCTCTTCCCAAATATTGAGCGGGAAGGGAGCCAACAACGGCGGGCGAATTTGAAGGGGGACAGCTAGTACAAGCTATCCTGATAAAAGTGATCTTCGCCTGCGAAAAGCTCTGGTGGTGACGCCGTCTTGGGCTCCACGGTGACCTCCGTCCTGCCATCCTTCTGGTCTTGGTCTCATTGCACCGATATGGCAACCTTTGCCTGATGCCTCGGTAATCCTCGCCTGCACTAGCCTCCTTAGCACCAAAGAGGAAATAAGGACGCTGCGCGTGCTGGCGCCCGCCTGGTCTCGATCGTCATGGCTCACGTCACGAGAGCCTCGTGAGGTTTGCCCCGCCTTGATATCTCCGCTCCTCGTGAGCCTGCCTGGCTAGGCCACTCCTGAGGATGTCTTGCATCATCCGCCTCGCGAGGGTCTTGGATGCCTTGTTGATGCAGATGGGCCGTACGGCCCGCTGACTTAGCCACGCCATGGGCCGCAGGCAGGCAAGTCTAGGGACCCCCGTTCCCAGAACGCCGACAGTAGCAGAGAGGCACTTCACATGTAGTTTAGGGAGGGCCTGCAGTTCATCTTCAACCTACACCCCCCTGAGCCGCTAGCCACCACCGGCCGAACCACCGGCTCCCGCCGCCCACGGCCGCCGGTGCTCCCGCGCCGCCTCGCTAACCTGAAACCACTCCCCACTGCCGGTCCGCCGCTACCCTGGCCAGCCCTCTAGCCCCCCTTCCCCCGTCGAGCTTTTTCTCCGGTGATCCCCACACCACCGCCCCACCACTGCCCCCCGCCCCCCACCGCCAGTGACCACCGCCCCCACCCTGAACCCTAAGATAGATAGTTGGGTACCTCTCCGGCGAGCCCTCCTCCCCGCTGCAGGTGGTTCTTCCTTAACTCCGGCGAGCCCCCCTCCCTGCTGCAGGTGGTTCTTCCTTAACTCTGGCGAGCCCCCCACCCCCTGAAAATTGACTGACCCAAAAGTCGATAAAGTCGACTAAAGTGTAGCTAAATCGGAGCAGAGCAGCAGCACGAGCGAGGGGGAGAGCTGTAGCAGCGCGAGCGAGCGAGCGAGAGCGGGAGCAGTAGCAACAGATCCGGCTGGTATGGACACCGCCGCCGAAGGGGCCTCGCACTGGGGCAGAGCCGCCGTGGAGATGTTGTCTGCGGCACCGACTTCGAGGTAGCCACGCTATGGGGGTGCGGGATGGAGCACCGTTGGCGCCGAGAGGTCGAGTTAAGGAGAGGGTGCGTTGTGATGAGTGTACAACCTCTTTGGTGGCGTCAAGTAGGCCTCGGCTTTGTCCGAGGAGTCGGTGAGGATGCGACGGTTTCGGTGGAGCAGGTTAAGGCAGCGTTGTGGGGATGGCGCAGCCGCGATAGACGAGGCAATCATCGGAGCAGCTCCTTGGAGGTGGAGGACGGGGCGGCTGAACCGGCGGGACGACGGATCCTCATCCGGGGAGGTGGATGAGGGACGTTGAGCTATTGCGGTGGACGACGTCGTCGGGGAAGAAGCTCCGATTGGGCAGTGGTGAGGTGGCGGACGGAGGAGGGTGGGGTTTCGCGGCTGGAGCGGACAGGTTATGGCGGCCTGGGATTTCGAATGGCGAAAAGGAGGCGATGGGAGGGGGAACCATGACTTAGGGACGCGCTTGTCCAAAATGTGGGGTGTGTTACAAAAGTACCCCCACCAATTTGAACTAGCAGCCCTTTCGGCTCAGGGTTAGAAGGGGGATTTCGCGTGTCGGGATTTGGCAGTTGGAGGGAGTTTCCGCGCGCGTTGTAATTTCGGGATAGCAAGGCGCGGGTTGTGAAGGCGCGAGTTTTGGGATCACGATATCTGAGGCCTCCTTTGGTTTAGAGGAATCTTGTAGGAATTTCATAGGATAGGATTTCTATAGGAAAAATTCATTCAGAGCCCTTTGTTTTGGAGGAATGGAATCCTATTCCTATGGAGGCATTCTTCATATCCTTCACATTTCACAAGAAAATAAACATCAGCCTAGACTCAATGAAAAAAATCCTATGATGTGAATCAAAGGGCATCTCCTTTCCTATTCCTACTCGTAGGAGTTGAGATACATGTCATCTCATTTCCTATGAGTTTCCCATTCCTACGATTTTCCTACCCTATGAACCAAAGGAGGCTGAATTTTCGGGATATAACAAGGCACAGGTTGAATTTTAGGGACAAGCCTAACGTGTAATATTGTACTTGTACGTACCAAATCAATTCGCACTTCCCTCAACGACAAAAATATAACTATTCACACCACACAAAGAGAGAGCCTTATCCCGTTTTACTATACAAATTCTATTCAAAGCTATGAATCGATGTTATGTCCAATTAAATTTTTTCACTGGCTGTATAATGCATGTAACCTACTCATACCAACATTTTAGTGCATTCCAAATGTCTATACTACCGCTGCAATTCGAACTAAATTTGAATTCATTTCTCTATTTGAATAAGAATCTACAATCATGATTGTTGCCAACTTCAACCATTATTCGTGTATTACCTTAACAACACACTGATGTCTACTACACAACCTTCTTCTTGTAGACGTTGTTGGGCCTCCAAGTGTAGAGGTTTGTAGGACAGTAGCAAATTTCCCTCAAGTGGATGACCTAATGTTTATCAATCCGTAGGAGGCGTAGGATGAAGATGGTCTCTCTCAAACAACCCTGCAACCAAATAGCAAAGAGTCTCTTGTGTCCCCAACACACCCAATACAATGGTAAATTGTATAGGTGCACTAGTTCGGCGAAGAGATGGTAATAAAAGTGCAATATGGATGGTAGATATAGGTTTTGTAATCTGAAAATATAAAAACAACAAGGTAACTAATGATAAAAGTGAGCGAAATGGCATTGCAATGTGTTGAAACAAGGCCTAGGGTTCATACTTTCACTAGTGCAAGTTCTCTCAACAATAATAACATAATTGGATAATATAACTATCCCTCAACATGCAACAAAGAGTCACTCCAAAGTCACTAATAGCGGTGAACAAACGAAGAGATTATTGTAGGGTACGAAACCACCTCAAAGTTATTCTTTTTGATCGATCTATTCAAGAGTCTGTAGTAAAATAACACGAAGCTATCCTAGAGTTCATACTAGAATAACACCTTAAGACACAAATCAACCAAAACCCTAATGTCACCTAGATACTCCAATGTCACCACAAGTATCCGCGGGTATGATTATACGATATGCATCACATAATCTCAGATTCATCTATTCAATCAACACAAAGAACTTCAAAGAGTGCCCCAAATCTTCTACAGGAGAGTGAAGACGGAAACGTGTGCCAACCCCTATGCATAAGTTCACAAGGTCACATAACTCGCAAGTTGATCACCAAAACATACATCAAGTGGATCACGTGAATATCCCATTGTCACCACAGATAAGCACATGCAAGACATACATCAAGTGTTCTCAAATCCTTAAAGACTCAATCCGATAAGATAACTTCAAAGGGAAAACTCAATCCATTACAAGAGAGTAGAGGGGGAGAAACATCATAAGAACCAACTATAATAGCAAACCACGCGATACATGAAGATCGTGCCAAATCAAGAACACGGGAGAGAGAGAGAGATCAAACACATAGCTACTGGTACATACCCTCAGCCCCGAGGGTGAACTACTCCCTCCTCGTCATGGAGAGCGCCGGGATGATGAAGATAGCCACCAATGATGATTCCCCCCTCCGGCAGGGTGCCGGAACAGGGTCTCGATTGGTTTTTGGTGGCTACAGAGGCTTGCGGCGGTGGAACTCCCGATCTAGGTTTCTTTTCGAGGGTTTCTGTATTTATAGGAATTTTTGGCGTCGTTCTCACGTCAGGAGGGTCTCCGAGTCGTCCACGAGGCAGGGGGGCGTGCCCAGGGGGTAGGGCGCGCCCTCCACCCTCGTGGACGGCTTGAGACTCTTCTGGCCCAACTATTTTACTCCGGGGGCTTCTTTTGGTCCATAAAAAATAAGCAAAAATTGGCACGTCAATTGGACTCCGTTTGGTATTCCTTTTCTGTAAAACTGGAAAACAAGGACAAAACAGAAACTGACACTGGGTTCTAGGTTAATAGGTTAGTCCGAAAAATCATATAAAATAGCATATAAATGCATATAAAACATACAAGATTGATAATATAATAGCATGGAACAATCAAAAATTATAGATACGTTGGAGACGTATCAAGCATCCCCAAGATTAATTCCTGCTCGTCCTCGAGTAGGTAAATGATAAAAACAGAATTTTTTATGTGGAATGCTACCTAACATATTTATCAATGTAATCTTCTTTATTGTGGCAAGAATATTCAGATCCATAAGATTCAAAACAAAAGTTTAATATTGACATAAAAACAATAATACTTCAAGCATACTAACAAGGCAATTATGTCTTCTCAAAATAACATGGCCAAAGAAAGCTTATCCCTACAAAATCATATAGTCTCGCTATGCTCTATCTTCATCACACAAAATATTCAAATCATGCACAACCCCGATGACAAGCCAAGCAATTGTTTCATACTTTTGATGTTCTCAAACTTTTTCAATCTTCACGCAATACATGGGCATGAGCCATGGACATAGCACTATAGGTGGAATGGAATGGTGGTTGTGGAGAAGACAAAAAGGAGAAGATAGTCTCACATAAACTAGGCGTATCAACGGCCTATGGAGATGCCCATCAATAGATATCAATGTGAGTGAGTAGGGATTGCCATGCAACGGATGCACTAGAGCTATAAGTGTATGAAAGCTCAACAAAAGAAACTAAGTGGGTGTGCATCCAACTTGCTTGCTCACGAAGACCTAGGGCATTTTGAGGAAGCCCATCATTGGAATATACAAGCCAAGTTCTATAATGAAAATTCCCACTAGTATATGAAAGTGACAAAAGAGGAGACTCTCTATCATGAAGATCATGGTGCTACTTTGAAGCACAAATGTGGAAAAAGGATAGTAGCATTGCCCCTTCTCTCTTTTTCTCTTTTTTTGTTTTTTTGGGCCCTCTCTTTTTTTGGCCTTTTTTTTTAATTAATTTTTTTTCGTCCGGAGTCTCATCCCAACTTGTGGGGGAATCATAGTCTCCATCATCCTTTCCTCACTGGGACAATGCTCTAATAATGATGATCATCACACTTTCATTTAATTACAACTCAAGAATTACAACTCGATACTTAGAACAAAATATGACTCTATGTGAATGCCTCCGGCGGTGTACCGGGATGTGCAATGAATCAAGAGTGACATGTATGAAAGAATTATGAACGGTGGCTTTGCCACAAATACGATGTCAACTACATGATCATGCAAAGCTATATGACAATGATGGAGCGTGTCATAATAAACGGAACGGTGGAAAGTTGCATGGCAATATATCTCGGAATGGCTATGGAAATGCCATAATAGGTAGGTATGGTGGCTGTTTTGAGGAAGGTAATGGTGGGTGTTATGGTACCGGCGAAAGTTGCGCCGCACAAGAGAGGCTAGCAATGGTGGAAGGGTGAGAGTGCGTATAATCCATGGAATCAACATTAGTCATAAAGAACTCACATACTTATCACAAAGATCTATTAGTTATCAAAACGAAGTACTATGTGCATGCTCCTAGGGGGGTAGATTGGTAGGAAAAGACCATCGCTCGTCCCCGACCGCCACTCATAAGGAAGACAATCAAAAAATAAATCATGCTCCGACTTCATCACAGAACGGTTCACCATACATGCATGCTACGGGAATCACAAACTTTAACACAAGTATCTCTCAAATTCACAACTACTCACTAGCATGACTCTAATATTACCATCCTCATATCTCAAAACAATCCTAAGGAATCAAACTTCACATAGTATTCAATGCACTTTATATGAAAGTTTTTATTATATCCCTCTTGGATGCCCATCATATTATGACTAAATTTATAACCAAAGCAAATTACCATGCTGTTCTAAAGACTCTCAAAATAATATAAGTGAAGCATGAGAGTTCATCAATTTCTTCAAAATTAAACCACCGCCGTGCTCTAAAAGATATAAGTGAAGCACTAGAGCAAACGACAAACTACTCCAAAAGATATAAGTGAAGATCAATGAGTAGTTGAATAATTGTGCAACTATGTGAAGACTCTCTAACATTTAAGAATTTCAGAACTTGGTATTTTATTCAAACAGCAAGCAAAACAAAAGAAAATAAAATGACGCTCCAAGCAAAACACATATCATGTGGTGACTAAAATATAGCTTCAAGTAAAGTTACCGATGAACGAAGACGAAAGAGGGGATGCCTTCCGGGGCATCCCCAAGCTTAGGCTCTTGGTTGTCCTTGAATATTAGAGCATCTCCACTAGGCCCCCCAGTAGCATTTTTTCGGCGCCGACGGTTAAAAACGGTCCCAGCCACACCCCCACGGGCTCGTTTTTCGCCGGTATTAGCGAAAACAACGGCCGGTGCTGGCAAGAGAAACCCAGAAAGCTGGGGGTCAGCTGGGGGTGCCGGTGCTATATTTAGCTGCTGCAAGGCCCACTGCCAGCCTCTTTCCTTCCTTCTCATGCATAGGCCCACCACATGCAACATGCGCCCAACACAAGTAGCATGCAAGACAAAACAAAGCTCTCTTCTCTCTCCGTCGCTCGTGCCGAGGAAGAGCTCGTCCGCGCCCCCGCTCGTCCACTCCGGTCCCCGCCGGTCCACCGCGCGCTGCCCTCGCCAGGCTCCTGCCTTCTCTAGCTCCGGCCTCTGCGCCGACCCGCGGCTGATGCCTGCTCCACTCGCTCCACGCACCGAGGAGGTCGTCGACGCTGCACATCGCACGTCGCGCGCCGAGGAGGTCGTCGACGCCGCACACTGCACGCCGCGCGCCGTGGAGGTCGTCCAAGGAGGCCCAGCTAGGGACTGCTTGGAGTCACGGCCGGGGCGCCGTGCGTGCCGGTGCCTGTGCTGAGGTCGAGCCGGATCTTCCTGCTCGCCGCTGCCGTTGAGGGCGAGCTCGCAGTGTGCGGGCCCTGCTCTTCCTGCTCGCCGCTGGCGCTCGTCATGCTCTTCCGACACGGATGAGCTCGCGGTGCACGGTGCGCGGGCACGGCGCAGGCACGGGCCCGCCCAAACGAAGGTTGGTGGGGCGGCCACGCAGGCATGGAGGTTGGTGGGGCGCGGGCGCAGACACGCAGGCACGGCGAAGGTGACATGGTCAGCCCGACCCAGCTCGTCGTGGCCAACGTCGACGACTCCCGTGCCTCCCGACCCGCCCCACCGCTTCCGCCACCTCCCCACCCTCTGCTCCCACCTCGACTCCGTCAGGTTCTCCGGCCCCGCCTCCCCGGTCCCGCTGCCCTCTACTCCCATCTCGACTCCGCACGGCATGTTCGGCATCCAGACGTTTCATGGGCGGGAGCTTCCGCCTGCAGCAGCAGCATTTTTGCCGGCGGAACTAGACGACCTGCCGCTGGAGCGGTGGCACTCGAGTGCGATGCGGAGTAGGCCGGACACCATCTCAGTGACGAGGGACTGCATGGGCACGGAGAGCTCAAAGAGGAACGGGGGCGGCACGGCGCGGTCGCGCTGCACGCAGAAGGTCACGCGGCCGCTGCGGCTCCCGAAGATGGTGCCGACAATGACGGCGCAGTTCTGCGGCGGCTGCTGCTGGTACCGGCCATCCTTCCTGGCCACGATGGAGGCGGCCGGGTCGATTATGCTCTCCGACTGGTTCGCGATCTGGCGGGGCAGGACGTCGGGGTGGACGGGGAGGGGGAAGGGCCTCGAGCTCGCGGCGGCGCGGGCGGTCGGCGGTGGGGACGGCGCGACGGAGACAGAGGGGAGCTCGAGGAAGAGGAGGAAGAAGAGGTAGCACGCCGCCGCGGAGCGCCAGCTGGTTTGGCGGCTCACGTGGTGGTCGCGACGGGAATAGGTGCGTGGGAGGGCAACGAGTGGATATTTTCTCAATCCTAGACAAAAAAAATTTGCCGGTAGCCCCCATGAGGAGAAAAAAGCCTCCTGGGGGGCTCAACGGCTGGAGATGCTCTTACCTTGGGGTGCCTTGGGCATCCCCAAGATTCGGCTCTTGCCACCCCTTATTCCATAGTCCATCGAATCATTACCCAAAACATGGAAACTTCACAACACAAAACTCAACAAAAAACTCGTAAGCTTCGTTAGTATAAGAAAATAAATCACCACTTTTGGTACTGTTGTGAACTCATTCTAAATTCATATTGGTGTAATATCTACTGTATTCCAACTTCTCTATGGTCCATACCCTCCGATACTACCCATAGATTCATCAAAATAAGCAAACAACACATAGAAAATAGAATCTGTCAAAAACAGAACAGTCTGTAGTAATCTGTTTTGTTCGAATACTTCTGGAACTCCAAAAATTCTGAAATAAATTGGTGGACGTGAGGAATTTGTCTATTAATTATCTGCAAAAATAATCAACCTAAAAGCACTCTCCAGTAAAAATTGCAGCTAATCTCGTGAGCGCAAAAGTTTCTGTTTTTTACAGCAAGATCGCAAAGACTTCACCCAAGTCTTCCCAAAGGTTCTACTTGGCACAAACACTAATTAAAACATAAAACCACTTCTAACCAGAGTCTAGATAGATTATTTATTACTAAATAGGAGCAAAAGGCAGAGAACAAAAATAAAATTGGGTTGCCTCCCAACAAGCGCTAACGTTTAACGCCCCTAGCTAGGCATGATGATTTCAATGATGCTCACATAAAAGATGAGAATTGAAACATAAATAAAGCATCATGAAGAATATGACTAGCACAATTAAGTCTAACCCACTTCCTATGCATAGGGATTTTGTGAGCAAACAATTTATGGGAACAAGAATCAACTAGCATAGGAAAGCAAAACAAGCATAACTTCAAGATTTTAAGCACATAGAGGAAACTTGGTATTATTGCAATTCCTACAAGCATATATTCCTCCCTCATAATAATTTTTAGTAGCATCATGAATGAATTCAACAATATAACCATCACATAAAGCATTCTTTTCATGATCTACAAGCATAGAATTTTTATTACTCTCCACATAAGGAAATTTCTTCTCATGAATAGTAGTGGGAGCAAACTCAACAAAATAACTATCATGTGAGGCATAATCCAATTGAAAATTAAAATCATGCCAACAAGTTTCATGGTTATCATTATTCTAATAGCATCCATGTCATCACAATAATCATCATAGATAACAACTTTGTTCTCATAATCAATTGGAACCTCTTCTGAAATAGTGGATTCATCACTAAATAAAGTCATGACCTCTCCAAATCCACTTTCGTAATTATCGCAATAAGATTCAACACCCTCCAAAATAGTGGGATCATTACTTCCTAAAGTTGACACTCTTCCAGACCCACTTTCATCAATATAATCATCATAAATAGGAGGCATGCTATCATCATAATAAATTTGCTCATCAAAACATGGGGGACAAAAAATATCATCTTCGTCAAACATAGCATCCCCAAGCTTGTGGCTTTGCATATCATTAGCATCATGGATATTCAAGGAATTAATACTAACAACATTGCAATCAATCATACTCATCATTCAAATATTTAGTGCCAAACATTTTAATGCATTCTTCTTCTAACACTTGAGCACAATTTTCCTTTCCATCATTTTCACGAAAGATATTAAAAAGATGAAGCATATGAGGCACCCTCAATTCCATTTTCTTGTACTTTTCTTTTATAAACTAAACTAGTGATAACAAAAGAAACTAAAAGATTCGATTGCAAGATCTAAAGATATACCTTCAAGCATTCACCTCCCCGGCAACGACGCCAGAAAAGAGCTTAGTTGATGGGGTGTTAGTGCCGCTTACCTAGCCTCCCCGGCAACGGTGCCAGAAAAGAGCTTGATGTCTACTTGCTACCTCTTGAGCACTGCGTTGGTTTTCCCTTGAAGAGGAAAGGGTGATGCAGCAAAGTAGCGTAAGTATTTCCCTCAGTTTTTGAGAACCAAGGTATCAATCCAGTAGGAGGCTACGCGCGAGTCCCTCGCACCTACACAAACAAATAAATCCTCGCAACCAACGCGATAAGGGGTTGTCAATCCCTACACGGTCACTTACGAGAGTGAGACCTGATAGGATAATATTTTTGGTATTTTTATGATAAAGATGCAAAGTAAAATAAAAGCAATGGAAATAACTAAGTGTTGGAAGATTAATATGATGGAAAATAGACTCGGGGGCCATAGGTTTCACTAGTGGCTTCTCTCAAGAGCATAAGTATTTTACTGTGGGTGAACAAATTACTGTTGAGCAATTGACAGAATTGAGCATAGTTATGAGAATATCTAGGTATGATCATGTATATAGGCATCACGTCCGAGACAAGTAGACCGACTCCTGCCTGCATCTACTACTATTACTCCACACATCGACCGCTATCCAGCATGCATCTAGAGTATTAAGTTTATAAGAACAGAGTAACGCTTTAAGCAAGATGACATGATGTAGAGGGATAAATTCATGCAATATGATAAAAAAAAACCCATCTTGTTATCCTCGATGGCAACAATACAATACGTGCCTTGCTGCCCCTACTGTCACTGGGAAAGGACACCGCAAGATTGAACCCAAAGCTAAGCACTTCTCCCATTGCAAGAAAGATCAATCTAGTAGGCCAAACCAAACTGATAATTCGAAAAGACTTGCAAAGATAACCAATCATACATAAAAGAATTCAGAAGATTCAAATATTGTTCATAGATAAACTTGATCATAAACCCACAATTCATCGGTCTCAACAAACACACCGCAAAAGGAGATTACATCGAATAGATCTCCACGAGAGAGGGGGAGAACATTGTATTGAGATCCAAAAAGAGAGAAGAAGCCATCTAGCTAATAACTATGGACCCGAAGGTCTGAGGTAAACTACTCACACTTCATCGGAGAGGCTATGGTGTTGATGTAGAAGCCCTCCGTGATTGATTCCCCCTCCGGCGGAGCTCCGGAACAGGCCCCAAGATGGGATCTCGTGGGTACAAAAGGTTGCGGCGGTGGAATTAGGTTTTTGGCTCCGTATCTGATCGTTTGGTGGTACGTAGGTATATATAGGAGGAAGGAGTACATCGGTGGAGCAACGTGGGGCCCACGAGGGTGGAGGGCGCGCATAGGGGGGTAGGCGCGCCCCCCTACCTCGTGGCTTCCTTGAAGCTTCATTGACGTAGGGTCCAAGTCTCCTGGATCATGTTCGATCTGAAAAACACGTTCCCAAAGGTTTCATTCCGTTTGGACTCCGTTTGATATTCTTTTTCTGCGAAACTCTGAAATAGGCAAAAAACAGCAATTCTGGGCTGGGCCTCCGGTTAATAGGTTAGTCCCAAAAATAATATAAAAGTGAATAATAAAGCCCAATAATGTCCAAAACAGAAGATAATATAGCATGGAGCAATCAAAAATTATAGATACGTTGGAGACGTATCAAGCATCCCCAAGCTTAATTCCTGCTCGTCCTCGAGTAGGTAAATGATAAAAACAGAATTTTTGATGTGGAATGCTACTTGGCATAATTTCAATGTAATTCTTCTTATTGTGGCATGAATTTTCAGATTTGATATGATTCAAGATAAAAGTTCAATGTTGACATAAAAACAATAATATTTCAAGCATACTAACTAAGGAATTATGTCTTATCAAAATAACATAGCCAAAGCAAGTTATCCCTACAAAATCATATAGTCTGGCTATGCTCCATATTCCCCACACAAAATATTCATATCATGTACGAACCCGGTTTTAGCTAAGCAATTGGTTCATACTTTTAACGCGCTTCAGCCTTTTCAACTCTTACGCGATACATGAGCGCAAGCCATGGATATAGCACTATGGTGGAATAAGGTATAATGGTAGGGGTTATGTGGGTAGACAAAAAAGAAGAAAGTCTCACATCAACGAGGCTAATCAACGGGCTATGGAGATGCCCATCAATTGATGTTAATGTGAGGAGTAGGGATTGCCATGCAATGGATGCACTAGAGCTATAAGTGTATGAAAGCTCAAAAATAAACTAAGTGGGTGTGCATCCAACTTGCTTGCTCACGAAGACCTCGGGCATTTGAGGAAGCCCATCATTGGAATATACAAGCCAAGCTCTATAATGAAATTTCCCACTAGTTATGAAAGTGACAAAATGAGAGACTCTCTATTATGAAGATCACGGTGCTACTTTGAAGCACAAGTGTGGTAAAAGGATAGTAACATTGTCCTTCTCTCTTTTTCTCTCATTTTTTTGGGCCTTTTCTCTTTTTTTTATGGCCTCTTTTTTTTAATCCGGAGTCTCATCCCGACTTGTGGGGGAATCATAGTCTCCATCATCCTTTCCTCACTTGGGACAATGCTCTAATAATGATGATCATCACACTTTTATTTACTTACAACTCATGAATTACAACACAATAGTTAGAACAAAGTATGACTCTATATGAATGCCTCCGGCGGTGTACCGGGATATGCAATGAATCAAGAGCGACATGTATGAAAGAATTATGAACGGTGGTTTTGCCACAAATACAATGTCAACTACATGATCATGCAAAGCAATATGACAATGATGGAGTATGTCATGATAAATGAAGCGGTGGAAAGTTGCATGGCAATATATCTCGGAATGGCTATGGAAATGCCATGATAGGTAGGTATGGTGGCTGTTTTGAGGAAGATATAAGGAGGTTTATGTGTGATAGAGCGTATCATATCACGGGGTTTGGATGCACCGGCGAAGTTTGCACCAACTCTCAAGGTGAGAAAGGGCAATGCGCGGTACCGAAGAGGCTAGAAAATTGCGGAAAGGTAAGTGTGTGTATAATCCATGGACTCACATTAGTCATAAAGAACTCATATACTTATTGCAAAAAATATTAGCCCTCGAAGCAAAGTACTACTACGCATGCTCCTAGGGGAAGGGTTGGTAGGAGTTAACCATCGCGTGATCCCGGCCGCCACACAAAGGAAGACAATCAACAAATACTTCATGCTCCGACTTTGTTACATAACGGTTCACCATACGTGCATGCTACGGGAATCACAAACTCCAACACATGTATTTTTCAATTCCACAATTACTCAACTAGCACAACTATGATATTACCACCTTTATATCTCAAAACAATTATCAAGCATCAAATTTCTCATGATATTAATTAAAGCAAATTTCCATGCTATTTTAAGACTCTCAAAATAATATAAGTGAAGCATGAGAGATCAATAGTTTCTATAAAACAAATCCACCACCGTGCTCTAAAAGATATAAGTGAAGCACTAGAGCAAAACTATATAACTCAAAAGATATAAGTGAAGCACATAGAGTATTCTAATAATTTCCGAATCATGTGTGTCTCTCTCAAAAGGTGTGTACAGCAAGGATGATTGTGGTAAACTAACAAACAAAGACTCAAATCATACAAGACGCTCCAAGCAAAACACATATCATGTGGTGAATAAAAATATAGCTCCAAGTAAAGTTACCGATGGAAGTAGACGAAAGAGGGGATGCCTTCCGGGGCATCCCCAAGCTTTGGCTTTTTGGTGTCCTTAGATTATCTTGGGGGTGCCATGGGCATCCCCAAGCTTAGGCTCTTGCCACTCCTTGTTCCATAATCCATCAAATCTTTTACCCAAAACTTGAAAACTTCACAACACAAAACTTAGCAGAAAATCTCGTGAGCTCCGTTAGCGAAAGAAAACAAAAGACCACTTCAAGGTACTGTAATGAACTCATTTTTTATTTATATTGGTGTTAAACCTACTGTATTCCAACTTCTCTATGGTTTCTAAACTCTTTTACTAGCCATAGATTCATCAAAATAAGCAGACAACACACGAAAAACAGAATCTGTCAAAAACAGAACTGTCTGTAGTAATCTGTAACTAACGCAAACTTCTGGAACTCCAAAAAATCAGAAAAAATAGGACGACCTAGGAAATTTGTTTATTGATCAGAAGAAATTGGAATCAATATTTTATCACGTTCTGGTGATTTTTAACAATTATTTTCATGAACAGAAAGTTTCTGGAATTTTCTGCAAGATCTAATAACTATCATCCAAGAAGATCCTATAGGTTTAACTTGGCACAAACACTAATTAAAACATAAAAACACATCTAACCAGAGGCTAGAACAAATATTTATTCCTAAACAAAAGCAAAAAGCAAAAAACTAAAAATAAAATTGGGTTGCCTCCCAACAAGCGCTATCGTTTAACGCCCCTAGCTAGGCATAAAAACAAGGATAGATCTAGGTATTGTCATCTTTGGTAGGCAATCCATAAGTGGCTCTCATGATAGATTCATATGGTAATTTTATTTTCTTCCTAGGGAAGTGTTCCATGCCTTTCTTTAATGGAAATTGGAATCTAATATTCCCTTCCTTCATATCAATAATTGCACCAATCGTTCTAAGGAAAGGTCTACCAAGAATAATAGGACATGAAGGATAGCAATCTATATCAAGAATGATAAAATCTACGGGCACATAGTTCCTATTTGCAACAATCAGAACATCATTAATTCTTCCCATAGGTTTCTTAATAGTTGAATCCGCAAGGTGCAAGTTTAAAGAGCAATCATCAAAATCACGGAAACCTAGCAAATCGCACAAAGTTTTTGGAATCGTGGAAACACTAGCACCCAAATCACACAAAGCATAGCATTCATGATATTTAATGTTAATTTTAATAGTAGGTTCCCACTCATCATAAAGTTTTCTAGGGATAGAGACTTCCAACTCAAGTTTTTCTTCATAAGATTGCATCAAAGCATCAACGATATGTTTAGTAAAAGCTTTATTTTGACTATAAGCATAAGGAGAATTTAGCACGGATTGCAACAAGGAAATACAATCTATCAAAGAGCAATTATCATAATTAAATTCCTTGAAATCCAAAATAGTGGGTTTATTAACATCTAACATTTTGATTTCTTCAATCCCACTTTTATCAATTTTAGCATCAAGATCTAAAAACTCCAAATTTTTGGAACGCCTTCTAGGTAAAGGTGGATCATATTCAGTCCCATCATTATCAAGATTCATATTGCAAAACAAAGATTTAATAGGGGACACATCAATAACTTTTAGATCTTCATCTTTGTTTTCATAAAAATTAGAAGAACACGCTTTCATAAAACAATCTTTCTTAGCACGCATCCTAGCGGTTCTTTCTTTGCACTCATCAATGGAAATTCTCATGGCTTTGAGAGACTCATTGATATCATGCTTAGGAGGAATAGATCTCAGTTTCAAAGAATCAACATCATGAGAAATTCTGTCAACGTTCCTAGCCAATTCATCAACTTTAAGCAATTTTTCTTCAAGCAAAGCATGGAATTCTTTTGCGAATTCATAAACTCTTTAACACTAGTCTCAAATTCAGAGGGCATCTTATTAAAATTTCCATAAGAATTGTTGTAGGAATTACCATAATTATTAGAGGAATTGCTAGGATAAGGCCTAGGATTAAAGTTTCCTCTATACGCGTTGTTACCAAAATTATTCCTACCAACAAAATTCACATCCATAGATTCATTATTATTCTCAATCAAAGTAGACAAAGGCATATCATTAGGATCAGAAGAAACACTCTTAGTAGCAAATAATTTCATAAGTTCATCCATCTTTCCACTCAAAACATTAATTTCTTCTATCGCATGCACTTTTTTATTAGTAGATCTTTCAGTGTGCCATTGAGAATAATTAACCATAATATTATCTAGGAGTTTAGTAGCTTCTCCTAAAGTGATTTCCATAAAAGTGCCTCCCGCGGCCGAATCTAAAAGATTTCTAGAAGCAAAATTCAATCCGGCATAAAATTTTCGTATAATCATCCACAAATTCAAACCATGCGTAGGGCAATTACGTATCATTAATTTCATCCTCTCCCAAGCTTGTGCAACATGTTCATGATCAAGTTGCTTAAAATTCATAATATCGTTTCTAAGAAAGATAATCTTAGCGGGAGGAAAATACTTAGAGATAAAAGCATCTTTGCACTTATTCCAAGAATCAATACTATTTTTAGGCAAAGACGAAAACCAGGCTTTAGCACGATCTCTAAGCGAAAAAGGAAATAGCTTCAATTTAACAATATCATTGTCAACATCTTTCTACTTTTGCATATCACACAAATCAACGAAGCTATTTAGATGAGTAGCGGCATCTTTAATAGGAAGGCCAGCGAATTGATCTTTCATAACAAGATTCAACAAAGCAGCATTGATTTCACAGGATTCAGTATCGGTAAGAGGAGCAATCGGAGTGCTAAGGAAATCATTATTGTTGGTATTGGTAAAGTCACATAATTTGGTATTATCTTGAGCCATTGTGACAAACAAGCAATCCAACACACGAGCAAACAAAAGGCAAGCGAAAAAGAAGCGAACGAAAAAAGAAGGGGCGAATAAAACGGCAAGGGTGAAGTGGGGGAGAGGAAAATGAGAGGCAAATGGCAAATAATGTAATGCGGGAGATAAGGGTTTGTGATGGGTACTTGGTATGTTGACTTTTGCGTAGACCTCCCCAGCAACGGCGCCAGAAATCCTTCTTGCTACCTCTTGAGCAATGCGTTGGTTTTCCCTTGAAGAGGAAAGGGTGATGCAGCAATGTAGCGTAAGTATTTCCCTCAGTTTTTGAGAACCAAGGTATCAATCCAGTAGGAGGCTACGCGCGAGTCCCTCGCACCTACACAAACAAATAAATCCTCACAACCAACGCAATAAGGGGTTGTCAATCCCTACACGGTCACTTACGAGAGTGAGATCTGATAGATATGATAGGATAATATTTTTGGTATTTTTATGATAAAGATGCAAAGTAAAATAAAAGCAACGGAAATAACTAAGTGTTGGAAGATTAATATGATGGAAAATAGACCCGGGGGCCATGGGTTTCACTAATGGCTTCTCTCGAGAGCATAAGTATTTTACTGTGGGTGAACAAATTACTGTTGAGCAATTGACAGAATTGAGCATAGTTATGAGAATATCTAGGTATGATCATGTATATAGGCATCACGTCCGAGACAAGTAGACCGACTCCTACCTGCATCTACTACTATTACTCCACACATCGACCGCTATCCAGCATGCATCTAGAGTATTAAGTTTATAAGAACAGAGTAACACTTTAAGCAAGATGACATGATGTAGAGGGATAAATTCATGCAATATGATAAAAAAAACCATCTTGTTATCCTCGATGGCAACAATACAATACGTGCCTTGCTGCCCCTACTGTCACTGGGAAAGGACACCGCAAGATTGAACCCAAAGCTAAGCACTTCTCCCATTGCAAGAAAGATCAATATAGTAGGACAAACCAAACTGATAATTCGAAGAGACTTGCAAAGATAACCAATCATACATAAAAGAATTCAGAAGATTCAAATATTGTTCATAGATAAACTTGATCATAAACCCACAATTCATCGGTCTCAACAAACACACCGCAAAAGAAGATTACATCGAATAGATCTCCACGAGAGAGGGGGAGAACATTGTATTGAGATCCAAAAAGAGAGAAGAAGCCATCTAGCTAATAACTATGGACCCGAAGGTCTGAGGTAAACTACTCACACTTCATCGGAGAGGCTATGGTGTTGATGTAGAAGCCCTCCATGATTGATGCCCCCTCCGGCGGAGCTCCAGAACAGGCCCCAAGATGGGATCTCGTGGGTACAGAAGGTTGCGGCGGTGGAATTAGGTTTTTGGCTCCGTATCTGATTGTTTGGGGGTATGTAGGTATATATAGGAGGAAGGAGTACGTCGGTGGAGCAACATGGGGCCCACGAGGGTGGAGGGCGCGCCCCTACCTCGTGGCTTCTTGGAAGCTTCCTTGACGTAGGGTCCAAGTCTCCTGGATCATGTTCGTTCCGAAAATCACGTTCCCGAAGGTTTCATTCCATTTGGACTCCGTTTGATATTCTTTTTCTGCGAAACTCTGAAATAGGCAAAAAACAGCAATTCTGGGCTGGGCCTCCGGTTAATAGGTTAGTCCCAAAAATAATATAGAAGTGAATAATAAAGTCCAATAATGTCCAAAACAGAAGATAATATAGCATGGAGCAATGAAAAATTATAGATACGTTGGAGACGTATCACTACTACACAACCTTCTTCTTGTAGAAGTTGTTGGGCCTCCAAGTGTAGAGGTTTGTAGGACAGTAGCAAATTTCCCTCAAGTGGATGACCTAAGGTTTATCAATCCGTGGGAGGCGTTGGATGAAGATGGTCTCTCTCAAACAACCCTGCAACCAAATAGCGAAGAGTCTCTTGTGTCCCCAACACACCCAATACAATGTTAAATTGTATAGGTGCACTAGTCCGGCGAAGAGATGGTGATACAAGTGCAATATGGATGGTAGATATAGGTTTTTCTAATCTAAAAATATAGAAACAGCAAGGTAACTAATGATAAAATTGAGTGAAAACAGTATTGCAATGTGTTGAAACAAGGCCTAGGGTTCATCCTTTCACTAGTGCAAGTTCTCTCAACAATAATAACATAATTGGATCATATAACTATCCCTCAACATGCAACAAAGAGTCACTCCAAAGTCACTAATAGCGGAGAACAAACAAAGAGATTATTGTAGGGTGCGAAACCACCTCAAAGTTATTCTTTCTGATCGATCTATTCAAGAGTCCGTAGTAAAATAACACGCAGCTATTCTTTCCGTTCGACCTATCCTAGAGTTCGTACTAGAATAACACCTTAAGACACAAATCAACCAAAACCCTAATGTCACCTAGATACTCCAATGTCACCACAAGTATCCGCGGGTATGATTATAGGATATGCATCACACAATCACATATTCATCTATTCAACCAACACAAAGAACTTCAAAGAGTGCCCCAAAGTTTCTACGGAGAGTCAAGACGGAAACGTGTGCCAACCCCTATGCATAAGTTCACAAGGTCACAGAACTCGCAAGTTGATCACCAAAACATACATCAAGTGGATCACATGAATATCCCATTGTCACCACAGATAAGCACATGCAAGACATACATCAAGTGTTCTCGAATCCTTAAAGAGTCAATCCGAGAAGGTAACTTCAAAGGGAAAACTTAATCCATTACAAGAGAGTGGAGGGGGAGAAACATCATAAGATCCAACTATAATAGCAAAGCTCGCGATACATCAAGATCGTGCCAAATCAAGAACACGAGAGAGAGAGAGAGAGAGAGAGAGAGATCAAACACATAGCTACTGGTACATACCCTCAACCCCGAGGGTGAACTACTCCCTCCTCGTCATGGAGAGCGCCTGGATGATTAAGATAGCCACCGGTGATGATTCCCCCCTCCGGCAGGGTGCCGGAATAGGGTCCCGATTCATTTTTGGTGGCTACAGAGGTTTGCAGCGGCGGAACTCCCGATCTAGGTTTATTTTCGGGGGTTTCTGTATTTATAGGAATTTTTGGCGTCGGTCTCACGTCAGGGGGGTCTCCGAGTCGCCCACGAGGCAGGGGGGCGCGTCCAGGGGGTAGGGCGCGCCCTCCACCCTCGTGGACGGCTCGGGACTCTTCTGGCCCAACTATTTTACTCCGGGGGCTTCTTTTGGTCCATAAAAAATCATCAAAAATTGGCACGTCAATTGGACTCCGTTTGGTATTCCTTTTCTGTAAAACTCAAAAACTAGGAAAAACAGAAACTGGCACTGGGCACTAGGCTAATAGGTTAGTCCCAAAAATCATATAAAATAGCATATAAATGCATATAAAACATCCAAGATTGATAATATAATAGGATGGAACAATCAAAAATTATAGATACGTTGGAGACGTATCACACACCACATGATTACTATAGAGATAGATATGAACTATGTGTATTTTTTGAATACACTTGATGTTGATTCCAGAAAATAGTACATTTGATGTACAAACTAGATATTCATAATCTAAACCATGTTCCATACGTACACCGTGTTTATAACACAAAGTATAGTGCCCCGCCCCGTCCATTATGACAAGTATTTAGCCCTGAGCTGCAAAAGCCACACATTATCCCAAATTATAATCAATGCTCTACATTAAGATATCTTCTTCAAGTATCTGTATCCACTTCTCTATAATGAATTATGATATCTGTTTGTCTTTTACACCTTCACGATCCTCTTCTTTTTGTAGCTAGCTAGAGCTAACTTTCTATCGTGCATGCACACGCCCGCCCCCTCTCGCCCTCCCTCAGTGTCCCCTCCATCGCGCACATTCGTTATTTCTCTTTAGGTCGTTCACCCACGGTGTGTGTAGCCCCCCGACTCCTTCTTTCCGGCACACACCGGTCGACATACCTCTCTAGCCAAATGTGCCTACCACAAACACACACTTCCCCTCTTCTCTTCTCATCGTCCATGCCCCCCTATGTCCAATACGGTTCCACGCAGGTGCACACTCCCGCCCCTCTTTTCGTCGATCTCATACTCGCACACTCCTCCCCCCTCGACATAGTAGGCCTCTCGCACCACCTCCTAGCCGCACCCCTCTCCCCCTATCCGTCTCTTCGGACCTTATTTGCTTCTAACACATTCATGCATGTATACGTACCGATATCCCTACATATAGCTAGGTCAACTATAATTCTTTTTCCCCATGCATCGATAGACTTACCTCACTAGTTATGTCTCTCCCTTTCTCGGACACACGACGGTTAATCTTCCTATGTAGTTACGTATGCTTACCACAACCATATCGTCCCCCCTCAACATCCTTGCATACCTCCAGACCCTTCTCTCACACGCACGTGCATAGACAGGCATGAAGGAAATATGCCCTAGAGGCAATAATAAAGTTATTATTTATTTCCTTATTTCATGATAAATGTTTATTATTCATGCTAGAATTGTATTAACCGGAAACTTAGTACATGTGTGAATACATAGACAAAACAAAGTGTCCCTACTACACCTCTACTTGACTAGCTCATTTATCAAAGATGATTATGTTTCCTAACCCTAGACATGTGTTGTCATTTGATGAACGGGATCACATGTAGCGACCCGACCCAAATGGATCAAGTCTCTGTGCTTAAGTGTCATCCCTGGATCGGTATGCTGACACGCACAGTACTCGAGGATTTATAACAGAGGTAAATCACATGTATAAAGTAACGTAAATACTATTACCTCAATCCAAATAGCGGAAGTAACAAGGTTGTGGATTCCCATCAACACCAACGGCAAATTTGAGTGTAGAAATCGTAGCCCTAACGTATCACTTACTCGTCGTAAGATATCCTGCAACATGAAATGTTGCAGCCCGAAAACGGGTCAGCACATGGAATATGCTAGCAAATTCACACCATAGAGAAATGAGGAACAAAGGCTATCACTACATGCATATATGGCTGGTGGAAAAGCTCTATGGTTATAATGTTATTTTGCGAAAAGCCAATTTTTCCCTACTGCAAAGGAATAAATTTTATTTAACTATCATGGTGGTTGTTAAACATTGAGATGGTTGACAGCATCTCAATCCCAATTAAGAACGTGATTAAACCCAAATCAAATTTAAATTAAGTAACATGATGAGATACACATGATAATCCAGGAACTAGATACTCAAGATGTCCATAACCGGGGACACGGCTAATCATGATTAGTTTGTACACTCTGCAGAGGTTTGCGCACTTTTCCCCACAAGACTCGATCTCCTCCGTTGGATTTCTCGCACTACTTGGTGTTTGAGAAACGGATGATCGAGGCACAGTCTTTCAGAAGCATTTACTATCTACTCCGGGCAGACCGTTACACCTACAATCCCCCTACATCTGCTAGTCCACCTCTTCAAGAGCTCACACAACTTACTCAACTATGCCAGAGCCCATAATGGCTTGTGGCTGCACACGGAAGTTTCTAGCATGAATAATCTTATGATCCCTTTGACTCTGGGTGGCGGTCCATAGGATGATCACACGGGTACTCCGGGATATCCAAAAATACAGTCAACACTGGGTTCTCCAGGTGCCTCGATCCACCCAGATGTTTATTTAAGTAGCCACCTTAAGTTGAACCATTAATTAACAATCTCACATCTGTCATGGAAATTCACTCAAACCCAATCCACGTCTACGAGCATAGCATAGCAATATAAGCAAACGTAGAAGTAACTCCAAAAGGTTTGATAATAAACAGGGCAATAGGTACTACCTCATCTACTTCCCAAAACCCACATATTAATCAGATCCTAATCATGCAATTGTTTGAGGATTGATCTAATGCAATAAAACTGGGTGGTAAAGAGGTATGATCAAAGTGTGAACTTGCCTGCAATGTTGATGAAGATGATTCGCACTCATAACTCTTGATAGTTCTACTTGTCACACTCCGTTCAATCTATCATAAGCAAGCAATGGTAACCACACATAAGAAATCACTCAAAAGATCAGAAAGAACGAAGAAGATACTTCGGAAAACATCAAAACCAAGCAAATAACTCTTGCAACATAAAACAATTTCTAACAGTACCAAAATTATGTGAATTTTGCCTTATCATAATGTTTAGGTCAAGAGCTTTAATCTGCAAAAAGAATCAACTCAAACAGAGCTACGAAACTCAAATTACGATCAAACGAAGTTTGAATTCAAATCTGATCTAATTTAAATTTTAAAATTTTAAAAACATTTTTATGTTGTTTTACGGGAAAGAGGAGATCATAACAAAGAAGTGGGCGTTGGTTTCGTTGGATTTGGATAAACGAGTAAAAAGTTGTGACCGTTTGAAGAACAGGGACTAAACTGTAAATAAAATCATCACAGATAGGTCCTGGCGAAAAACTAAAATAAAAGAAAAAGACTAAATAGCGAATGTTCGCTACAGAAACTTACGCGACGAAAGTCGTTCACTACAGAGGCTAAACCAGCGAACGTCCATTAAATAAAAAATGTTTCAGAGAAAAAAAAACACCTCGATCTGGACCGTTGGATCCAGATCGGACGGACGAGGGCAGGTGGCGATTACCGCGGTGGCTGACGACGTCGGCGGCGAGGAAAACGGCAGGATGGCGGCTTGGCTCGAATGGGACGGCGGCTCCAGGGCTCGGCGGCGCCGGTGAAGTAGATGGGGAGGAGCGGCTCGGCTCGGCGAGTCCGAAAGGGGTGGTGGCGTCGGGCGTAGGCGGCGGTGGAGCGAGGCGCAACGGCGGTGGATCTCGCCGGAGCTCACAACTCCGGCGGCGAAGTGCGGCGGCTAGGGAGAAGGAGAGAAAAGGGGTTGGGGTCTCGGGGCCCGGCTTATAAAGGGGAGGGCCGGAGAGGCTTGCGGGAGGGGCAAGGTGAGGCGGGGAGGAGTCCGCGGCGGCTATGGCGGCGTCGGTGGCGTGCGGGAGCAGGGCTCCCGTCGGGAGGTTGGGGGCGACGGCGCGGATGGGCTGGCTGGGTGCTGGGCCGGCCCAGTCGGCGAAGTTTTTTTTTAAACAGCGCAAGGAAAATAAAGAAAACCTTAAATAAAAAAAATACTATAGGCATATAATATACCAAAATTTTCAGAAAAAGATTTCCTACAGCATGGGCATTTTTAGAGAATTAAATAAAATCCACACAAATTCAAATAAATCCAAGAGTGCTACTGCTCTACTAAAATCCAACAAAAATCATTTTAAAAATACCAAAATTAATTCAAATTTATTTCTCTCCAATTTTCTATTGTAGGGAATCATGTTACCCTATTTTCCATGTATTTTATTTTTGGAAAAAAATAATTTGAATAAAACCCAAATAACTCCAATAATTTCAAAAGGATTTTAAATTTGATCCTTTTAAACTTCCAACTCATATTTCATATGTTTTGAAGAAGTCATTTTATCTTCTCTCATGAAAATCATTGAGTTGCTTGAAGTTTCTGAATTGGAAATATTTTCAAATGATATTCAAATATTTTCAACACCCTTTTCATTTAAATAAATGGAAGAAGTCATGTCATCTTCTCTCCAGGGTTTTGTGATGAAAAGAATTTGAATTCATGGAGATCAGAAAGCAAAGATGAAAGTTTGGGAAAGTCCTTTCATTTAACTTTCAAAAAGTTTCGAATTCACTCACTTTCAGACAATCAATCAAATCTATCTATTTATTATAACATTCCAAAATTTAGAATTTTGGGATGTTACAAACCTACCACCCTTAAAATGAATCTCGTCCTCGAGATTCGGAGAGGCTAGCAAGAAATAGGTTAGGTTTGGGGTCTCCTCAAAATCCATCGATCATCTCAGGGGTCTGGGGTGCTACCACCCTTAGAAGCATGTTTACGGTCCCATCAATATTCATATACGCCATCCTTATTCTTGACGGGGCCGGTCTTCTCAAATTCTCGGGAAAATTCCTTCTCTGGGCACTTCCGGTAGTGGCATAACCTTTTCCTCAATACTTCTGTCCTTTTTCTTGGTAAGGTTGTTCCGAGACTGGGTCTTCTTAGCTGACGGGTCAGGCGCCAATACTAAATAACTATCGATATCTCATGGTGGTCTTCCAATTATGGTTTCTCCTGCAGGAAATGGGTCTAGGCTTCATTCTCACCGTATATACTACGATTGGCAACTGCTGCCTTGTACAGGGGGAAATTGTCTTACCATTCTAAGGTTTAAACAAGGTTTTGATCGTCGTCTCTCTACTATAGGCAAGTCACTCAGATTTTCCATCCCACATAGCAAGGCGAATAATAAGAGTAAGTCGGTATGGTGATCAATCCATCCCGCACCCAAATCATTACCTTGTATATGGTTTAGCGAATCTCGCATTCTAACACTCGGTCATCCTCACAAGCATTGCAGAATTTCTCTTGTCGACGAACCAAGTTCGGATAAATCCATGGATTCTGCAAGCCAAACAAACATCTATCGTTCCTTCCCAACCCTCAGGTTTTGCGTAACTCCTATAAGATCGTCTGTCGATAAAATCATAACTTCTTCCGGGGTTTTTTCCTTCAGCAAGAATGTGCTTGCTTCTTGGCAGGTCCTGGGGCCTGTGGGTTATGGCCCATCTCATCACTGGTAAACCTTGAACTCATCATCGGGGAAACTGGTGCTGAATCCAACATCCAACTTCCTAGTATTCTTAAATCTATCCAATTGTACTGTCTTCCTTCCTTCTATTGGCACCAAACTAGGACATGTTTACTCAGACTTATCATGGAATTTCCATTGATCCATAGTTCCAACATCATACCTCCTTTATATCCAATAGTAATTTATCTCTTCATCCTCGTGGGATATCCCACATACCGAGATAAAACTTATACTTATGAAGTCCATACTCCACTTCGTGGAACATCATTATCCTTTCCAGGGTCAAGCGTCCTTACAGGGGAATATTGGCCATCTCTGCATGGCACTTCTTCAACTGGGAAACATGAAACACATCATGAACTCCTGACAGTCCTTCGGGTGACTCCAACTTGTTGGCCACTTCTCCCATACGCTCCAAAACTCGGTATGGTCCTACAAATCTCGGGGCTAACTTTCCCTTAACTCCAAATCGTTTAATTCCTCGCAGAGGGGACACACGAAGACATGCTCTGTCTCCAATTTCATAGACTACCTCCTTGCGTTTTTGAGTCTACATAACTCTTCTGCCTGGACTGAGCTACCTTCAGTCTATCTTGAATCAACTTAACATTCTCTTCTGACTCCTTGATCACATTTGGTCCAGACAACTGACCGTCTCCAACTTCATCCCACATCAACGGTGTCTGGCTCCTTCTCCCATACAAAGCTTCAAAAGGGGTCGTCTTCAAACTGGCTTGGTAATTGTTGTTGTATGAGAACTCCGTGTAAGGCAGATTATTATCCCTACTAGATCCATAATCTAGCGCATACGCTCTCAACATGTCCTCCAGAATCTGATTGACTCTCTCGGTCTATCCATCTGTCTGCGGATGAAAGGCTGTACTGAACTCTAGCCTAGTACCCAAAGTCTGGTGCAGCTAATTCCAAAACTTTGAGGGAAACTGTGTTCCTCTATCCGATACGATGGTCCTCGGAACTCCATGCAGACGTACGATCTTGGACATATATATCTTGGCCAACTTCGCACTTGTATAGGTGGTTTTCACTTGGATAAGGTGAGCCACTTTGGTCAAGCGAATCAGCTACTACCCAGATAGAATCATATCCCGTTCTGGTTCTGGGAAATCCGGTAATGAAATCCATGCCAAGCTTATCCCACTTCCGTTCGGGTATCGGCATAGGCTGTAGTAATACTGTTGGCTTCTGATGCTCTGCCTTTACTCTCTAGCATACATCACATACTGCTACGTACTCGGCAATATCCCTCTTCATACCTGTCCACCAGAAACGCTCCTTCAAATCCAAATACATCTTGGTGTTTCCAGGGCGAATCGAGTATGGTGAGTCATGAGCCTCCTGAAGATTTTACTTCCTGATCTTTGCATTATTGGCCACATATACACGGTCCTCGAACCATAAGGTGTCATGCTCATCCTTACGAAAATCCTTGGCCTTTCCTTGCTCATTCTCACTTTTATCTCGGCAATCTCTTTGTCATCCTTCTGAGCTTCACGGATCTTTCCCAACAATGTAGACTGAACTTCCATTGCTGCAACAAAACCTTTGGGAACAATCTCCAACCGAAGTTCCCTAAGATCCTCTGCTAACTCCTATGGTAATCCTCCGCTTATGAGGGTATTCGTCCTTGTTTTCTTTATGGTTGTGTCCTATTTCTCCACAAAGCTTGTATGCACAAGGTTTCTTCATATCCTTTCGATAAGGCCTCAATTTCTGGGACACAAGCCAAGACTTTGGCAAAGTCAACTTAAATTATTTCCAAGTGGTTACTCCTTGCCATCCGTTGATGGTTTGGTACATCCTCCACCAAGTAGCAGCACCTCTTTCAAAACACTGAAGAGCATGCTGGGCCATATCTTTTACGGCTATAGGGTTATTCTTCATGTGATCCTCCATGTTCTGAATCCATCGGTCCATCTCCAACTGAATCATCGGTCCAGAAAAATATGGGTTCATCTCCATTCATCCTCTATTGGGTCCGTGGGTTTTGGGGTGGGATAAGAGAGATCGAGAGGGATGCACACAAACAATGGTTTTGAAAAGACAGTTTTTTTATTTGTGGCTGTCGGAAAAACAACAAACAAATGACAGCTCACAAACGTCGCATCTAACGTAGGTATAACAGGGGTTTGGTCTTCTAAAGGTCAATAATCTTCAAAGTCGCCAAACTCTTGAAATCTTGTTCATGTCTCCGATGGGCTTCTTCCGATCATGCTTGTCCTTCTCAAGTTCTTTTGCCAGACCCTCTCTGTTGACGTGAAGTCTCTCGTGGCGTCCTTTAATAATTGCGTTCCAAACTTCTGGGTCTCAACATCCTTGGCATGAACCATGGTACTAATGTCCTTTAGTTCATGACGAGTCCCCGTTATCTCGAGGTTTTGCTTTCCCAGCTTGGCTACTTTCAGTTTCTGGGTTCTGAGTTCTTCACGAAGCACTTCTTTGTCAAATACAGCTTCCTGCAGGTCCATCCTAAACTTCTTGATGTAATACTCCAGATCCTGGTGATACACCGGTCTAAAGTTAAAACTTCATCTTGCTGATAGGTACTCCATCAGCCTTCTACCATCCAATCCTTCCATGCAAATGCATGCTTAACTCGGCACGGTGACAATAGCATAAGCGGGCGATAACATCATGGATAGCCGTGTTTCTGCTCTTGTCATTTCCATGAGCTATTTCTCCATAGTTGATATCTCCTGCCTTAGCGTTTCCCTTGACAAAACTTTGTTTTCTAATGCTCCACTTCCAGTCTTTCTCTGATACACCTTGATCTCGGGCATTGACGGCTTCCATAGTCTGACAAAATCCATAAGGGTAGCCTTCCTATACCAATCTGGAAATTCTTCACAGCCTTCAAATTCTCCGAGTCTTCGGAGTCTTCAACCACTGTAGTTTCCATTATCATAATGTATGGTAAAATCCTCTTCATTCCGAATGGTCTTAGTTATCCGATATCTTGTACTTCTTGGAGTGGTCTCATCAATCGAATCTTCGAGTGGTCAAAAGGAAAAAGGGTATGGTCTCACTAAAGGGAATATTTGAATAAGACTTAGAAAAGGAGAGAGGTACAAGATCTTTTTGAGAAGGAAAGTTTTAGAGAAAATCCTTCCTATGGGCTTGCCAGTTTCTAGGGTCACGTCCTACAGTCAACATGTGCTCTGATACCATCTTGTAGCGACCCGACCTGAATGGATCAAGTCTCTGTGCTTAAGTGTCATCCGAGATCGGTATGCTGACACGCACAATACTCGAGGATTTATAACAGAGGTAAATCACATGTATAAAGTAACGTAAATACTATTACCTCAATCCAAATAGCGGAAGTAACAAGGTTGTGGATTCCCATCAACACCAACGGCAAAGTTGAGTTTAGAAATCATAACCCTAATGTATCACTTACTCGTCGTAAGATATCCTGCAACATGAAACGTTCCAGCCTGAAAACGGGTTAGCACATGGAATATGCTGGCAAATTCACACCATAGAGAAATGATGAACAAAGGCTATCACTACATGCATATATGGCTGGTGGAAAAGCTCTATGGTTATAATGTTATTTTGCGAAAAGCCAATTTTTCCCTACTGCAAAGGAATAAATTTTATTTAACTATCATGGTGGTTGTTAAACATTGAGATGGTTGACAGCATCTCAATCCCAATTAAGAACGTGATTAAACCCAAATCAAATTTAAATTAAGTAACATGATGAGATACACATGATAATCCAGGAACTAGATACTCAAGATGTCCATAATCGGGGACACGGCTAATCATGATTAGTTTGTACACTCTGCAGAGGTTTGCGCACTTTTCCCCACAAGACTCGATCTCCTCCGTTGGATTTCTCGCACTACTTGGTGTTTGAGAAACGGATGATCGAGACACAGTCTTTCAGAAGCATTTACTCTCTACTCCGGGCAGACCATTACACCTACAACCCCCCTACATCTGCTAGTCCACCTCTTCAAGAGCTCACACAACTTACTCAACTATGCCAGAGCCCATAATGGCTTGTGGCTGCACACGGAAGTTTCTAGCATGAATAATCTTATGATCCCTTTGAGTCTAGGTGGCGGTCCATAGGATGATCACACGGGTACTTCGGGATATCCAAAAATACAGGCAACATTGGGTTCTCCAGGTGCCTCAATCCACCCAGATGTTTATTTAAGTAGCCACCTTAAGTTGAACCATTAATTAACAATCTCACATCTGTCATGGAAATTCACTCAAACCCAATCCACGTCTACGAGCATAGCATAGCAATATAAGCAAACGTAGAAGTAACTCCCAAAGGTTTGATAATAAACAGGGCAATAGGTACTACCTCATCTACTTCCCAAAACCCACATATTAATCAGATCCTAATCATGCAATTGTTTGAGGATTGATCTAATGCAATAAAACTGGGTGGTAAAGAGGTATGATCAAAGTGTGAACTTGCCTGCAATGTTGATGAAGATGATTCGCACTCATAACTCTTGATAGTTCTACTTGTCACACTCCGTTCAATCTATCGTAAGCAAGCAATGGTAACCACACATAAGCAATCACTCAAAAGATCAGAAAGAACGAAGAAGATACTTCGGAAAACATCAAAACCAAGCAAATAACTCTTGCAACATAAAACAATTTCTAACAGTACCAAAATTATGTGAATTTGGCCTTATCAGAAAGTTTAGGTCAAGAGCTTTAATTTGCAAAAAGAATCAACTCAAACAGAGCTACGAAACTCAAATTACGATCAAACGAAGTTTGAATTCAAATCTGATCTAATTTAAATTTTAAAATTTTAAAAACATGTTTATGTTGCTTTACGGGAAAGAGGAGATCATAACGAAGAAGTGGGTGTTGGTTTCGTTTGATTTGGATAAATGAGTAAAAAGTTGTGACCGTTTGAAGAACAGGGACTAAACTGTAAATAAAATCATCATAGATAGGTCCCTGGTGAAAAACTAAAATAAAGGAAAAGGACTAAATAGCGAACGTTTGCTATAGAAACTTACGCGACGAAAACCGTTCACTACATGGGCTAAACCAGCGAACGTCCATTAAATAAAACAAAATGTTTCAGAGAAAAAAAACACCTCGATTTGGACCGTTGGATCCAGATCGGACGGACGAGGGCAGGTGGCGGTTACCGCGGTGGCTCACGTCGGTGGCGAGGAAAACGGCAGCGGCGGCGGCTCAGCTCGAACGGGATGGCGGCTCCAGGGCTCGGCGGCGCCGGCGAAGTAGATGGGGAGGAGCGGCTCGGCGAGGCGAGTCCGAAGGGGGTGGTGGCGTCGGGCGTAGGCGGCGGTGGAGCGAGGCGCAACGGAGGTGGATCTCGCCGGAGCTCGCAACTCCGGCGGCGAAGTGCGGCGGCTAGGGAGGAGGAGAGAAAAGGGGTCGGGGTCTCGGGGCCCGGCTTATAAAGGGGAGGGCCGGAGAGGCTTGCGGGAGGGGCAAGGCGAGGCGGGGAGGAGTCCGTGGCGGCTACGGTGGCGTCGGTGGCGTGCGGGAGCAGGGCTCCCGTCGGGAGGTTGGGGGCGACGGCGCGGATGGGCTGGCTGGGTGCTGGGCCGGCCCAGTCGGCGAAGTTTTTTTTTAAACAGCGCAAGGAAAATAAAGAAAACCTTAAATAAAAAAATACTATAGGCATATAATATACCAAAATTTTCAGAAAAAGATTTCCTACAGTATGGGCATTTTTCTAGAATTAAATAAAATACACACAAATTCAAATAAATCCAAGAGTGCTACTGCTCCACTAAAATCCAACAAAAATCATTTTAAAAATACCAAAATTAATTCAAATTTATTTCTCTCCAATTTTCTATTGTAGGGAATCATGTTACCCTATTTTCCATGTATTTTATTTTTGGAAAAAAATAATTTGAATAAAACCCAAATAACTCCAAATTGAAAATAATTTCAAAAGGATTTTAAATTTGATCCTTTTAAACTTCCAACTCATATTTCAAATGTTTTTAAGAAGTCATTTTATCTTCTCTCATGAAAATCATTCAGTTGCTTGAAGTTTCTGAATTGGAAATATTTTCAAATGATATTCAAATATTTTCAACACCCCTTTTCATTTAAATAAATGGAAGAAGTCATGTCATCTTCTCTCCAGGGTTTTGTGATGAAAAGAATTTGAATTCATGGAGATCAGAAAGCAAAGATGAAAGTTTGGGAAAGTCCTTCTATTCCCTCTCATTTAACTTTCAAAAAGTTTGGAATACACTCACTTTCAGACAATCAATCAAATCAATCTATTTATTATAACATTCCAAAATTTAGAATTTTGGGATGTTACATCACATCATTAGGAGAATGATGTGATGGACAAGACCCATTCGTTAGCTTAGCATTATGATCGTTATAGTTTCATTGCTATTGCTTTCTTCATGACTTATACATGTTCCTCAGACTACGAGATTATGCAACTCCAGAATACCGGAGGAACACCTCGTGTGCTATCAAACGTCACAACGTAACTGGGTGATTATAAAGATGCTCTACAGGTGTCTCCGACGGTGTTTGTTGAGTTGGCATAGATCGAGATTAGGATTTGTCACTCCGTGTATCGGAGAGGTATCTCTGGGCCCTCTCGGTAATGCACATCACTATAAGCCTTGCAAGCATTGTGACTAATGAGTTAGTTGCGGGATGATGCATTATGGAACGAGTAAAGAGACTTGCCGGTAACGAGATTGAACTAAGTATGAGGACACCGACGATCGAATCTCGGGCAAGTGACATACCGATGACAAAGGGAACAACTTATGTTGTTATGCGGTTTGTCCGATAAAGATCTTCGTAGAATATGTAGGAGCCAATATGCGTATCCAGGTTCCGATATTGGTTATTGAGCAGAGATGTGTCTCGGTCATGTCTACATAGTTCTCGAACCCGTAGGGTCCGTACGCTTAACCTTCGATGACGATTTGTATTATGAGTTATGTGATTTGATGACCGAAGTTTGTTCAGAGTCCCGGATGAGATCGGGGACATGACGAGGAGTCTTGAAATGGTCGAGAGGTAAAGATCGATATATTGGAAGGCTACATTCGGACACCGGAAAGGTTTCGAGTGATTCGGGTATTTTTCGGAGTACCGGAGAGTTACGGGAATTCGCCGGGAGAAGTATTGGGCCTTATTGGGCCATACGGGAATAGAGGAGGCATGCCAGAGGGAAGGAGGCACGCACCCCCCATGGGTCCGAATTGGACTAGGGGAAAGGGGGCGGTGCCCCCCCTTGCCCTTTCGTACTCCCTCTCTCTTTCCCTCTTTCTTCTCTCCTACTCCGGAAAGGAAAAGGGGAATCCTACTAGGACTGGGGAGTCCTAGTAGGACTCCCCACACTTGGCGCGCCCCCTCTCGGGCCGGCCTCCTCCTCCTCACTCCTTTATATACGTTGGCAGGGGACATCCCAAAGGCACAACAGACAAGTTGATCATTGATCTCTTAGCCGTGTGCGGTGCCCCCCTCCACCATAATCCACCTCGGTCATATCATCGTAGTGCTTAGGCGAAGCCCTGCGTCGGTAGCTTCATCATCACCGTCATCATGCCGTTGTGCTGACGTAGCTTTCCCTCGACACTCTGCTGGATCGTGAGTTCGTGGGATGTCACCGAGCCGAACATGTGCAGATCGCGGAGGTGTCGTACTTTCGGTACTAGGATCGGTCGATCGTGAAGACGTACGACTACATCAACCGCTTTGTCATAACGCTTCCGCTTATGGTCTACGAGGGTACGTGGACAACACTCTCCCCTCTTATTTCTATGCATCACCATGATCTTGCGTGTGCGTAGGAATTTTTTTGAAATTACTATGTTACCCAACAGTGGCATCCGAGCCAGGTTTATGCGTAGATGTTATATGCACGAGTAGAACACAAGTGAGTTGTGGGCGATAATAGTCATAATGCTTACCAGTATGTCATAGTTTGATTCGGCGGTATTGTTGGATGAAGCGCCCTGGACCGACATTACGCGTACGCTTACGCGAGACTGGTTCTACCGACGTGCTTCGCACACAGGTGGATGGCGGGTGTCAGTTTCTCCAACTTTAGTTGAATCGAGTGTGGCTACGCCCGGTCCTTGTTGAAGGTTAAAACAGCACATACTTGATGAAAAATCGTTGTGGTTTTGATGCGTAGGTAAGAACGGTTCTTGCTTAGTCCATAGCAGCCACGTAAAACTTGCAACAAAAAAGTAGAGGATGTCTAACTTATTTTTGCAGGGCTTGTTGTGATGTGATATGGTCAAGACGTGATGAGATATAAGTTGTTGTATGAGATGATCATGTTTTGTTGAAGTTATCGGCAACTGGCAGAAGCCTTATGGTTGTCTCTTTATTGCATAAGATGCAAGCGCCAAATAATTGCTTTACTTTATCGCTATGCGATAGCAATAGTTGCAAGAGCAATAGTTGGTGAGACGACCATGTGACAACACGTTGATAGAGATCAAGATGATGAAGATCATGGTGTCATGTCGGTGACGATAGAGATCATGACATTACTTTGGAGATGGAGATCAAAGGTGCAAGATGATCATGGCCATATCATGTCACATATTTTGATTACATGTGATGTTTATCTTTTATACATCTTATTTTGCTTAGTTCGGCGGTAGCTTTATAAGATGATCCCTTACTAAAATTTCAAGGTATAAGTGTTCTCCCTGAGTATGCACCGTTGCGACAGTTCTTCTTGCTGAGACACCACGTGATGATTGGGTGTGATAAGCTCTACGTTCACAAAGAACGGGTGCAAGCCAGTTTTGCACAGGCAGAATACTCGGGTTAAACTTGACGAGACTAGCATATGCAGATATGGCCTCGGAACACTGGAGACCGAAAGGTCGAGCGTGAATCATATAGTAGATATGATCAACATAGTGATGTTCACCATTGAAAACTACTCCATCTCACGTGATGATCGGACATGGTTTAGTTGATTTGGATCACGTGATCATTTAGATGACTAGAGGGATGTCTATCCAAGTGGGAGTTCCTAAGTAATATGATTAATTGAACTTTAATTTATCATGAACTTAGTCCTGATAGTATTTGCATAACTATGTTGTAGATCAATAGCTCGCGATGTAGCTCCCCGTTTATTTTTTATATGTTCCTAGAGAAAAACTATGTTGAAAGATGATAGTAGCAATGATGCGGACTAGGTGCTTGATCTGAGGATTGTCCTCATTGCTGCACATAAGAATTATGTCCTTGATGCACCACTAGGTAACAGACTGATTGCAGGAGCAGATGCAGACGTTATGAATGTTTGGCAAGCTCGACATGATGACTACTTGATAGTTTAGTGCACCATGCTTTACGGCTTAGAATCGGGGCTTCAAAGACGTTTTGAACGCCGCGGAGCATATGAGATGTTCCAAGAGTTGAAATTGGTATTTCATACTCATGCCCGTGTCAAGAGATATGAGACCTCTCACAGTACTTTGCCTACAAGATGGAGGAGAATAGCTCAACCAGTGAGCATGTGCTCAGATTGTCTGGGTACTACAATTGCTTGAATCAAGTGGGAGTTAATCTTCCAGATAAAATAGTGATTGACAGAGTTCTCTAGTCACTATCACCAAGTTACTGGAACTTCGTGATGAACTATAATATGCAAGGGATGACGAAAACGATTCCCGAGCTCTTCGTGATGCTGAAATCGACGAAGGTAGCAATCAAGAAAAGCATCAACAGTTGATAGTTGACAAGACCACTAGTTTTAAGAAAAAGGGCAAAGGGAAGAAGGGGAACTTCAAGAAGAACGACAAGCATGTTGCTGCTCAAGTGAAGAAGCCCAAGTCTAGACCTAAGCCTGAGACTAAGTGCTTCTACTGCAAAAGGACTTGTCACTGGAAGCGGAACTGCCCCAAGTAATTGGCGGATAAGAAGGATGGCAAAGTGAACTAAGGTATATTTGATATACATGTTATTGATGTGTACTTTACTAGTGTTTATAGCAACCCCTCAGTATTTGATACTAGTTCAGTTGCTAAGATTAGTAACTCGAAACGGGAGTTGCAGAATAAACAGAGACTAGTTAAGGGTGATGTGACGATGTGTGTTGGAAGTGGTTCCAAGATTGATATGATCATCATCGCACACTCCCTATACTTTCGGGATTAGTGTTGAATCTAAATAAATGTTATTTGGTGTTTGTGTTGAGTATGAATATGATTTGATCATGTTTATTGCAATACGGTTATTCATTTAAAGACAGAGAATAAGTGTTGTTCTGTTTACATGAATAAAAACCTTCGATGGTCATACACCCAATGAAAATAGTTTGTTTGATCTCGACTGTAGTGATGCACATATTCATAATATTGAAGGCAAAAGATGCAAAGTTAATAATGATAGTGCAACTTATTTGTGGCACTGCCGTTTAGGTCATATTGGTGTAAAGCGCATGAAGAAACTCCATGCTGATGGGCTTTTGAAATCACTTGATTATGAATCATTTGATGCTTGCGAACCATGCCTCATGGGAAAGATGACTAAGACTCCGTTCTCCGGAACAATGGAGCGAGCCACTGACTTATTGGAAATAATACATACCGATGTACGCGGTCCAATGAGTGTTGAGGCTCACGGCGGGTATCATTGTTTTCTGACCTTCATAGATGATTTGAGCAGATATGTCTATATCTACTTGATGAAACACAAGTCTGAAACACTTGAAAAGTTCAAAGATTTTCAGAGTGAAGTAGAGAATCATCGTAACAAGAAAATAAAGTTTCTACGATCTGATCGTAGAGGCAAATATTTCAGTTACGAGTTTGGCCTTCAACTAAAACAATGTGGAATAGTTTCACAAACTCATGCCACCTGGAACACCACAACATAATGGTGTGTCCGAACGTCATAACCGTACTTTATTGGATATAGTGCAATCTATGATGTCTCTTACCGATTTACCACTATCGTTTTGGGGTTATGCATTAGAGACAACTGCATTCACGTTAAATAGGGCACCATCTAAATCCGTTGAGACGACACCTTATGAACTGTGGTTTGGCAAGAAACCCAAGTTGTCGTTTCTTAAAGTTTGAGGCTGCGATGCTTATGTGAAAAAGCTTCAACCTGATAAGCTCGAACGCAAATCGGAGAAATGTGTCTTCATAGGATACCCAAAAGAGACTGTTGGGTACACCTTCTATCACATATCCGAAGGCAAGATCTTTGTTGCTAAGAATGGATCCTTTCTGGAGAAGGAGTTTCTCTCGAAAGAAGTGAGTGGGAGGAAGGTAGAACTTGATGAGGTAATTGTACCTTCTCCCGAATTGGAAAGTATTTCTTCACTAAAATCAGTTCAAGTGATGCTTACACCAATTAGTGAGGAAGTTAATGATGCTGATCATGAAGCTTCAGATCAAGTGACTACCGAACCTCGTAGGTCAACCAGAGTACGTTCCGCACCAGAGTGGTACGGTAATCCTATTCTAGAGTTCATGTTACTTGACCATGACAAACCTACAAACTATGAGGAAGCGATGATGAGCCCAGATTCCGTGAAATGGCTTGAGGCCATGAAATCTGAGATGGGATCCATGTATGAGAACAAAGTGTGGACTTTGGTTGACTTGCCCGATGATCGGCAAGCCATAGAAAATAAATGGATCTTCAAGAGGAAGACGGACGCTGATAGTAGTATTACTATCTACAAAGCTAGACTTGTCGAAAAAGGTTTTTGACAAAGTTCAAGGTGTTGACTATGATGAGATTTTCTCACTCGTAGCGATGTTTAAGTATGTCCGAATCATGTTAGCAAATTGCCACATTTTATGAAATCTGGCAAATCGATGTCAAAACTGCATTCGTTAATGGATTTCTTAAAGAAGAGCTGTATATGATGCAACCAGAAGGTTTTGTCGATCCTAAAGGTGCTAACAAAATGTGCAAGCTCCAGCGATCCATCCATGGACTGGTGCAAAGCAACTCAGAGTTGGAATATACGCTTTGATGAGTTGATCAAAGCATATAGTTTTATACAGACTTGCGATGAAGCCTGTATTTACAAGAAAGTGAGTGGGAGCATTACAACCTTTCTGATAAGTATATGTGAATGACATATTGTTGATCGGAAATGATGTAGAATTTTCTGGAAAGCATAAAAGGACTGTTTGAAAGGAGTTTTTCGAAGAAAGACCTCGATGAAGTTGCTTACATATTGAGCATCAAGATCTATAGAGATAGATCAAGACGCTTGATAAGTTTTTTCTATGATCACATACCTTGACAAATTTTTGAAGTAGTTCAAAATGGAACAGTCAAAGAAGGAGTTCTTGCCTATATTGCAAGGTGTGAAATTGAGTAAGACTCAAAGCCTGACCACGGCAGAAGATAGAAAGAGAACGAAAGTCATTCCCTATGCCTCAGCCATATGTTCTATAAAGTATGCCATGCTATGTACCAGATCTATTGTATACCCTACACTGAGTTTGGCAAGGGAGTAGAATAGTGATCTAGGAGTAGATCACTGGACAGCGGTCAAAATTATCCTTAGTGGAATAAGGATATGTTTCTCGATTATGGCACTACTAGGAAAAGGGCTATAGATGGAATGGCCACTAATGGCGCACCAGACATGTGGTGCGCCACTACTATATAGCAGTGGCGCACCATGTGCTGGTGCGCCATTAGTGTCTTTCACACTAATGGCGCACCAGCACATGGTGCGCCACTAGTAACAATTTTTTTTATTTTTCCAAACATACTAATGGCGCACCAGGGCACAGTGCGCCATTACTAGTTCTAACTAGTAATGGCGCACCAGCCTCAGAGTGCGCCACTACTTTTTTTTGTTTTTGCAAAACTACTAATGGCGCACCAGTGTATAGTGTGCCATTACTAGTTTAAACTAGTAATGGCGCACTGTGCCCTGGTGCGCCATTAGTGTGTGTGTGTGTGTATATATATATTTGCAAAACTACTAATGGTGCACCACCAGCAGGTGCGCCATTAGTAACCAGGGTTACTAATGGCGCATTTGTAGGTGGTGCGCCATTAGTAACCTGGGACCAGCTAGATATTTTGGACAACCACACCTACCCACTCACTTTCCCCACTTCATTCTCTCCACCTCCTCCTCCAAGCTTGTCTCGATTGCCTCCTCCTCCTCACCTCATTTGCACCATAAATTCATCCAAATTAAGTGGTTAAACCCCCTTTTTTTGATAGGTAAGTAAGGGGGAAGCTATCTTTATGTTGTTCTCCCTCCAACAACGTGCACATGCACTTTTTATGTCCTAGCTAGATCTATCTATGTTTGTGGTGTTGCATATGTTTGTGGTGTTGCATATATGTTTGTGTTTGCAGGTACCGGTATTTGAAATGCGATAGTTGCCAATATTTTGCCGGAATGTTGATTCATTTCCGTTTCGGCGAGAATTTTGGCACTATGCATTCTTTTTGGTCCTATTTTTAGGGAAAGTCATGCCAAATTTTTTCTTGGTTCTAAAATATCGTTTTGCTCTACCCCGCAAGCGACCATGGTCCGCATGATGACCGAAGGCATCGTGAATAGGTTTTTGAGCTCCGCGAAGGCCGAGATGCTTTAAAAGAACGAGACGGAGATAAGATGTCCGTGTCGAAGATGCAAGCTGAAGAGCCTTATTGCGGACCCGGATTCCGGGCAGGTGCGGGACCACCTGCTCTTGAGTGGTTTCATGGATGGCTATCGGTGGCAAGGTGATGAAGATGACTATGAAGTCTTCCATCGGGGCCGGGCAAGAAATGAGGAAGGGCAGCAAGACAACCACCGCGGCTCGGGCGGGCGAGAAGACGAAGAATCTCTAGTACATGATCACGACGGTGATGCTGTACATAGTCATCATGTAGAAGATGCCGGACATGATGATGAGGAAGATGCCGGAGCAGACGAAGGGCATGATCATGAAGATGAAGATGCCGGCGGAGCAGACGACGATGGACCATCGATGGGATGGGTGCAGGACCCTCATATTCAAGAGCTGCTTCTCAAGCAGACGGATAACGCAAGAGCTGCCGCCCGAGAGAAAGCCAAGCTAGATCAACTGGGGATAGACGCAGTTACTCCATTGTATGAAGGATGCAGGCCCGAGGATACCCGCCTGAAAGTAACGCTCATGGCTCTGGAGATGAAGGTAAAACACAAAATGACCGACGCATGCTTCGACGAGAACATGTCATTCTGGCACGAACGTCTTCCCAAGGGGAACAAGTGCCCGACCAGTTTCGAGGAGGCGAAGAAAATTGTGTGTCCTCTGGATTTACCGCACGTGAAATACCATGTGGGCATGAACAATTGCATCATTTATCAGGACGAGCACGCGGAGTCTACCATATGTCCGGTGTGCGGCGTCACTCGATACAAGAAGAGGAAGAAAGCTCCTCGAAAAGTGGTTGGTACTTTCCGATCACTCCTCGTCTGCAGCGGTATTTCGCGGGCCCTAAGGTAGCAAAGCTCCTGCGTTGGCACGCGGATAGGGAGGAGAAGAAGCGAGAAGATGACGCAAATGATCTGGAGATAAATAAAAAAGACAAGATGCTGAGTCACCCTAAGGATGGAAGCCAGTGGCAAGCGTTGAACTTCGAACACCCCGAATTTGGGAAGGATCCAAGGAACATCGTGCTGGGCGCGAGCACCGATGGAGTCAATCCGTTTGGCAGCCAGAGAAGCACACATAGCACCTGGCCTGTGTTTGTGTGGATGTACAACCTTCCCCCTGGTTGTGCATGAAGAGGAAGTACATTCACATGAGTATGCTAATTGAAGGGCCGAAACAACCAGGGAACAGCATCAATCTGTATCTGGGGCTACTGTAAGAGGAGCTAGACACACTGTGGAAAACGCCAACCAATACGTGGGACGCTGCAAAGAAAGAATATTTCCCTATGAGAGCTGCACTGCTCACGACGGTGCACGACTATCTCGGTTATGAATATCTCGCGGGGCAGGTGGTCCATGGATTTTCTGGATGCGTCAGGTGCATGGATGACACAACGTATCGCCAGCTAGATAGAGATCCCGGGTCTTCGAAAACCGTGTTCATGGGACATCGAAGGTGGCTTCGCGACGATGACCCGTGGAGGAAACGCAAGGATCTATTCGATGGTGAAACCGAACCCCGAAGACGCCCGTGTACGAGGAGCGGCGAGGAAATAGACGAGCTGTTGAAAAATTGGAAAGATTGCCCACTGCCGGGAAAGAAGCAAAAGGCGCCAGAGCCGGGAAAGAAGCGAAAGGCGCCAGAGCCGCTGCTGAAGGTATGGAAAACGAGGTCTGTTTTCTGGGACTTGCCGTACTCGAAGATCCACCGTGTGCCTCACAGCCTTGATGTCATACATATCACGAAGACCGTGTGCGAGAGTCTGCTTGGTACCCTGCTCAACATGCCAGAGAGGACCAAAGATAGGCCGAAAGCAAGGGCAGACTTGAAATCAATGGGCATCAGGGAGGAGCTTCACGCTAATGATGATGATGATGAGGCGAAGCAGGACACGGAAAGTCGTCGCAAAGGCAAAAAGGCCAAGAAGACCGGAAATGACTTCCCTCCCGCGTGCTTCACTCTAACTCAGGAGGAGATCGATCAGTTTTTCACCTGCCTCGTAGGAGTAAAACTTCCTTACGGTTACGCGGGGAAGATAAGCAGATACCTAGACTCGGCGAAGCAGAAGTTCAGCGGGATGAAGTCTCACGACTGTCACGTGCTGATGACGCAGATACTTCCAGTTGCAATCCGTGGGATCATGGACGCGCACGTCTGTGAAACGCTATTTGGCCTATGCAACTTTTTCGACGTCATCTCTCGGAAGTCGGTTGGCATGAGGCAACTCAGAAGGCTACAGGAAGAGATCGTGGTGATACTATGCGAGCTTGAGATGTACTTCCCGCCCGCATTCTTCGACGTTATGGTGCATCTGCTGGTCCATATCGTGGAGGATATCATCCAACTCGGGCCGACGTTCCTGCACAGCATGATGCCGTTCGAAAGGATGAATGGTGTCATCAAAGGATACGTTCACAACATGTCACGTCCAGAGGGAAGCATAGCCAGGGGCTTTCTGACCGAAGAGTGCATCTCCTACTGCATGAATTATCTAGGCATCGAGAACCCCGTTGGTCTGCCCGTCAACAGGCACCTCGGCAGGCTCGCTGGATGGGGTCACCCTGAGGGTTGCCGCGAAATGCATGTCGACTTCGAGGGTCGACTCGCCGACTTTGAAAGAGCAAACCTAGTCGCGCTACAACACATAGAAATGGTCGATCCTTGGGTGGTAGAGCACAAAACCTTTATTGAGAAGACGTACAATGACCGAGGCCAACATAGGACGGACGGAGATATAATCAAAGAGCACAACTCATGTTTCACGCGTTGGTTCAAGCAGAAGCTTCTGTCGTACCCTTTACATGAGGATTCTTCCGCGGAAGAACAACTCATATTCGCCTTGTCACAGGACGCCGAGCACAACCTGATGACGTATGAGGCGTACGATATCAACGGCTACACATTCTACACCGAGGACAAGGACATGAAGAGCGATGGTTATCAGAACTCCGGGGTAACGATGGAATCCTACACTGGTAACGACAAGGACAGATACTACGGAAGGATCGAGGAGATCTGGGAGCTGAGCTACGCTGGAGAGAAGGTCCCAATGTTCCGTGTCAGATGGGCCAAGAGCGTCATAAAAGAAGACCGGTATTTCACCGCCATGGTTATACCCGAAGCCAAATCCAAGACCGCAGGCGCGAACGTCACCGCGAAAAATGAGCCATGGGTACTGGCTTCCCAAGTGGACCAATGCTTCTTCATTACCGACCCGTCAAAGCCCAGTCGTGTTGTCGTGAGGAGAGGCAAAAGGAAGATCATCAGAATGGATGGAGTCGCCAATGAGCAAGACTTCGACAAGTACGGCGACCCGAAGATGGAACATGACGACGACGATGAAGTATCAGCATACACCACAAGAAGAAGCAGGACCACCCTACCTAAAGGACGTCCGTTCAAGAGAAGAACTCCATTTACGAAAAATAAGGGCAAGAAGATTGTGAACAGATAGCTAGCTAAGATCGATTGTATTTAAATTGTAGCCTTCATTTCTCGATTGTATTTCATGGGCACTTTTTGAACTCATGAATATTTTTAAATTTCATGGACACTCGATCTCGATCCCCCTCCATCTCGATCGCTATCCCACCTCGCCAGATCCGGTCCCCCTCGCCGCGGAGCACCCCCCGCACCCTCTACCCCGCTCCACTGGCCGCCGCCGCCGACCCCCCGCACCCTCCCCCGCTCCACCGCCGCTGACGACCCACCGCACCCTCCCCTGCTCCACCGCCGCCGACGAACCACCGCACCCTCCCCGGCCCGCTCCACCGCCGCCGACGACCCCCCGCACCCTCCCCGGCCCGCTCCACCGTCACAAATGAATGCAACTAAAATTGCAAAAAAAACAAATTTGATTATATTTTCAAATAATAAATTTGATGATATTTTTTCATATTCATAAATATTTTCAAATAACAAATTTGATGATATTTTTTAAAAAATTATTACTGTTTTTATAAAAAATTATTACTGTTTCATATTCATATTCATTTTCTAAAAAATTATTAGATGCAACAAAAAATAATAATAAAAAAAATTACTTATGGCGCACCTCTGGCTGGAGCGCCATTGCTATATAAAAAAAAGATTACTAATGGCGCACCTCTGGCTGGTGCGCCATTGCTATATAAAAAAAGATTACTAATGGCGCACCGATCGTGGGTGCGCCATTGCTATGTAAAAAACACATTCTAATGGCGCACCGCTTCGGGGTGCGCCATTAGTAAGTTTCCCCCCTTAGCTAATTCCTCCCTCTCCCTCGCTAGATCCCCTTCGTCCCTCTCCCTTGCCAGTCCACCCGCGCGCTCACCTGACCCACGACGCCGCCGCCCCGACCCCCGCCGGACTCCACCCCCGCCGCCCCCGCGCCCCCGCGCCCCCCACCACTGCAGCTCCCCCGCGCCGCCGCCCCCGCGCCCCCACCACTGCAGCTCCACCGCGCCGACCCGCGAAGCACGTGGCCGCCGGCCTCCCCACGACCAACCGAGGCGCCCAAGAGGACCGCCGCCGTCTTCCTCTTCGACTACGAGCGCCTGCACGCCAAGGTGCCCGTCTACCCGCCGCCCACCTCGTCTTCCAATTGCCAAATCAAGCGGCGGCCAGGTAAATCCCTCCTGACCCGCCGGCGTCCACCTCGACCTCCCTCCTCCCCTCCATTCACGCCGCCCCACATCTCTTTATGGCTCCGTTTGACGGACTCCTCCACCTTTCCTTCTCTCTGCAGGATCGGACGAACTCCATCATCGAGCAGAACCGGGGCGAGCTCCAGCCCTACCCACCGGCGTCCAGCGCAGGTATGCTCATCCCCTTCCCGCCCCTACGGCTGCCGGCGTCCGCCCTCCCTCTCCCCTGTCCCCATCTCTGATTGTTTTCTTTTCCAGTCTGAATCTTGCTTTTTGATGGTTTCTTCAACTGCAAGTTCATTGAATTTACAATGTGATTCACTGGTAGTTGTCAATGTGTAGGTTTTGTAGTTGTGCTGATTTTAAAATTGATGTAATTTACACGAAGATTTAACTATGATAGTAACTGAAGAGTTAGTATATTATTGTGAACTGGCCATGTATTCTTGGTCTTGGTGTTATGCATCTCATGCTGTTGTTGGCCTCTGTGTGTTTTCTCTATGTAGTTGATGTTCTAGTACATGTGGTGTTATGTTGTGTAAATTGGGAATTCCCCAATTCTAGAGTTTCCTGCTACTGTAGATGTTCATCTACTACTATGGTTAGTTAACTGATGTTAACTAGTTGTGTTGCATATGTAGTACATGGCAAGTACCTACTTGCTGGGGGTTTGGTCAATTAATCCATGTGTGTACTAAAAGTACATGCTGTAGTTATTGTGTAAGCTTGCTGTTAACTACAGTTTGTGCTCTTTACCGAATTTAGTGTACTGAACCTCTGCTACTAAGTTTAATTATGCAGTTGTGTTTAGTGAAGTAGTTAGTGTACTGTACTTGCAATAGTTTGCTTGGTCTTTCTTTGGTTTCAGTTAAGTTATTGTCAGATTTTCCTCTCCATTGCTCTGAGTGGTGCTTGTGTTTCTACTTGCAGAAATGTACCATGAGTGGTACAATCTAATTTACTACTGCTGCTATATACATCAATGCTTTACTACTAGCCCATGAGTGGTGCTTGTGTTTCTACTTGCAGAAATGTACCACGTGCAGTGTGGACTGTGTTGCAAGTGTTCTGCTCTAGAAGATCATTATGATGTGGTAGAGGGGTCTATTTCTTTATATGATACTCCCTTCGCCCGAAAAAACTTGTCTCAAGTTTGTCGGATGGAGTATTATGGCCAGTAGGTGACACCGCTATACATTTTACAAAGGTGTAAGAACACTGTAAGGTTATATCAGAAGTAATGTAAGCCACAACTGCGGTGTGAGATAAGAAACATATACAGTTCCGGTCGGTGATTGTCTAAGGCAGTGATCCAGCATCGGGTATTTCTCGAGGAAGGATGTAATCCAGTACAAACCACCATAGTCCAATACAAAGCAAAATATGGTTCAGTAGAAGGCATCAAATTTAGTACAAATTAGAATATGGTCCATTACAATGTTATGCCTGTTATGCCTGTATTCACTGCTGCTGCTGTTATGCCTGTATTCACTGCTGCTGCTGCTGCTGTTATGCCTGTATTCACTGATGCTGCTGCTGTACTTGTGATGATGCTACTTGTGATCTTCTGAAATGACCCATTGGCGACTTCATTACGCGGGGATAATGATTTTGCAGGTACCCCGAGAGGCCCTTGAGTTTGCTGGAATGTCGATTAACTTCCGTTCCTGCAAATTCGGGTACTCCATATGTCCTATTTTCAGCAAAGGTAATGCTGAAATTTTCCGTGAATTTTAGCATGACTTTGCTAAAAATAGAAATATGGGGTACTTGTGACTAATGCATGGGCCGGGGTCTTAGTACTTAATTAAGTAGGATCAACTGCCCCTTTATTCTTGCTGCATTAAACCATAGGTGGCAATAGAGCCAAGTGATTAGGCCCAACTTAGAATTCTCCTTCCCAGCTTAGCTTTTAGGGTGCCTCGGTGTCGATGAGAACCTAAATGATGTACGCTTAGGCTTTTAGGGTGCCTCGGCGTCGACAAACCCTAAATGATAAAAGCTTAGCTTTTAGGATGCCTCGGTGTCGACAAACCCTAAATGATGAGACCATGATCTTGTTCCTTGACTATAACCAACTTTTTGACCAAACTTTTTTCCTATTTAGAGAGAAACATGGCCCACAACAATGAGGCCGGTGGTTCAGGCGGCAAGCAATTCTGGGAGCTGTCCCAGGAGCTGGAGGAAGAACCTCACCGCTATGAGGACGACGCCGCGGAAGACACCGATCCTGACTACACAACCCCTAGTGGCGTCGGGGATGACAACACTGATGGTGCCGCCGAGGATGCCACCACTGATGATGGCGGTGCACGCACAGATGGCAGCCAACCGAAGAGGCAACGGAAGGACCAGCGCCCGAGCGTGCTCGGCACCGTCAAGGAGGAATTTACTGAAGTGAACTCCGACGGGCATCCAACGGCGCCCAAACAAGTAGTCAGGGGTACTCGGTTCAGCTCGGGTGCATTCTCCGGAGCACCGTCTCGATCAACACCGAGAACCTAAGGCATAAGGACCGAGGGACTTTGCGCAGCCTCCTCTTCACGAAGCTGCACGAACGATACAAGTTCCCCGCTGAGTTTGCAAACACACGCCTCTCAGGGAATAAAGTGAACAGTGCCGCCCTCACGAGGATGAGCACGGCCCTGTCTACATGGAGAAGCACGGTGAAGGCAATGATTGAAAAAGGTGATAGTTATGAGAAGATCAAGGCGAAATATCCTTTGATGAGCGAAGATGACTACAAGGAGTTCAAGATCAAGTGCGAGAGCAGCGCAACCTCCGAATCAAGTCGGTGGGGGAAAGAAATGCGGTAGTTGAACTTAGGGGTCCACCAACTTGGTCCCGGCGGTTACAGAGTGGCGGAGCCTATATGGGACAAGGAGGACGCGGAGCGTGCCAAGCAAGGCCTACCGCCCCGCTTCGAGAAATTCCGTGACAAGCAGACCAGGAACTTTGTCAGGGCCCGGTACAAGGAGGACCCGGTAACAAAGGAGCTTACCACGGATCCGAAGACCAGGGCGCTTGAGCTTGTTCTGGTAAGGAATACACCCCCGCGTAATTAGCTCCATATGGTTGCATTCTAATTAATGAAGCCAAATTTCTAAATGGTTCACATTCCTTCCGCGGGAGGCTGAAAGCAGTAGCGCGGGGTCGTCTCAGAACTCCCCTTTTGACACCCCTTTAAATAGGGCGTTGAACGTAATGAAAAACAAGGATAAGCTCAGTAAGCCGTTGTCAGCTGGTCGTGTGGCCGGCAAAGGCTTGTCCACAAAATGGTCGTCATACTATACCGCAGGTGGGCGAAAGGAGAAAAAGACCAGCTCAGAAAGCCAGTCGCGTGAGGTTCAAGAACTCAAGGCACAAGTGGCGCGGATTCCGGAGATTGTCCAAGAGCAAGTGCAACAACAACTGGGAACGACGCTCACCGCCATTGTGCCTACCTTGATTCAGGGGCTGACAACGTGGATTGCGGGCGGCCAACAGGGGCCTCCCCCGGTTCCCAGCTTCACGGCCAGCAACTCGCACAACGCGCGGGCGGCGCCATTGGTGTCTCCGGCGGAGGCGGTATTCGTGTCTCCGGCGCCGGCACGGGCATTGGAGCTTAATGCACCCGGGTGTACGCCGGCCGGCACCTCGCCAGCAAGCGGCCCCTCCGTCAGTTGCATGCCCGCCGTTGGCGGTGCCTCGACATTAGCCGAGCTCGACGGCATCACGGTAACTAAGCCTCTCGGCCGATGACTTCATCTCCTTGCCTTTGACTGGGCATCCCTGACGCCCTACATGTTTTCGCAGGGCGCCGCCGACGTTCCTTGCACTCTCCTGCACTTCGTGGGTGGCGAGTTGGTCGATGTCGCCAAGGGCAGAATTGTTCAACCGGGCAACCGCGTGTTCCATGGTAATCCGATGCCGCCCACCTTGTATAGGGTTGAAGTGGTTCGGGTGCTGCCAGGCTGTGACGAGTTGTTACCTCCGATTCGACCCGCTGGGGCCGACGATTATGATGTGATGACCCTCAGCGCCTGCGTAAGCTGGCCCCTGCTTTGGCCGAAGAGCCAGATTCGTTTGGGGGCGGGGGACACCACCCCACAGACAAGACTGCCAGTCGTGCCAGCGCCAAGCCATGGCAAGAACGCCACAACGCTACCGGACATGTCGGACATCCCTATGGCACAGGATCCGGACATGCATATGGCACAGGATCCGGACAACGACGACGGTACATTTTCCAACGTCGATAAGTACTATGCCAAACATGGGTACGGTGACGAGTTCTGCGGGCCTCCTTCTCAAGAACCCAACCCTGAAAAAGACGACCGCGATCTAGCTGGTACGGCGGAGAAACCCAATTGCAACAGGCATCGTCTGGCATTCAGTTCTCAGGAGACGCCTCGAGCTGCCGCCTTCACCGAGCCTCAGATAGCTAAGGTGCGAAATATTATCAGCCCCAACACGCTCAAGAAGGCGGTCTGTGAGCAGAACTCGATCCCATTACAGCAGATCAGGAAGAAGGGACGGAAACGAAAGACTAACAAGGGCGCCAGTGCAAGCCAGCCGGCACCGAGTACGATCCGTGCTCAGGACGGGCCACCTTCACCTAAGGATATCTCGAGGAGGGTGCATGTGGCGGGTAGGGCGATGCTACTGACAAATATGCTCAATGCTGCAACCGGTGCTATGCGGAGTCTGCATGACAGTGTTCTTTCTTTGGAGAAGCGGCGTCTCAAAGAGAATGATGTGGCATACCCGGTTTTCGTGGCCAAGGTGCCAGAGGGCAAGGGCTTTGTGGATAGCACCGTCGGGGGTACGATCGTCCTGGGGTTTGATGACATCTTTGCTATGTTTAACCTTCATCCGCTGCACTACACCTTCGTTCAGCTGTTTTTGCTGAGTATGGAGATGCGGATCATTAGAGACAAGACCCCGGACATTGTGATAGTCGACCCCTTCTACATGCGTGCCAAGATCTTGGGCAGCGCTGGGGACCGGCAAGTCTCGAGTTCACACCTCTAAGGCGTCATTCTGGCAAACCCAGATACGGATAACTTCCTCGTGCCTTACTTTCCCGAGTAAGTCATCCCCTAACCGCCCCGTAACATATGATTTCTTAGATTTCTATCGTTCTTTTTTTTCTAACATTCCGTGTTATGTGCAGTGACACACATTGCACACTCATCCTCTTAAGCCCGAAATATTCCATGGCCACGTATTTTGACCCGGACCGTGACTCCAAGATAGACTACACAAATATCAAGAAAGTTCTTGATGATGCTCTCCCCGGCTACGCCGCATCTGGAGGCACCTTTAAGAGGCCAGCTCGTAGGTACGGAAGGCACGTGTTCACCCACAATACGACGTTCCCCTGCATCAAGCAGCCGCCTGGCGGTCAGAAGGATGCCTACTACGCCCTCCATCACATGTGGGCGATCGTACGGGACCATAATCACCTTCTGCTACCAAATAATCTCAAAGATTGGGCCGCAAGCTTGGCGGCAATCCAGGACGCGGACATCCGACAAGAATTCTTTTGCATCCATTCAGAGTTTGCAGAAATCATCCATCAAGATGTCCTTCGTACCTCGGGGCAGTTCTACCTCAAATATCAACCGTCCAACAGTGAGATAGACACAACGCTACAAATGCAGGCTGACAACGCCCGCGACTACATGACCATCACGACAGACGGCGGCTTCATCCACGCTCCGGTCCCATGAGTCGAGTCGAAAGTAGTGATGCTATGTGTAGTTCTGAAACATTGATTAGCTCATGTTGTAATTAAACTTTAATTAACTTGTATGTCTCTTTGGTTTGGACAGTCGTTCAACTTAGATGTAATCGATGCTATTTATTAGTAGGACCATGAATCGTGCTATTAATGTCTTGCTTTTCTCTTCCGATCCTTTTGTTGCATACTTATATATTGCTTATGTATTGTCTGTTGTTTGGCTAGTGCATAGAGATGCCGTCGTATGTCGTGTACAAGGGTAAGGTTCCCGGAGTCTACGACGACTAGGAGGAGTGTCGGAGACAGGTTCACCGTTTCAGCGGCAACAGTTACAAAGGGTACACCACTAGGGCGGAGGCGGAATCTAGATACGCGCGCTATCTAGCGGGAGAGAGGAGGGAGCGTTGGAGGAACCGGATGAAGACCAGTTTCATCGTGATGATGCTCATCGTGATGACCGCAGCTCTCTTCTATGTGATGGTAGTTTAGATGATCGATATCGACTTGTAATGTGAAGACAAACTCGCTACTCGCGGTCTCGAGACTTGTAATGTTCTATCTTTGTTCGGTCTTTTGAATTCGGAGACTAATATGATGAATTGTATTCGGAGACTAATCTTCTATTGTATTCGATGAATCTACTATTGCTGTGTGGTGCTGTCTATATTCTGTCCAATAATATATTTTGTAATCTGTGCAAATATCAGAAAAGAAAAAAATCTCTAATATACATACTAATGGCGCATCACCCCAACGTGCGCCATTAGTATGCCAAAGGATACTAATGGCGCATCACCCCGTAGTGCGCCATTAGTATGGCAAAGCACATGGGTAAATATGGCCCCCTGGGAGGCATACTAATGGCGCACGGTGGGCTATACTAATGGCGCACGGCGTGATGCGCCATTAGTATACCAGGTACTAATGGCGCACCAGTGGTGCGCCATTAGTATTTAATACTAGTGGTGTGGTACTAGTGGCGCACCAGTAGTGCGCCATTAGTAGGCAAAACTGGTGCGCCACTAGTAGGCCTTTTCCTAGTAGTGTGGAGGTGACAAAAGGTTTGTCGTAAAGGGTTACGTCGATGCAAGTTTTGACACTGATCCAGATGACTCTAAATCTCAATCTGGATACATATTGAAAGTGGGAGCAATTAGCTAGAGTAGCTCCGTGCAGAGCATTGTTGACATAGAAATTTGCAAAATACATACGGATCTGAATATGGCCGACCCGTTGACTAAACTTCTCTCACAAGCAAAACATGATCACACCTTAGTACTCTTTGGGTGTTAATCACATGGCGATGTGAACTAAGATTACTGACTCTAGTAAACCCTTTGAGTGTTGGTCACATGGCGATGTGAACTATGGATGTTAATCACATGGTGATGTGAACTATTGGTGTTAAATCACATGGCGATGTGAACTAGATTATTGACTCTAGTGCAAGTGGGAGACTGAAGGAAATATGCCCTAGAGGCAATAATAAAGTTATTATTTATTTCCTTATTTCATGGTAAATGTTTATTATTCATGCTAGAATTGTATTAATCGGGAACTTAGTACATGTGTGTATACATAGACAAAACAAAGTGTCCCTAGTATACCGCTACTTGACTAGCTCGTTTATCAAAGATGGTTATGTTTCCTAACCATAGACATGTGTTGTCATTTTATGAACGGGGTCACATCATTAGGAGAATGATGTGATGGACAAGACCCATTCGTTATCTTAGCATTATGATCATTATAGTTTCATTGCTACTGCTTTCTTCATGACTTATACATGTTCCTCAGACTATGAGATTATGCAACTCCCGAATACCGGAGGAACACCTTGTGTGCTATCAAACGTCACAACATAACTGGGTGATTATAAAGATGCTCTACAGGTGTCTCCGATGGTGTTTGTTGAGTTGGCATAGATCGAGATTAGGATTTGTCACTCCGTGTATCGGAGAGGTATCTCTGGGCCCTCTCGGTAATGCACATCACTATAAGCCTTGCAAGCATTGTGACTAATGAGTTAGTTGCAGGATGATGCATTAAAGAACGAGTAAAGAGACTTGCCAGTAACAATATTGAACTAGGTATGAGGATACCGACGAACGAATCTCGGGCAAGTAACATACCGACGACAAAGAAAACAACGTATGTTGTTATGCGGTTTGACCGATAAAGATCTTCGTAGAATATGTAGGAGCCAATATGAGCATCCAGGTTCCGCTATTGGTTATTGACCGGAGATGTGTCTCGGTCATGTCTACATAGTTCTCGAACCCGTAGGGTCTGCACGCTTAACGTTCGATGACGATTTCTATTATGAGTTATGTGATTTGATGACCGAAGTTTGTTCGGAGTCCCGAGATCGGGGACATAACGAGGAGTCTCGAAATGGTCGAGAGGTAAAGATCGATATATTGGAAGGCTATATTCGGACATCGGAAAGGTTTCGAGTGATTCGGGTATTTTTTGGAGTACCGGAGAGTTACGGGAATTAGCCGGGAGAAGTATTGGGCCTTATTGGGCCATACAGGAATAGATGAGGCAGGCCAGAGGGAAGGAGGTGCGCCCCCCCCCCCATGGGTCCGAATTGGACTAGGGGAAAGGGGGCGGTGCCCCCCCCTTGCCCTTTCCTACTCCCTCTCTCTTTCCCTCTTTCTTCTCTCCTACTCCGGAAAGGAAAAGGGGAATCCTACTAGGACTTGGGAGTCCTAGTAGGACTCCCCACACTTGGCGCGCCCCCTCTAGGGCCGGCCTCCTCCTCCCTCCTTTATATACGTGGGCAGGGGACACCCCAAAGGCACAATAGACAAGTTGATCATTGATCTCTTAGCCGTGTGCGGTGCCCCCTCCACCATAATCCACCTCGGTCATATCGTTGTAGTGCTTAGGCGAAGCCCTGCGTCGGTAGCTTCATCATCACCGTTATCGCGCCGGCGTGCTGACGAAGGTCTCCCTCGACACTCTGCTGGATCATGAGTTCGTGGGACGTCACCGAGCCGAACGTGTGCAGATCGCGGAGGTGCCGTACTTTCGGTACTAGGATCGGTCAATCGTGAAGACGTACGACTACATCAATCACGTAGTCATAACGCTTCCGCTTACGGTCTACGAGGGTACGTGGACAACACTCTCCACTCTCGTTGCTATGCATCACCATGATCTTGTGTGTGCGTAGGATTTTTTTTCAAATTACTACGTTACCCAACAAGGCAGACATCCCAGCTCTTTCTTATTGATATTGCACTCGTACCCTCCGTTTGTCTAGCAGGCCTCTCCCTCCATTTGTGAGAAGCAACTCCACCACCAACCCTCTGACACTCTACCTTTGTCTTTCTCCCAACCTTATTCCTCTGCTACACATATGCATGGATGCCGATCGATCTCCCTCAATACATAGCTAGGTCTCTCTCCTTCTCCACACATATACTAGTCGATCTACCTCTCTATAATTAGGTCTCTGCCCCCTCCCCCCCCCACACACACCGATAGTAGAACGTTGTAGGTAGGTATCCATGCCACAGAGAAAAACTGCACCTCTATTCTCTCAAATTACAGTAGGCCATCCGCCCTGTATCTTTGATGTGGGCAAACACAAATTCGATGGCACTCTTTGTCAATTGCACAGCCACACACTTCATCCATGTTTTCAATTCTATCGATATCTCTCGCCGATGATACCTCCACTCTCTTTTCGTGGATCGCTCCATCTATATATGATATATCCATGACTCTGTTTCACACACATTGCATATGTTACATTTTTGTGTTTGAGATATCATCGACACATTGCCTCTGTTTCGCACAAACCATCTCTCTCACACCCAGCCACGTACGTACCTACACCTAAAGAAGAGGTGCATGCAAGACACACGTACTCACATCTCATTCCCGGCCACTCCCGCGCGGGTACAGTGGAGTTCATTTCTGTATGAAAAGGCAGCTCACGTGATAATTTGACGCATGTAGTGGTTGTATACTCGAAGGAGGGTCATGTACCACGCGTACACAGAACAAAGTTCGACTTGACATGTTAGTATTAAATAAAGTTTTATTCCTCAATGGCACGTACAGAATATAAAACGATTGCCGTCGGGAAAAAAGAAAAATCCGCTCCACTATATACAATGGAGCCTGCCTGCTGGGGTTTGTCTCTCGTCACACCATCTCACACAAGGCGGCGGTGGCCTCTCTCTCTCTAACCGTTGGTTAGTGAACTGGTCGCATCCCATCCGCCGGCGGAAAGGGAGGATGTGCATCGTTTCTCCGTCGACGGCGTTGAGGCAGCACGTCCCGATCTATGGTACCCGCCGTTCTCTCTGAACAATCTCTCGCGTGGCAGGGCCTTCGCCACTTGCTTGCTGCCGCAGTATGGGCAGATCCCGGCCACCGGCGCCCTCCTAGTTTCATCCCAACGACCCTCAAGTACAGCTTCCTCTGGCCTTGCTCCACTACCCATCTTCCCACGTTGCTGCATGTGGATCTTCTTTAGTTGTTTGCTTAAAACGTATCTCCGTCGGCATACTTTCCATCTTGCAATCTCGTCCTCAAACCATTTTTGATAAACCACCATGCTGCTATCTTTCCCTTATTACATGGAATACGCTTCTTTTTTGTCGGTGTATGTGTCTTCAACTCGTGTTATTGGGCAATAATTGTTTCCTTTCTACCTCCTTTTGCAAATAGGGCTATCCATTTCACCTCGTTGCTATTGCGACCTTTTGGTGAACTACACAAATCACTTTTTTCTTAAGAGTGTTTTGCGCAGTTCCGCCAAAATGTCAAACGGGCAACATTTTTACATTTCTGTGCGACTGCAGAAAGGGAGATTGGTTTTGCTATCCTCCTCATCCAACTCTGTGCCTAATCTTATCCAACAAGTAGTTAGTCCTAAAGAGAGATCGCAGAGGTGATCGGCTTCTATTTGTGTGTGTTATGTTTCATCATCTAGTTCCACTATTATTGTAATCACACTGACTGGATATCTTTGCAAACAGGGATGGTCAGCTCGATTTTAGTGGAGCTGCACAAAATGATTGGATTTTGATGTCCTCCATACACCTCTTTTTTGGCTACAGAGCTGGGTGAAACTAGCTGCCAACCAATGAACACTGTGCCCAGGAAATGGAGCCATGCCTACGAACAGCATCGATCAATTATATATTTTTCTTTATTTGTACACCTTTTCACAACTTTGTCTTCAGTTGTAATGTGAATATTGGCACTGATTTGCAAACCATTGAGATGCATTAGCAGCCATGGTAGTTTCATTTGTATTTTATGGAATGTTGTAACGAGATAATCTTGAGGCAAGAGGACACATGAATCCTAAGTTGAAACCTTTTTTTCCTGCGGGAACCAAAGTTGAAACCTTCATAGCATCATAGTACAATTTCATTAAAATTATGCGTACATATAAAAAAATCCTGAAGGATTGATAGCAATGCCATAAACAATTCAACTTCGTTTTGCCGACATGTGGGACATCCTTCATCCGGCTCCACCTGCCATGCAGCAATATTGAGTGGACAACTGCAGGGAAAGATTCACCCTGGTCATTGCGCCGCAGTAGTAATGACTAGTGAGCAGTCAAATCACAGAGCCCCACCTTCGCCACAGTAAGTTGCTCGGACGAAGGAACCATCATTTCTTTGTTCATTTAATCCGCTGGTACTCCCATATTCCCATAGTAATAAGTTGCTCGGGCGAAGCAACCATCACTTCACCTTTCCCACTGTCAGTACTACTCCCTCCTTTCCAGTTTATAGGGCTTAATTTCAAAATCTCTTCAACCAAGGTAGATGATGAATGGTGGAATTAATTCCATAGTTTGCAAAAGTACTACTCTCGTTTTTCTCAAAAATTTGTGTAAACCGATGCATTAATTACACCACATGCATGCATGACCACTTAATGACCAAGAACTTCTACATGCATTGGTGAGTTTTTTCTTCATCCTTGCATGCAGTGATTTAATACACCTTGAAATCTGAACATGTGATGGTAAGTAGTAGAATTGAGAGTTATAAAACGGAAAAACAAACTTTTTGAGATGAGCCCCATAAACCGGAAAGGAGAGAGTGCCTCCTTTTTTTATTCTAGAAACAACCACACACGAATATTGGACGGTAGCAGCACAACAAGTGAATAAAAAATCTAAACCAACCAATGAACTACTACTACTAGTGAGCGTTCGCTAGTATCATGTACTCTGTCTGTCCATGTATATAGGGCTTAATGCGTTTTCCGAGACTAACTTTGACCCTGTTTGGATCCATGGGTTAGAGTTAGTTTGAGCTAGTTGGGGCTAAAATAGCCCTAAAGTATCCAAACATGAGGGTTAAATTGGAGCAAGTTGCCCCAAACCCACCAAAAAAACTATCCCACCCAAGAGTCGCTAACATGTGATGAGTTAACCGACCTCAATAGACGGCAAAAACGCTAGCCCGCCGCACTTTGAGAGAGAAGAGGAGCGAGAAGGGATACGGGCTGGTGGATTACTAGACCTAGGTGTCGCATTGAGGCCAATAAATATGGTGATAGCGTAGGTTAGCCATGTAGTATGATATAACTACACTGGGCTGCCGTGTTTTGTACTCATCCGGTCTACTGTGGAGATGATTGGTTGATTTTATATCACTGAATAATATAAAATATTATGAGTGCAGACTCTCCACCACGAGGTTCCTTGCTCCTTCTCAGTTGTCGGGAATCTATGTACTTCCACTCTTTTTTTTGATGTGAGCTTTGTTCATCCTTTTGCCAACATGCGGCAACTCGCAGAACGACGAGAAGCTTGCTTACTATGCCTTCTCCCTCGCCAACGTGTGCGCGGTGGCTCGCAGCACGAGGAGAAAGTTTTGCTTACAAGTAGTGGACGTCCAGCAGTTCATTTGGTGTCAGATTTCCAGAAGTACTATTGGAGTACCATCATTATTGTTCGACTTCTGGAAGAGGCGAAGAGCCAAGTGCAAGGTCACCTACTAAGAGCATGGTTAATAGTATAGCCAGCTGATGGCTATAAGAAGCTACCATTTCATGTATAGCCATCATTTATAGTCACTCATATAGTAGTGTGGAACTTTTTTCAACCTTCTCTCTTTCTCTTTCTTCACATTTATTCTATTTCTCTAGGAATCCGCATATAGCTAGGCTCTTGCACGAGAGCCCACTCCCCTTAGAGTACCCACAGTGAGAGTAACATAGATGGTAACATCACACATCTCAAGGCAAAACAGATGATGTGGCGAGGAATTAATGAGAAAAGAGAAGCATGTGGTAACAAAACTAGTTACTGTAACCTCACACATACCAAGACAAGATGAGTCTACAACCTAATAAATGAAGTGTTGCATGACACCACACATACTACCCACTATAGAGGTAGTAACATAGACTAGTAACATATGCATGTTACTAGTCTAAGTTACTACCCATTGTGACTAGTCTTACTTTTTCATCATTCTCTGCTCCACATAGGCAAAAATGCCATGTAAGCGGGCTATAAGCCCACTATTGTACTTGCTCTTGCCATGTAAGCGGGCCATAAGCCCACTATTATACTTGCCCTAAGTGCAAGTACAATAGTGGGCTTATAGCCCGCTTACATGGCATTTTTGCCTATGTGGAGGAGAGAGATGTGAAAAAGTAAGGGGAGTCGGCTCTCATGCAAGAGCCTTGCTATATACTCATTCCTAGGTAAATGCAATAAATGTGAAGAAAGAGATAGAGAGAAGATGAAAAAAAGTACTCCCTCCGTCTAGGTGTGTAAGTCACCTTACGAAAATTAGATATTCCCGAAAACACTTAGGCGCAATGCATTAAATTCCGTCCTCGTTCCCCTCACTGCCTCGTTCATCAGCGAGCAACTTTTTTGGCTGAACCACGCGGGGGAGGAAGTTAATGCGGGAGAGAATGAGTGACCTATGCATGAAGAGAAGGAACACATTGATTAGGGGAGGGATTGACCCTAGTTTGCATGCGCGTCAATGGGCCTGCATGGGTTGGCTGAAACGGCAGCCCTATTAATTAGGGATTCATTGCTAATCTCCGTTTGGTTTAGGAGGAATTTTTGGTCTGATACTTTGGCCTCTTCCAATCCGCAGCCACCTAGATTGTGCTGCTCCACCTTAGGTGACTTACACACCTAGACGGAGGGAGTACTAATGTACTAATAGCCAACCTTATAGCCCACACTATTGTATGAGTGCATATAGATGATGGCTGTAGATGACATGGCGGTTCCTTGTAGCCATCAGTTGGCTATATTATTAACCATGCTAAGGCTAGTCATAGTGGGTAGTAATTTAGACTAGTAACATATGCATGTTACTAGTTTATGTTACTATCATCATAGTGGGTAGTAACATAAATGTAGTGTCATGCAAGCCTTCATTTATTATGTTGTAGACTCATTTTGCATTGGTGCGCGTTACGTTATGGTAACATATTATGTTACTACAGACACCTCTCTCCTCATTAACTCCATGCCACATAAGCATATATGTCTTGGGATGCGTTATGTTCAAAAAACCTTCGATTAACATGTGTTCAAACAACAACAAAAATGTCAAAAATTACAAAACAAAGACATCGATATTAACTAGACCGATGGGTCGCTGCAAAGGTTTATAATAAACCTTTGCAGTAACCCATCCCTCTAGTTAACATCGAGTCCACTTCCCATCCGGTCACCCATCTCATGACTACACCAGCCTCAGCACAGTTAACTTGGGAGTTCTGTTAGATGAGCTATCGGTAGGGAAGTTGGTCCTTGCTGATATAGGATGCCTCTTCGTATTATGGCATACCCGGATGACCGCATGTTGCCGCCCAATAGCCAATGCCATGTCCCCTGCGAATGTAGAAGCTTCCCTCCCTCATCTAGCTGGTTCGCACATTTTCCCTTGTTTTAAGCCACCTGCCCACCTATAGAAGCGCCTCGCGCTGGCCAATTCCTCTCCAAACACCTAGGGAGGCGGTTGAACCGAACAAGTATAACTTGTTTCTAGTGGGTACATTGACGCGGCACGAAAAGGGTGTGATAGCTGACTCTGGAAAATGTAGCGACCAGACCTCAAATAGTCTGTGCTGCTGTGCACCAGTGTCATCCCTGGATCAGTAATGCTGACACGCATAGTACAAATGGAGGATTTATAACAGAGTAGCAATCACACACTTATTACATCGAATATCTCCAAAGAGAATAAGTATGATAAATATGGCTTAAGGCCATCTAAGTACGATAACAGCGGAAGACTTGGAAGATAAGTGAGTCCATCAACTCCAACGGCATCACTGAGCATAAGACCACGACCTAAGGCACCTTACTCGTCGTCTGAAAAGTCTGCAACATGAAACGTTGCAGCCCGAAAACGGGTCAGCACATAGAATATGCTGGCAAAATAACACATAGAGAATAATGAACATAATAATGCTATACTACATGCATATTTGGCTGGTGGAAAGCTCTATGGTTAAAGTTTTGCGAAAAGCCAATTTTTCCCTACTACAAAGGAATAAATTTTATTTAACTATCATGGTGGTTGTTGAACATTGAGATGGTTGACAGCATCTCAATCCCAATTAAAAGTCATCATTAACCCAACAAAGTTAATTAAAGTAACATGGTGATGAGATTCACATGATAATCCAGGTACTAGATACTCAAGTTGTCCATAACCGGGGACACGGCTAACCATGATTAGTTTGTACACTCTGCAGAGGTTTGCGCACTTTTCCCCACAAGACTCGATCGCCTCCGCTTGATTCTCACACTACATGATGTTTGAGAAACGGATGACCGAGACACAGTCTTTCAGAAACAATCACTCTTTACTCCGGATGGACAGTTACACCTACTTTCCCCTACATCTGCTAGCCCACCTCTTCAAGAGATCATGTAACCTACTTAACTATGCTAGAGCCCATAATAGCTTGTGGCTGCACACGGAAGTTTCTAGCATGAATAATCTTATGATCCCTTTGAGCCTGGGTGGCGGTCCTTATACAAACAGACAACACTGGGTTCTCCAGGTGCCTCAATCCACCCAGATGTGAGTTTTAGTTGCCACCTTAAGTAAACCATTATTAACAATCTCACATCTGTCATGAATTTCACTCAAACCCAATCCACGTCTACGAGCATAGCATGGCAATATAATAGCAACGTAGAAGTAACTCCCAAGGGTTTGATAAATAAAACAGGTAGTAGGTACTACCTCAACTACTTCCCAATACCCACTATTTAATTAGATCCTAACCATGCAATGTTTGAGGATTGATCTAATGCAATAAAAACTGGGTATGGAAAGGTATGATCAAAGTGTTACTTGCCTTGCTGATGATCCGCGAAACCTAGAGATTCGAAGTAACAAGCGGCGCACTCCGGGTACTCTATCGCAAAAAAACAAGCAAACAATAAGTACTCATCTAATGCACAGGTAAAACTCGAATAAAAGATCCAACCAGAAAGTTCAACTTAAGAACTCCGGTTTGCAAAAAGAATCAACTCGAACGAAGCAACGAAAGTCAAACGGCGAAAGAAACAAGCTTCGTTTACTAATCTGGATCTAGGTCAAATTTTACAGTAGCAAAAACTTGTTTGAGTAAGTTAAACGGAAAGAGAATTTCGAGACGAAACTCTAGGCTCTTGAATCGCCTGATTCCGATAAACGAGCGAAAAGTTAAACAGAAACGAAGATCCGATCAGAAATCGAGATCTGAAATAATCGCGGAAAAATCTGACGAAAAAAAGAAAACTGACGAACGGTTAAAGAACGGACGTTCGTTAACAATGAAAATCCGACGAACACGTTCGTTAAAACGAACGGGTCGGTGAACATTCACTAAATAATAAAACGGAAGAAAATAAACCGATCTAGGGTTTAAAAAAACGAACGGTTTTTTTTTTAAAAACTGGCAACGGCGTCTGATCGGTACCTCGTCGGAACGGAGCTCCGGCGGGGGCTCGGCGAGGGACGGCGAGGGCGGCGGGGTGCGGCGGGGCTTGGGGCGGCGAGGTGCGGGCTCTGGCGGCGGCGACGGGCGGCGAAGTCGGGCGGCGGCGCTCGCGGCTCCGGCGGGGCTCGGCTCAGGCGGGGACGGGGTGAAGAGGGGGGAGGCGGCGGGGTATTTATGAGGGGAGGCTGCTTGGGGGAGGGGCAAGGCGGCGGCGGCTCCCGTGCTCGGGGCGGACTCGGGCGGCGGCGCTCGCGTACGCGCGGAGGAGACGGCGCGGCTGGGCCGGCAGCTCGGCTGGGCCTCGGCCCGGTCGGGCGCGGCGCGTTTTTTTTTAAACATTCCGCCAAAAAAAATTCACAGAAAAATAAATAAAAATCCAAAAAAGATAAAACAAATTTTCCCCATCTAGTTAAAATAATTAGAACAGGGTGAACATTTGTTTTTGACACAAAAATGCAGTTTTGAAGACGTGCAATTTTTTTAATGCAATTAAAATTGCAAATAAAATCCGGATAAAATCCAATATATGATTTTAATATTTTTCCTCCAATATTTCAATTGTTTTGGAGAAGTCATATTTTCTCCTCTCATTTATTTTAATGTGAAATATTTTTCCGGAGAGAAAATAATTAAAACCAAAATCCTCGTTTTATTATTTGATAAAATCAAATATGAAAAATCGAGAAAATCCCCAACTCTCTCCTAGGGTCCTTGAGTTGCTTAGGATTTATCAAGGATTTGTCAAAATGCAATAAAAATATGCTATGCATTGAATGATCTATGTATAACATTCCAAATTGAAAATTTGGGATGTTACAAACCTACCCCCCTTAAGATGAATCTCGCCCTCGAGATTCGGGTTGGCTAGAAAACAGGTGGGAGTGGTCCTTCCGTAGATCTTCCTCTCGCTCCCAGGTGGCTTCATCTTCCGTGTGGTGACTCCACTGGACTTTGCAAAACTGGATAACCTTACTGCGGGTAACTCAGCTGGCATACTCAAGAATCTTAACTGGTTTCTCCTCATAGGTCAAATCACTTTCCAGCTGAATCGCTTCCAGCGGCACAGTATCTCTCAGTGGTATCTCAGCCATCTCTGCGTGGCACTTCTTCAACTGGGAAACATGAAATACATCATGAACTCCTGACAATCCTTCGGGCAATTCCAGCTTGTAGGCAACTTCTCCCATATGTTCGAGAACTCTGTATGGTCCGATAAAATGGGGCGCTAACTTTCCCTTAACTCCAAAGCGCTTCACTCCTCGAAGTGGTGATACTCGAAGATAAACTCTGTCTCCGACTTCGTGGACTGTCTCCTTTCGTTTAGAATCCGCATAACTCTTCCGCCTGGACTGGGCTACCTTGAGCCTATCGTGAATCAACCTCACTCTCTGTTCAGACTCCTTAATCAAATCTGGTCCAAACAACTGACGGTCTCCAACTTCGTCCCATAACAACGGTGTTCTACACCTTCTTCCGTACAAAGCTTTGAAAGGGGCAATCTTCAAACTGGTTTGATAACTGTTGTTGTAAGAAAACTCTGCATATGGCAAATTGTCGTCCCAACTAGATCCATAATCTAGTGCACAAGCTCTCAACATGTCCTCCAAAATCTGATTGACTCTCTCGGTCTGTCCATCTGTCTGTGGGTGAAGGGTTGTAGTAAATTCTAGCCTGGTTCCCAATGTTTCATGTAACTGCTTCCAAAACATCGAGGTAAACTGGGTTCTTCTATCTGATACAATGGTCCTCGGAACTCCATGCAAACATACGATCCTGGTCATGTATATCTTTGCCAACTTAGCACTGGTGTAAGTGGTCTTCACTGGAATGAAATGAGCTACTTTCGTCAAACGGTCGACTACAACCCATATTGAGTCATAGCCTGAACGAGTCCTGGGCAATCCCGTGATAAAATCCATGCCTATTTTATCCCACTTCCATTCGGGTATCGGTAATGGTTGTAGTAATCCTGCTGGCTTCTGATGCTTTGCCTTCACTCTCTGACATACATCACAAACTGCTACATACTCCGCAATATCCTTCTTCATTCTGGTCCACCAGAAAGTATTCTTCAGATCCAAATACATCTTGGTAATCCCTGGGTGAATCGAGTACGGTGAATCATGGGCCTCTTGCAAAATCAACTTCCTGATCTCCGGATCATTTGGCACATAAACGCGGTCCTCAAACCATAAGGTATCGTGCTCATCCTCACGAAATCCCTTAGCTTTTCCTTTGCTCATCTTCTCCTTTATCTCGTAAATCTCCTTGTCTGCCTTCTGAGCTTCTCTGATCCTTTCCATCAAGGTAGACTGAATCTCCAGTGTCGCTAAATAGCCTCTTGGGACTATCTCCAAACATAGCTCGCGAAGGTCCTCGGCTAACTCCTGAGGTAACTCTCCTGTCATGAGGGTGTTGACATGGCTCTTGCGGCTCAACGGGTCTGCTACTACGTTAGCCTTTCCTGGGTGATAATGCAATCTCATATCATAGTCCTTAATAAGCTCCAACCATCTCCTCTGTCTGAGATTTAACTCCTTCTGCGTGAAAATATACTTCAAACTCTTGTGATCCGTGTACACCTCACAATGGTTTCCGATGAGAAAATGTCTCCATGTCTTCAACGCATGCACCACGGCTGCTAACTCCAAATCATGCGTAGCATAATTCTTCTCATGGGGTTTAAGTTGTCGTGAAGCATATGACACAATTCTTCCTTCCTGCATAAGCACTGCTCCAAGTCATCGACGAGAAGCGTCGCAATATACTTCATAATCCTTGCGTTGATCTGGTAGAATCAACACTGGTGATGTAACCAATCGTTTCTTCAACTCTTGGAAACTAGCTTCACAATCCTCAGTCCAATTGAATTTGGTGTCCTTCTTCAATAGCTCAGTCATGGGCTTAGCGATCTTCGAGAAATTCTCGATGAACCTCCGGTAGTATCCTGCAAGTCCAAGAAAACTCCGGATTTCTCCAACTGACGTGGGTGATTCCCAACTTGTTACTGTGTCCACTTTGGCGGGGTCTACTGCTATTCCTTTTCCAGAAATAACATGTCCAAGGAATCCAACTTCCTTCAGCCAAAATTCACATTTGCTGAACTTGGCATATAACTGATGTTCTCTGAGCTTCTCAAGTACCAATCACAAATGCTCCTCATGCTCTTCCTCATTCTTGGAAAAGACTAAAATATCGTCAATGAACACCACGACGAACTTATCCAAAAACTCCATAAACACTTTGTTCATCAGGTTCATGAAATAGGCAGGTGCGTTAGTCAGACCAAATGACATAACGGTATACTCATACAATCCATATCTGTTGGTAAAAGCCGTCTTAGGTATATCCTGCTCTCGAATCTTTAACTGATGGTATCCTGATCGTAGATCGATCTTCGAAAATACTTTAGCTCCTTGTAGGCGGTCAAACAAATCATTGATCATCGGCAGTGGGTACTTGTTTTTGATGGTCACTTCATTCAATCCATGGTAATCAACAACCATCCTCAACGATCCATCTTTCTTCTCCACTAGAAGTACTGGTGATCCCCATGGTGACGAACTTGGGCGAATATAGCCTTTATCCAGTAACTCCTTGATCTGCTTCTTAATTTCCTCCAAATCTTTTGCGGGCATCCTGTACGGTCTCTTAGATATTGGCCCTGTGCCTGGCAAAAGTTCAATCAAGAACTCAATGTCTCTATCTGGTGGCATGCCTGGCAACTCTTCTGGAAATACATCCGGGTAATCCTTCACCACTGGTACTTCCTCCTGTACAACTCCTGATAAGGAATTCACCTGAGTCCTCTTCGGCATATGCCGGGATACATACTTGATCCTTTTTCCTTCTGGGGTGGTAAGCAAAATCGACTTACTGGCGCAATCGATGTTTCCTCCATACATCGATAGCCAATCCATTCCCAAAATCACATCCAAACCTTGCGACTCCAAAATTATTAGGTCTGAGGGGAAAACATGCCTACCAATGGCCAATGGCATCTGAAAACATCCTTGGCTTGCCATATACTCTGCTCCTGGCAAGGTTACTAGCATAGGTGTTCTGAGAACTTTGGTGGGCAACTTAAACTTATCCACAAATCCCCTTGATATGTATGAATGCGATTCACCAGTATCGAAAAGAACGATTGCAGTAAATGACCTAACCAAAAACTTACCTATTACTGCATCAGGCTATGCTTCAACCTCCTCCACGCTCACGTGGTTCACATGTCCTTTGTTGAACGGGTTCGGCTTCTTCCCAGAGCTTCCATTGCCATTTCCATTTTGGGCTTCAGGACAATCAGTTGCATAATGTCTAGTCTTCTGGCACTTGAAACAGGTAACGTGACTTAGATCCCTCTTGGCTGGGGTAGATGGGCTATTACGGTTCTGTCCGTTGGTTCCTCCATTCCCATTACCATTCTTGGAGCCATTATGGTTGTGCGAACTACCTCCTCCATGGGTATGCTGAAACTGTCCTCCCGGTTTCGGGGCAAATCGTGGTTTCTGCTGAGCTCCAGAGTTATACTTCCCTTGTCCATACTTTCTCTTACGGTTTTCAATCTGCTGTTGCTTTCCTTCAATCATGAGTGCTCTATCTACCAACTCCTGATAGTTGTTGAAGGTTGCTACCATCAACTGCATACTCAATTCATCATCCAGTCCTTCCAAAAATTTCTCCTGCTTGGCTGCATCTGTAGCAACGTCATCTGGTGCATAACGTGCTAACTTGCTGAAATCCTCCACATACTGGCCTACGGTGCGTCCTCCTTGGCGTAGGTTGCGAAACTCACGCTTCTTCATAGCCATAGCTCCTGCTGAAACATGAGCTGTACGGAAAGCTTGCTGAAACTGGTCCCATGTGACAGTGTCAATAGGGTGTGTGGCTGTGTAATTCTCCCACCATGATGCTGCGGGTCCATCAAGCTGATGTGCGGCAAAACGCACTCTTTCCGCATCTGTGCATCCTGCAGTGGTCAACTCCCTTCCAACTTTGCGAAGCCAATCATCTACAACAATTGGCTCGGTGCTACTGGAAAACACCGGCGAGTTTAGCCTCAAGAAACGGGCTAAGTGATCAACAGGTGGTGGTGGTGGTGGGTTGTTGTTGTTGTTGCCTTGGTTCTGCACTAACAATTGCATCAGGGCATTCTGTTGCTGAATCAACTGGGTGATCTCCGGTGGGAAAACAAATCCGGTGTCGCGTCTCGGAGGCATCTGATGGGTTAGAAAAGATGAGAGTTAAGAATAGAATGAGGTCTAGAGGGAAAACACTACCCATATGCTCATGAGACAAATACAATCAATATCACTCAATCAATTCAAACAAGGCATACAATCGATCTAACTAGCGTTACAAAGTGCTTGAACTATACTATTAAATGGGGGAAAAACTACTACTGATATGGTGGTCTATTAGAAATTCTGATCAGTTGAAGACTCCATGATGTCTGCTCCAGCTTCATCAACAAAGTCATCGTCACTTGGTTCCGAGTCGGTGTCGTCGATGATGATGTAGTTATCCGGACAAGCGCATTCGTCATCTTCTGCTTTTGGCACTGGATTTCCCATGAATACTCCAATCTTCTTCTCCAGGTCATCATTCTTCCCTACTAGTGCGACGATTTCCTCCAAATAATCCTCGCGTGTAGCCTTGAGTTCTTCCTCCAGCTCCTTGATCTTCGTCAATGCCTTCTTCAGTTCTTCCTTGTCTGAGCACATCTGGTTCTCCTGGCGACGAATGTGTTGGTTTTGCTCCTGGATGAAAGCTGCAATTGATCCATCCTTCTTGGTTCTGATCATCTCCCATTGCTCGTCTCGGCGTCCACAAATCTGATAAATTGCATCCTTAAGCTCCCTGTGGTAGACTTCTCCAATGCGTCCCATAGCGATGTGGGCGACCATGCCCTTCCCTAAACTCCAGGTTGGTGCTTTGAAAACCAATCTTATGGGTTCAGTAACTGGCACAAACGTCCTTCCTGGAATGTGAACTTGAATCTTCCAGCTCTCCTCTTCGGGTAATGTGGCGTTGTAGGTTCCGCTGATGCTTGGTATTCCTATGTTCAAGTACTTAGTGACTTCCTTCAAGTGTCGTCCAAAAGGCATGTCTTCATCTGGTTGCATGAACTTGCTCCTTGCATCCGCCATTCCTAAAAGAGTAGAAAGTGGAGAGGGGTCAGAAATGAGAAGAGACAAGTGTTCTAGGGCTTAAGCTTAATGGTCATGTCCTATAGTCAGCGTGTGCTCTGATACCACCTTTGTAGCGACCAGACCTCAAATAGTCTGTGCTGCTGTGCACCAGTGTCATCCCTGGATCAGTAATGCTGACACGCACAGTACAAATGGAGGATTTATAACAGAGTAGCAATCACACACTTATTACATCGAATATCTCCAAAGAGAATAAGTATGATAAATATGGCTTAAGGCCATCTAAGTACGATAACAGCGGAAGACTTGGAAGATAAGTGAGTCCATCAACTCCAACGGCATCACTGAGTATAAGACCATGACCTAAGGCACCTTACTCGTCGTCTAAAAAGTCTGCAACATGAAACGTTGCAGCCCGAAAACGGGTCAGCACATAGAATATGCTGGCAAAATAACACATAGAGAATAATGAACATAATAATGCTATACTACATGCATATTTGGCTGGTGGAAAGCTCTATGGTTAAAGTTTTGCGAAAAGCCAATTTTTCCCTACTGCAAAGGAATAAATTTTATTTAACTATCATGGTGGTTGTTGAACATTGAGATGGTTGACAGCATCTCAATCCCAATTAAAAGTCATCATTAACCCAAAAAAGTTAATTAAAGTAACATGGTGATGAGATTCACATGATAATCCAGGTACTAGATACTCAAGTTGTCCATAACCGGGGACACGGCTAACCATGATTAGTTTGTACACTCTGCAGAGGTTTGCGCACTTTTCCCCACAAGACTCGATCGCCTCCGCTTGATTCTCGCACTACATGATGTTTGAGAAACGGATGACCGAGACACAGTCTTTCATAAACAATCACTCTTTACTCCGGATGGACAGTTACACCTACTTTCCCCTACATCTGCTAGCCCACCTCTTCAAGAGATCATGTAACCTACTTAACTATGCTAGAGCCCATAATAGCTTGTGGCTGCACACGGAAGTTTCTAGCATGAATAATCTTATGATCCCTTTGAGCCTGGGTGGCGGTCCTTACACAAACAGACAACACTGGGTTCTCCAGGTGCCTCAATCCACCCAGATATGAGTTTTAGTTGCCACCTTAAGTAAACCATTATTAACAATCTCACATCTGTCATGAATTTCACTCAAACCCAATCCACGTCTACGAGCATAGCATGGCAATATAATAGCAACGTAGAAGTAACTCCCAAGGGTTTGATAAATAAAACAGGTAGTAGGTACTACCTCAACTACTTCCCAATACCCACTATTTAATTAGATCCTAACCATGCAATGTTTGAGGATTGATCTAATGCAATAAAAACTGGGTATGGAAAGGTATGATCAAAGTGTTACTTGCCTTGCTGATGATCCGCGAAACCTAGAGATTCGAAGTAACAAGCGGCGCACTCCGGGTACTCTATCGCAAACAAACAAGCAAACAATAAGTACTCATCTAATGCATAGGTAAAAATCGAATAAAAGATCCAACCAGAAAGTTCAACTTAAGAACTCCGGTTTGCAAAAAGAATCAACACGAACGAAGCAACGAAAGTCAAACGGCGAAAGAAACAAGCTTCGTTTACTAATCTGGATCTAGGTCAAATTTTACAGTAGCAAAAACTTGATTTGAGTAAGTTAAACGGGAAGAGAATTTCGAGACGAAACTCTAGGCGCTTGAATCGCCTGATTCCGACAAACGAGCGAAAAGTTAAACAGAAACGAAGATCCGATCAGAAATCGAGATCTGAAATAATCGCGGAAAAATCTGACGAAAAAAAGAAAACTGACGAACGGCTAAAGAACGGACGTTCGTTAACAGTGAAAATCCGACGAACACGTTCGTTAAAACGAGCGGGTCGGTGAACGTTCACTAAACAATAAAACAGAAGAAAATAAACCGATCTAGGGTTTTAGAAAAAACGAACGGTTTTTTTAAACCGGCAACGGCGTCGGATCGGTACCTCGTCGGAACGGAGCTCCGGCGGGGTCGGCTGGGCTCCGGCGGGAGCTCGGCGAGGGGCGGCAAGGACGGCAGGGTGCGGCGGGGCTTGGGGCGGCGAGGGGCGGCGAGGTGCGGGCTCCGGCGGCGGCGACGGGCGGCGAACTCGGGCGGCGGTGCTCGCGGCTCCGGCGGGGCTCGGCTTAGGCGGGGACGGGGTGAAGGGGGGGCGGCGGCGGGGTATTTATGAGGGGGGCTGCTTGGGGGAGGGGCAAGGCGGCGGCGGCGGCTCCCGTGCTCGGGGCGGACTCGGGCGGCGGCACTCGCGTACGCGCGGAGGAGACGGCGCGGCTGGGCCTCGGCCCGGTCGGGCGCGGCGCATTTTTTTTTAAACATTCCGCCGAAAAAATTCACAGAAAAATAAATAAAAATCCAAAAAAGATAAAACAAATTTTCCCCGTCTAGTTAAAATAATTAGAACAGGGTGAACTTTGTTTTTGACACAAAAATGCAGTTTTGAAAACGTGCAATTTTTTTAATGCAATTAAAATTGCAAAAATAATCCGGATAAAATCCAATATATGATTTTAATATTTTTCCTCCAATATTTCAATTGTTTTGGAGAAGTCATATTTTCTCCTCTCATTTATTTTAATGTGAAATATTTTTCCGGAGAGAAAATAATTAAAACCAAAATCCTCGTTTTATTATTTGATAAAATCAAATATGAAAAATCGAGAAAATCCCCAACTCTCTCCGAGGGTCCTTGAGTTGCTTAGGATTTATCGAGGATTTGTCAAAATGCAATAAAAATATGCTATGCATTGAATGATCTATGTATAACATTCCAAATTGAAAATTTGGGATGTTACAGAAAAATAATTGACCAGTACCACGTTGGCAAACATGAGCATGGGCCCCGGACACATCAAAAGTAGTGCATTAGTCTCCAAAAAGGGTTGACCATGTCCATGGCTACCATCCCGTGCTCCGTCATTCAGTGTGTGCTTCTCGTCGTTCTGCGAGTTGACCAGAAACATCGAAGTTAATACGTATTTTGTACTCTCTCCAAAAAGGGCCGACCATGTCCATGGCTACCATCCTGTGCTCCGTCATGAGTACGTGCACTATTCACGTGCCATCGAGGAGGAAAAATATTGCATAGTACTAGGTGCCATCATAGTGCACGACTCACTTATGCACTGCTTATCTCCATTTTCTTGCATGACACGTGCACCTTGATGCTAGATGTCCCGCGTGTTGTCAAAAGGATGAACAAAGCTCATGTAAAAAAAGAGTGGAAGAACATAGATTCTCGCCAACCGAGAAGGAGCAAGGAACCTCGTGGTGGAGCGTCTACACTCATAATATTTTACATTATTCAGCGATATAAAATCAACCAATCATCTCCATAGTAGACCGGAAGAGTACGAAACACGGCAGCCCAGTGTAGTTACATCATACTACATAGCTAACCTACGCTATCACCATATTTCTTGGCCTCTGTGCTACACCTAGCTCTAGTAATCCACCAGCCCGTATCGCTTCTCGCTCCTCGTCTCTCTCAAAGTGCGGCGGGCTGGCGTTTTTGCCGTCTATTGAGGTCGGTTAACTCATCACATGTTAGCGACCCTTGGGTGGGATAGTTTTTTTGGTGGGTTTGCGGCAACTTGCTCCAATTTAACCCTCATGTTTGGATACTTTAGGGCTATTTGAGCCCCAACTAGCCCAATCTAAATCTAACCCGTGGATCCAAACAGGGCCAAAGTTAGTCTCGGAAAGCGCATTAAGCCCTATATACATGGACAGATGGAGTACATGATACTAGCAAACGCTCACCAGTAGTAGTAGTTCATTGGTTGGTTTCAATTTTTGATTCAGCTATTGTGCTGCTACCGTCCAATATTCACGTGTGGTTGTTTCTAGAATAAAAAAAGGAGGTACTCCTACTTATGTTACTCCCACTATGGCTAGCCTAAGGTTAGTAGGTGACCTTGCGCTTGGCTCTTCGCCTCTTTCGGAAGTCGAACAATAATGATGGTACTACAGTATTACTTCTAGCAATCTGACACCAAATGAACTGCTGCACGTCCACCGCTTGTAAGCAAAAGTTTCTCCTCATGCTGCGAGCCACCGCGCACGCATTGGCGAGGGAGAAGGCGTAGTAAGCAAGCTTCTCGTCGTTCTGCGAGTTGACGGGACACATCAAAGTTATTTAGTATGCACTCTCCCCAAAAAAGGGCTGACCATGTCATGTCTTCCATCCCGTGCTCCCGTGTTGAGTACGTGCACTATTCACGTGCCATCAAAGAGAAAAAATATTGCGTAGCAGGTGCCATCGAAGTGCACGACTCACTTACGCACTGCTTATCTGATTACATCCATTGTCTTGCATGACACATGCACCTTGATGCTAGATGTCTCGCGCGTTGGCAAAAGGATGAACAAAGCTCACGTAAAACAAGAGAGTGGAAGAACATAGATTCCCGACGACCGAGAAGGAGCAAGGAACCTCGTGGTGGAGCGTCTGCAAGGAACCTTGCGCATTTTCCCCTGTTTTTTGCCGCATGCCCACCTATAAACAAATAAAAGAATATGAAATGTTCGGTAACCACTAGAGACGATACATCAGGATGCTAAGTTGAAGATATTTTATACTATTTTATATTGATAACCACCAAGCAGCCACACATGTACAGGACGCATGCAGCCACGCATGTACACACGCCAACGCACTAACTCATACACTTACGCGCACAGCATGGAGCACACAACGCACGTACACAACTCATGCATGCACACACACACGGCCGCAGAATGCACGTGAATAACACATGCATGCACACACACTCGGCTCCATGGAGGCGTGCGCCATCTGCGGCGACGTCCAGTTCGTCGTGCTACGGCGAAGCTCGCACACAACGGCGCCTACGCATCTCTTGCAACACCTCTTTGTTGTCGTTTCTCAATGACTAGCCGGAGACGAAGGCGACCGCAGCCTCGGCGTTAGAGCTAGCACCGATGGAAAAGCACGCACGCTGCACGCACACGAGCACATACGGAGTGCCCACGACGTGGTGCGTCCCCAATCGCCTCTACTCCTTCTGCGCACGTTGTCTATGAAGGCGGCTGCATGCCTAATGATGATGTGGGTGAGATCTTCTAGGACTCAGATGATGACGATACGGACTAGACGGCCGATGGCAGGAGGCACAAGATGCAGAGCAGGAGCTAGAGCCGTGGACCCATGGTGGCAAGGCGATGTGGTTCTCCGGGGTGCTGATCCGGCATGGTGATTGTTAGAAGGTAGAGAGGGATTTGATGGAATATTTGATTATATTGCTTGAGCCTCGTGGCCATATATATATATATATATATATATATATATATATATATATATATGTCACCCTGGGTGAGGAATAGTTATTCTTCACCCACCTCTACTTTAACATCTATGCACCGTAATTTTACGTTTCGTAAATTTTGTCTTATTTTAGACATAAAAAGAGAACGTAAGAAAACCTATAATCGTCGTAATATATTTTTTATGTTACGTAAAATTACAAATGTAAAAACATAGTGTAAAATGTACATAAAATACAATTTTTGACCTATATTATTTTTGTTATGCCAAATTTTATGTAGTAAATCAATATGAATGTAACTATTTGTATTTTAAATGTATTTTATTTATAAAATGATCGTAAGATTACCTTGGGTGAAAAATAACTTATTTTGCACCCTGGGTGATGAATAGTAACACTATATATATAGATAGTACATGGTCATCTTGGAGTATATAGCAAGTCAGAATATTTCCTACTCTATCCTATATTTCTGATCTAACAATGATAGTCAACAGTGATCAAGAGTGGTTCACGCGAGAGCAGGACTCCATGCAGGAGCGCATTGACACCAAGCATGTCATGTAGGAGCACGTCGGCCGTAGCAGACAGCGAGCACAAGAAAAATATGAGCATGTCAAGGGCGATGAAGGGGTTGGCCGGTGCTCCAATGTCCGTATGTCCTTGTGTGTGCGCGTGCATTCCGCCGGTGCTCTAAGGCCAAAGCCGTCGTCGCTTTCCTTCGTCTCCATTTAGTTGTCGAGCAACGATGACAAAAAGATGCTACAAGAGTTGGCACAACAGGGGGCTGTTTTGGACATGCTTGCCCGTAGCACGATGAACGGGACAGTGAAGGCCATGATGGTGGGTGCCTGCCTTCTCGTGCAATCAGCTGCTGCTGCAGCGTCATGCGGAGAGGTCTCCTCGCTTGCTGGCTACTGCTGCTGTGTGTGGTGGCTGTGGTGGTGCTGCATGATGGGTCAAGCAGAGCAGGGCACGCGACCGGCTATGTGGTGCGGCCATCCGGCATGCATACGCAGCCCCCTTCCACCTAGCCGCAGATGGCGCACAAGAAGGCAGGCACATGTATCCATGTGTTGTGTGCGGACGTGGTGTGCGCTGTGTGTGCATGCATGTGCATTATTTAAAAAGAAAATATAAGAAGGCAGGCACATGTATCCATGTGTTGTGTGCGGACGTGGTGTGCGCTGTGTGTGCATGCATGTGCATTATTTAAAAAGAAAATATATGTACATTAGCATTCAAGTGTATTGATTCAAATAGTTAGCCTACTACTACGTGATCACCAAGCCGGAGATTCCGGATTCTGCGCGCATAGTCCTTGTTTTCTTACATGTTTATTTATTTCATCAGCTGACAGGTGGGAACCATGAGACAGGCAGGACGTAGTAATGACAATGCAATAGTAGGTTCCACGTATAAAAATTTGACCAGTGAACTGGACAAAATAAGGAGCTCTACGGCGAACGAGTGACCATATAATTATTGTAACTCGTATTCAATGATTGTATTGAGCGTATTCTGAAGTCCAATGACCGTATCGTGCTTCGACCTCAACTTCAGTGACCATCAGTGTATTTATATCTACACTTACAAAAAGCAGAGTTGGTGATGATGGTGTGCCTACCATCCTGCAATATAGGTCGTCCGATCTATATCTAACGGATAGGAAGGAAACTATGACAATTTACCCGCGCTCCTCTCCACATTTGCAGATAAGGCCTTCCCTCGTTCATCCTTTTCTCCCACAAGATCTTGACATTCCATGCAACGCACGGGAATCTTGCTAGTCTCTAGGAAAATTATGTGGGGGTGTCTCCAATAGTGTTCCTCGGCTCGCACCTAGCATCACGGTGGTCAAACATGGAGTCATTCATCTGGTACACGTGGCATCTCAGATCTGGACACAAGGTGACGTACACCGTCAAGGTCCACGGTCAAGGGGGTCAGGGCGGACGCGACTGAGGGAGTCCTAGATTAGGGGGTCCCCGGGCGTCCGGGCTATGTGACATGGGCCAGACTGATGGGCCATGAAGATACAAGATAGAAGGCCTTCCCCCATGTCCGGATGGGACTCTCCTTTGCGTGGATGGCAAGCTTGGCGTTCGGATAAGAAGTTTCCTTTCTCTGTAAACCAACTCCGTACAACCCTAGGCCCCTCTGGTGTCTATATAAACCGGAGGGTTTAGTCCGTAGAGGCAATCATAATCATACATGCTAGACATCTAGGGTTTAGCCATTACGATCTCGAGGTAGATCAACTCTTGTAACCCTTATACTCATCAAAGTCAATCAAGTAGGAAGTAGGGTACTACCTCCATTAAGAGGCCCCGGACATGGGTAAACATCATGTCCCCTGTCTCCTGTTACCTTCGATCCTCAGACGCACAGTTCGGGACCCCCTACCCGAGATCGGCCGGTTTTGATACCGACATTGGTGCTTTCATTGAGAGTTCCACTATGCTATCGACAGAAGGTTCGATGGCTCGATCGATCATCTACAATGATGTTGTTTCGGGGGAGACTTCCCCGGCCAAATTTTCGTATTTGGCGGCTTCGCACTGCGTGCCAACTCGATTGGCCACCTTCAACAGATCGACAGGTACGCCCCTGGTCATCAGATCAGTTTCGGGAACCTAAATTATGTCACTGATATCCGAGGAGACTTGATGATGCGGAGTATCCTACGATCATCCCGATGTGCACTACGACTACTCCCCAAGATCCAAGTGCCCACATGGTTATACCTTGAGCATACGCCATTGGACCTAAGGTGAATTCGCTCCTTTCTGAATCTTCCCTTTCCGCATGTAAGACATGGATGCCACTTCAAGCGCGGACCTTGTGCATACTCAGCTACACCCAAGGAGACCATGGAGAGCCCAAGGACCAAGGCCAAGTGTGCGCGGTTGCGAAGGAAGGAGAAGGAAGAAGAGCCAGCTACTACAGTGCCCGGACATCCGGCCCGAACCCGTACATCTAGCCCGACCCCCGAAAATCTGACCCCTTCCTATCTAGAGAGCTCTGGAAGCGACCCCGACAGCCCGGACATCCGGCTCCTCCCGAAGCCCCGGACATCCGGCCCCTTCGCCCGGAAATCTGGCCCCTCATCATAGAATGCAACGAAGCCAGCCAAGTCCATCCCGGATATCCGGCCAGAGGCCCGGACATCTGGCTCTTCGTGAGCCGCCGGACATCCGGCCCCCAACCCGGGCATCCGGCACCTGCCTGTGCGCAGAGATCGGGCCAAGGGCCCATGTATCCCCCCTCTCACTTACCTCGTCGTGGGCTAACACTATATATAGAACCCCTCCTCCTCCTAGTTAGTCTTAGCGTTGTCAGAGCTCATATGTGAGAAAGAGCCTCGCTCATCCATACCGGATCTACTCCACCGCGAGGGACCGACACCTCTTCGGAGAAGATCCACTTTGGATTCAAGACCCCTAACGGGAAGAACTGAAGACCTCCTCACGGAGAAGAACCGGTTACCCTATGTATCGTCTCTTGTTGGATTTGGACCGTGTGATCTCTATGTGTACTCAGATCTAGCATATGTATGACCTAATCTTGTTGGTTTGAGTGATTCTCTCTAGTTTTCCCTCGTGTTTCCACTCGTGTTCTTCGTGTTCCTCGTTGGGATCCGCTCCTTTCGTGAAAGATCGGCCGTATATGGTTCCACCCTACATCCTCTTGCATCAGAGCAAGGTTGATCATGAATTTGGAGCCCCTACCCTTTGTTTCTAGCCTAATTTTATTGATTTCGTCCTAAATTTGAAAATCCCCACCAAAAATAGCCCCCAATTTTTTTTGTGATTTGTTGGTTTGATGATGTTTTGTTGATTTTGATCCATGGATTTACTTGGTTTCAAGTGGATCTAGCATCTCCCCAAGTTTCCCCACCTTCCATCCACGAAATCTCATCAATTTTGCCCCCTAAATCATCAATTTCCGCCCCAAATTGAGTTTCGAAGTCCAAATCCTGATCTGGAATCGTCGGGCCGGACATCCGGGCCCTAAGCCGGACGTCTGGCTCTTGGAGCACAAAATCCGCACGGTTCTGGACATCAGCCCCCGGATATCCGGCTCCCACCCCCGAATTTCCGACCCCTGGGAATTCAGCCTCCCGTGTTTCACCGTTTTACGCATAACTTTCACATCCGGAGTCCGATTTTCGCGTTCTTTAGCTCGTTGAGTAGATATTGACATCCTCTATCCCTCTAGATAGGTTTAAACACCATTTGAATCCATCAATTTTTTGGCACTTTGGCATCTTTGCCTAGGGCTCCCACCATATTATCCGCATAACCACCACCGACTTCCGCAACCTAACTCATTTTGTATCATATAGCATTAGTTGTTGCTTGAGGAGTGATTCGAGTCTCCTAAGGTGTTTCAACTACTTAGGGATGATTGCTTCTTCATCAACCACCACCATAACTTACGCATAGGCTTACCCACCATACACTTCCACCACCCCAACTTAACCCAATTTTGTTTGTGTTGTGAGTTGTGTCTCCTAAGGTGTTTCGGCTACTTAGGGACGTGCTTTCAACTTCGACTCCGTGCATAGTCCATCATACCCTTCCACCAATACTTCCGCAACCACCACCGCATTCCCGCTACCACCATTTGACATTTGACATTTGAGATTTTGAGTTCGCAGTTTTTCCGTTTCCTAAGGTGTTTCGGCTAATTAGGAACGGTTCTACATCAAAAACACCGCCACTCATCATCGCCACGAGGTCGTCATCAACTTTGACCACTTCACCATCATCCGTCCTTGGCCTACAAACGAGAAACCCTCGATGGTAACCTCGACGACACCATTGTATGTTACCCTTGCCATTGCATTGATAACCCCTAGCCCATTTTGCGTCACTTGCCTATCGAGACTAGCCATTTGAGTATTGCCGGCAACGTTACTTGTGCACATTAGTGATCTACACCTTCCATTGCATACATACCATATCATATTGGTATCATATCATCCCTTGTGCCACAAGTTTGTTCCCGCATATACACAATTGCTATCTTGGTTTGTGCATTTCGCAAAGTGGCCATACAAAAAAAAGAGAGAAAAGAAGCTTGTAAGCAAGTGCCATCTCATCATGCCACATTGCATATAAGATCATCTCGGATCATCTTGAGAGACACACCGGGAACCATATATACATAGCATAATTGGGATCAAAGTCGTTGCATTTTTGTCTCCTATAGGTTGTGCACAAGTGTCGTATCCGCCTATTGAGAAATCATGCTAGCGTCTCTCTAGAGTTGTGCAACAAGAGCATTTTCCGTGGATTCCAAATTTTGAGCTCATTCCTTGGTTGCATGACCCCATTTATCTATCCGTGTGTGCGTTTCCGTGTGCCACATATTGCTATTGGTCGACTTGTTTCACTTGCGAATTTGTGTACATTTTTCAACATTATTGACTCTTGCTAACATTTTCCATCATATTTTTGTGCCACTATCCTCACCGAGCTCCACCATAAGCCTTACTTGTGTAGGTGTGAGAAATTGACGAGATCGGTACCAATTGTGCTATTTGCTTGTTACATTATTGAGTGATCTACAACGGTCAAGGTCAAGGTACATTTGGTATAGTTCTCTCCTTTCTTCCACTCATATTTGCTCAAGTCTTGTGATGGATAGGCAAGGCGTACAAATGAGAAACCCTATTTGGTAACCTCGACGACACCATTGTATGTTACCCTTCCCATTGCATTGATAACCCCTAGCCCATTTTGCGTCACTTGCCTATCGAGACTAGCCATTTGAGTATTGCCGGCAACGTTACTTGTGCACATTAGTGATCTACACCTTCCATTGCATACATACCATATCATATTGGTATCATATCATCCCTTGTGCCACAAGTTTGTTCCCGCATATACACAATTGCTATCTTGGTTTGTGCATTTCGCAAAGTGGCCATACAAAAAAAACAGAGCAAAGAAGCTTGTAAGCAAGTGCCATCTCATCATGCCACATTGCATATAAGATCATCTCGGATCATCTTGAGAGACACAACGGGAACCATATATACATAGCATAATTGGGATAGAAGTCATTGCATTTTTGTCTCCTATAGGTTGTGCACAAGTGTCGTATCCGCCTATTGAGAAATCATGCTAGCGTCTCTCTAGAGTTGTGCAACAAGAGTATTTTCCGTGGATTCTACATTTTGAGCTCATTCCTTGGTTGCATGACCCCATTTATCTATCCGTGTGTGTGTTTCCGTGTGCCACATATTGCTATTGGTCTACTTGTTTCACTTGCGAATTTGTGAATCTCTTTCAACATTATTGACTCTTGCTAACATTTTCCATCATATTTTTGTGCCACTATCCTCACCGAGCTCCACCATAAGCCTTACTTGTGTAGGTGTGAGAAATTGACGAGATCGGTACCAATTGTGCTATTTGCTTGTTACATTATTGAGTGATCTACAACGGACAAGGTCAAGGTACATTTGGTATAGTTCTCTCCTTTCTTCCACTCATATTTGCTCAAGTCTTGTGATGGATAGGCAAGGCATTTCATCTCCGGTCTTCGACAACAATGACTGCGCGAACAACTACATCACCAAATCGTCAATCTTCGATCTACAACGACAAATGCAAGGCGCACAATCAAGATTGCGAGAGTGCATCGACAACCTCGCCATCGACATACGACACTCCGAGCTACGTACAAGAGACTACTTCGACAACAAGCTTTTCTGTCAAAAGGAGGAGAATGATGCAAGGATGGAGGAGATTTGGGCTTTGGTCAAGTCTACTTCCCCTTCGTCGTCTTCAAGGCGGCGGCGAGCAAGTCGATCATCTTCAGAGCGCCCATGCGATGCAATCGCAAGTCGTCCACGTCCACATCTACATGGCGACCATCATCACATTCGTGATCCACATCGTCTTGAAGGGCAAGTCACCTCCAAGCAACATGTGCACGACGACAGCGAACGACATCTACAATGAGCTCAAGGATGACAATGACACCATCATCATGAAGATGCTCGCCATGCGCAAACGCACAAGTCCCAACAAACCCTACTTCACGCCAAGGCCAAGCTTCATGAGCAAAAGAGAAGACCGCGAGACAAGCACCACCAAGAGGACGCTACGGCTAATACCACCACCACTTCGGCATCTTCGCCAAGTGCTATCAAGGCATCTTCGCCTTTGGACATACGACATCTTCGCCTACTTCCCATGAGTTCACCTACAGCGACATCTTCAACAACAAGGCAACCACCTACGAGCGAGGGCGACAATTCCATCTTCGGAAGCCCCTCAAGGAAGATGGCCGAGCATGGGAATTTCCCTTCGGTCATGGAGACAAGATACAAGGTGCCACATCATATGGACCTCCAACAACAAGACAGCGAAAAGAAGGTCGAGCTAGGGCCATCCCCTTCGACTACAGCGACGAGCATGAACCTCTTTAACAACATCAAGACGGCGCCCATATTGGACTCATACTCCGAGTCAAGCTACGAGACCACAAGAGAGTTTATCTTTGGTCTCGGAGGAGAGTGATGTTTTGCCACATCCAACGGCATTCATCTTTGGAGACGTTTGCGCCTAAACCTCTCCGACACCCACATATGAAGAGATGCCTCAATTGCCATGTGAGGAGAGCCACCCCACCATGAGTGATATGAGTGACTCCACCATATGTGGCATTGAGTGCATTTCCTATGAGAGGATGAGTGTGACCACCACTAGCCACACACATGAGAGCATGCCACACATCATATGCACTACTGGAGGATGCTGCTAACGCGACACTACGATCAGAGATCCTTCGAGGAACTGTGTGCGATGCAATAATCGCAAATGGTGCAATATGAAAACTGTCATAAATGTATAAAACGTTTGCGATGACGGATGCATCAAACACGGTTCAGGTTTTAGTTGCGTGTGCGATGAAGGGCATATGGTTCAGTTCAATTAACTGTTTGCGATAAGGAGGAACAAAAGAAACGGGCAGCCAGATGAAGGTGTGTGCGAGACACAGTATACGGTTCACTTGGATGAACTGTTTGTGATTAGGCAACAGAAAAGAAACGGTCAGCCAGATCAAGGTGTGTGCGATATACAACATACGGTTCACTCAGATGAACTGTTTGTGATTAGGCAACACAAAAGAAACGGTCAACCAGATCAAGGTGTGTGCGATATACGCACGCGGTTCACTCGGCCCTTGTCGTCAGTGTGTGACCTCTGTGGCAACCGTTCGCTCCCCAGGCGCCTCTTCGTGTACCGTGGCAACCGTCCACCGCCTCTTCGCCTTTCCCTCTCGATTTGGAACTGCTGTCGCATGCTCTTCCTCCCTCCTCCATTCGCCTTCACCCTTCCTTCTGCCAATGTTCGATCATCTTCTCCATGGAGGGAACAGGCCGGAAACGACCCCGTTATTCTTGCCCCGATCTGAATGATGATGCGGTGCAGAAACCCATTGATCGGTGCGACGTCATCACCTCGGCTAGCATGGCAGGTTCGTTCAAGACCATTCTTGACTCAACTAATAACATCATTACAAGGAACCCAAGGGTCCAGGAGCGGTTTGATCTCCCCTATCTTCTTCGCCGTGACCCTGCTAACTGGCACGGGGACGAGGGAAGCCTCGCCTTGTGCAAGTTGATGCCGCTTGATAATGATACGTATCATGTTAAGATGCCATCGCTTGAGGGCAAGGCTGGGGCAGGCGCAAATGGAGATTGGGTTGTTTACATTGGGTACAACTGCGAGTGGGAACTTGTGAATGTGTACACTCGTCACCGGGTTCCACTTCCAAAAATCTCAGACGACTGCCCAGAGGTTGAGTACATCGGTATTCTACGTGAGTTCAAATACGATCATGGTGACTGTCATCTATGGAAGATAGCAATTTGTCGAGTTCCCAACCTCTATTGAGATTACTCGAACTATGAAGTTATCGCTATCTTCGACAAGCTTGTTGCCTTCCTTACTTCCATGCCTCGATGGATATTGCTCAAAATCAATTTCTGTACATGGATGAGTACTGTGATGCAATTCAATATGAGGGTCTTGTGGTTGCTACCTCCACTCGTGGCACTGTTTTTGCATGGAATCATCATGCTTTCGGTACATTTTTCTTCCATCGTAATTATAATTGCTTCATCCACATGCATGCGGGTTAGCTAGTTTCCCATTAATAATTAATTAACCTTCTTGTGTTTCCAAGGTCCTATGAACATTCCACCACCTATACTTTTAAATTTTTATAACCAAGGGGGAGATGACGATGCTGATGATCACGAGCATGAGGACGAGCTCAACCCATATACTCAGTGGCACCTGGCAACTTATTCCGATAGATCACCTCTTCTTCTTGTCTGTATACAGGGCATTATTGATGTTACTAAGGAAGCATGTGTTGTCTCGCATGGTCGCACTCTCCGGACCTATTCCAACATCTGTTGCTGGGTATTCGGGATGGATACTAGTGTGCTAGCGCCAACACCTTCTCCCTGGTTCAGTATTGAAAGTCTTGGAGGAAACTCGATCTTCCTTGGACAAAACTATCCAATGATGGTGGAAGGCGACCCAGCTGCTGTTGACGCAACATTACCACCATTTATGAGAAGCAATTGTATCTATACCTCGGACATCGCTATGCTTCCCTACCGTCCCAATATGGGTCCTGACATAGGCCGCTTCAGCCTGGATGATCAGTCCTGCGTTGGTCTCGAGATTGACAGTAGCTGGCCCTTCCCAGAGAATCACCTCTGTTCAAAGCAAGCGTTTCCAACGCCGACGAGTGGTTGAGCTGAAGTTCATTTCATCGCTTTGTTATTTGTTGTGTGAGAACAACTTTACTAGAAGGTTTTGTTGGAAATGATCTATAATCCAACGTGTATCCTCGTTGTCGTTGTGGGCTGATGACTTGTTGTATGTAATCAATGGTACATTTGCATATGCGTCCATCAACTCACGCCTGCTAGTGGTGTCCATATGAACAGTGCTAGTGATTTTAGTTGCAAAAATTAGATAGTGCTAGTGATTTTTAGCTGCATATTTTGACAAATCGCAGTGTTACAAGGTTCACAAATGGCAACGTTACTAGATAAACAAATGTCTCTTTCCAGTTTGACAAATGGCAACATACCCAAAATAATAGATATGAAAATCTTACCCAATTGTGTGTACGTGGTTGCACACGGGTCATGCAAAACAACCGTTTGCGTTGAAGGGATGCAGAAATCCTGCTCGGCACATTTTCCCTTGGCTTCCTGGGGAACTGTCGGTTTGCATCCGGGTGTTCTAACTAAAATGTTTGTGATGAGTGTTTTATATTTAAAAACCATTGACGTTTTTTTCAAAAGAAAATCGTTTGATAAGTCTGTACATTAAGAGAGAAAAACGCAAGTTCGTTCAAACCATATCTTTCATTCAGTCACACTGTGAATTTATATTCATATGATCGAAAATTCGAGATACAGTATTAAACCCCAAAAAAACTATTTCTGGCGGCGGCGGAGGCGGCGTGCCGCGCCGTCGTTGTCGTTGTCGTCCTCTGGGACGCCGTTGTTGAAGTCTTCAAGGCAGCATAAAATGTTATTCGCTTGTAAATCAAACATCATATCGTCACGCGATCGATGGGCGGGGCGCGGGAGGACGGCAACTAGCGCCGCTGAGAGGTGGCGGTCGACGACAGCGTCCCATGCCGCTTAGGGGGGCACGCAGACGGGCACGAGCATGGGCGCGGCGGGTGCAACCAAACGCACGGGGGCCAGCGCCACGGTGGGTGGAGGGGCGCGCATGGGCACGGGCACTGGCGCTGGCATATACACGAGGTCGCGCAGGTCCGCAGAGACCTCGATGATGCCCGCGGCTTCCAGCTATGCGATAGTGCTCGGCGACCAGCCCGTCAATGCTACGGGGATGGTCGCTGGCGCCGGTGTGGGGATGGGAGCAGGGACGGGAGCGGGGGCAGCAACCGCCGCGACCAGCTCATTCTGGGCCATGTCCATGAGGCCCCATTCCTCCTTATTTTCTATCTCCTCTGGCTCGGAGTCGACTTCACCAAACTTGAAGACTAGTGGCAGATGATCGTTCTGCGGCATGGCGTTGGTGGAGGTCTGCGGCTGCTGGAGGGAGGGGAATGGGAGGCGAACAGTAAGACCGCCCGTATTAAACAGTGGCTCAGGCGCCATTAATGGGGAGGAAGGCGGGCAGCCATGGAAGTCAAAGGGCTCGCTTCCCAGTGAACCTGCGCAGCGTACAGCTCGCACGCTTCCCGGTGAGCCTACGCATTGGAGGATAGCTTCCACGCCTCTCGGTCAACCTGCGCACCGGGCTGCGCTTGCACGCCTCCCATTCAGTCAAGGTCAAGCAGCTGTCCGCACGGCACCTCCTATAGCCATTAACACTAAAACACGTGGTGTCACGTGAATGGTTAAAAGAATGCACACGGTTTGAATTATACAAACATTTGAGATATTAAACTGGCAGCTATTTTTTCAAAATGCCTTTGTTGGCTGTCATTATTCGAGGGCGTCTTCTCTCAAAATGGACACGAAAAATGCCACAGCATGTCGGGTGCCATTCCATGATAGCATGCCAAGTTTCATGACAGGTGGGAACCATGAGACAGGCAGGACGTAGTAATGACAATGCAATAGTAGGTTCCATGTATAAAAATTTGACCAGTCAACTGGACAACATACGGAGCTCTACGGCGAGCGAGTGACCATATAATTATTGTAACTCGTATTCAATGATTGTATTGAGCGTATTCTGAAGTCCAATGACCGTATCGTGCTTCGACCTCAACTTCAGTGACCATCAGTGTATTTATCTCTACACTTATAAAAAGCAGAGTGGGTGATGATGGTGTGCCTACCATCCTGCAATATAGGCCGTCCGATCTATATCTAACGGATAGGAAGGAAACTATGACAATTTACCCGCGCTCCTCTCCACATTTGCAGATAAGGCCTTCCCTCGTTCATCCTTTTCTCCCACAAGGTCTTGATATTCCATGCAACGCACGGGAATCTTGCTAGTCTCTAGGAAAGTTATGTGGGGGTGTCTCCAGCAGTGTTCCTCGGCTCGCACCTAGCATCACGGTGGTCGAACATGGAGTCATTCATCTTGTACACGTGACATCTCACATCTGGACACAAGGTGATGTACACTGTGAAGGTCCAAGTTCAAGGAGGTCATGGTGGACGTGACTGAGGGACTCCTGGATTAGGGGGTCCCCGGGCGTCCGGGCTATGTGACATGGGCCAGACTGATGGGCCATGAAGATACAAGATAGAAGGCCTTCCCCCGTGTCCGGATGGGACTCTCCTTTGCGTGGATGGCAAGCCTGGTGTTCGGATAAGAAGTTTCCTTTCTCAGTAAACCAACTCCGTACAACCCTAGGCCCCTCCGGTGTCTATATAAACCGGAGGGTTTAGTCCGTAGAGGCAATCATAATCATACATGCTAGACATCTAGGGTTTAGCCATTACGATCTCGAGGTAGATCAACTCTTGTAACCCTTATACTCATCAAAGTCAATTAAGTAGGAAGTAGGGTACTACCTCCATTAAGAGGCCCTGGACATGGGTAAACATCATGTCCCCTATCTCGTGTTACCTTCGATCCTCAGACGCACAGTTCGGGACCCCCTACCCGAGATCGGCCGGTTTTGACACCGACATTGGTGCTTTCATTGAGAGTTCCACTGTGCTGTCGACAGAAGGTTTGATGGCTCGATCGATCATCTACAATGATGCTGTTTCGGGGGAGACTTTCCTCCCCGGCCAAATTTTCGTATTTGGCGGCTTCGCACTGCGTGCCAACTCGATTGGCCACCTTCAACAGATCGACAGGTACGCCCCTGGTCATCAGATCAGTTTCGGGAACCTAAATTATGTTGCTGATATCCGAGGAGACTTGATGATACGGAGTATCCTACGATCATCCCGATGTGCACTACGACTACTCCCCAAGACCCAAGTGCCCACATGTTGATACCTTGTGCATACGCCATTGGACCTAAGGTGAATTCGCACCTTTCCGAATCTTCCCTTTCCACATGTAAGACATGGATGCTACTTCAAGTGCGGACCTTGTGCATACTCAGCTACACCCAAGGAGACCATGGAGAGCCCAAGGACCAAGGCCAAGTGTGCGCGGTTGTGAAGGAAGGAGAAGGAAGAAGAGCCAGCTACTACAGTGCCCGGACATCCGGCCGAGCCCGTACATCTAGCCCGACCCCCAGAAATCCGGCCCCTTCCTATCTAGAGAGCTCTGGAAGTGGCCCCGACAGCCCGGACATCCGGCACCATGCCCCGGATATCCGGCTCCTCCCGAGGCCCCAGACATCCGGCCCCTTCGCCCGGAAATCTGGCCCCTCATCACAGAATGCAACGAAGCCAGCCAAGTCCATCCCGGACATACGGCCAGAGGCCCGGACATCTGGCTCTTCGTGAGCCGCCGGACATCCGGCCCCCAACCTGGGCATCCGGCACCTGCCTGTGCGCAGAGATCGGGCCAAGGGCCCATGTATCCCCCCTCTCACTTACCTCGTCGTGGGCTAACACTATATATAGAACCCCTCCTCCTCCTAGTTAGTCTTAGCGTTGTCAGAGCTCATATGTGAGAAAGAGCCTCGCTCATCCATACCGGATCTACTCCACCGCGAGGGACCGACACCTCTTCGGAGAAGATCCACTTTGGATTCAAGACCCCTAACGGGAAGAACTGAAGACCTCCTCACGGAGAAGAACCGGTTACCCTATGTATCGTCTCTTGTTGGATTTGGACCGTGTGATCTCTATGTGTACTCAGATCTAGCATATGTATGACCTAATCTTGTTGGTTTGAGTGATTCTCTCTAGTTTTCCCTCGTGTTTCCACTCGTGTTCTTCGTGTTCCTCGTTGGGATCCGCTCCTTTCGTGAAAGATCGGCCGTATATGGTTCCACCCTACATCCTCTTGCATCAGAGCAAGGTTGATCATGAATTTGGAGCCCCTACCCTTTGTTTCTAGCCTAATTTTATTGATTTCGTCCTAAATTTGAAAATCCCCACCAAAAATAGCCCCCAATTTTTTTTGTGATTTGTTGGTTTGATGATGTTTTGTTGATTTTGATCCATGGATTTACTTGGTTTCAAGTGGATCTAGCATCTCCCCAAGTTTCCCCACCTTCCATCCACGAAATCTCATCAATTTTGCCCCCTAAATCATCAATTTCCGCCCCAAATTGAGTTTCGAAGTCCAAATCCTGATCTGGAATCGTCGGGCCGGACATCCGGGCCCTAAGCCGGACGTCTGGCTCTTGGAGCACAAAATCCGCACGGTTCTGGACATCAGCCCCCGGATATCCGGCTCCCACCCCCGAATTTCCGACCCCTGGGAATTCAGCCTCCCGTGTTTCACCGTTTTACGCATAACTTTCACATCCGGAGTCCGATTTTCGCGTTCTTTAGCTCGTTGAGTAGATATTGACATCCTCTATCCCTCTAGATAGGTTTAAACACCATTTGAATCCATCAATTTTTTGGCACTTTGGCATCTTTGCCTAGGGCTCCCACCATATTATCCGCATAACCACCACCGACTTCCGCAACCTAACTCATTTTGTATCATATAGCATTAGTTGTTGCTTGAGGAGTGATTCGAGTCTCCTAAGGTGTTTCAACTACTTAGGGATGATTGCTTCTTCATCAACCACCACCATAACTTACGCATAGGCTTACCCACCATACACTTCCACCACCCCAACTTAACCCAATTTTGTTTGTGTTGTGAGTTGTGTCTCCTAAGGTGTTTCGGCTACTTAGGGACGTGCTTTCAACTTCGACTCCGTGCATAGTCCATCATACCCTTCCACCAATACTTCCGCAACCACCACCGCATTCCCGCTACCACCATTTGACATTTGACATTTGAGATTTTGAGTTCGCAGTTTTTCCGTTTCCTAAGGTGTTTCGGCTAATTAGGAACGGTTCTACATCAAAAACACCGCCACTCATCATCGCCACGAGGTCGTCATCAACTTTGACCACTTCACCATCATCCGTCCTTGGCCTACAAACGAGAAACCCTCGATGGTAACCTCGACGACACCATTGTATGTTACCCTTGCCATTGCATTGATAACCCCTAGCCCATTTTGCGTCACTTGCCTATCGAGACTAGCCATTTGAGTATTGCCGGCAACGTTACTTGTGCACATTAGTGATCTACACCTTCCATTGCATACATACCATATCATATTGGTATCATATCATCCCTTGTGCCACAAGTTTGTTCCCGCATATACACAATTGCTATCTTGGTTTGTGCATTTCGCAAAGTGGCCATACAAAAAAAAGAGAGAAAAGAAGCTTGTAAGCAAGTGCCATCTCATCATGCCACATTGCATATAAGATCATCTCGGATCATCTTGAGAGACACACCGGGAACCATATATACATAGCATAATTGGGATCAAAGTCGTTGCATTTTTGTCTCCTATAGGTTGTGCACAAGTGTCGTATCCGCCTATTGAGAAATCATGCTAGCGTCTCTCTAGAGTTGTGCAACAAGAGCATTTTCCGTGGATTCCAAATTTTGAGCTCATTCCTTGGTTGCATGACCCCATTTATCTATCCGTGTGTGCGTTTCCGTGTGCCACATATTGCTATTGGTCGACTTGTTTCACTTGCGAATTTGTGAATCTCTTTCAACATTATTGACTCTTGCTAACATTTTCCATCATATTTTTGTGCCACTATCCTCACCGAGCTCCACCATAAGCCTTACTTGTGTAGGTGTGAGAAATTGACGAGATTGGTACCAATTGTGCTATTTCCTTGTTACATTATTGAGTGATCTACAACGGTCAAGGTCAAGGTACATTTGGTATAGTTCTCTCCTTTCTTCCACTCATATTTGCTCAAGTCTTGTGATGGATAGGCAAGGCATTTCATCTCCGGTCTTTGACAACAACGACGGCGCGAACAACTACATCACCAAATCGTCAATCTTCGATCTACAACGACAAATGCAAGGCGCACAATCAAGATTGCGAGAGCGCATCGACAACCTCGCCATCGACATACGACACTCTGAGCTACGTACAAGAGACTACTTCGACAACAAGCTTTTCTGTCAAAAGGAGGAGAATGATGCAAGGATGGAGAAGATTTGGGCTTTGGTGAAGTCTACTTCCCCTTCGTCATCTTCAAGGCGGCGGCGAGCAAGTCGATCATCTTCAGAGCGCCCATGCGATGCAATCGCAAGTCGTCCACGTCCACATCCACATGGCGACCATCATCACATTCGTGATCCACATCGTCTTGAAGGGCAAGTCACCTGCAAGCAACATGTGCACGACGACGGCGAACGACATCTACAATGAGCTCAAGGACGACAACGATACCATCATCATGAAGATGCTCGCCATGCGCAAACTCACAAGTCCCAACAAGCCCTACTTCATGCCAAGGCCAAGCTTCATGAGCAAAAGAGAAGACCGCGAGACAAGCACCACCAAGAGGACGCTACGGCTAATACCACCACCACTTCGGCATCTTTGCCAAGTGCTATCAAGGCATCTTGGCCTTTGGACATACGACATCTTCGCCTACTTCCCATGAGTTCGCCTACAGCGACATCTTCAACAACAAGGCGACCACCTACGAGCGAGGGCGACACTTCCATCTTCGGAAGCCCCTCAAGGAAGATGGCCGAGCATGGGAATTTCCCTTGTGTCATGGACACAAGATACAAGGTGCCACATCATATGGACCTCCAACAACAAGACGACGACAAGAAGGTCGAGCTAGGGCCATCCCCTTCGACCACGACGACGAGCATGAACCTCTTCAACAACATCAAGACGGCGCCCATATTGGACTCATACTCCGAATCAAGCTACGAGACCACAAGAGACTTTATCTTTGGTCTCGGAAGAGAGTGAAGTTTTGCCACGTCCTACGGCATTCATCTTTGGAGACGTTTGCACCTACACCTCTCCGACACCCACATATGAAGAGATGCCCCAATTGCCATGTGAGGAGAGCCACCCCACCATGAGTGATATGAGTGACTCCACCATATGTGGCATTGAGTGAATTTCCTATGAGAGGATGAGTGTGACCACCACTAGCCACACACATGAGAGCATGCCACACATCATATGCACTACTGCAGGATGCTGCTAACGTGACACTACGATCAGAGATCCTTCGAGGAACTGTGTGCGATGCAATAATCGCAAACGGTGCTGTATGAAAACCGTCATAAATGTATAAAACGTTTACGATGACGGATGCATCAAACACGGTTCAGGTTTTAGTTGCGTGTGCGATGAAGGGCATACGGTTCAGTTCATTTAACTGTTTGCGATAAGGAGGAACAAAAGAAACGGGCAGCCAGATGAAGGTGTGTGCGAGACACAGCGTACGGTTCACTCGGAGGAACTGTTTGTGATTAGGTAACACAAAAGAAACGGTCAGCCAGATCAAGGTGTATGCGATATACAGCATATGGTTCACTCGGATGAACTGTTTGTGATTAGGCAACACAAAGAAACGGTCAACCAGATCAAGGTGTGTGCGATATACGCATGCGGTTCACTCGGCCCTTGTCGTCAGTGTGTGACCTCTGTGGCAACCGTTCGCTCCCCAGGCGCCTCTTCGTGTACCGTGGCAACCGTCCACCGCCTCTTCGCCTTTCCCTCTCGATTTGGAACTGCTGTCGCATGCTCTTCCTCCCTCCTCCATTCGTCTTCACCCTTCCTTCTGCCAATGTTCGATCATCTTCTCCATGGAGGGAACAGGCCGGAAACGACCCCGTTTTTCTTGCCCCGATCTGAATGATGACGCGGTGCACGAACTCATTGATCGGTGTAACGTCATCACCTCGGCTAGCATGGCAGGTTCGTTCAAGACCATTCTCGACTCAACTAATAACATCATTACAAGGAACCCAAGGGTCCAGGAGCGGTTTGATCTCCCCTATCTTCTTCGCCGTGACCCTGCTAACTGGCGCGGGGACGAGGGAAGCCTCGCCTTGTGCAAGTTGATGCCGCTTGATAATGATACGTATGATGTTAAGATGCCATCGCTTGAGGGCAAGGCTTGGGCAGGTGCAATTGGAGATTGGGTTGTTTACATTGGGTACAACTGCGAGTGGGAACTTGTGAATGTGTACACTCGTCACCGGGTTCCACTTCCAAAAATCTCAGACGACTGCCCAGAGGTTGAGTACACCGGTATTCTACGTGAGTTCAAATACGATCATGGTGACTGTCGTCTATGGAAGATAGCAATTGGTCGAGTTCCCAACCGCTATTGAGATTACTCAAACTATGAAGTTATTGCTATCTTCGACAAGCTTGTTGCCTTCCTTACTTCCATGCCTCGATGGATATTGCTCAAAATCAATTTCTGTACACGGATGAGTACTGTGATGCAATTCAATACGAGGGTCTTGTGTTTGCTACCACCACTCGTGGCACTGTTTTTGCATGGAATCATCATGCTTTCAGTACATTTGTCTTCCATCGTAATTATAATTGCTTCATCCACATGCATGCGGGTTAGCTAGTTTCCCATTAATAATTAATTAACCTTCTTGTGTTTCCAAGGTCCTGTGAACATTCCACCACCTATACTTTTAAATTTTTATAACCAAGGGGGAGATGACGATGCTGATGATCACGAGCATGAGGACGAGCTCGACCCATATACTCAGTGGCACCTGGCGACTTATTCCGATAGATCACCTCTTCTTCTTGTCTGTATACAGGGCATTACTGATGTTACTAAGGAAGCAGGTGTTGTCTCGCATGGTCGCACTCTCCGGACCTATTCCAACATCTGTTGCTGGGTATTCGGGATGGATACTAGTGTACTAGTGCCAACACCTTCTCCCTGGTTCAGTATTGAAAGTCTTGGAGGAAACTCGCTCTTCCTTGGAAAAAACTATCCAATGATGGTGGAAGGCGATCCAGCTGCTGTTGACACAACATTACTACCATTTATGAGAAGCAATTGTATCTATACCTCGGACATTGCTATGTTTCCCTACCGTCCCAATATGGGTCCTGACTGTGACGCCCGGATAATTAAGCTACAGTAATCCCTCGTTAACGATGCCACGTCACCCCATTACTGTTGATAAACTCTCGATGGTTCAGGACCGAAACAAATTCAAAATTTAAATAAAAGCAAACAACAAAAGTTTTCAGATGTTAAAACTAAAATGTTCGGATCGTGACAAATATTGCGTAGGTAGTTATGGTGAAGAAACAACATTTTTATAAAAAGTTTAAATGCACTTAAATGATTAAAACAGTAGGTAAAACTATTAAATAAATGCCTTTGATATTTTATAAAATCATAAACTATTTTATCTTGAGGTAAAACTTTTTAGGGTAGTAGGTTGTTTTGGAACACTAATTTGGAGCTATTGTCATGTTTTACTGAACTAAGAATAAAGTGTAACTAAAATAAAACAGAAAAGGAAAAAGAACTAAAACTAAAACTAAAACAAACAAAAAAAAAGAAAACAAAATAAAAACAAAAGCCCCCCCAACTGGACCTGGCCCAACTGGGCCAACCCCAGGCCCAGCCGGCCAGCACCATCCCCCCCGGCCGAAAGGCCCAGCTCCACCCTGGCCCATCTGGCCTACCTTATCCCCTCACCCCCACCGACAGCCACCCCCACTCCCCCCCGAAATATCTCCCCTGCCTCCCCTCGATCTGGATCGGGGAGGGCTCGACCCTGCCGCCGCTGCCTCACCTCGCCCCCGCTGCCGCCGCCCGGTGCCGCCCCGACCCCGTCGACGCCATCACCCCGGATCGCCGTCGCCGTTACCTCCTCGCCCTCCTCTCCCTCGCGCGACACCACCAGAAGCCGCGGCCATGCCTCATCGCCGTCCCGACGCCCTCGCCCGAGGACCTCGCCGGCCTGCCTCCACTCCGTCCGCGCCGTCCCCGTTTCCCCCACCTCGAGCATGCTGCCCCGTCCCTACAGCCCCGCCGTGAGCGCCCTCCTCCTCTCCCCTCTTCCCCTGTCACCGCGCGCCCGAGGCCGTGCTTGCTCGCGGCCTCCCCGCGCTCGTCGCGCCTCCTCTGGATGGCCATCGCGCCCGAGCCGTTCCCCGTCGTCGCCTCGCCGTACACGGCCGCCCGCCGCGCCTGGCCGCGCACCGCGCCGCCGTTGCCTCCCACCGGCGTTGGCCTCTGGCTTCACCCCGCACCCTCGCCCCCGTACGCGCCCGTGGCCGCGCGTGGCCGCCTCTGCCCGTCCCCTACTGCGGCTCTGCTCCGGCCAAGCCGCCGCACGCCGTCGCTCGCCCCCGCCTCCGCCTGCCGCGGCCGGCTGGCGATCCTCGCCTCGCCGCGCCCCGACGGCCTTCGTCCGCCGAGCCCCCTCGCCAGTCCCGTTCGGGCGGACGCCCGACGCCCGGCGCCCGTTGCGCCCGAACCACCTTGGCCTATGGGCCAATGACCACTGGGCCAGTGCCCTCTAGGCCACTGCCAAACGGGGCCCAGCCCCAGAACGAATAATAATAATAATAATAATAATAATTAATAAATAAATTAATAATAATAATAATAAGAATAGATTAATTAATAAAATAATAAATAAAATAAATTAATAATAATAATAAGAATAAATTAATTAATAAAATAATAAATAAAATAAATTAATAATAATAATAATAATAATAAGAATAAATTAATTAATAAAATAATAAATAAAATAAATTAATAATAATAATAATAATGATAGGAATAAATTTAATTAATAAAAATTAATAAATAAATAAATAAAGAAAATAAAAATAAAAAAATTTAATTAATTAATTAATTAAGTTAATTAATCCTGTTTAATTTAATTAAAAAGTAATTATTTAGCTAAGCACTAATTAACCTAAACAGTGAATGACAGGTGGGTCCCACTAGACCCACATGTCAGTTTGACTTAGTCAACCCCTGTTGACTGCTGATGTCAGCATGACATCATGCTGATGTCATAAATCCAAGTTTCGAATTAAATTAAATAATTAATTAAATTCCAGAAATTAATAAAATCTTTAGAAAATCATATCTTTTAATCCGTAACTCGGATTAAAATATTTTCAACATGAAAGTTGCTTAGAACGACGAGACGAATCCGGATACGCAGTCCGTTCGTCCACCACACCTCCCTAACCTATCGAACTCGCAACTTTCCCCCTCCGGTCCATCTGTCCGAAAAACGCGAAACATCGGGAATACCTCCCGGATGTTCCCCCCCTTCACCGGTACCACCTACTGTCGCGTTAGGACACACCTAGCACCGCTCATTGTCATGTCACGCATCGTCATGCTTATGTTTGCATTGTATTTACTGTTTCTTCCCCCTCTTCTCTCCGGTAGACTACGAGACCGACACTGCTGCTGCCCAGTTCGACTACGGAATCGACGACCCCTCCTACTTGCCAGAGCAACCAGGCAAGCCCCCCCTTGATCACCAGATATCGCCTATTCTTCTCTATACTGCTTGCATTAGAGTAGTGTAGCATGTTACTGCTTTCCGTTAATCCTATCCTGATGCATAGCCTGTCATTGTTGCTACAGTTGTTACCCTTACCTGCTATCCTACTGCTTAGTATAGGATGCTAGTGTTCCATCAGTGGCCCTACACTCTTGTCCGTCTGCCATGCTATACTACTGGGCCGTGATCACTTTGGGAGGTGATCACGGGTATATACTATATACATTTATACATGACACATGTGGTGACTAAAGTCGGGTCGGCTCGAGGAGTACCCGCAAGTGATTCTGATGAGGGGGCTGAAAGGACAGGTGGCTCCACCCCGGTAGAGGTGGGCCTGGGTTCCTGACGGCCCCCGACTGTTACTTTATGGCGGAGCGACAGGGAAGGTTGAGACCACCTAGGAGAGAGGTGGGCCTGGCCCTGGTCGGTGTTCGCGGATACATAACACGCTTAACGAGTTCTTGGTATTTGATCTGAGTCTGGCCATTTGGTCTATACGCACTAACCATCTACGCGGGAGTAGTTATGGGTATCCCGACGTCGTGGTATCAGCCGAAGCTCTTTTGACGTCAGCGACTGAGTGGCGCGCGCCGCATTGGACCGTAAGCTCGCGCTTGTATTAAGGGGGCTAGGTCTGCTTCCGGCCGCGTACGCAACGTGCAGGTGTGCATAGGGCGATGGGCCCAGACCCCTGCGCGCATAGGTTTAGACCGGCGTGCTGACCTCTCTGTTGAGCCTAGGTGGGGCTGCGACGTGTTGATCTTACGAGGCCGGGCATGACCCAGAAAAGTGTGTCCGGCCAAATGGGATCGAGCGTGTTGGGTTATGTGGTGCACCCCTGCAGGGAAGTTTATCTATTCGAATAGCCGTGTCCCTCGGTAAAAGGACGACCCGGAGTTGTACCTTGACCTTATGACAACTAGAACTGGATACTGAATAAAATACACCCTTCCAAGTGCCAGATATAACCCGGTGATCGCTCTCTAACAGGGCGACGAGGAGGGGATCGCCGGGTAGGATTATGCTATGCGATGCTACTTGGAGGACTTCAATCTACTCTCTCCTACATGCTGCAAGATGGAGATGGCCAGAAGCGTAGTCTTCGACAGGACTAGCTATCCCCCTCTTATTCTGGCATTCTGAAGTTCAGTCCATTGATATGCCCCTTTACACATATACCCATGCATATGTAGTGTAGCTCCTTGCTTGCGAGTACTTTGGATGAGTACTCACGGTTGCTTTTCTCCCTCTTTTCCCCTTTCTATACCTGATTGTCGCAACCAGATGCTGGAGTCCAGGAACTAGAGATCCCGAGGATGATGCTACAAGGAGTTCGGCTTCGAGGAGTAGTTAGGAGGTCCCAGGCAGGAGGCCTTGCCTTTTCGATCGTTGCTACTTTGTGCTAGCCTTCTTAAGGCAAACTTGTTTAACATATGTCTGTACTCAGATATTGTTGCTTCCGCTGACTCGTCTATGATCGAGCACTTGTATTCGAGCCCTCGAGGCCCCTGGCTTGTATTATGATGCTTGTATGGCTTATTTATGTTTTAGAGTTGTGTTGTGATATCTTCCCGTGAGTCCTTGATCTTGATCGTACACATTTGCGTGCATGATTAGTGTACGGTCAAATCGGGGGCGTCACACTGACATAGGCCGCTTCAGCCTGGATAATTAGTCCTGCATTGGTCTCGAGATTGACAGTAGCTGGCCCTTCCCAGAGAATCACTTCTGTTCAAATCAAGCGTTTCCAACGCCGACGAGTGGTTGAGCTGAAGTTCATTTCATCACTTTGTTATTTGTTGTGTGAGAAAAACTTTACTAGAAGGTTTTGTTGGAAATGATCTATAATCCAACGTGTATCCTCGTTGTCGTTGTGGGCTGATGACTTGTATGTAATCAATGGTACATTTGCATATGCGTCCATCAACTCACGCCTGCTAGTGGTGTCCATATGAACAGTGCTAGTGATTTTAGTTGCAAAAAATAGATAGTGCTAGTGATTTTTAGCTGCATATTTTGACAAATCGCAGTGTTACAAGGTTGACAAATGGCAACGTTACTAGATAAACAAATGTCTCTTTCCAGCTTGACAAATGGCAAGATACCCAAAATAATAGATATGAAAATCTTACCCAATTGTGTGTACGTGGTTGCACACGGGTGATGCAAAACAATCGTTTGCGTTGAAGGGATGCAGAAATCCTGCTCGACACATTTTCCCTTGGCTTCCTGGGGAAGCTGTCGGTTTGCATCCGGGTGTTCTAAGTAAAATGTTTGTGATGAGTGTTTTATATTTAAAAACCATTGACGTTTTCTTCAAAATAAAATCGTTTGATAAGTCTGTACATTAAGAGAGAAAAACGCAAGTTCGTTCAAACCATATCTTTCATTCAGTCACACTGTGAATTTATATTCATATGATCGAGAATTCGAGATACAGTATTAAACCCCAAAAAAATATTTCCGGCGGCGGCAGAGGCGGCGTGCCGCGCCGTCGTTGTCGTTGTCGCCGTCTGGGACGCCGTTGTTGAAGTCTTCAAGGCAGCACAAAATGTTATTCACTTGTAAATCAAACATCAAGTCGTCACGCGATCGACGGGCGGGGCGCGGGAGGACGGCAACTGGCGCCACTGAGAGGTGGCGGTCGACAACAGCGTCCCATGCCGCTTAGGGGGGCACGCAGACGGGCACGAGCATGGGCGCGGCGGGTGCAGCCAAACGCACGGGGGCCAGCACCACGGTGGGTGGAGGGGCGCCCACGGGCATGGGCACAGGCGCTGGCGCTGGCATATACACGAGCTCGCGCAGGTCCGCAGAGACCTCGCCGATGCCCGCGGCTTCCAGCTCTGCGATAGTGCTCGGCGACCAGCCCGTCAATGCTACGGGGATGGTCGCTGGCGCCGGTGTGGGGATGGGAGCGGGGACGGGAGCGGGGGCAGCAACCGCCGCGACCAGCTCGTTCTGGGTCATGTCCATGAGGCCCCATTCCTCCTTATTTTCCATCTCCTCCGGCTCGGAGTCGACTTCACCAAACTTGAAGACTAGTGGCAGATGATCGGTCTGCGGTATGGCGTTGATGGAGGTCTGCGGCTGCTGGAGGGAGGGGAATGGGAGGCGAACAGTAAGACCGCCTGTATTAAACAGCGGCTCAGGCGCCATTAATGGAGAGGAAGGCGGGCAGCCATGGAAGTCAAAGGGCTCGCTTCCCAGTGAGCCTGCGCAGCGTACAGCTCGCACGCTTCCCGGTGAGCCTACGCATTGGAGGATAGCTTCCACGCCTCTCGGTCAGCCTGTGCACCGGACTGCGCTTGCACGCCTCCTGTTCAGTCAAGGTCAAGCAGCTGTCCGCACGGCACCTCGTACAGCCATTAAAACTAAGACACGTGGTGTCACGTGAATGGTTAAAAGAACGGACACGGTTTGAATTGTACAAACGTTTGAGATATTAAACTGGCAGCTATTTTTTCAAAATGCCTTTGTTGGCTGTCATTATTCGAGTGTGTCTTCTCTCAAAATGGACACGAAAAATGCCACAGCATGTCGGGTGCCATTCCATGATAGCATGCCAAGTTTCATGAATTTCAGACGACTTTTGGATTTACTAGAATTTAAAAACCAGGCATCTCAATGTTTTGCCGGCAATCAACGGTGCCTTGGTGTTTGAAATTCAATCACATTTCTTGCATGGGACCTAAGCATGCACCCAAGGACATAGATTTGATTTTTCAACCAATTTATATGCACTGGAGCATGTGCATGTAGTTCAAATTTGAATTATGCACATAAATGCATTGAAAACTCAGTTAATGCATAAAAATATCCAAACAAACCGCGAAAAATCCCCAAAATTGACACAACACTCCTGTTGTTCTCTCTTGACACGAGAAAATTTATGAAAGAAATAAGAGGCAATGGATATCGTTTTGTACCCAAAGTTGGGACGTTCGCTACCGAAACCATCATGCTTGTTGTGAGAAGCTCTGGTTTGTGAGAAGCGTATACCCGAACCTGCCCCGAATGGGACAATTTTTTTACCATGGCATGTTGATGCCGCTCCATGATAGCATGCCAAGTTTCATGAATTTCAGACGAGTTATGGAATTACTAGAATTTCAAAACCAGGCTTCTCAACATTTTGCCGGCAATCAACAGTGCCCTGGTGTTTGAATTTCATTCTCATCTCTTGCATGGGACCTAGAAATTCACCCAAGGACACCGATTCGATTTTCCAACCAACTTTAGCGCATTGGAGCATGTGCTTGTAGTTCAAATTTGAATTATGCACATAAAATGCCTAGAAAATCAAGTTAATGCATAAAAATGTCCAAACGAACGCCGAAAGATCACAAAAATTGACACAACACTCCTGCTATTCTATGTTGACACTAGAAATTTTTTGAAAGCAATAAGAGGCAATGGATATTGTTTCGTCCCCAAAGGTGGGACATTCCCTATCGAAACCATCATGTTGTTCTGAGAAGCTCTGGTTTATGAGAAGCTTACACCCGAACCTGCCCCAAATGGGACAAAAAATTTACCACGGCATGTTGATGCCGCTCCATGATAGCATGCCAAGTTTCATGAATTTCAGACGACTTATGGATTTACTAGATTTTAAAAACCAAGGATCTAAATGTTTTGCCGGCAATAAACAGTGCCCTGGTGTTTGAATTTCATTCCAATCTCTTCCATGGGACCTAGAAATTCACCCTAGGACACACATGTGATTTTTCAACCAACTTTGGTGCATTGGAGCATGTGCTTGTAGTACAAATTTGAAATATGCACATAAAATGCCTACAAAACCCAGTTAATGTATAAAAAAGGCCAAACGAACCCTGAAAAATTCCAAGATTAACCACAACACTCCTGTTGTTCTATGTTGACACCATAATTTTTTTGAAAGTTATAAGAGGCAACGGATATCATCCCGTCCCCAAAGGTGGTACGTTCCCTATGGAAACCATCATGCTTGTTGTGAGAAGCTCTGGTTTGTGAGAAGATTATACCCAAACCTGTCCCAAATGGGACAAAATTTTCACCACGGCATGTTGATGCCGCTCCAAGATAGCATGCCAAGTTTCATGAATTTCAGACGAGTTTTGGATATACCAGAATTAAAAAACCAGGTATCTCAATTTTTGCCGGCAATCAACAGTGCCCTGGTGTTTGAAATTCATTCCCGTCTCTTGCATGGGACCTAAGCATGCACCCAAGGACACACATGTGATTTTTCAACCAATTTATATGCACTGGAGCATGTGCATGTAGTTCAATTTTTCATTATGCACATAAAATGCCTAGAAAACTCAGTTAATGCATAATAATGTCCAAACGAACCTTAAAAATCCCCAAAATTGACACAACACTCATGTTGTTCTATGTTGACCCGAGAAATTTTTTGAAATCAATAAGAGGCAATGGATATCGTTTCGTCCCCAAAGGTGGGACATACGTTCCCTACCGAAATCATCAGGCTTGTTGTGAGAAGCTCTGGTTTATGAGAAGCATATACCCAAACCTGCCCCAAATGGGACAATTTTTTTGCCAAGGCATGTTTATGCCGCTCCATGATAGCATGCCAAGTTTCATGAATTTCAGACGAGTTTTGGATTTACTAGAATTAAAAAACCAGGCATCTCAATGTTTTGCCGGCAATCAACGTGCCGTGGTGTTTGAAATTCATTCCCATTTCTTACATGGGACCTAAGCATGCACCCAAGGACACATATTTGATTTTTCAACCAATTTATATGCACTGGAGCATGTGCATGTAGTTCAATTTTTAATTATGCACATAAATGCATTGAAAACTCAGTTAATGCATAAAAATGTCCAAACGAACCCCGAAAAATCCCAAAAATTGACACAACACTCCTGTTGTTCTATTTTGACACAACAAAAAAATTTGAAAGCAATAAGAGGCAATGGATATTGTTTCGTCCCCAAAGGTGGGACGTTCCCTATCGAAACCATCATGCTTGTTGTGAGAAGCTCTGGTTTGTGAGAAGCATATACCCGAACATGCCCCAAATGGCACAAATTTTTTACCACGGCATGTTGATGCCGCTCCATGATAGCATGCCAAGTTTCATGAATTTTAGAGGAGTTTTGGATTTACTAGAATTGAAAAACCAGGCATCTCAACGTTTTGCCGGCAATCAACAGTGCCCTGGTGTTTGAATTTCATTCCAATCTCTTGCATGGGACCTAGAAATTCACCCAAGGACACACATGTGATTTTTCAACCAACTTTAGTGCATTGGAGCATGTGCTTGTAGTTCAAATTTGAATTATGCACATAAAATGCCTACAAAACCCAGTTAATGTATAAAAAAGGCCAAACGAACCCCAAAAAATTCCAAGATTAAATACAACACTCCTTTTGTTCTATATTGACACTAGAAATTTTTTGAAAGCAATAAGAGGGAACAGATATCGTCCCGTCCCCAAAGGTGGTACGTTCCCTATCGAAACCTTCAGTCTTGTTGTGAGAAGCTCTGGTTTGTGAGAAGCTTATACCCAAACCTGCCCCAAATGGGACAGAATTTTCACCACGGCATGTTGATGCCACTCCATCATAGCATGCCAAGTTTCATGAATTTCAGACGAGTTTTGGATTTACTAGAATTTAAAAACCAGGTATCTCAACGTTTTGCTGGCAATCAACAGTGCCCTGGTGTTTGAAATTCATTCCCATCTCTTGCATGGGACCTAGAAATTTACCCAAGGACACACATGTGATTTTTCAACCAACTTTGGTGCATTGGAGCATGTGCTTGTAGTTCAAATTTGAATTATGCACATAAAATGCCTACAAAACCCAGTTAATGTATAAAAAAGGCCAAACGAACCCCAAAAAATTCATTCCCATTTGTTCCATGGGACCTAACCATGCACTGAAGGACACAGATTTGATTTTTCAACCAATTTGTATGCACCGGAGCATGTGCATGTAGTTTAATTTTGAATTGTGCACGTGAAATGGCTAGAAAACCAATTTATTGTAATGTCCAAACGAACCCTGAATAATTGCAATTCTTTTACGACACACATATAATTGCATGTTCACTGCGGATAAAAGGTCTAGCAATTCAAACATCGTCCATTGCCGCTGTGACTCCATTTTGTAATTCAAATCAAGTAGATCCCGCACAGTTTATTATCACCAATCGTGTGAGATGTAGTACAAAATATCTTGGAGCACCATCGGTGTATAGTACGCCTATGGCTTACGCGAGAAGGTGTGTCGGCTACAGTCCACAGCCGGCGTGTCAAGCACACTAGCTCACTCCCCAAAAACTCCCGCCTCTGCATACCTCGCAATCTCGAAAATATCTACCGCCTGGAAGGTTTTAATGTTTGATAGCACACGATTAGTATGTGCGGACTGTGTGCGATGTCCGTTACTACCGCTCTGCTTCAGTCCCTTGATTCAAATTTTTAGTAGCCTCGGCATTTTACTCCCGCCTCTGCATCCCTCAAAATCTCAAAAATATCTGCTCGCCCTTGATCCAAATTTTCAGTAGCCCTGCCTTGTTACTCCCGCCTAGTAAAATTTTCAGTTGCCGTAGTATTTCCTAAAACACAACCTTGCTCCCCCCTCCACACACACACACCCCAAAACCTCCGCTCACATAGACACACACAACCCTCGAAACCATTGGTAGGTCTCCGCCATCGTCGGCGCCTCCATCCTTAACCTCTGCCCGTGTGCCGGGGAGGTCGAGGAGCCAATGGCCAAAATGAGGTTTATCGCGGTCTTTTCGCCCGACGCAGGTGAGGTGGCTGTCGGATTTAGGGTTCCGGCAAAACCCTTGAGGTTCGGACACTGGGGTGCGCACGAAGATCTCTCCTCTCACCAGCACTCTCCCTCACCGCGATCTCAAGGCTCGGCGTGTCGAACTCGCAGAACAAAGGGACACAAGGTTTATACTGGTTCGGGCCACCGATGTGGTGCAATGCCCTACTCCAGTGTGGGGTGGTGGATTGCCTCTTGGGCTGAGGAGGAACAGTTACAAGGGAAGAACAACCTCCTGAGGAGAGGTGCTCTTGTGCTTGGTGAGTTTTTGTGGATGAGGATGATCTGAATGGCCTCCGGATCCATTTTCGCTCTCTCCTACTGTGGTGGCTAGCCCTATTTGTAGTGGCCCTGGTCCTCTTCCCAAATGCAGGCGGGAAGGGATGCCACAACGGCCAAATTTGAAGGGAAACAACTAGTATAAGTAATCCTAACTAAAGGTGGTCTTCGCCTGCCAAAGGCTCCGGTGGTGACGCCATCTTGGGCTCCATGGTGACTCCGTCCTGCCGTCCTGCTGGTCTTGGTATCGTTGCACTGATATGGAAACCTTTGCCTGATGCCTCGGGACTCCTCGCCTGCGCTTGCCTCTTTAGCACAAAAGAGGAAACAAGGACACTGCGCGCCGGCGCCCGCTTGGCCCTGGTCGTCATGGCTTGCGTCACGGGAACCTCGCGAGGTGCCCCTTGCCTTGATCTCTCCGCCCCTCACGAGCCAGCCTAGTGAGGCCGCCCCCGAGGAGGTCTTGCGTCGTCCGCCTCGCGAGGCCTGGCCCCTCGTGAGGGTCTTGAGTGTTCGCTGGTGAAGATGGGCCGTATAGGGCCGCTGGTGGAGCAACGTTGTGGGCCATAGGCAGGCAAGTCTGGGGACCCCCATTCCGAGGACGCCGACAGTAGCCCCCGGGCCCAAGGCATGCTCGGACTTGGCTTTGAGGCGAAGCCAAGGGGCAAGTGCGGAGCACCGCGGGCCCCAATAGCCTGTGGCCTCGTTGACGCGTGGCGATTGATTGGACGTGGGCGTCTCCGCTTGCCCACGCTGCCTCGGCAACTGCCCGACCGACAAAAGACTGGCGCGGGCTGTATTCGCCTTCATTGCATTCCTTCGCCTTGCTCCAGATCCCCTTTCTTGCCCTTCGCTTTCAGAGACTCCAGATCCGCCCAGATCCTCCTTCGAGCTTGCTGTCGATGACGCCCAAGAAGGCTCGGGCTACTCCTCCGCCATCCTGGTACAAGCCCGCGCTCGACGTGCCGAGCGTGTCGGGGAAGAACCTTGCCACCGTGCGCCTGATGACGGCGGAGGGTGACGAGAAGAGGAAGACTGTGCTCCGGGTCGGCTCCGCCGAGCCTGAGGCCTCGGGCAGCACCTTCTACCCCTCCTTCATGAGCTGGATCGTTGCCGGGTTGGTTCCCCCTTTATCTGACTTCTTCTACTCCATCCTTAGCCACTACAAGATCCACGCCCTCCATCTTCATCCCAACTCCGTCCTTCTCCTATCGATCTTCGCCTTCTGCTGCGAGGCGTACATCGGAGTGATGCCGTCTGTGGCACTGATGCGCCACTTCTTCTTCCTTCGGCTTAAGGAGGGCCCCTGCTCAGGGTGCGTTGGCTTCGTCGCGGCCAACAAGACCAATGCCATCTCGAAGGCCAGGAAGAAGGCCGAGGGCTTCAGGAGCAAGTGGGTCCTGATGGACGCCAAGTGCTCCCACCCTCGGCTGGTGCTACCGACAGGGATGCATGTGTCCCAAGAGGGATGGCTCCGCACGAAGCTCACCGACCCTCGGGCGACGCAGGTGCTGGAGAGGATGATTGCCGACCTAAAGCCCGACAACTCGAGGGCGGCGAAGCTGACGGGGGCCATGATCGCCAAAGAATTCATGGTGCAGTGCGTGGCTCCCCTCCAAGCGCGCCCGCGCCCACTATGGAAGCTTGGAGACAAAGGGGGCGACCTCTGCCTCTACCCGGAGCCCCTTTCTGATGAGGAATTGCACTCGAATCTTCGCTCCTTGGTTGGGGACGACCAAGGGTACCCGCCTGATTACTTTGTTCCCTTGTTCCGCCGCCCAGACGGGGCAGAGGTCGCGACAGCCATGCCCGTCTTTGACGGGTGCGGTCTTGTGCCGCCTGCTATCGGCGTTCTGGGAATGGGGGTCCCCAGACTTGCCTGCCTGCGGCCCACGGCGTGGCTAAGCTAGCAGGCCATACCGCCCATCTTCATCAACAAGGCAATCAAGACCTTCGCGAGGGGCCAAGCCTCGCGACGCGGACGACGCAAGACCTCCTCAGGAGCGGCCTAGCCAGGCAGGCTCACGAGGAGTGGAGATATCAAGGCGGGGCAAACCTCACGAGGCTCTCGTGACGTGAGCCATGACGATCGACACCAGGCAGGCACCAGGGCGCGCAGCGTCCTTGTTTCCTCTTTGGTGCTAAAGAAGCAGGCGCAGGCGCGGAGTACCGAGGCGTCAAGCAAAGGTTTCCATATCGGTGCAACGAGACCAAGACCAGCAGGACGACAAGACGGAGGTCACCATGGAGCCCAAGACGGCGTCATCACCAGAGCCTTTTGCAGGCGCAGACCGCTTTTGTCAGGATAGCTGGTACTAGCTGTCCCCTTTCAAATTAGCCCGCCATTGTTGGCTCCCTTCCCGCTCAATATTTGGGGAGAGGACGAGGGCCTATATAAGTAGAGCTAGCCACCACAGTAGGGGGAGATCAAGTTGTACTCTCACCATACAAGTTCACCGAACACAAGAACACCTCAACCTCAAGAGGCTGTTCTTCCCCTTGTACTATTCATCATCAGCCCAAGAGGCAATCCACCACCACACACTGGAGTAGGGCATTACACCACATCGGTGGCCAGAACCAGTATAAATCTTGTGTCTTTCTGTGTTGCGAGTTCGTCGAGTTCGTCCGTGAGATCTTAGCAAGCTAGGGCGTGGATCGGTAGGAGGGAAAGAAATTCGCGCGCACCCTAGTGTTCGAACCTTAAGGGTTTTGCTGGAACCCGAGATCCGACATTTGGCGCGCCAAGTAGGGGTGCACCGGAGCTTCTTCCTCACCAATCGACTTACCGACGCTCCACGGCCAAGATGTCGGGCGACCCAAGAGCTGACTCCGACCACTGGGCAGCCTGGCCGGCCCGGGCGACGACGCCTGCCCATGAAGACCTCGACCCCGCGCTCCAGGCGGCGCGAGCGCCGTCCAACGCTGCAGGGCGCGGGCGGCGCAGCCAGGCGTCGTCCACCCTCACTCCACGACAAGTACGAGCCACTGCAAGGGCAGCAAGCCCCGCCGTGGCGATGGCGCCGCACTCGCGGCGGGAGCAGGCAAACATGCGGGCAGCACTCACAGTGGCAAGCGAGCTGCTGCGGTGCCGGCTGATGGAGAGCGGCCAGGATGCGCTGCTGGAACGCGTTGCCGAGCTGCTGGACGCGGCAGCGTCGGGAGCACCGCCCTTCTGCTATCGGCTCCCTTCTCAGGCCGTTGCGGGGCCTCATCGCGGGCCTTGCCGCAACCACGCACCATCGGTAATGCCTGGGGGCTTCGTCAACACCAGCGCGGCCGGCAGCGCCGAGGGCTCCTCCGCCCCATGCGCCCGCAATAAGCACGGGCACAAGCGTCGCCTCCCATGGTACCAGCGAGATGCCGCGCTACTGTCCTCAGGACGCCATGCTCGGCCGAGCAACATGGAGTGTGGGGCACTACGGCGAGGTGTTCGGGGTAACGGCCCCGGAAGCCTACGTACCCCGCATGATGGACCAAGAGTCGCACCGGAGGACGACCCCGACTCGTTCGTTGGAGAAGATTGGGAAGAAGGGGCGCTAGGAGTCGAAGCCTTCCAGGAACCAATGGAGAACCACGACGATCGCGCCATCAACGGCAACTACAGGGTACCACTAATCTCTCAGGAGCAGGCTTACGCTAACCATGGGCTGCAAGTGAATCAGGTCGCAGCGTCGATCGACGACCCTGGCACAGCAGCATCCCTTCCAACAAGGGAAGTACGCTGGGGGCCACTATGAGGGAGCTAGGAGCAAGGCCCCTCCCCACGTCGCGCGAAGCCGGGCAACACCCGGAGGTAGGCCCTCTGCCGGGGAGGCCTCGACGACCCTTCCCCCGGCAGAGGACCCGTGGTCGCCGAGGGCACCGCTGGCGTCCTATTTCCCCCCTTTGTGTCGTCCAGGTTGCCGGTCGACTCAAAGGTCGTCGAGGGTGGCGCAAGGCGGGGCCCTCGTCTAGCGATATGAAGCAAGGCCGGTACCTGTGAAGAAGGCCCAGTGCATGTGAAGCTCGCCGCCCGTGACACTCTCACGTAATAATGAGTTGGGGCTGTACACGCCCCGGAGTCTCAGGGGTGCCGGCCTCAGGCCCTCGGGCTCCCTCCCACGCCTAGTGGCAGCACTTAGCTCCGCGCTGGTGAGAAGACTTGAAGACTAGAAGACTAGAATAGGCGCCAGATGTGGCCTTTCATTTTGGATCTCTTTTTTCTGTAGCCTTGCTTTCTGGATCTGGATTTTAGGTTGAAGTCAAGTTTTTATCGGTGCGCGCGGGGGGGGGGGGGGGTCCCTTTTCTCGCTCAAGCAATTTCTTGCTTTCTGGATTTCGTTCTGCCTGGGACTCATGTCCGTCGCCTTCCGCTCACGAGCCCCTCGCGAGCAGGACTGCGCGAAGCGCACGCGTGCCGAGCACGCTCTAACGCTGCAACCGGTGCTTGCCTCTTGTGGGGCCCCTCCTGACGGGTCGACAAGCTCCGCAGGATTCTTAGAAACTTGTCGCCTCACGACCCAGCTCGAGGTTGGCACTGACTAAGGTAACCCACGACGGGAAACTCACCCCTGGACTTATGAGTTTGCGAGGGCACATACTCAATACCACGTAGAAAAGTAAAGGCTGCAACTTGCTTACATGAGGGGCTCCCCCTCTCAAAATGCTCTTACAAGTTTTCCAAGGGCTGCGCCTGAGTTTTTGCGTGCAGGATGCAACGATAGGAGAACATGGGATCAACCAGATATGTCACTTGCTGCGTCGCCCTCGGACGCGTCACTCGCATCATCTTCGTCTTCGCCGGCACCGTCGCCGCCTTCGGCGACGCCTTCATCGCCGTTGTCAACCACATCGCCTTCGTCTGCGACGACCACCACCGCGTCATCGTCAGAAGCGAAGGCTCTGACCAGCACATCCACGTTGCCCTCCACCCACCGCGCCAGGTCACCCCGGACGGCCTGCGGCACGGGGGCAATGGCGGCGTCGAAGTCGAAGTCAAGAAAGGTGTTCCGGAGGTGGCTAAAGACGCGAGAGAACGCGCGCCCGAGCAGGCCCCAGCTTCTCTCTTCCACGAGCCGGCGAGCCCTGTCAGACCGGGCTTCCAAGCACGTCACCACATCGGTGAAGAAGGTCAGGTGGCTGGCGTAGTCAGTTGAGTGAGGATGCGGTGCATTCTCGTCGTAGATGTAGCCCAGGGCGGTATTAGCCCTGTTCCGGAGATCCTGAAGCATGGGGGCATGCTCGCGGTCGAACGTCCGCCGTTGGAGCACTTCCTCCCTGTTTTGCCGCGCGGCGGCCTCGGCATCGTCAACCCGCTTCTGAAGGGAAAGCAGCTCGGCGCGGGCGGAGGCCAAGTCCGCCTGCGCCGTGACCAGGGCGGCGGCCGTGGCCTCCCCACGCCTCTCCGCCTCGTCCAACCTGGGCCTGAGGGCAGCGGCCCTGCCCGCACCCTCCGTCCCTGTGAGCTTCAATTTCAAATCATACCTACCCTCCAGATCTGCGCGAACCTCGGCCACCCGGCGGTCGACCTCCTCCTGCACCTTGGCCTCGCGAACCCCAACAGCATCTTCTACTTGAGCAACTTGACGCTCCCTCGTCTCCAGTTGCTCGAGCTCGAGGCTGCACTCCACGGCCTCCAGCGCCAGCGCCTCCTCGCGCTTCCGGACGTCCTTCTCCTCGGCAGGCGTCCCCCTCAGCTATGCAGGAGCGGCTCTGCGCGCTTCCACCTGCTGTTCGAGGGATGCACTCCAGGCCTGGAGCTCCCACGTGCGCTTCTCGACAGCCTCGTGGCGGCAGTCAGCCTCGCGAGCCTCCTCCAAGGCTCGGGAGCAAGCTTCTCGGGAAACCTTGAGGGACGCCTCGGCCTTCGCGTTCTCAAGATCACGCTGGTAGCGGCCAAGGTTGATAGCCACCCTCAGCTTGTGCCATTCCTCCACCAGCCGAAGCCCTCAGCCTCAAGGCGCGAGTCAACACCCGCGAGCTCTCCACCATGTCGGCTCATTACGCCCATTGCCTCCTGGAAGAGCTCAGGGCGAACTACGCTCCGCCCTCACTCGAGCTCGAATGCTCGGCCCACCTCATCCTCCACCTCGGGGGCTGCAGGCGGGGCATCAAGCGGCGCACCGCCCTTCAGCAGGGGGCTGGGGGCTGGTGCTGCACCTGGTGTCAGCCGGTCCTCATGAGGAGCCCAAGCCAATCGGGGCTCGCTGCTTGAAGAGGAGCCGAAGATCGAGGCCAACCAGCTACAGTCCATGACCAGAGGAGGGGTCTTGGGCACGCCCACCAAGCTCCACGCCAGACTGTGGGGGAGGGGCGACGAAGCCGCAGGCTCAGCGCACCACGAAGGCAGGAGCGCTCCTTCAACCAACCCTGCTCCAGGAGCGGCAAGCGGACCCGGAACGCTCGAGGCCGACGGGGGAGTCGAGGAAGGAGGAGGCCGCTTCTTAGGAGACGCGGCAGCCTCGACGGAAGGAGCCCTGAAGGACTGACATCAGGAGAAGAAAACAGCACGCAAGAAGCCATAACAGTATGGTACTCACGCGTCGATGGTGATGTACTTCCTTCGCTTCAGCGGCCCGAAGATGTTGTTGCTGCTCATGGATCATTTCCTCTTGCGGAGCTCCTCGAAGTCCACGCAAAGCCGACCGAAGCGCTGGACGTGGCGGCCAGCACGGGGCGAGGTCAAGGAAGATCTTGGAAGGACAGCTTCAGGGGTGCCCAGCTGCGGTGAACAGCCGGGCGCCGTCTCACCACAACCTCCCGAGGCTTCCGGGGCTTTGGCCTCGGGAGCCGCATGCCGCGTCTCCTCAGCGACCGACATCTCGGGGAAGGGGTCGCAAGCTCCCGAGGACGACGCCCCAGGATCGCTGCGCAGCATGTGCTCCTCAGCACTTAAGCCACCGGCCTCCGTCGGAGCTCGCCCTCCTGCAGCCTCACCTGGGGCGAGCTCGGCACCGGCAGCAAGGAAGGGAACCGCGTCGACGGGGTTCTCGCGGGGCCCCACCAGGCCGACCGGGCGCAGCCCCCACTTGTCAAAGGTGGGCATGCTCTCGGCGAATTCGGCCTTGTTCTCGCAACGGTATAGCAGGCAGCTCTTCCTGGGCATGTCGTCCGGCAGAGGGGCACCCGTCAGGACGGTAAGCACTGTCTCCCGCGTCTTGAAAGGAAGCCCCTCCTCTTGAAACCTCATGTGGTCCTGACTGCTGAGCAAGGCCCACATCGGGCGGGAATGGCGCTGAAGCGATGCGACTAGGCGCTTGACGAACTCCTTCACCACCATAGGCGCGGTCACGCCGCGGTCCTTCAACCTCCTTAGCCTAGCCCAGACGGGAGCGAGGCGGGGGCTCGTGAGCTTCTGGTGGCCCCAGCCGGAGTTTTGAACAGCAGGCCCCGCCGGAGCATTAAGCAGAGGGCTGAGCACGCCGGCATCGACAAACACCCATCGTGTACGAAACTCGCTCGTGGATGAAGAGAGCTCGAAGTCAATCCCCGCGCCCGCCATTGCGGCCACGGCCTGGAAGCTCATGCACCCCGAGCACTGCTGAGGGTCATCCAGGTGCAGTGAGAAGAAATGGCGGAGGAGGGCCACCGAAGGAGCGATACCCACCATGGCTTCGCACACAAAGGCGAAGACAGCAAGAAGAGTCACCGATTGAGGGTCAAGATGCAGCATGTGGATCTGATAATGCTCGAGCACCGCATTAAATAAGGCGGAGAAGGGAATAATCAGGCCAGCCCAGAGGGCATCCTATGAAGATTGGGACTTCAGTGGCCGCCCCAGCCATGCGAGTGCGAGACACGGGCCAAGCCACCATCTCTCCCCACTCGTTGAAGCTGGAAGCAAGCATTGGACGCACCTTGTACATGGCCTCGTCGTTGAGCACCCAGGATCGGCCCAGCGCCGGCTCAACGGCCGGAGGCGCGCTTGGCGGAGACAGGGGGTTCTTCCCCTTGTCTGCTTGTTTCAGCGCCATGGCAGTGAAGCGGGCAGAGGGTAGGTTAGATTGGAGAAGAGAAACAGAGCCTCGAGGAATCAGAGAGATTGGGGAAGCAAGGCGCAGACGACGGAGGAATAACTGTGTAGGTCGTGGGGGGCGCGTAGCCAGGCGGATTCTAAGGCAGCGTGGGGAAGCGGAGACGCCCACGTCCAATCAACCGCCACGCGTCAACCAAGGCCGCAGGCTTTTGGGGCCCGCAGCGCTCCGTACATGACCCTTGGCTTCGCCTCGAAGCCAAGCCCGAGCGCGCCTTGGGCCTAGGGGCTACTGTCGGCGTTCTGGGAACGGGGGTCCCCAGACTTGCCTGCCTGCGGCCCACGGCGTGGCTAAGCTAGCGGGCCGTACGTGCCATCTTCATCAACAAGGCAATCGACACCTTCGCGAGGGGACAAGCCTCACGAGGTGGACGACGCAAGACCTCCTCAGGAGCGGCCTAGCCAGGCAGGCTCACGAGGAGCGGAGATATCAAGGCGGGGCAAACCTCACGAGGCTCTCGTGACGTGAGCCATGACGACCGACACCAGGCAGGCTCCAGGCAGGCGCCAGGGCGCGCAGCGTCCTTGTTTCCTCTTTGGTGCTAAAGAAGCAGGCGCAGGCGCGGAGTACCGAGGAGTCAAGCAATGGTTTCCATATCGGTGCAACGAGACCAAGACCAATAGGACGGCAAGACGGAGGTCACCATGGAGCCCAAGACGGCGTCATCACCAGAGCCTTTTGCAGGCGAAGACCGCTTTTGTCAGGATAGCTTGTACTAACTGTCCCCTTTCAAATTTGCCCGCTGTTGTTGGCTCCCTTCCCGCTCAATATTTGGGGAGAGGACCAAGGCCTATATAAGTAGAGCTAGCCACCACAGTAGGGGGAGATCAAGTCGTACTCTCACCACACAAGTTCACAGAACTCAAGTACACCTCAACCTCATGAGGCTGTTCTTCCCCTTGTACTATTCATCATCAGCCCAAGAGGCAATCCACCACCACACACTGGAGTAGGGTATTACACCACATCGGTGGCCCAAACCAGTATAAATCTCGTGTCTTTCTGTGTTGCGAGTTCGTCGAGTTCGTCCGTGAGATCTTAGCAAGCTAGGGCGTGGATCGGTAGGAGGGAAAGAACTTCGCGCACACCCCAGAGTTCGAACCTTAAGGGTTTTGCGAGAACCCGAGATCCGACACCTGCGCCCTCGAGCGCTTCGGTGACGATGGCCCCGGTGGACGTGTCCTCCGACGAGTCTCACAAGGGGGAGGAGGAGGAGGATCACGACTCGGAAGCTTCTCGCGAGGGAGAGGGGGAGACCTCTCCTATGCGCAAAGCCGACATCCTCCGCACCCTGCCTGATGATGATGACGAGGCTGATGTCCCCCATGGAAAGGGGGGGCTGCGTACTACAGGGGGCTCCTCGAGGTCCAAGGTCAGTCCCCGGAGGAGGTCACCTGTCGAGATTCCGACGAGAGGAAGGTCGACGCTGGTCTCCCGAGACGACGTCCCTGTTCTGACGCTGCCTAAAGCTGCTTCCAACTTGCCTGCTGCCCCCTCTTCTGCGCCTAGAGCCCTTGCGCCCGCGCCTCAGGCTGGGAGGCTCTCACGCTTCATGTTCAGGAAGCAGAGGGACTACATCGCGGTGGACCAGTAAGTATTCTTGTCTTGCCTTGTTCCTGCTTCTGTTGCTGATTCTTGACGCTTTCTGTTGCTTGACTAGGCCGACGCCCGCGGCGAAGAGGAGGAAGGAGGATACGGCGGTACTGCTCGGGACCAAATCGCCTGCAGCGGCCACACCCTCCTCCGCAGGGAAGGGCGGTGGCGGTGCTCACGCTTCCCTGGCCCGATCGTCCTCACGAAACTTGGGGGAGCATCTTCTGGAGGAGGCAGCCCCCATGGCCCCGCTGGCACCAGAGGCGCCGGCGTCCGGCTCGGCTGCTTAGGTCCCCAAAGCTCAGGAGCCCTCAGCCTCCCACGCCATTGTGAAGATGTTGCCTCTTCCTTCCTCCGCCGCTCTGCTGACCCCGGATCCTTCGGCCTCCCCCGACATCCTGGAGCGCGCTCTTTCTGCACTAACCTTGCCGTGGGAGGATCTTCAAGGCACCGACCGTCGCCTGGTGGCCGAGCGCCTGGAGCTGATCTCTGGCTGGCTCAACTCCGACATGGCCGTCCGGGCAGCACTGAGCCAGGTTGCGGTGGACTCCGAGAAGGACAAGTGGGCCGTCGCCCAAGCTATGGCTGCCCGCGAGGCGGCGCTAAAGGATGCCGGAGCCTCCCAAGATCGCTGCCAGTTGCTGGAGGCCAAACTGAAGACCATGCGCAGTGAGCGTGCGGACGAAGCTCAGGGCCGTAGGGCGGAGGAGGAGAAGTTGAAGGCCCGGGAGGACGCCGTCAGGGGTCGCGACGCCGAGCTAGAGCAGTTGGCAGAGGCGTAGGCCGCGGAGCACAGCCGGCTGGAGAAGCTGGAGCAGAAGGTGGAGGCAGAGAAGGCCGAGCTGCAAGCAAAGGCGCTGGTGTCTGTGTCAAAACCAGCGGATCTCGGGTAGGGGGTCCCGAACTGTGCGTCTAGGATCGATGGTAACAGGAGACGGGGGACACGATGTTTACCCAGGTTTGGGCCCTCTCTATGGAGGTAATAACCTACTTCCTGCTTGATTGATCTTGATGAATATGAGTGTTACAAGAGTTGATCTACCACGAGATCGTAATGGCTAAACCCTAGAAGTCTAGCCTATGTGTATATGGTAATGAATATATGCTATCCAGACTATGCTCTCTGGCTTATATAGACACCGGAGAGATCTAGGGTTACATGAAGTCGGTTAAATAAGAAGGAATCTTCACAGCTGGTTGCCTAGCTTGCCTTCCATGCCAAGGAAAGTCCAATCAGGACACGGGTATAGTCTTCGGCCTTCGTATCTTGACAGCCCATCAGTCCGGCCCAATGAATAACAGACTGGGTGCCTGAGGACCCCTTAGTCCAGGACTCCCTCAGTAGCCCCTGAACCTGGCTTCAATGATGAGGAGTCCGGCGCACAGATTGTGTTCGGCATTGCAAGGCGGGTTCCCCTTTCTCCGAACTCCAAGATAGTCTTCGGATGCGATGATTGTATCCGGACCTGTTACGCACACCATACACAACCGCAGAGAGAATATAATATTTGCACGAATCTAATCTGTTGATAGCTCCTTTACAACACGGCATTGCGTCTGTAAGGTCATAATTTCGAACCGTTTTTATCTGCCACCCCACGTTCCGAGACGCGGTTGCTATTGGAACGTCTTGTCGAAGCTGAGATCGTGTCCCCTTATTGCAGGTTTCTCATCAATGCGGGCATGGGTAACTTTGCCGCTTATACAGCCCTTGGGAATAGGCGAGTTTTTAGGACGAGTGGGGAGGCGCTTGATATTCGCGGCCTTTATAAGGGGGTGAGGACATCTCCCTTTACCCACACCCTTCTTCATCCTTAGTCCTTCCTTCCTCGAGCTCTAGCGCCCAAGCTTTAGCTTTTCCTCGTTTGAGAAGGCACTCCAATCATGTCCGGATCCGGAGCTGGAGGCAAGTGGATGGCCTCCTCCGTTAAGAAGAAGGACATCGCGGGGCTCCGGGAGGCTGGCTATTTAGCCAAGGAGATTGCTCACCGACTCCCGGCAAAAGGGAAAATCGTCCCTACCCCCAAGCCCCATGAGAGGGTTGTGTTTCTCACACACTTCGTCCGCGGGCTGGGATTCCCCCTTCATCCATTTGTCCGTGGATTGATGTTTTACTATGGGTTGGACTTCCACGATCTGGCCCCCAACTTTATACTCAACATCTTAGCGTTTATCATTGTGTGCGAAGCCTTTCTCCGCATCCTGCCTCACTTCGGCCTATGGCTGAAGACCTTCAACGTGAAACCCAAGGTGGTGAGCGGTCAACAAGCAGAGTGCGGAGGCGCCATGGTGGGAAAACTGCCCAATGTCACCTGGCCCGAAGGCTCCTTCACCGAGACAGTGAAGGGATGGCAGTCGGGGTGGTTTTACATCACCGAGCCGCGTGACGCCGATTGGCCAGCAGCCCCTGAATTCCGATCCGGAGTTCCGATGCGGCTCACTTCCTGGCAAGAGAAGGGCCTGACCTAGGGATCCTTGGACGAGATAACTGGGCTCCAGACATGCGTCCAGAATATGATAACCAAAAAGATCAAGCTTGTGAATGTGATCCAGGTTATGCTCATCCGCCGGATCCTTCCGTGCCAATGCCGGACTTGCTATTTGTGGAAGTACGACCCCGCCGAGCACCAGACGCTGCGAGGGCTCTTCGGCACAATGCACGACGACATCTGGAAAGCGCTCTTCAAGGCCGGCGAGACGCCCCCGCCCACGACTGAAAATCGCGGGCTTAGCTCAAAGCGCCAGGCCAATTTGGCAAGTCTTTAGTGTTTTCGAGCTACACCCGTCAACGACATATTTTGAGGATGGATACTGAGCTCCTCCACCTACTTTACCAGGCCTGGATCGAGGTGGCGGAGCCGATTAACTGTCCGGCTCCGCTTCCCGAGGAGGAAGAATTCCCACTTCTGACGAAGTTGTTGTTTCCGGCGCTGTATGACGTGCCAGAGAAGACAGCCAAGAAAGCGGCCAAAGGGGCCAAGAAAGGCCCTTGCCAAAAAGGCGCTCCGGACATGTCGTCCGAGGACGAAACTTCCTCTTCGTCCGACGACGACGAAGAGGAAGAAGAGGAAAACGATTCCCCACCTGAGGTGGGGAGGAAGAGGAGGGCGCCCCCCCGGATCCAGAGGCAAATGCGCCTAAGAGGGTTAAAGGCTCCCAAGCGGATAACTCCGTGTGGGACGTTGATAGCAGTCCAGAGCGACCTCGCCGGACCAAGCCTCGGGCTGCTTCGTAAGTACCGGAATCTGCAACCGTATGGCCTTCCTGGTTCGTAGTATTGACATATTGTAAGCCTTGTTACTGCAGTCCGGCACGCGATGGCTCCCTGCAATCCTCAACTGAGGATTCGCCAGACTCGAAAGAGACGGCTAGCATATCTCCGCCACCTGCTCATTCCGTCTCACCCAAGGGTGATGACGAGGTGGTGTCCAAAAATGCTTTCCCAGGCCGGGGGAGATTCCGGAGATCATCGGGGTGACGTCCCAAGATGACTTTTCGGCCACCGGACATGCAGGAAAAAAGTCCCCGTGGGTACTAGCGACGGGGCCCGAGTTCCCTTTGGACGTCAGCCGGATACCATTCCGGAGATCTACATGACTCCAGGGTATAGCGAGCGGCATTCCCTGCAAGGAGGGAATATGCCTGTTCCACCGGTGACCTCTGTCCAACCAGAGGCGCCGGATAATCTGCTGGAGGCGCTACGAGGCGCCTCTATTGTGCATGAACACCGTGTCCTTATGGATACGGTGATAGAGAAGGTTCAGTTTGTCAAAGGCGGTCTCACAGAAGCTTGCACTAGCCTTCTAACAGTCTTTGAGGTAAGCAATGTGATTGTAGGAAAAATATCACAGTATAGACAGTAGCCCCTGATGCTCTGTTTGCTGTTCGAGAAGAAAAGCCGAACAGAGGATCGAGAATAAATATCGCAGGAGTCTAACATGAGTTGTCTATGTGAATAAGCAGGTATCGGTTAAGGCTGCCACTGCTCATGCTGCGGAGGTCTCCGGACTGAAGCAGAAACTGGAGCGGGCCTAGGAGGAGCTCGGCCTTGTGAAGAAGCGGTTGGAGGATAACCAAGGTATGCAGTAACCTGTAGGTGCATTTCGAAAAAATGAAAAGTCCGACTGGACTAAAGTGTCATAAACTTTATAAGGGGCCACGACCGAGGTGGCAACTCTTAAGAAGGCGCTAGCCGAGGCCAAGGACAAAGCGGCAGAGGAACGCGCCTCGTGCGAGAAACACGACGCCCGGGTCGGCGAGGCGCAACAACAGCTCCAGGGCGCGATAGAGAGATTTGAGTCCCTGGAGCACGATTGTAAGGCGCAAGAGTCCGAATTGGCGAAGGTCCGCCAGAGCGCACAGGATGCACGAGCCGAAGCCCAGAGCGCCCTCCAGGAAATTCAGGCGGCCAAGATGATTACAGCGGGTAAGTCTTTCACCATGCATAGCAAGTATATAGAAGAAACGTTCCTTGTACTTATCCTAAATTTGGATTTTCCAGGGGCGTTTGCGGATCTTCCGCACAGTGTATCGGATGCTGCCGAGTATTACAGAGCCGAGGAAGGGATGTCTACAGAGAAGCTGTTCTGGTCCCAACATCTGGGATCCGAACATCCAGTACCCTTCAGCGACCAGCTAAAGCAGTTGGTCAAGCTGCACAGGTTGGCAGAGCTAGCCATGAAGGACCTGATAGTCCGGTTGTGGCCTGTCGATCCTATACCTAGCAGCTACTTCGGACTTGTGTAGCGGCTTGTGAGTGCATGTCCGCGGCTTGAAGCCGTGAAAGCGGTCGATCTGCATTGAAGGTGCGCGCATGGCCTTTGCCCGCGTCAAGACGCATTGGGCGAAGCTGGATGCCAAGAAGCTGATGACCGAGGGACCGCCGGAGGGCAAGGAGCATCGTCGACCCAAGCACTATTTTGATGGTGTTCTGGAGGGGTCACGCCTTGTGGTGGAACAATGTTCGAAGGATGTTATATTCCCATGAGAACATGTGTATTACCTTGTTCTGTAATATGGAACAATGATGTTATGTAGTATAATGTTTATGATTTAAATTTTACCTCCTGTGCGGCCGTTTATTAAATCTGAGGGTTGACCAGTCGTCGGCTTCTGCCCCCACGTAGATAGTACGGGGGTGTTCAGGATAAATCTAAACACTCTTTACTCCACATCATGGTCCTTAAAGGAGGTGTTTAGCACAACGAACAAGGCAATCAGACTATGCGGCCTTTACCGCCCTCACTTAGCCATAGAAGTTTGACAATTAATAAAGTTGGCGAAGCCCCTAGTGTTCGGAAGGCCGAATTAGGGGCGTTTTACACGCCTAATCGGAAGAACCGATTCTTTGCAAGAAGCGGAAAAAATCTCCAACGATTTGGAACCTCTCGAACAGCTGACCGGATCTCGCCGCATCATGACAGTCAGTTTTTGGCTTTCTCTACCGAGGTGCTCGTCCGGAAGAACCGGGACACAATCGCAGTAGTTCTCCCTTTACTACCCTAGCCGATGTAGCAGAACATAAGGTAGTAAGCACAGGAGCCGGGCAACCCAACTATTGACCAAAGACATGATTCGGAGCCGATGCATATAATGCTATAAGTTCGGGGTGCCGAACTATACTGTAAAAGTGTTCGGACTTTTATTGCCGTGATGCGGGGTGTGATGAAGCCCCTGGCGTAGTAATACGTACAATGGTGTACGTGTGCAATGAGTAATTAATACCGAGGTGAGGAAACAAGAAAATGAAGTAATAAGCTGACGCTACCGTGTATTCACCATTGTGGTGTAACTAGTACGTCGAGGCGTACTTTGTACAAGTAATGCGATAAGCAAGTAAGTCTATTTAACACTCCGCCACCAAAGGCAAGCTACATGCGAGTATGAAAAGCAATTATGGCTATAGTTTAGTAGAGACCACCGGGGGATTCCCTTGTAAGCCGGAGCTCCCTGCCTCCTTGGTGTGTTCTGCTGGTGGGTTGTCCGTGTAGTCCTCGAAAAGAGAAGAAAACCCCAAAAAAGGAAAAGTAAAAGCATGCGAATCCCAGGGTCGGTCAAGCCGTACTGTGGGTTGCGAATGGGGTATGCCTCCGTCAATACCCATGGGGTTTCGAGTGCGTAATTGTGTACGCGTGGTACGAATGCCACTACCTCATTGAGACTGGGACGGAGGCCGAATTGCTAGTCGAGCTCTTGACGAGCCATGCCATCCTATTGCAGCATAGTCCAGAACCTCTTAATGATGTCCGAGGGCTCGACAGCTGTACTATGGTGCTCCTTGAGAAGGCCGCTCTGTGCTTCTGCTGCTAGGGCGGCGGTGTGCTCCTCTGTTCGGAGGGAGCGTTCCGTATTGCCATTGACTGTTATGACGCCGCGTTGACCGGGCATCTTGAGCTTGAGATAAGCATAGTGTGGCACTGCGTTGAATCTAGCAAACACGGTTCGTCCGAGCAGCGTGTGATAGCCGCTGCGGAAGGGGACGATATCGAAGATTAACTCTTCGCTTCGGAAGTTGTTCGGAGAACCGAAGACCACCTACAGCGTGATTGAGCCCGTACAGCGGGCCTCTATGCCTGGTATGACTCCTTTAAAGGTAGTCTTTGTTGGTTTGATTCGTGAGGGGTCAATGCCCATCTTCCGCACTGTGTCTTGGTAGAGCAGGTTGAGGCTGCTACCACCGTCCATCAGGACTCGTGTTAGGTGAAACCCGTCAATAATTGGGTCGAGGACTAGTGCGGCTGAACCACCATGGCGGATACTGGTTGGGTGATCTCGACGGTCGAAGGTGATCGGGAACGATGACCATGGATTGAATTTTGGGGCGACTGGCTCTACCGCGTAGACGTCCCTAAGTGCTCTCTTACGCTCCCTTTTGGGGATGTGCGTAGCGTATATCATGTTCACCGTTTTGACTTGAGGGGGAAATTTCTTCTGCTCTCCGGTATTCGGCTGCCGGGGCTCTTCGTCATCGTCCTCGCTCTGTGATTCCCCTTCCTTGTTTCTGCTGTTTATCTTGCTAGCTTGTTTGAATACCCGGCAATCTCTGTTAGTATGGCTGGCCGGTTTGTCTGGGGTGCCGTGTATCTGGCAAGGACGATCGAGTATGCGGTCCAAGCTAGATGGTCCTCCGCTGCTCCTTTTATAGGGCTTCTTTCGCTGGCCGGACTTGGAGCCACTGAATCCGGCGTGAACTGTGGTGTCATCGGTGTTATCGCCATTGCTTCGGCGTTTGTGTCTGTTGCGCCGGAGCTTGCCGGTGCTGCTTTTGGCCTCGGAGGGGCCTGATTTGTTGGTTGTGTTTGTACTGCGAGCCAGCCAGCTATCCCCTCCCACGCAGAAGCAGGTCATAAGTGCCGTGAGGGCTGCCATGGACCTCGGCTTTTCTTGGCCGAGGTGGCGGGCGAGCCATTCGTCCCGGATGCTATGCTTAAAGGCCGCTAGGGATTCGGTATCCGGACAGTCAACGATCTGGTTCTTTTTAGTTAGGAACCTATTCCAAAATTTTCTGGCTGATTCTCCGAGTTGTTGAAGTATGTGGCTTAAGTCATCGGCATTTGGTGGCCAGACATAAGTTCCTTGGAAGTTATCAAGGAAAGCCTCTTCCATGTCCTCCCAGCTGCCGATGGAATTCTCAGGCAGGCTATTTAACCAGTGTCGAGCTGGTCCTTTGAGTTTTAATGGGAGGTATTTGATGGCGTGGAGGTCATCTCCTCGAGCCATGTGGATATGGAGAAGAAAATCCTCGATCCATACTGCAAGATCGGTTGTGTCGTCATATGATTCAATGTTGACAGGCTTGAACCCCTCGGGGAATTCGTGATCCAGTACTTCATCTGTGAAGCAGAGAGGGTGTGCGGCGCCTCTATATCGGGCCACGTCGTGGCGTAGCTCTGATGGAGTTCGTCTGCGGTATTCGGCCCGGGCATGGTTAGGTTTATCACGTCCGAATAGGTAGCCATCGTCGTGCCACGAGGCACGACCTCGCGATCCATAGATTGACCTTATATGTCCTGCTCTATCGTCCAGGATCTGCCGGAGGTCGTACGTGTGACCCCGAACTCTTCCGTCTCTATTTTTACGTGGTGGTGGGGCAGGCTGCTGTTCGGCCTGAGTTGCCGCTTTATCCCGGCCGCGGGGTGGCCGGTCGGCAGCCCTGTCTCGACCGCGTGGTGGTCGTTCCGCATTACGCGAGGGAGATGTGTGCTCCGGTGCTTCCTCGTCGAATTGAGGTAGCAGTCTGTGTTTCGGGTAGCTCTTGGTTGGGCGCCTGAGGCCGTATTCTTCGGCTGTCAGGACATCAGTCCATCTGTCGACGAGCAGATCTTGTTCAGCTTGAAGCTGCTGTTGTTTGTTTTTCAGGCTCCTTGCAGTGGCTATGAGCTGAAGCTTAAAGCACTCCTACTCCAGAGGATCCTCAGGCACGATGAAGTCTTCGTTGCCGAGGCTTGTCTCCTCCTCGGAGGGTGGACGGTAACTGTCGTCCTCCAAGTCATCTTCTATGGCCTATTCATCAGGGTTGTCTTGCCTGTTGTCATGTTCCTCCTGTTCGGATGTAGCTCCGACAGGGTCTTCATTGTTTTCGGCATCGCCTGGAGTACTATTCGCTCCTGTGCCGGTGTTGCCGTATTTTAAGCGATGAGGCTTAGAGCGGCGTTTGGGGCGCCGGCGCTTGGGCTGCGTCTCAGAGGTTTTATTCGCCTCTAGCTCTTCTTTGTCGTCGCCGGATCCTTTGGGTGTATCAACCATGTACACGTCGTACGAAGAGGTAGCCGTCCAACGTCCAGTGAATGGCGGGTCTTGGCCTTGCTCCTTATCGGCATCGTCGTCCATATCGTCCATGTCTTCGGAGCCATAGTCAAGCACGTCGATTAAGTTATCGACGGTGGCTATGAAGTGGGTGGCGGCTGGGAAGCAAAATTCTTCGTCATCCGTCTCTAGCTCGAACCGGACGCAGTTCGGCTATGAGTCCTTCTCCAAGGACAAATTCTTTAAAGATTTTAGCACGTCACCCAAAGGCGAGTGCTGGAAAATGTCAGCGGCGCTGAACTCGAAGATCGATAACCGATCTAGCTCGGTGTCCGCGGGCGTACACAGTCCGGAACTTATAGCCAGAGACAAGTCCGAAGTTCCGTTGAAGCGAATATTGCAGGGCGTTGAGTCCGTGTGCGGCTCCAACGTCGCGGACTCTGCGGCCTCGGATGGCACGATCTGCTTTGTCTCTAAGGCCGTTGCAGTAGCAGGAACCATCTCCTGGGTGTGATCCGATGAAAAATTTAAGTTACATTCATCGGGGTGAGGGGGAGCGATCACCGCAGGCTCAAATCCCTCGAAGATCAAGTCTCCACGGATATCCGCGGCGTAGTTCAAGCTTCCGAATCTGACCTGATGGCCAGGGGCGTAGCTGTCGATCTGCTCCAGATGGCCAGGCGAGTTGGCCCGCAGTACGAAGCCGCCGAACACGAAGATCTGTCCGGGGAGAAAGGTTTCTCCCTGGGCAGCGTCATTATCGACGATTGAATGGGGCCATCAAACCTTTTGTCGACGGCACAGTGGAACTCTTAATGAAAGCACCAATGTCGGCGTCAAAACCGGCGGATCTCGGGTAGGGGGTCCCGAACTGTGTGTCTAGGATCGATTGTAACAAGAGACGGGGGACACGATGTTTACCCAGGTTCGGGCCCTCTCTATGGAGGTAATACCCCACTTCCTGCTTGATTGATCTTGATGAATATGAGTGTTACAAGAGTTGATCTACCACGAGATCATAATGGCTAAACCCTAGAAGTCTAGCCTATGTGTATATGGTAATGAATATATGCTATCCAGACTATGCTCTCCGGTTTATATAGACACCGGAGAGATCTAGGGTTACATGAAGTCGGTTACATAAGAAGGAATCTTCACAGCTGGTTGCCTAGCTTGCCTTCCACGCCAAGGAAAGTCCAATCCGGACACGGGTATAGTCTTCGGCCTTCGTATCTTCACAGCCCGTCAGTCCGGCCCAATGAATAACAGGCCGTACGCCCAAGGACCCCTTAGTCCAGGACTCCCTCAGCAGGTCCTGGCCGAAGACCGCGTGGCCTTCAAGTCCCTCGAGGAGAGGTCTCGCGCAGCGCCGGGGTCACTCTACGAGAAGGGCTTGGAGGAGCCGCTGGCTACAGACGACGAGGGCCCCACCCAGCTGCTTCCTTATCTGGTTGAGGCGCTTGAGGAAGTCGTGGGTGGTATCGGTCCCTTGGCAGAGGTAGAAGCCCGCATCCTTTCCTCAGCCGCATTGACGTGCATCTTCAGCCACCTCCATCTTCGCGATCCTGCCGCCCACCTCGACGAGCTGCTAGAGCCTGTGGACACCGAGCACAATGCAGCTGCTGCCGAAACCATGAAGGGTCAGGTGGAGGCCCTGCTGAAGAGGTTCCCCGCCTTCGATCCCGCGCCCTCAACTAGCGGTGCTGCTAATCCTGCAACTTCGGCGGGTGGTGCAGGTGAGGGCAACACCGCTATGGGAGAAGCATCCCTTGCGGGCGACGGCGGCGTCCGGGGATGACGAGATGACTTGCTGGCGGCTCCTTTCCTGTTTAGCTCCTGCAATATGCACCATGCCTTGTGGAGGTGTTTAAACTTGCGTTTTGTATCGGAAGAACAATATGTCTTGTAATATTTGCTTGAGATTTTGCGATTTCCTTCCCATTTGCTTTAAGTTCTACGTCGGCAGGGCCCGACCCCGCGCATACCTCAGCCGCCGTTGGGTCGTCCTGATCACCAGGACGAGACCAAGGGGTGAGGGGCTACATGGCCAGTTAGGCTCCTGAGTCGCGATGCTCAGGAGTCCCCCTTGACGCGCAAACAACTTACAGAAAGGAGACGCAGGAATAGGTCTAGTGTTCTACGTCGGCAGGGCCCGACCCCGCGCATACCTCAGCCGCCGTTGGGTCGTCCGGATCACCAGGACGAGACCAAGGGGTGAGGGGCTACGTGGCCAGTTAGGCTCCTGAGTCACGATGCTCAGGAGTCCCCCTTGACGCTCAAACGACCTTCATACATTTTCCCTCGCCGAGGCTCCGCTCGGGAGGGCGCGCGACGACCAGGCCCGAGGGACCTGGCGGGGTGGCGTACGCTTGGGCGTGACCCGAGCGTAGCCCCCGTGCCCAGCCCCCTCGCGCGACTCTCCCAAGGGGAGGTGTTGCGATGAGGCCAGGCACTGAGCTCAAGGGCTCCCTGAGGTTGATACGGCCATGGGGCCGCCCTCAGTTGTTTATCACCAACGCGGAGCATAGTGTTTCCGCACTTGCACGGGCATAACCGCTCCTCGGCCGTGTCGACTGCCAGCGCGGAGCATGGTGCTTCCGCTGGTGCGTGGGTGAGGGCTCCCGGGGCGTGTACAGCCCCGCCCTGACACGTGGCTTGCACGACAGGGCTAGACGAGGTGTGTCTGGGCACTCGTGAGCCAGCGCGGGACTCACGAGACCCTACCTCAAGGCGGGTTGTGCCTGGTCTTGGTTCTTGTTGACTGCGGTGGTCCTGTGAGATGGTTTGGCAACCTGCGCCGAATGAATCTCCTGAGGTTACCGCATGAGAAGGCCAAGCACCAACGACCCCAGGAGGTGACGTGAACGGGACCGGCTTGCCAGACAGAGCTCAGCCGTTGGATTTATTGATGCTGTAGGGACGGACCCGAGCACAAACGCCGTGCCTAGCCTCCTTATGCGAAGGATCCTGAAGAAAGGCGATCGGCGCGCGGCTCCTGTGGTGGGTGATAATCAAGCAAGTAATAACCATACATAGCTTATGCATGGAAAGCGAACTAGCTTAGGTAAATGCAAGAACGATACATGCCACTGGGTCGGACCCGAGCGGCCTGGGGATGATGCAGCCTGAGGGGCGCCCCAACAGAGTAAGCTAAAGACGTAAAAGGATACATGCCGCAGGGACAGGCCCACGCGGCCTGGGAATGATGCAGCACGGGGGGCGCTCCTAGCTAAATAAACTTGAAAAATGTCACCTGGTTCCGTTGTCGAAGGGATGTTGGGGTAGCTGAAGATGCGTGGCGAAGGGGTCGCTCCTCATGATCCACCAGGGCCCTGAGCCTCGGGAGGCTCTAGGGGTCCAGGCCGTTCCTTGAGGACCGTCTCCATCTTCGCTAGGACCGCGTGATGCCTGGCCTCCAGGGTCGTCAGGACGCTCCGCAGGTTGCGCTGGAAGGCCGCTGCCATGCTCGACAGGCCGAATGGCATGCGAACGTAGCTGTGAGGTGGGCCCTCGCAACATCCCACGCGCGAAGGCCAAAAGCGCTCCTGAGATGCGGCCCTGTTGAGCCGTGGGATGTCGATGCAGACGCGCAGCCCGCCATCGTCGCGTGGATGGGGAGCTACGCCAGGTGGGCGGCGGTCGCCGCACATGGCTCTTGCATCCTGTTGCTCCTGAGTGGTCTTGGCGATGAACTCCTGAGTGCCGGGCGCTCCTTGCCCGGGGTCCCCCTGAGGAAGACGTGCTGCAAAGCACGCCTCCACGTGGTGCCCGAGCGCCTCCCTTGTGATGTTGGCTAGGTCTGAGGCCGTCCAGAAGAGAGCCCCCGAGTCCTGCCCGAGGAGGGCGCCGGGCGCGCCTTCCTATGCGAGGAAGGGAGGCGCCCCAGGTGCGGGCGTCGATCCTGATGTGGCACCGCCAGAGGCGCTGCTCCCCTGAAGCCTTGTACAGAGTAGTTGCTTCTTCTTCTTGGGGGTGGCCTCAGGAGGGTACTCGCCCTTGCTATCAGGGTCTTCGATTGCAGCAGCTTGGAAGGCGCGCTCGAGGGAGCATGCCGCATCTCTTTCTTCGCAGGGGACTGTGATGATCCCGCCGCTTCCTAGAATCTTGAGGACGTTGTAGCCGTGGTGGGTCACTTCCATGAACTTAGCCAGGGCCAGATACCCGAGGATGGCATTGTACGGCAGACGGATGTGAGCAACGTCAAAGTTGATGAGCTCGGTGCGGTAGTTGTTGCGCTATCCGAAGGTGACAGGGAGGCGGACCTGCCCTATCGGGGTGGTGGAGCCATCAGTCACTCCCAAGAAGGGCTTGCTGGGCTGAAGCTGACCGTATGGCACTTGGAGGCTGTCGAATGTCTCAACGGACAGGACGTTAAGCCCTGCACCGCCGTCAATATAATGAGGGTCTTGGTGACTTGTACATTGCTGATGACGGGTGAGCAGAGCATCGGGAGGGTGCCAGCAGTGGCCGTGCACTTGAGCTGGTCCGCCGAGCTGAAAGTGATGGCGCACTTGGACCACTTGAGTGGGCGCGTGGCCTCAAGCCTGGGAAGGGCTGCGTTCACCTCGCGAGCAAACTTCTTGAAGATACGTTGAGATGCTGGGTCGGAGCTCCGCCCAAGATGCAAGCGATAGCACACGGTTCCTACAAGCCCTAGCCCCCTCGTCCTGATGGTGGTCATCGTTCCTTCTTAGTGGTGGCGGCAGTGGAGGAAGACTAGCGTTGCCCTGAGGGCGGTCCTCACGAGGCTGATCCCTCCAGGTGCCCTCACGAGGCTGGTCCTGCCAGCGGTCCTCGCGAGGCCGGTCGCGCCACTCTTGGCGGGGGGCGCGATCATCCCAGCGTCCTCCGCCTTATCCTCCTCCTCGGCGTAGCCCCGATCATTGCGCTCGGGGCGTCGACCGAAGCGTCCATCTCAAATGGACCTGAGCTCTTGACAGTCATTGGTGCTATGGCTGTGTACGTTGTGGAACGCACAGAATGGTCGGCTGCTCTTGGACGACTCAGGTTGGTCCCGGCCATGCTTCGTGTCTGGCTCCGCCGCGAGCACGGCCACCCCCTTGTGCTTCACGTCCTTAGCCTTGGCTTTCTTCTCCTCTGGGTCGATAACAGGGAGCTCAAGGAGGGAAAGGCGCCCTTCCTTAGCTCTTGCGCACTTGGTTGCCATGTTGAACAGCTCTAGAGCCGTGCATAGCTCCTTGTGGATAGCGAGCTCCTCCTTCATCTTGATGTTGTGGACGCCATTAGAAAATGCCAAAATGATGGCCTTGTCCGTCACCTTGGGGATCTTGAGACGAACGTTGTTGAAGCGCTGGATGTACTTCTGCAGGGTCTCTCCTGGCTATTGCTTGATGCGGCGCAGGTCACCCGCTGCCAGAGGGCGGTTGCGAGTGCCCTGGAAGTTGGCGACGAAGCGGTCGCGCATCTCATCCCATGAGGAGATCGAGCCCGCGGGCAGGTTCAGGAGCCACGAGCAGGCACCATCCTTGAGAGCCATGGGAAACCAGTTCGCCATGACTTTCTCGTCGCCGTTGTCCGCCTCGATGCTCAGCTCATAGAGCTGCAGGAACTCCGCAGGGTCGGGGGTGCCGTCACGAGGAGGCAGGTCTGGCTTGAACTTGCCCGGCCAGAAGACGCTTCGCAGCTCCGGAGTGAAGGCGCAGCAGCCTGCTCTGGCCACCGGGGCCCTTTGCTGATGCGGAGCCTGCCCCTGTTGTCCGCGCGCCGCCACCGCAGGCGGCACACGGTCTTGTCGTGGTGGCGCATGGAGCGTGGGAGCATTCTCTTGCGGCCGGGGAACTTCTTGGCAGTTTCCTTCTTCTCGCGCGTGCACCCGGCGTGGTGGGTCACGCCAGGGGGCCGCGCGCCTTGGCGCCAGAACGCCGTCTTGGTGCGGAGGTGGTGGAGGTGCTAGGTGAGCTACGTCGCCCGCAGCTGGCGGAGGGCGAGGGAGGGAGAGGGATGGTGCGGGGGAGCCCCCTGCAGCGCGGACAAGCTCGGTGATGCGGTCCAGCCAGTCCTCGTAGAGATCGTCAACCGGGCGGTAGTGCAGGAGCTCTCGTGCCATGAGTAGCGCGGCCTACGCGTCCGTGGGCGCACGGCGAGCGTGAGACGACGAGCCGGCTGGGGTCAGTGACGGAGTGGCGGTGCAGCCGTCCCGCTGCACAGAAGGGTGTAGTGAGGCAGCTTGCTGCTCGTTCCCCGCCAGGCCAGTGGCGGCGTTGGCGGCGGGCGAAGGGGAACAACGGGGAGGCCCGCCGACAGTAGCTGTCTGAGCGACACGGGCGGCGAGGGCGGCCCGGCGCTTAGTGTGGGCTCGACGTGCGCCCGCCATGGATGCGATGGAGCGATGGGATGCGGATCGGCGCGAGGAAGGCTTCGGCGCACCCCTACCTGGTGCGCCAAATGTTGGATTTAGGGTTTCGGCAAAACCCTTGAGGTTCGAACACTGGGGTGCACACGAAGATCTCTCCTCCCACCAGCACTCTCCCTCATCGCGATCTCAAGGCTCGGCGTGTTGAACTCGTAGAACAAAGGGACACAAGGTTTATACTAGTTCGGGCCACCGATGTGATGTAATACCCTACTCCAGTGTGGTGTGGTGGATTGCCTCTTGGGCTGAGGAGGAACAGTTACAAGGGAAGAACAGCCTCCTGAGGAGAGGTGCTCTTGTGCTTGGTGAGTTTGTGTGGATGAAGATGATCTGAATAGCCTCCAGATCCGTTTTCTCTCTCTCCTACTGTGGTGGCTAGCCCTATTTATAGTGGTGTAACGCCCCGAGACCGACGCTCCAGACGCCTTCCATGTTTTTCGTTGTCACCGTGTGTTTTATTTTGTTTGTTGCATTTCATCATGTCATCATGAGCATTGCATCTGCATGTTTTTATAAAGTTTGCATCCGTTCGTAGTTGCCCCGTCCCTCCTCGCCTCCGGTGACCTTTCTCAGTCCAACCATTCTTTTGTTGTCCGAACATTTGACCCTCTCTACACAATGCACAAAACCCCCTCTCGCGCGCATCCAAAACCTGTCCCGAACCCGACCCGCTCGGTCGTGACCATTGGATTCAGATCATCCCCAAATATCTATAAAACATCTCCGTCTTCTTATTTGGACTCCCTATCTATTTTTCTCGAACGCCCGATTACGATCGGACGGACCGAGTTAATCCCTACCCTACTCCCCTACCTATTTAAATAGACCAACCCTAAATTCTAGGGGATTTGTCCCTGCCGCCACCGCCGCACTCATCTCCCACCTCGGGATCCCCTCGCTCAATCTCCTTGGATCCCCTCACCCAGCCAACCACCGAGCGCTAGCCTCCTCGGATCCGAGGCCTCCCCAAGCCGCTGCCTTGCCTCCACTCTGTCAGCACGCGCCACCGGAGCCCGAGCTGCTGCAGCTCCACAGCCGCCCTCCTCTGCTCGTTCTTCCCCGAGCATCTCCTCCTCGTCGGTGCTTCCCCGCGCAGCAAGCAGGAGTCGCAACCCCCTGCATCCTCTCGTGCTTCTCGCGCGCCGGCTGCAAGCAGCAGCACCACCAGGACCCCGTCGCCCCTTCCCCTTTTCTTCTCCTCTGTCCCTCCTCCATCTGGTTCTCTCCCTTGTCTCTCATGCCTCTCCCTCTCTGTACCAGGAACAACCATGGCTGCCGCCTGAAGCAGCAGCAGCGCCCGAGCGCTCCTCTCCCTCGCGCAAGACCTCGCCAGCATCCCAGGGCCCGAGCTCCGCAGCGCCATCCCCGCCTCCTCTGTCTTGCGCTCGTCCGCGTCGACGCCGGCAGGCTCCGTCCGGATCGGCTCGGGTCCCCGCTACTCCTCCTCTGCCGCCCTTGTTGCGAGTCGCCCGGATTCGTCGGACCCCTGCTTCATCCCCGTCGTCGTGTCACCGACATGCTACAGTGATCCGTAGGCCGTCGCCATGCCCTGCCTCTCCTTTCCTTCTCCTTTTCTTCTCTCTCTGACTTGTGTCGCACCGCCGCCGTTTTGCAGAGGCCAGCGCCGCCGGAGTCCTTCGCCTCGTCCGCATCACCGGCGCGTCTCCGCGGTCAGACCTCCCCAAGCCCTCATCGCCGGCCTCCCTTGCTTCTGCGTGTGGAGACGACAACCACCAGCGACAAGTCCCCTCGCCCGTGCGTTGACCTCCAGCCCGCTCGATCCCCTGCTTCACGAAACGCGTCGCGGCCTCGATCTGTTGTTCTGGCGTCGACCGCTCCAACTGGCCCAGCTGCGAGCTGGCCTGCCTCCCGTGCCAAGGCCCCTCAAACCCAGCCCAGCCACCTCCTCCTCTACCGATCTGGGCCGAGCCCAGCTAGGTGAGCAGTCCAGCCGCCCAGTGCAGTATCCAGATTCAGCCCGATGCGTGTTTTTTTCCTTCTGCGATTTTAGCAATAATCCCAGGGTTTATAGTTTTGCAGGAAAGTCCCTGTAGATCATGCATTTAATAACTCACAAACCGTGCATCATTTGTAAATATTTTATACATGTAAAATGCTCAAAAATTTGTGTTGTTTAATAATGTGTCACTCTCATCCATGTTTAAAATGTTTAAAATGTTGTTTGTTTAAATTTGCTCAAATAACATGCTAAATGATTTATTTCATAACTAATTAATCGTAACTCGGAATTTAATAAACTTTATATGTAAATGGGGTATAAAAATGCATAGATTAACATGGTGCACTTCATTTTGCTGTTTAACAACATTAAAATTGTTTTTAGGGCAGAACAGTACCAAATCTAAAATATGCAAATGGGGATTTTCCGGAATTGTTGTTTGTTGTTCCGGCCTCATTTAAACTTGCCTAGCTAGGTAGTTTTCATATGCCTCGCCTTTTGCCATGTTTAATAACATTTAATATTGTTGGGTACATAACCGAGAGAGAACTAAATAATTGACGTGGTGTTTCGTCAATATGCAACTCGTTGCATATTGAGCTCCACTTAATTTGTAGTGTTGTTTGTTGCACTTTGTCATGCCATGCCTCATTAAACCGGACATGCATCATATTTGTTTTTGCATCATGCCATGTGTATGTGGTGGTTGTTTACTATGTTGTTTGTTTCTTTCCGGTTTGCTTCTCTCGTTAGCTTCGGTTTCGTTCCGGAGTTGTGAGGATTCGTTCGACTACGTCCGATTGTCTTCTTCATGGACTCGTTCTTCTTCCTTTCGGGATCTCAGGCAAGATGACCATACCTTCGAAATCACTTCTATCTTTGCTTGCTATTTGTTCGCTCTATTGCTATGCCGCGCTACCTACCACTTGCTTATCAAGCCTCCCAAATTGCCATGAACCTCTAACCTTTGTCACCCTTCCTAGCAAACCATTGTTTGGCTACGTTACCGCTTTTGCTCAGCCCCTCTTATAGCATTGCTAGATGCAGGTGAAGATGAAGTTTGTTCCATGTTGGAACATGGATATGTTGGGATATCACAATATCTCTTATTTTAATTAATGCATCTATATACTTGGTAAAGGGTGGAAGGCTCGGCCTTATGCCTGGTGTTTTGTTCCAATCTTGCCGCCCTAGTTTCCGTCATATCCGGTGTTATGTTCCTTGATTTTGCGTTCCTAACGCGGTTGGGTGATTTATGGGACCCCCTTGATAGTTCGCTTTGAATAAAACTCCTCTAGCAAGGCCCATCCTTGGTTTCACCATTTGCCTACCTAAGCCTTTTTCCCTTGGGTTCTGCAGACTCAAGGGTCATCTTTATTTTAACCCCCCCGGGCCAGTGCTCCTCTAAGTGTTGGTCCAAACTAGAGCATCGTGCGGGACCATCCCTTGGCAACTTGGGTTACGTCGGTACCTGTACGCTTAGCTTATCCGGTGTGCCCTGAGAACGAGATATGTGCAGCTCCTATCGGGATTTGTCGGCACAGGGGGTGGCTTGCTGGACTTGTTTTACCATTCTCGAAATGTCTTGTAACCGGGATTCCGAAACTGATCGGGTCTTCCCGGGAGAAGGAATATCCTTCGTTGACCATGAGAGCTTATAATGGGCTAAGTTGGGACACCCCTGCAGGGTATAAACTTTCGAGAGCCGTGCCCGCGGTTATGTGGCAGATGGGAATTTGTTAATGTCCGGCTGTAGAGAACTTGACACTTGACTTAATTAAAATACATCAACCGCGTGTGTAGCCGTGATGGTCTCTTTTCGGCGGAGTCCGTGAAGAGAACACGGCTTTTGAGTTATGTTTGACGTAAGTAGGAGTTCAGGATCACTTCTTGATCATTACTAGTTGATGACCGTTCCGTTGCTCCTCTTCTCGCTCTTATTTGCGTATGTTAGCCACCATACATGCTAGTGCTTGCTGCAGCTCCACCTCACTACCCTTTCCTTCCTATAAGCTTAAATAGTCTTGATCTCGCGGGTGTGAGATTGCTGAGTCCTCGTGACTCAAAGATACTTCCAAAACAGTTGCAGGTGCCGATGATACCAGTGCAGATGACGCAACCGAGCTCAAGTGGGAGTTTGACGAGGACCTTGGTCGTTACTTTATTTCTTTTCCTGTTGATCAGTAGTGGAGCCTAGTTGGGACGATCGGGGATCTAGCATTTGGGGTAGTCTTCTTTTATTTTGGTTCCGTAGTCGGACCTATGTGTGTATCTTGAATGATGTTTGAATTTATTATGTATTGTGTGAAGTGGCGATTGTAAGCCAACTCTTTATCCCATTCTTGTTCATTACATGGGATTGTGTGAAGATGACCCTTCTTGCGATAAAACCACAATGCGGTTATGCCTCTAAGTCGTGCCTCGAGACATGGGAGATATAGCCGCATCATGGGTGTTACAAGTTGGTAATCAGAGCCATCCCCGACTTAGGAGCCCCTGCTTGATCGAATCGCTGGCGTTGTTGAGTCTAGAACAAAAATGTTTTGAGTCTTAGGGTTATATATATCGGAGAGTAGGATTCTTTTTACTCCTCAGTCCCTTCGTCGCTCTGGTGAGGCCTCTTGACGTAGAAGTTTTGACTCTTCTCTCCTCAAATTTCACTAATTTTTTTTAGGATCACGCGGGTATCTTAGAATCGTTCCGATGGTTTTGTGACGAGAACATTGTTCTTGGTGCCTCCTGACATTTAGGGGTTGTGGCAGTGTCCCGGGGAGTTGAGCTCCGAGGTGTTGTCGTCACAATTTTATCGTTGCAGTTCTGGAATACCTGAGTTTCACCGACATCGAAAATCTCTTTTATGCAGTTGTTGGTGAGATCACCTCGACGCCACCCAGTACTGGGGCGGGAGTTCGGGAGTATTGCCATAACTCGTATAACGGATGCTTTTCGAAGGTTGAGGTAAATGATTTCCGAAGGTTTCTTGGTTATGCGTTGAAGGATGGATATAGCTGGATCTAGGTATTGTTAGTTTGGGTGATATATTTTGTGTCCCCTGTATCCCCAACACCAGATTGCATAACCAGAAAGTTTCGGGAGTTTATAAGTGAGAATTCAAGTAGCTCCTAGGATATCTTTCCGACAGATGCATGATATGAGATTGGGGTTCGACGTCTAGTGGTCCGCCTTTCCACGGTTGGTTTTATAGTGGTCTCATAGTGTCTTAAAGAGTCCTTGGCTATGCCGACTCGGGGACGCTTCGTATGTCATGTGCACTGCCTTGTACATGATGGTGCTGTACGATCGAGCCCGTGTGGGCCCCACCATGAAAACTTCGGACGAAATCTCTATCATATGTTTGTTCCGGCTTATTCTGCAAGCCAATCATTAGCTTTGTTCTGTTTTGTTTTGTGGTATTCGAGTTGCTTCAATGACAAGTGTTGATTCCATACCTTATTCTAAGCGGTGTTCTCATATTCCTATGTGGATACTAATCCTTCTTGATCGTCGAGTTTGCCATCTTAATTCTATTTCCAACCGGTGCGTTTCTCTTTGAGATGATCCCATCATTCTCCCCATTCGGAAGATCAATAATAAGTTTTCTCAACGTTGTTTGTTTCATCTGCCCCAAGTTGCCTTTGTTTTCCCGCCCTCCCACCCTCTTTCTTCAAGGACTCAGATTTCTTAACCAAGTACCATTTTATTCATGTGAAGTCCCTTCATTCTTTTCAATCAATGTTCTTACCCGGTGGTTCTCATGAAGATGTTCTTCAAGTTTATCATTCTTCATTCTTTTTCTTCTCCAGTGGATTCAATTCAAGCTTTGTCGATCATACCCTTTCCTCGTTTCAAATGCTTTCTCATGTCGGTGCATCTCTTAATCATTCCCCGCTTGGTATTCAATTGTTCCGGAGTGATGAAGATATCTGAGTAGATTCAAGTTTCCATTCTCAATTCACTCAAGTTCTTTTGAGGATGTTATCTCATTCAAGCCATTTAATTCAATCGGTGCGATCTTTCTTTTAATCATTCAACGGTGTATCTTTTGAGTGGGCCCTAACCCACAGGTTTTTTTCCCAGGATCTTACCTAACTCTTCTAATTCTTTTCAGAGTTATTCTCAAATTCATTGCAAAGTTTGACGTAAGAATAAATTTTCATCAGTCAAATGTCTTTCTCCAAGATCTTTCAAATTCTTTCATCGTTGGTTCAACCTTTCTATTCTTCATGGTTCCGGAGTGCCTCAAAAATTCATGGTGGTGCTTCTCATCATCATTCTCAACATTTCAAGATCAAGGTATAGATTTCTCCTAAAATGTTGGTCCACTCTCTTGAAGATTCATGGTTCTAGCTTATGCCATCCTCTCATAATTGTTTTCGATTGCGAGAATTCTTTTCATACCCATACAGAGCATTTCATGAGTTGTTTTCATTTCTTGATCATCCAAAGGCCATCATGTCATAATTATTCATTCCAGCTTTCAGCTCTCGTTCTCCAAACCTTACCGGTGCATCATTCAAATATCCTCTAATCAGTTCATGATCTCTTCGTTCTCATGTATCTAAATTCTGTCAAGTATCTTTATTCGTTTTCTAATTCTTCCCGGTGAATTGTGCCTTTGTTACTTTCATTCTCAATTCTCGCGGTGGTTCGTTCAAGATTTCTCTTCCTTCGTTATCATATCAATTTATTCGTTGTTTCAATCCTACCGGTGGTTCGATGAGGACCTTTCCAAGTTTGCGCAATATCTATCTTAATCCTTTCTACGAGAATAAGTAGTATGCCAAATCCATTGCTTGTCATCAATTTAATTGGTGAAGGATGAGCATAATGTAATTCTTATTCTTGTTTCATCGGGTAAATTCAATTCCTTATTCCGGAGACTCATCAAAATTCTTGTTTTCATTTGTTCATCTTTCTTTCCGGAGTTCCAAGTTTTCTCGGTTATATCATTTCAAAGCTCCATCTAAATCATCGCAAGGCTTCACCTTGTGTTTTCAACTTTTCTTTATTTTTATCATCCTTTTATTACCGGAGTTCTTCATGGAGGCTCTACATGGTGCTTCGTCAAGGATTCTTTTCATTCTTCAATTGTTCTTCAAAGCTATACTCTTAAATAAACATGGTGCTCAACACATGTGTTGTTTTGAGGAGTTCAAGTATTCTTCATCTTGCATTTCAAAGTGCAATTCTTTCTCTCTTATCTTTTGAGGTGGTGTTATGTCCTTCTTGACAATTTCCATCCATGTTCCATGTTCCACATGTTGTCAAGAATGAGATATTTTAAATCCACCAATCTCTTCGTTGGAGTTATCTTGGGTTATATTTCACCTTAAGCTTTCCCTAAGGATTGTTGCTATTTATGGTGCTTATAAATGACCCAAGTTCTTCATTTGTCCTCCCGGTGAAATAAGTTTCTCGTCTCCTTGTTGATATCAATCTAATCATTTTTTTCCGTTGGTGGCAGAAGCTCACCTCATCATTTTGAGATGTTTCCATAAGCCCACTACAAGCTTATGCTTTTCGTTGTTGGTTTTCCAACAACTCCGTTCAATCCTACTTCGTAAGGATGCTCTTTAAAATTCATTTATGGTAGGAGATGTTGGTTTCATTCTTCGTTCTATTCACTCCAACTATCTAACTATCATGCATTGTTTCCGGAGGCTTTGTGATGTTGCTCTCTTCGACCAATCATCTTGTTTTGTCAAGATCATGTATTTTTTCCTTTCTTATCCATTTAGCCGGAGTGTCGTGTTTTCATTCGAGTTCTCTCATCTTATAAAGTTTTTTTCTCCTTCCTCAACCGGAGGGCTGTTTGAAATCTTTCTTACCCCTTGTGCCATTCTTTCATTAGTTCCGGAGGCAATGTGTTGTTAATTTCATCGAGTATCCTCTCATCTTGTCAAGATCATGTTAAATTCCTTCCATTTACAGTTGGAGTGCTGCCCAAATTATATCATTCTTATTCCTTCTTTATCTTGTTTTAACCGGAGTGTTGTGCCTATCATTCCTCTTCTAACCGGAGTCTCATCCAAGTGCTTTCTTTTTGCCAAGTCCATATTCTACCCCTTCCATTTTCCAACCGGAGCGTTATCGTAATTGATCATTATCGTTCTTTGTACATCTCGTTTCAACCGGAGTGCTTGCATGTACTTCTCGTCCATTGTTCTCGTCATTCATAGCTTTGCAAACTCCAAGGTTCACATGGTGTTCCTTGTTTCTCTTTTCTACCGGTGTGCTTTCATATTCCTTTTGATCCGGTAAGCTCTTGTTTCATATTCTTCAACCTACAAAGGTTCTCGCAATGTTCCTTGTTCCTCTTTGATAACGGAGTGTTTTAAATTTTGTTCACCTCTGTCGCGTCATTTCTTCAAGCTTTGCGACCTCTCAAGGTTCATCGGTTTCACTCGTTTGTCAAAGAAGCAATTTGTTTTACCTCTTCCCTTTTCGTTTTCTCTCCGGTGCAATCCTAGATCTCGGGACGAGATCCTCTTGTAGTGGTGGAGTGTTGTAACGCCCCGAGACCGACGCTCCAGACGCCTTCCATGTTTTTCGTCGTCGTCGTGTGTTTTATTTTGTTTGTTGCATTTCATCATGTCATCATGAGCATTGCATCTGCATGTTTTCATAAAGTTTGCATCCGTTCGTAGTTGCCGCGTCCCTCCTCGCCTCCGGTGACCTTTCTCAGTCCAACCGTTCTTTTGTTGTCCGACCATTTGACCCTCTCTGCACAATGCACAAAACCCCTTCTCGCGCGCGTCCGAAACCTGTCCCGAACCCGACCTGCTCGGTCATGACCGTTGGATTCAGATCATCCCCAAACATCTATAAAACATCTCCGTTTTCTTATTTGGACTCCCTATCTATTTTTCTCGACCGCCCGATTACGATCGGACGGACCGAGTTAATCCCTACCCTAATCCCCTACCTATTTAAATAGACCAACCTTAAATTCTAGTGGATTTGTCCCTGCCGCCGCAGCCACACTCATCTCCCACCTCGGGATCCCCTCGCCCAATCTCCTTGGATCCCCTCGCCCAGCCAACCACCGAGCGCCAGCCTCCTCGGATCCGAGGCCTCCCCAAGCCGCTGCCTTGCCTCCACTCTGTCAGCACGCGCCACCGGAGCCCGAGCTGCTGCAGCTCCACAGCCGCCCTCCTCTGCTCATTCTTCCCCGAGCATCTCCTCCTCATCGGTGCTTCCCCGCGCAGCAAGCAGGAGCCGCAACCCCCTGCATCCTCTCGTGCTTCTCGCGCGCCGGCTGCAAGCAGCAGCACCACCAGGACCCCGTCGCCCCTTCCCCTTTTCTTCTCCTCCGTCCCTCCTCCATCTGGTTCTCTTCCTTGTCTCTCATGCCTCTCCCTCTCTGTACCAGGAACAACCATGGCTGCCGCCTGAAGCAGCAGCAGCGCCCGAGCGCTCCTCTCCCTCGCGCAAGACCTCGCCAGCATCCCAGGGCCCGAGCTCCGCAGCGCCATCCCCGCCTCCTCTGTCTTGCGCTCGTCCGCGTCGACGCCGGCAGGCTCCGTCCGGATCGGCTCGGGTCCCCGCTACTCCTCCTCTGCCGCCCTTGTTGCGAGTCGCCCGGATTCGTCGGACCCCTGCTTCGTCCCCGTCGTCGTGTCACCCACATGCTCCAGTGATCCGTAGGCCGTCGCCATGCCCTGCCTCTCCTTTCCTTCTCCTTTTCTTCTTTCTCTGACTTGTGTCGCGCCGCCGCCGTTTTGCAGAGGCCAGCGCCGCCGGAGTCCTTCGCCTCGTCCGCATCACCGGCGCGTCTCCGCGGTCAGACCTCCCCAAGCCCTCATCGCCGGCCTCCCTTGCTTCTGCGTGTGGAGACGACAACCACCATCGACAAGTCCTCTCGCCCGTGCGTTGACCTCCAGCCCGCTCGATCCCCTGCTTCACGAAACGCGTCGCGGCCTCGATCTGTGGTTCTGGTGTCGACCGCTCCAACTAGCCGAGCTGCGAGCTGGCCTACCTCCCGTGCCAAGGCCCCTCAAACCCGGCCCAGCCACCTCCTCCTCTACCGATCTGGGCCGAGCCCAGCTAGGTGAGCAGTCCAGCCGCCCAGTGCAGTATCCAGATTCGGCCCAATGCGTGTTTTTTTTCCTTCTGCGATTTTAGCAATTATCGCAGGATTTACAGTTTTGCAGGAAAGTCCCTCTAGATCATGCATTTAATAACTGACAAACGGTGCATCATTTGTAAATAATTTATATATGTAAAATGCTCAGAAATTTGTGTAGTTTAATAATATGTCACTCTCATCCATGTTTAAAATGTTTAAAATGCTGTTTGTTTAAATTTGCTCAAATAACATGCTAAAATGATTTATTTCATAACTAATTAACCGTAACTCGGAATTTAATAAACTTTATATGTAAATGGGGTAGAAAAATGCATAGATTAACATGGTGCACTTAATTTTGCTGTTTAACAACATTACTATTGTGTTTAGGGCAGAACAGTATCAAATCTAGAATATGCAAATGGGGATTTTCCGGAATTGTTGTTTGTTGTTCCGGCCTCATTTAAACTTGCCTAGCTAGGTAGTTTTCATATGACTCACCTCTTTCCATGTTTATTAACATTTAATATTGTTGGGTACATAACCGAGAGAGAACTAAATAATTGATGTGGTGTTTCATCAATATGCAACTCGTTGCATATTGAGCTCCACTTAATTTGTAGTGTTGTTTGTTGCACTTTGCCCTGCCATGCCTCATTAAACCGGACATGCATCATATTTGTTTTTGCATCATGCCATGTGTATGTGGTGGTTGTTTACTATGTTGTTTGTTTCTTTCCAGTTTGCTTCTCTCCTTAGCTTCGGTTTCGTTCCGGAGTTGTGATGATTCATTCGACTACGTCCAATTGTCTTCTTCATGGACTGTTTCTTCTTCCTTGCGGGATCTCAGGCAAGATGACCATACCTTCGAAATCACTTCTATCTTTGCTTGCTAGTTGTTCGCTCTATTTTTATGCCGCGCTACCTACCACTTGCTTATCAAGCCTCCCAAATTGCCATGAACCTCTAACCTTTGTTAGCCTTCCTAGCAAACCGTTGTTTGGCTATGTTACCGCTTTTGCTCAGCCCCTCTTATAGCGTTGCTAGATGCAGGTTAAGATTAAGTTTGTTCCATGTTGGAACATGGATATGTTGGGATATCACAATATCTCTTATTTTAATTAATGCATCTATATACTTGGTAAAGGGTGGAAGGCTCGGCCTTATGCCTGGTGTTTTGTTCCACTCCTGCCACCCTAGTTTCCGTCATATCCGGTGTTATGTTCCTTGATTTTGCGTTCCTAACACGGTTGGGTGATTTATGGGACCCCCTTGACAGTTCGCTTTGAATAAAACTCCTCCAGCGAGGCCCAACCTTGGTTTTACCATTTGCCTACCTAAGCCTTTTTCCCTTGGGTTCTGCAGACTCAAGGGTCATCTTTATTTTAACCCCCCCGGGCCAGTGCTCCTCTGAGTGTTGGTCCAAACTAGAGCACCGTGCGGGACCATCCCTTGGCAACTTGGGTACGTCGGTACCTGTACGCTTAGCTTATCCGGTGTGCCCTGAGAACGAGATATGTGCAGCTCCTATCGGGATTTGTCGGCACAGCGGGTGGTCTTGCTGGACTTGTTTTACCATTGTCGAAATGTCTTGTAACTAGGATTCCGAGAGTGATCGGGTCTTCTCGGGAGAAGGAATATCCTTCGTTGACCGTGAGAGATTATAATGGGCTAAGTTGGGACACCCCTGCAGGGTATAAACTTTTGAGAGCCGTGCCTGCGGTTATGTGGCAGATGGGAATTTGTTAATGTCCGGTTGTAGAGAACTTGACACTTGACTTAATTAAAATACATCAACCACGTGTGTAGCCGTGATGGTCTCTTTTCGGCGGAGTCCGGGAAGAGAACACGGCTTTTGAGTTATGTTTGACGTAAGTAGGAGTTCAGGATCACTTCTTGATCATTACTAGTTGACGACCGTTCTGTTGCTCCTCTTCTCGCTCTTATTTGCGTATGTTAGCCACCATACGTGCTAGTGCTTGCTGTAGCTCCACCTCACTACCCTTTCCTTCCTATAAGCTTAAATAGTCTTGATCTCGCGGGTGTGAGATTGCTGAGTCCTCGTGACTCACAGATACTTCCAAAACAGTTGCAGGTGCCGATGATACCAGTGCAGATGACGCAACCGAGCTCAAGTGGGAGTTTGACGAGGACCTTGGTCGTTACTTTGTTTCTTTTCCTGTTGATCAGTAGTGGAGCCCAGTTGGGACGATCGGGGATCTAGCATTTGGGGTTGTCTTCTTTTATTTTGGTTCCGTAGTCGGACCTATGTGTGTATCTTGAATGATGTTTGAATTTATTATGTATTGTGTGAAGAGGTGATTGTAAGCCAACTCTTTATCCCATTCTTGTTCATTACATGGGATTGTGTGAAGATGACCCTTCTTGCGATAAAACCACAATGCGGTTATGCCTCTAAGTCGAGCCTCGACACGTGGGAGATATAGCCGCATCGTGGGTGTTAGAAGTGGCCCTGGTCCTCTTCTAAAATGCTGGCGGGAAGGGATGCCACAATGGCCAAATTTGAAGGGAGACAACTAGTACAAGTTATGCTGACTAAAGGTGGTCTTCGACTGCCAAAGGCTCCGGTGGTGACGCCGTCTTGGACTCCACGGTGACCTCCGTCCTGCCGTCCTGCTGGTCTTGGTCTCGTTGCACTGATATGGAAACCTTTGCCTGATGCCTCCGGACTCCTCGCCTGCGCTTGCCTCTTTAGCACCAAAGAGGAAACGAGGACACTGCGCGCGCTGGCGCCCGCCTGGCCCCGGTCGTCATGGCTTGTGTCACAGGAACCTCGCGAGGTTCCCCTTGCCTTGATCTCTCCACCCCTCAGGAGCCAGCCTGATGAGGCCGCCCCCGAGGAGGTCTTGCGTCGTCCGCCTCCCGAGGCCTGGCCCCTCGCGAGGGTCTTGAGTGTTCGCTGGTGAAGATGGGCCGTACAGGGCCGCTGGTGGAGCCACGCTGTGGGCCGCAGGCAGGCAAGTCTGGGGACCCCCGTTCCAAGGACACCGACAGTGGCCGCCGAGATGTCCCCGTCGTCCTCCACGGGCCCGATCCGCCATCGCCGATCCCCCGATCCGCCCGCCGCCGCGCCCCTACGCCTGTTCGAGGACTTCCCCGTCCTCCCTTGGACTCAGCAGCCAACGAAGTCGTACCTCGGGATCCGGCGGCGGCGGTGGGGGGCGTGGGTCGCCAACATTACAGATCAAGAGACCCACACCCGCCGGTGGCTCGGTAGCTTCCACACGGCCGAGCTCGCGGCCATGTAGTACGACCGCTGGCAGTCCGCTACCACGGCGCGGCGGCTAGGCTCAATTTGCCCTTCGGGACACGTCCGGTCCACCTCGTTTCGCCGGAGCCAGGGGTTGTGAGCTCGGCTATGGCACAGGAGGACCGCGAGGCATGGGAGCGCCTCGAGGCCGAGGCCGCCGACGAGGCCTACATGGGAGCGCCTCTATATGTGCAACTATTTGTCGTGCAGTTCAATTTCATCAATAACAGTTTCAACAATACCACTATGAATTACGATATTTGGTTGCTGTTAAGGATATTGCAGTTAACATGCCTTTTTGTTTTTCAGTTGTTGTTTAGCAACATGCATTGTACTCAATGACTAAATATGCAATCCCAGGCTACATAGCAACAAGGAAGAATGTTACCTTAATGTTCTGATGATGTCTAGATATACACGTAATAAAATCTTATATAATGGGATGGATGGAGTGTTGTACTACATCAATTTTCAATTGTTGTTTAGCTTCTAATATTAACTTGGTGCTTTTAGGTACATATATCATTGCCAAAGATTCACACTTCGACCCTTTCTGCGTATGGGGCAATGAGATATTCATGAACCAGCATCAAGTGAGGAAACTGATAAAGATTGTTATTAAAATGCGTCAAAAGATGTCAATCGAACTATTTGCTTACACTTTATGCAAGACAACAGTGAACTGCAGGATGGCTAGTAAGAACCCTGTAGCCTTCTTTTTTACTGCGCATAATGAGTTGTGTTAGATGACAATATCTGAATGTTTTTTCTTTTGCAGTGGATCCTGAAGCAGTTTCCTCAAGATTACCTCTCAAACTACATGATTGGTGGCCGACCATCACAAGGGGTTGGACTAGAGTCCTGCATGCCTTCTGCATCCAGGAGAGCACAATAGGGTCATTCCGCTTCACCTTGTTCAGCAACTAGAATGTCTATCGCCTCTTTCTTTACCATATGTAATAGTACAAGTATAGAACCCTGGTACATCATTCTTTATTTGGTTCTTATGTAATTCTTAAACATATGTACCTGTGAATCGAATAATGCATTAGTTGTTTGAACCTGATGGATATGAATAAAGCTATAGCCCACTTTCAAGTTTAAATTAGGTACAATTTTAAATAGAAGCAATTAAATTAGGGCGAAATTACGTTGTGCAGGTCATTACGGCACACACGGTTGCTAAAACACAAACGTTTGTGATATACACCATAATCCAAGACGGTTCACAGAGAGGAAACATCTGCAAGCATGCACACAGTTGCCGTTTGCAAAGCGTGTATGATGTCAGACACTTTCACATACGGTGCGGGAAAACTAAATGTGTGTGATTGTCTACCCATCGTACATGGTTTATAATCATGAACTGTTTGTGATGTGCCAGGCATCGTAAAACTTCCGTGCCTAGAATCTTCCTGGAAAACTCCTGTGCCTGGAATCTGCCTGGTTTTAGGCAGAACCACAAAACTCCGACTGCGATGCCAATGCGAGCACAAACGAGTAGCAAGGATGAAGTGTTTGGGATATTCGAGATATCGGAAACGGTTATATAGGGACAATTGTATGCATCAAGGCTCCCTATCCCCGACGGTTTCTGGGTCATGTGGGAAGAACCCCCCTATCGCCCACAATCACTTGGCGACAGTCCCAATTGCCGTCGCGAAAAGGGGTAAAACCCATTTGTTTAGGACCGATGCGCACCAGTGATGTGAGGTTGAGAGCCATTTGAGTGACTCCACCAACCATACGAGTGAGGGCATCCAAGAGGGAGTGAGTGAGCCACAACACTTAGTGAGTGAGGTAGTTGAGAGCTGGCAGTCCGCTACCACGGCGCGGCGGTTAAGCTCAATTTGCCCTTCGGGACACGTCCGGTCCACCTCGTTTCGCCGGAGCCAGGGTTTGTGAGCTCGGCTATGGCGCAGGAGGACCGCGAGGCGTGGGAGCGCCTCGAGGCCGAGGCCGCCGACGAGGCCTACATGCAAGAGCTCCGCCGGCAGCACCCGGAGCTCGTGGAGGCAGAGCAGGCGATCTTTGCCGGCGTGGAGGGCGGCAAGGTTATCGCACTCTCCTCCGATGACGAGGTCGAAGGCGGCGAGGACGGCGGTGCCGAGGGTGGCGAGGTTATAGCGCTCTCCTCTGATGACGAGCTCAAAGGCGGCGGCGACGGCGGCGCGGAGGGCGTCGAGGTGGGCCCCGAGGACGAGGAGATCGTCATCTACGAGTGGAGGAGTGCCTTCCCCAACGACCCCGACGACGGTACTGGCCCGGACCCGGCTCGCGGCACACCGTACATGACGAGGAAGGATTGGCTCGACCTCTACTTCGACTGAAAATAGTTTAGCTTAGTTTAATTTTATGTTTATGTTCGATTATGCAAAACTATCTATGTTTATGTTTGAATGCATGCTACTTTCGGTTGAACCTGCTTTGAACTTGATCAAATTGAAGTTTACAACCTTAAGTTTAGGGGATCGACTAGAAAAGGCCAAAAATTGCTAGAGTATATATATCCACTAAGGGTTTTAGTCCTTTAACTATTTAAGGATCGCCTAGAGATGTCCTTATGACTTGTTTATTTCAGTTCTTCACAATGTGATGCTCTATATGTGCAACTATTTGTCGTGCAGTTCAATTTCATCAATAACAGTTTCAACAATACCACTATGAATTACGATATTTGGTTGCTGTTAAGGATATTGCAGTTAACATGCCTTTTTGTTTTTCAGTTGTTGTTTAGCAACATGCATTGTACTCAATGACTAAATATGCAATCCCAGGCTACATAGCAACAAGGAAGAATGTTACCTTAATGTTCTGATGATGTCTAGATATACACGTAATAAAATCTTATATAATGGGATGGATGGAGTGTTGTACTACATCAATTTTCAATTGTTGTTTAGCTTCTAATATTAACTTGGTGCTTTTAGGTACATATATCATTGCCAAAGATTCACACTTCGACCCTTTCTGCAGATGGGGCAATGAGATATTCATGAACCAGCATCAAGTGAGGAAACTGATAAAGATTGTTATTAAAATGGGTCAAAAGATGTCAATCGAACTATTTGCTTACACTTTATGCAAGACAACAATGAACTGCAGGATGGCTAGTAAGAACCCTGTAGCCTTGTTTTTACTGCGCATAATGAGTTGTGTTAGATGACAATATCTGAATGTTTTTTCTTTTGCAGTGGATCCTGAAGCAGTTTCCTCAAGATTACCTCTCAAACTACATGATTGGTGGCCGACCATCACAAGGGGTTGGACTAGAGTCCTGCATGCCTTCTGCATCCAGGAGAGCACAATAGGGTCATTCCGCTTCACCTTGTTCAGCAACTGGAATGTCTATCGCCTCTTTCTTTACCATCTGTAATAGTACAAGTATAGAACCCTGGTACATCATTCTTTATTTGGTTCTTATGTAATTCTTAAACATATGTACCTGTGAATCGAATAATGCATTAGTTGTTTGAACCTGATGGATATGAATAAAGCTATAGCCCACTTTCAAGTTTAAATTAGGTACAATTTTAAATAGAAGCAATTAAATTAGGGCGAAATTACGTTGTGCAGGTCATTACGGCACACACGGTTGCTAAAACACAAACGTTTGTGATATACACCATAATCCAAGACGGTTCACAGAGAGGAAACATCTGCAAGCATGCACACAGTTGCCGTTTGCAAAGCGTGTATGATGTCAGACACTTTCACATACGGTGCGGGAAAACTAAATGTGTGTGATTGTCTACCCATCGTACATGGTTTATAATCATGAACTGTTTGTGATGTGCCAAGGATGAAGTGTTTGGGATATTCGAGATATCGAAAACGGTTATATAGGGACAATTGTATGCATCAAGGCTCCCTATCCCCGACGGTTTCTGGGTCATGTGGGAAGAACCCCCCTATCGCCCACACTCACTTGGCGACAGTTCCAATTGTCGTCGCGAAAAGGGGTAAAACCCGTTTGTTTAGGACCGATGCGCACCAGTGATGTGAGGTTGAGAGACATTTGAGTGACTCCACCAACCATACGAGTGAGGGCATCCAAGAGGGAGTGAGTGAGCCACAACACTTAGTGAGTGAGGTAGTTGAGAGCTGGCAGTCCGCTACCACGGCGCGGCGGTTAAGCTCAATTTGCCCTTCGGGACACGTCCGGTCCACCTCGTTTCGCCGGAGCCAGGGTTTGTGAGCTCGGCTATGGCGCAGGAGGACCGCGAGGCGTGGGAGCGCCTCGAGGCCGAGGCCGCCGACGAGGCCTACATGCAAGAGCTCCGCCGGCAGCACCCGGAGCTCGTGGAGGCAGAGCAGGCGATCTTTGCCGGCGTGGAGGGCGGCAAGGTTATCGCACTCTCCTCCGATGACGAGGTCGAAGGCGGCGAGGACGGCGGTGCCGAGGGTGGCGAGGTTATAGCGCTCTCCTCTGATGACGAGCTCAAAGGCGGCGGCGACGGCGGCGCGGAGGGCGTCGAGGTGGGCCCCGAGGACGAGGAGATCGTCATCTACGAGTGGAGGAGTGCATTCCCGAACGACCCCGACGACGGTACTGGCCCGGACCCGGCTCGCGGCACACCGTACATGACGAGGAAGGATTGGCTCGACCTCTACTTCGACTGAAAATAGTTTAGCTTAGTTTAATTTTATGTTTATGTTCGATTATGCAAAACTATCTATGTTTATGTTTGAATGCATGCTACTTTCGGTTGAACCTGCTTTGAACTTGATCAAATTGAAGTTTACAACCTTAAGTTTAGGGGATCGACTAGAAAAGGCCAAAAATTGCTAGAGTATATATATCCACTAAGGGTTTTAGTCCTTTAACTATTTAAGGATCGCCTAGAGATGTCCTTATGACTTGTTTATTTCAGTTCTTCACAATGTGATGCTCTATATGTGCAACTATTTGCCGTGCAGTTCAATTTCATCAATAACAGTTTCAACAATACCACTATGAATTACGATATTTGGTTGCTGTTAAGGATATTGCAGTTAACATGCCCTTTCGTTTTTCAATTGTTGTTTAGCAACATGCATTGTACTCAATGACTAAATATGCAATCCCAGGCTACATAGCAACAAGGAAGAATGTTACCTTAATGTTCTGATGATGTCTAGATATACACGTAATAAAATCTTATATAATGGGATGGATGGAGTGTTGTACTACATCAATTTTCAATTGTTGTTTAGCTTCTAATATTAACTTGGTGCTTTTAGGTACATATATCATTGCCAAAGATTCACACTTCGACCCTTTCTGCGGATGGGGCAATGAGATATTCATGAACAAGCATCAAGTGAGGAAACTGATAAAGATTGTTATTAAAATGGGTCAAAAGATGTCAATCGAACTATTTGCTTACACTTTATGCAAGACAACAGTGAACTGCAGGATGGTTAGTAAGAACCCTGTAGCCTTGTTTTTACTGCGCATAATGAGTTGTGTTAGATGACAATATCTGAATGTTTTTTCTTTTGCAGTGGATCCTGAAGCAGTTTCCTCAAGATTACCTCTCAAACTACATGATTGGTGGCCGACCATCACAAGGGGTTGGACTAGAGTCCTGCATGCCTTCTGCATCCAGGAGAGCACAATAGGGTCATTCCGCTTCACCTTGTTCAGCAACTGGAATGTCTATCGCCTCTTTCTTTACCATCTGTAATAGTACAAGTATAGAACCCTGGTACATCATTCTTTATTTGGTTCTTATGTAATTCTTAAACATATGTACCTGTGAATTGAATAATGCATTAGTTGTTTGAACCTGATGGATATGAATAAAGCTATAGCCTACTTTCAAGTTTAAATTAGGTACAATTTTAAATAGAAGCAATTAAATTAGGGCGAAATTACGTTGTGCAGGTCATTACGGCACACACGGTTGCTAAAACACAAACGTTTGCGATATACACCATAATCCGAGACGGTTCACAGAGAGGAAACATCTGCAAGCATGCACACAGTTGCCGTTTGCAAAGCGTGTATGATGTCAGACACTTTCACATACGGTGCGGGAAAACTAAATGTGTGTGATTGTCTACCCATCGTACATGGTTTATAATCATGAACTGTTTGTGATGTGCCAGGCATCATAAAACTTCTGTGCCTAGAATCTGCCTGGAAAACTCCTGTGCCTGGAATCTGCCTGGTTTTGGGTAGAACCACAAAACTCCGACTGCGGTGGCAATGCGAGCACAAATGAGTAGCAAGGATGAAGTGTTTGGGATATTCGAGATATCGAAAACGGTTATATAGGGACAATTGTATGCATCAAGGCTCCCTATCCCCGACGGTTTCTGGGTCATGTGGGAAGAACCCCCCTATCGCCCACACTCACTTGGCGACAGTTCCAATTGTCGTCGCGAAAAGGGGTAAAACCCGTTTGTTTAGGACCGACGCGCACCAGTGATGTGTGGTTGAGAGCCATTTGAGTGACTCCACCAACCATACGAGTGAGAGCATCCAAGAGGGAGTGAGTGAGCCACAACACTTAGTGAGTGAGGTAGTTGAGAGGGCATGTGAGGCCACTATGATTTCTAACAACTTAACCTCTACTCTGAGTGTGTTTTCTTTGGTGCTAGGTCTCCTACATGACGACATGCCTATCCTTGACGAGTCCATCCCTCCAATGGGAAAACCGATGGCCATGGCGGAAGACTATGCACCACCCACATGGTTCCATCAAGATGAAGATGATCATGACTTGGTCTTCGACACCTCACCTACAACACATGAGCGATGCTCCTAAGGTAACATAGGTGATGGTGCTTCTCTTGTCCCACTAGCGGACTATCTCACTAATGATTGCTTACATGATGTTGATCCACCCATGCTTCATGCTAGTGCGAATTCCTCATGTCATGACTTACTCATTTATGATGAATATGATGATGAGCATGTTGAGTTGCCTAGTTGTGATGCTATGCTCCATAGGATATCATGTGAAAATTCTATCGGTCACGTCATGTTTGACAATCCATTAAACTTGTCATATGCTATGAGTGAGATCTCCCATATTGCTTCCTTTCAATCTCAACATAGTAACTATGCATGCCTCATTAAAATAAATCCCATTTGCACTATGGCATAGATGACGAGATGATGGTCATTGGCTTTTGTTTTTCATGCGGTGATATTGCTATGCTTCGTTTACATGATTTGCGCAATTCATCTACTATGCCATGCCATGATTACATTGTTCCAAATATGCATTGTTTTGGATGTTGTCAATATTCTCCATGTGATGTTTCCATGAATGCTCATGAGGAGACCACCATAGTTCCCTCATACATATTAGGAGATCTTGATGCATTCATACTTTGCATGATTCCCATAATTGCTTGCACCATATGCATACCATTCATAACAATGCTCTAGATATCACTAGTGATGCATTACACAATTTGAGTCTCCATTATGCTATACATAATAACAAACCTCTCATGATGGATGACATGTTTCTATATCACGCATCTCATTTATTTGAGCATTGGCTATTTTGTGCTAACCAACACATGCACGTGCGCATCATGATGGATGATGTGTACATATACCACGCACACACAATTTTCCATTTGTCTTTGTTTTGTGTAGGTACTTACGTATACTCGTCAACCTCTCAATCCAAAGAGTTGACGAAACGAGCTCTTGAGAGTAAAGAAGATTTGGGATCCCGTGGACTATCCTTACCACCATTCCATTCGCACAAGCACTACGCGCATCTCTTATACTTGGCTCTCACACGGCTATGGGCTATATATCACTTGTTACCTTATTCCCATACTATCATGTTCACTTTGCATGTTATGCCTATTTCTATGTCTTTGCCATGCAATTGTGACCCTTGCTTGCATCTACCCATGATTCACCATTATGCTACTCCTATGTGTATTTCCACGCTTGGTGGAGATACTTGTTTCTATTACCATGCTTTCCTTGTGCCTCATGCTATTGTTGATTCTTGTGTTGGGAGAGTCATGATGTCCCATTGCTATTTACATATGGCCTCTCGCCAATACATTGATGATATTTTACTCGTATCTTGCTTTCATGCTTGTGCTATGTCATGTGAATTATTCATGCCCACTATTTGCACACATGACATGATTGCCATGATTACTCTAGTACCTTGCATCTTTACACTACTAGCTTGCACCACTTGATCACTATGATTGCTTGCTTTGTCGCATCACCCATGTTCCATTCTTACTCGCTTTCTTGGGTTGATGACATATATGTTCATGCCCCTCACTTGATATATCTTGATCATTGTCTCTTGTATCCATTAGTTGCCTCTCTCATATCCACTTGTAGTGAGTGCAACCATACTATGCTTATTGATCTTGGAGACTTTGACACCTTACTTGTGACACATGCTTGTTTGATTGAGCCTATTGTATTTGGTTGTTCTCGCATCATATGCTTTCATACCATGCCACATCTTGTACTTTCTTATGATAAGAATGATGAGAACACTTGTTGGGTATTTCACCACATGAATGTTTGGTTTTGCATTTTCGCTAACCTCATTTGTTTTTCCGACTGTTTGTCATGTTCTTTCATTTTGAGGAATTCACAAGGCGGTACCATCGCGAGACATATTGGTTATGTGAAGGTGTACATGATGTGCGACAACAACATCTTCGAGAAACTACTAAAGGTGAACTCCTTCCCTTTGAGCCATCTTCACATATGCATATTGGATGGGTCATTCTTTCATTGATGCCTCTTTCTTGTTGTCTACATGATACATCTATTGGATGGAGGACCGACATTGGAGATGGACCCTATGGACTTTCAAGTTGAGGAGTGCTCGAACTTAGTGGATGCACCATTGGACCAACACTTCTACCACGACATCGAGCTATGGTACAACACCACCCATAACAAATTTTCATCTTATGCATGGATTGACTCACATTGTGATTGCCTTGTTGCATCTTGTATTTCTATGTCATCCATGATATCTGAGCTTGTGCATTTCCTTAGCAAATTTGTTGTGGTCTTTCTTGATGGCATATTCATACATTATGATCATACTGCCTACCATCAATTGCATGATCACATACTCAGATTGAGAACCAATTGCCATATTCATGCTATTGATAAACCTTCTCACTATGACATCATTTTGCACCGTGGTCGCATTGATCACATTCACAATACATTTGTGTGCACAATGAATGCTTTTTCTCCCATGAATGATTTGCATATCATTCTATCATCTTACTAAGCTTCATGCACTTTGTCATAAACAATCTTGCCGAACGGACTCATGTTTACTTGATGGACACCTTGTGTGCGCTAACCATTGTATTTCCAAGTGTCGTTTGTATTTGCTCTTTTTGCATGTGTACCACACCGGAGACACCTTGGAGTACTTGGATTGCGCCATGTCTTCCGCTTCATCCAACTACAAGTCCGTCCACGACAACAGATTCCATGGTGATGAGGTTTTCGATCCGAAGTCGGATCTTTCCCAGGGAGGGGAGATGATGCGGAGCATCCTACAATCATCCCCATGTACACTACGACTACTCCCCAAGCCCCAAGTGCCCACATGTTGAGACCTCGAGCATACGCCATTGGACCTACTCGCTCCTTTCCGAATCTTCCCTTTCGGCATGTAAGACATGGATTCTACTTCAAGCGCGGACCTTGTGCATACTCAGGTACACCCAAGGAGACCATGGAGAGCCCAAGGACCAAGGCCAAGTGTGCGCGGGAGCGAAGGAAGGAGAAGGAAGAAGAGCCAGCTGCTACAGCGCCAGGACATTCGGCCCGACCCCCGGAAATCCGGCCCCTTCCTATCCAGAGAGATCTGGAAGCGACCCCGACAGCCCAGACATCCGGCTCCTCCCGAGGCCCCGGACATCCGGCCCCTTTGCCCGGAAATCCGGCCCCTCATCACAGAATGCAACGAAGCCAGCCAAGTCCATCCCGGACATCTGGCCAGAGGCCCGGACATCCGGCTCTTCGTGAGCCGCCGGACATCTGCCCCCCAGCCCGGGCATCCATCACCTGCCTATGCGCAGAGATCGGGCCAAGGGCCCATGTATCCCCCCTCTCACTTACCCCTTCGCGGGCTAACACTATATATAGACCCCCTCCTCCTCCTAGTTAGGGTTAGGGTTGTAATAGCTCATATGTGAGATAGAGCCTCGCTCATCCATACCGGATCTACTCCACTGCGAGGGACCGACACCTCTTCGGAGAAGATCCACTTTGGATTCAAGACCCCTAACGGGAAGAACTCAAGACCTCCTCACAAAGAAGAACCGGTTACCCTAGGTATCGTCTCTTGTTGGATTTGGACCATGTGATCTCTATGTGTACTCGGATCTAGTATATGTGTGACCTAATCTTGTTGGTTTGAGTGATTCTCTCATGTTTTCCCTCCTGTTTCCCCTCGTGTTCTTCGTGTTCCTCGTTGGGATCTGCTCCTTTCGTGAAAGATCGACCATATAGGGTTCCACCCTACATCACTTGATCTTCGAAGGGTTCGCGGCCCCGACCACCGCTCTGGCCTTAGATCCGGAGCAAACCATCAGGTCCGAAGCTTGGAGTGTGGAGCCCACCGGACTCTCCGTTGCAAACCACATTATCGAGGATCCGGAGGCGATCATGTCCACGGCAAACTCAGAATCAGTCCAGGTTCCCCCTATCATTGAAAGACCGGACTCGCCCCTGGACTCCAGATCCGAACTCTTGAAGTCCGCGCCAAGTAGGCATGGCCAGGAGGCTTTCACCCTGGCCAGCCCCGCGGACTCTCGCTTCCACGACCAAACCTCGCTCTTAAACGAGGCTCTGGACTTAATGTGATCCCTCGCTATTACAGAGGAATCACTTTCGAACTACGCCTAGCCCGGACTAGGGGCTGAGAGCGGGGAATTTTACGTCCCACCCACCACCCACTGCATAGCCACTGTCGAAGATTTATCCGACATGCTGGACTACACCTTCGAAGACATCGACGGCATGGACGACGATGCCGGAGACGAACAAGGCCAAGACCCGCCGTTTACCGGACGTTGGATGGCCACCTCTACATATGACGTGTATATGGTAGACACACCCAAAGAGGATGACGACGACGGCAGGATGGATCCGGTTGAGGACAAGCCTGCTGAAGCACCTCCAAAGCGTCGACGTCAGCGACGCTGCTCAAAATCGCGTCGCGAAAAAGACAGCAATACCGGCACCAGAGATAATAACGCTCCGGAGAACGCCGAAGCCCCTATCGAGCCAACATCCGAACAGGATGATTGGGAGGATGGGCAAGTTAACCCCGATGATCTGGTCAGGAACGAGGACTCGGAGGATAGTAACTATCTACCGATCTCCGAGGATGATGTGAGCCTCGGCGATGAAGACTTCATCGTGCCAGAGGAACCCCTCGAGCAGGAGCGCTTTAAGCGCCGGCTAATCGCCACTGCGAGAAGCCTAAAAAAGAAGCAGCAGCAGCTTCAAGCCGAACAGGATATACTTAACGACAGACGGCCCCAAGTCCTGGCTGCCGAAGAGTACGGCCTTCAACGCCCAACAAAGAGCTATCCAAAGCGCCGGCTACTTCCACAATTTGACGACGAGGCCGTTGAGCCCATACCGTCAAGACACGACCATGCTGATGAACCAGACCGGCCACCACGTGGACGAGATAAAGCGGCCGCCTACGCCGAACACCGACCCGCACCACCTCCCCGTAGAGGGAGAGAGACAGTGGCTCCAGGATACACCTATGACCTACGGCAAGACCTGGACAATAGAGCAGGCCAAGCCAGGTCGATCTATGGATCAAGGGGGCATGCCCCAATGCGAGAAGACGACCATCAGGCCTGGTACAACAGGAACAACCTCACCCGGGCCAAAAACCACACACGTACTTCATCCGAACTTCGTCGTGATGTCGCCCGATACAGAGGCGCCGCACACCCCTTATGCTTCACTGATGAGGTAATGGAGCACCAGTTCCTAGAAGGGTTTAAACCTGTGAACATTGAATCATACGATGGAACGACAGATCCGGCAGTATGGATCGAAGATTTTCTTCTCCATATCCACATGGCTCATGGTGACGATCTCCATGCCATCAAGTACCTCCCCCTAAAACTCAAGGGACCAGCACGACACTAGTTAAACAGCTTCCCAGAAAACTCTATTGGTAGCTGGGAAGATTTGGAAAATGACTTTAGAGACAACTTCCAAGGTACCTATGTTCGGCCTCCAGACGCCGATGACCTTAGTCACATAGTCCAACAACTTGGAGAGTCAGCCCAGAAGCTCTGGACCAGGTTCTTAATTAAAAAGAACCAAACTGTGGATTGTCCGGACGTCGAAGCCCTCGCGGCCTTTAAACACAACGTCTGGGATGAGTGGCTCGCCCGACACCTCGGCCAAGAAAAACCGAAGTCCATGGCAGCCCTTACCGCACTCATGACCCGCTTTTGCGCTGGAGAAGACAGTTGGCTCGCTCGTAGAAGCAATAGCAGCAGCGACCCTGTCACTTCCGAAGCCAGAGATGGCAACGACAAGCCATGACGCAACAAACACAAGCGGCGATGTAGCAACGAAGATATCAAAGACATGACGGTCAACACCGGATTCAGTGGCTCTAAACCCAGTCAGCGGAAGAAGCCATTAAAAGGAAACAAGGACGGTCCATCTAGTTTGGACAGAATACTCGATCGGCCTTGCCAGATTCATGGCACCCCTGACAAGCCTGCCAATCACTCCAAGAGAAATTGTTGGGTCTTTAAACATGCCGGTAAGCTAAACACCGAACATAAGAGGAAAGGGCCGCCCAGCGAGGACGACGATGAAGAGCCTCGCCCACCGAACACAGTGGGACAGAAGAAACTCCCCCCGAGGTCAAAACGGTGAATATGATCTATGTTACTCATATCCCTAAGCGGGAGCGCAAGCGCGCATTAAGGGACGTCTATGCCATAGAGCCAGTCACCCCAAAATTTAACCCATGGTCAGCCTGTCCGATCACTTTTGATCGCAGAGACCATCCGACCAGGGTCCGTCATGGAGGTTCGGCAGCATTGGTCCATGATCCAATTATCAACGGATTCCACCTCACGCGAGTCCTTATGGACGGCGGCAGCAGTCTTAACCTGCTCTATCAGGACACTGTCCGTAAAATGAGTGATACCCGGTGTCGTGGAATTGTCATGGCAGATGTCCAAGGGCGAGGACTTAGTCATGAGGCCAGCGCATCTATGTAGTAGCTTGAGAGGGGTTGAGCGGAATTGAGAGACGCAACACAGGACGAGGATTTAGACAGCTTCGGGCCCGGGAAACATCATCCGTTAATAACCCTACATGCTGTTTGAGGCTAGATCTCATTATCATCACGAGGGAGTCGCCGGTAAACCGGCTCTCTTCTAATTGTGTCTAGCCCCAGAGATTATTGATTGTTGCCTGTCCGTCTTTGGGGAGCACTGCCCCTCCTTATATAAGTCGAAGGGGTGGGTTACATGTGGAGTCCTATTAGGATTAGGACTAGTCTATCTCTAATACAAACCGGATACAAGTCCAGGTCTTAACTCCTTGTAAGACAGATATTCCTCACGCCTTTCCTTGTAAACCGGCCCACCATAGTATGAATCGGCCTTCATGAACCGCCCGTTGGGCCACCGGGTCTTGTCGCTCCTCTGACCCGCCTGCCGGATTACCAATGAATTGTAAACCGCCAGGTCCAAACGGGTCGCCAGCGGATCGTCAATTCTCAGCCGGGTCTCAAGTAAACTGCCAAGTCCGGCCGGGTTATACTTCCGGCCGGTTTACGCCGCGGGGTATATCCCCGACATTAGCCCCCAGTTTAATTTGGATTTATCCATGTTAAACTGATCCTGTAAAACAAACACAAGAACAAATTTGACAGGTTGTGCTCCGGGTTAAGAATTCTTGTAGACCGGCACCTGATCATCCTTAAGTCCTTGTCATTTCCTCCTTCTAGAAAATCGGGGTCAATAGACTAGCTTCATAATCAATTTACTTGTAGAATAAATATTGTAAATAAAGAATCCATTTGAATCGGCCTTCAATGCTCTGACTTGACAAAAATATTGGTCTTCAAATATTCAACTGATATCCGCCGGTTTGGAAATGTAGAACTTGCCGGTTTATCATTGTCAAAATTGCCGATTTATAAATATTGATGGCACCGGGTCATAATTGTTGTCGACACCAGGTCATGTAATTGATCTTCCTGATTTGCTCAAAACTGATAAACTGAAGACGTTCCTCCTTTATATGCATAATACATGTAGCCCCCAAGTCTTAAGAGGAGAACATAGTGATAACTTAAGACTTGCTCCAATAAGCATTTTCAACCTTGAACAAATCTGGTTTGTTCATCTCAATCATATAAACTGAATACTCCATATATGGAGCCCCCAAGTACCGGGTTGTCATGCTTGCAGCAACCTGGGACTTGTAATTGCTTATAAAAACTTCAATCAGTGTAGCCCCCAAGGGCCGGCTTAGTAAGATAATACTGAACCGGGACTTGATATATACTTCAATGAAAATAACATCTTATAATGTAGCTTCCATCGTAGGGCTTGAACCCACGTCCACAAGGTTAAGAGCTTTGTGCTTTACCAACTGAGCGATGAACCCTTTAATATAATGGATTAAGGCTTGTATACCTTGAATGTTTGACAGGAGCAATTGGTAGCCCCCAAGGGCCGGCTCATTATGATGTGATGAGTCGGGTCTTCAATAAGGCCAATAAAAAATGACTTTGCATTAGCCCCCAACTATCATGGTGCATGCTTGCAGCGACATGAGACTTGCATGTAATCTCAATTAGAATAATGTAGCCCCCAAGTGCCGGGTCGTAAGCCTGCAGCGACTCAGGACTATTCCTTCCATTGTAGAATAAATCATATCCTTTGATAAAATAATAGCCATTGCGCTAAAGCGACTTTGAAAACCTCAATAATACCGGTTACTAATAACCATAATAAAAATCTGGCCATGTTGGCTATTCAAGATAATATAATCCGGTATGAAAACCTTATTCATTCATTATCATAATGAAAATTCAGCCAAGTTTGGCTATTTGAATAATATAACCCAATGATTTATAAGCGCATGATTCTAATGGCCCAATCCAAATATATACTGGCGACTTATAGTCCAAAGCCAGGCCGGGTTAACAAACACCGGATAATTTCTCATCATATACTGGCGACTTATCGTCTTAAAGCCAGGCCGGTTTAATAAACACCAGATAATTTATCATCATACTGGCGACTTATAGTCGAAAGCCAGGCCGGGTTAATAAACGCCGGTGATTTATAATCACGCTTTATTCAACCTGTTTCTGCATACAACAAGTTTAAAGTGTGCTGGCGGTTTACCGCCGGACGGGTCATAATGCCCAACATATAACCTGGGTTGATAACCAAGGCTGCACTTAAGAATAATCAAATATGAAATATATCATACCTGTGACATTAAATCACATCATTGGTTGGCCAACTTTTTAGTAGTAAAAGGTGATAACCCCAATCTTGAGTACTGATAACTCCTTCCATATTGCGCCGGTTTATGATAAAATTGTACCGGGTTATGATAAACACCGGATTAACCATATATAATACTGGCGACTTGTAGTCAAAACCAGACCGGGTTGATAATCTCCGGATTATGACTGATCATATACTGACAACTTGTAGTTGATAGCCTAACCGGGCTGATAAACACCGGTTTAAAAATGTCACAAATCTTAGCAAAAGAAAAAAAAAGAAACTTAGCGAAAGAAAAATAAAACCGTTGTAGTCGAGGCTTTTCACGGGCTGCCAGGCCCCAAATTTGATCAAGAGGTGTTGCTATGGTTCGGGTTCGACCAAGCCCCCAAATGATGCTCTGGCATTACGCCGATCAAAAGGCATTGCTATGGTTCGGGTTCGACCAAGCCCCCAAGTGATTCTGTGGCTTTACGCCGATCAAGAGGCGTAGTCATGGTTCGGGTTCGACCATGCTCCCAAGTGATGCTGTGGCATTACGCCGATCAAGAGGTGTGGCTATGGTTCGGATAGGACCAAGCCCCCAAGTGATTCTGTGGCTTTACGCCGATCAAGAGGCATAGTCATGGTTCGGGTTGGACCATGTTCCCAAGTGATGCTGTGGCATTACGCCGATCAAGAGGTGTAGCTATGGTTCGGATACGACCAAGCCCCCAAGTGATGTTGTGGCATTGCGCCGATCAAGAGGTGTAGCTATGGTTCGGATACGACCAAGCCCCCAAGTGATGTTGTGGCATGGCGCCGATCAAGAGGTGTAACTATGGTTCGGATACGACCAAGCCCCCAAGTGATCAATAATATGATAAGCCAATAAGGCAGGATACCCATGTTTGAACCGCGCATCATGCCAGCAGGTCCTCTTCGGCAACCTTTAACTTTTTGCAAGAGATAAATTCTTCTTGAACCGGGATTTTAAACCGGATATTGAGAGCTTCAAAGCTTTGTGGGAGACATCTTTCTCTTGAACCGGATTTTAAACCGGAATCTTTATTTTCAGCCAGAAATTTTCTGACGGCATTTAAACTCGAACTTGCGAGAGATTAATTCTTTTTGAACCGGAAATTCTTAAACCGGATTTGAGAGCTTCAGAGGGAGAACAGATTTCCCTTGAACCGGATTGTAAACTGGATATTTGAGAGCTTCAGTGAGACCGACTTCCCTTGAGCCGTATTTTAATCCGGACTCCTTTCTGATGATCCGGACCTTCTTCATTGAGCCGGGATTTCGTAACTGTCATATACTTTATAAGCCGGAAATTTTCTGACGGCCCTTAAATTTTCATCAATATAACAGTAGCCTCCAGGACCGGGTTGTTTTTCCCTACATCATCCTGGGGTTCTTAAATTTGCCGAAACTTGCAAGATTTGCTGAATCATGTCATCGTAGCCCCCGAGTCTCAAGGGTGACTCGAGAAGTTGGCTTGAGACTCTCCATATTTGACCGTGATGTAAACCGGCATAACTTGTATATCATTGGTGTTGATAGCACGATGTGAATCCACAGAAGGTTGAGGTGACTGCGGCGGGTTATAAATGATCCCGCATGAGCCGTGTCAGTAACTCGGCCAATGGTTCCTTCCAACTGGTGATTTGAAGTTAACCAAAAACTATAGTGGCGGCGACTTGTGCGCCTGCCTGTTGAACCACCTAGGGCAGACGGCCGTTGATAGTGTATGATAATTTGCCTCCATTTTGTTGAAAGAAAACCGGGCTACCCAAGCTGTGACTTGTTCATACTCCAATAAACAGCTCATGCAGACAGGTGCGGCCCGGTATGTTGATGTAGACCTGGCCGCGAGAGACAGACAGCAAAAAGACGACCGCAGCATCAGAGGCAACATAGATGAGTCGGCCACGGCGTTGTATGCCGGTGCGGACAAGCAAATTGTCCTCCTTGTTGTAAACCGGCGCGGACGCGTGAACCGGCCGCGAGAGCGGACGGGTGAGTCGTCCGTGGCGTTGTAAGCTGGTGCCGACGCGCGAGTCAATCACAGGCGCAGTCCCGGCTAGTTGATGTAGACCGGGCCGTACGGGCGGCGGCTTGTGCGCGTCCATTCATCGGGTAATATGTTACGGACTATCGCCGGGCGGAATATTGTCAGCCTGTGCTCCATACCCATGGTATAAACCATATATGTAGTGAATGATTGTCCTGTATATAAAAATACACAGATCAAAGTAATTGTTCTTTGAAAAAAATAATACGTGTTAATAAAATAAACTTAGATGGATGTCACATGATTCGTCTGGAAGATCTGTATGTGAAATTTGTGCACGTAGTAATAGTAATGCTCCATACTTTTGTCTGGACGTGAATTAATAGTACCTTTCAGCTCCACGTAATGTGGATGGAGCTCCACAGCATGTCAGCACCTTCCTTTGACAACATTTTCAAACGTGACCCTGTCCTTCTTTGAATCTCACTGTTCCTTTATTCTTTTTGCATGAATACCACGTCATCCAGAATTTGATTCAGTCTGTCGCATGTGTCTCTTTGACAGTATAATGGACTTGTGCTGCTGACCTTGATGTTGGAGGGTGTTGACTTGAGGTCCAAATTCGGCACCCGACGACATACATGAGACTAGATTAAGCAGAAAACGCTGCGTATAAAGGTAGCAAACATGTGCTCTGGCTGGGCACTTAGTCAGGCCGGCAGTGCTAATTTCTGAAGAAGCTTGGACTGAAATTTTGACTCGTAAAAAAACAGAAACAAGCCAACAGAAACTGGGTTTTAGCCTGACACATCAGCGCGGTAATCCAGAGGAAACGGGGGCGCTCGGAGGTGCAGCAGTCCTGAGATGGAGTGAACGCGTGCGCGGGCGGGTTGAAAGCGAGCAGACGGCTGTTCATCCACAGCAGCGGAGGCGATTTGGCGCAGACATATGGCCACTTTGGAGGCGGCGGAGGAAAGCCCGCACAACAACAAGGTGGCTCGCGCCCGACGGGTCACGGCGACGGAGAGGCCGTACGGCGGCTCACAGCGGTGGCAGCTCAAGGCCTGCTCCAGCGGTGACGATTTGTAAATGATATGAGTCTGGTCTCTGGTGAGATCAACTTTCAGCACAGACATGTTAGCGATTCAGAGCAAGGCCAGTGCTGAGACACGCGGTAGTAGCATATGATGGGCGGCTCAGAACGGGGGGACCCAGGGGCGGCTCTGCGGTGACGGCTCAAAGCGGACCTTGGAGGCAGCTCGGAAACGCACCAGCGAGCACGCGGTGGCGAGGAAGAGTCAGAGCTAGGCGACCCGCCAGCCAGCGACGACTCGGAGCGATGAAGGGCGAAGCTCTACCGGCTGGTGCGGCGCAGACGGAGGCGGTTTGTGGTAGAGGCGGGTCATGGCGATGACCCGTGGTCAAACTTGTTGCACCACGGCGACGGCGAATCCGGGTCATGGCCGTGGTTGCTTTTACCAATCGGCATCCGTGACTTCCTCCGGGTTGTGGCCCCTCTGTATTTTTTTTCAACAGCGACAAGGCGGGGCGACTCGGAAGTGACTTACTCAATCATGGCATGCTGGAACCTTCCTCTGATGTCTTCACGTGATGGATAGGATTTAAATCTTTGTCCTGACTAGAGCTCCTGTGCCAGATGTAGCAGTAGTACTACTCCAAAAACAGACCTCGTAAAACATGAAACCAGCACTGGTACTTGACCGTGATTTCCCTGATTGTAGCAGCAGCAATGATTCAATCATCTCGGGAGTTGCTCCTGTTGCTTTTTGTTGTTTTTGTTTATTCAGCAAGTAGCCTAACAACGAATCCGACCAGGACACATGTGACTCGCTGAATCAGACGTCGGCTCAGTTTTCCCTGCGACTACTGCAGTAGACATTGATCGGTCTTCGGATTCGGCGAGTCGCCGAGCCACGTGCGGGGCGGCACACACAAACCCTAAAATCTCTTCGTCTTTGATCAATCTTGTATCTGTCAGCTCCAGAGTTAACAATAATTCTAACAAATTTACCGGCTCTGCCTGTTGTTGTCCGGTGGCTCTCGCAATCGTTCTGCGCCGGCTCTTTCTCATCCAACAAATCGCGAGCTTCTTGATCCCTGAAGAAATCCCTCCAAGAACTTAACACCACCGTGCGCAGGCCCCATGGTGCACGCCAATTGTCGTGGAATTGTCATGATAGATGTCCTAGGGCGAGGACTTAGTCATGAGGCCAGCGCATCTATGTAGTAGCTTGAGAGGGGTTGAGCGGAATCGAGAGACGCAACACAAGACGAGGATTTAGACAGCTTCGGGCCCCAGGAAACATCATCCGGTAATAACCCTACATGCTGTTTGAGGCTAGATCTCATTATCATCACGAGGGAGTCACCGGTAAACCGGCTCTCTTCTAATTGTGTCTAGCCCCAGAGATTATTGATTGTTGCCTGTCCGTCTTTGGGGAGCACTGCCCCTCCTTATATAAGTCGAAGGGGTGGGTTACATGTGGAGTCCTATTAGGATTAGGACTAGTCTATCTCTAATACAAACCGGATACAAGTCCAGGTCTTAACTCCTTGTAAGACAAATATTCCTCACGCCTTTCCTTGTAAACCGGCCCACCATAGTATGAATCGGCCTTCATGAACCGCCCGTTGGGCCACCGGGTCTTGTCGCTCCTCTGACCCGCCTGCCGGATTACCAATGAATCGTAAACCGCCAGGTCCAAACGGGTCGCCAGCGGATCGTCGATTCTCAGCCGGGTCTCAAGTAAACTGCCAAGTCCAGTCGGGTTATACTTCCGGCCGGTTTACGCCGCGGGGTATATCCCCGACATTAGCCCCCAGTTTAATTTGGATTTATCCATGTTAAACTGATCCTGTAAAACAAACACAAGAACAAATTTGACAGGTTGTGCTCCGGGTTAAGAATTCTTGTAGACCGGCACCTGATCATCCTTAAGTCCTTGTCATTTCCTCCTTCTAGAAAATCGGGGTCAATAGACTAGCTTCATAATCAATTTACTTGTAGAATAAATATTGTAAATAAAGAATCCATTTGAATCGGCCTTCAATGCTCTGACTTGACAAAAATATTGGTCTGCAAATATTCAACTGATATCCGCCGGTTTGAAAATGTAGAACTTGCCGGTTTATCATTGTCAAAATTGCCGATTTATAAATATTGATGGCACCGGGTCATAATTGTTGTCGACACCAGGTCATGTAATTGATCTTCCTGATTTGCTCAAAACTGATAAACTGAAGACGTTCCTCCTTTATATGCATAATACATGTAGCCCCCAAGTCTTAAGAGGAGAACATAGTGATAACTTAAGACTTGCTCCAATAAGCATTTTCAACCTTGAACAAATCTGGTTTGTTCATCTCAATCATATAAACTGAATACTCCATATATGGAGCCCCCAAGTACCGGGTTGTCATGCTTGCAGCAACCTGGGACTTGTAATTGCTTATAAAAACTTCAATCAGTGTAGCCCCCAAGGGCCGGCTTAGTAAGATAATACTGAACCGGGACTTGATATATACTTCAATGAAAATAACATCTTATAATGTAGCTTCCATCGTAGGGCTTGAACCCACGTCCACAAGGTTAAGAGCTTTGTGCTTTACCAACTGAGCGATGAACCCTTTAATATAATGGATTAAGGCTTGTATACCTTGAATGTTTGACAGGAGCAATTGGTAGCCCCCAAGGGCCGGCTCATTATGATGTGATGAGTCGGGTCTTCAATAAGGCCAATAAAAAATGACTTTGCATTAGCCCCCAACTATCATGGTGCATGCTTGCAGCGACATGAGACTTGCATGTAATCTCAATTAGAATAATGTAGCCCCCAAGTGCCGGGTCGTAAGCCTGCAGCGACTCGGGACTATTCCTTCCATTGTAGAATAAATCATATCCTTTGATAAAATAATAGCCATTGCGCTAAAGCGACTTTGAAAACCTCAATAATACCGGTTACAAATAACCATAATAAAAATCCGGCCATGTTGGCTATTCAAGATAATATAATCCGGTATGAAAACCTTATTCATTCAATATCATAATAAAAATTCAGCCAAGTTTGGCTATTTGAATAATATAACCCAATGATTTATAAGCGCATGATTCCAATGGCGCAATCCAAATATATACTGGCGACTTATAGTCCAAAGCCAGGCCGAGTTAACAAACACCGGATAATTTCTCATCATATACTGGACACTTATCGTCTTAAAGCCAGGCCGGTTTAATAAACACCGGATATTTTATCATCATAATGGCGACTTATAGTTGAAAGCCAGGCTGGGTTAATAAACGCTGGTGATTTATAATCACGCTTTATTCAACCTGTTTCTGCATACAACAAGTTTAAAGTGTGCTGGCGGTTTACCGCCGGACGGGTCATAATGCCCAACATATAACCTGGGTTGATAACCAAGGCTGCACTTAAGAATAATCAAATATGAAATATATCATACCTGTGACATTAAATCACATCATTGGTTGGCCAACTTTTTTGTAGTAAAATGTGATAACCCCAATCTTGAGTACTGATAACTCCTTCCATATTGCGCCGGTTTATGATAAAACTGTACCGGGTTCTGATAAACACCGGATTAACCATATATAATACTGGCGACTTGTAGTCAAAACCAGACCGGGTTGATAATCTCCGGATTATGACTGATCATATACTGACAACTTGTAGTTGATAGCCTAACCGGGCTGATAAACACCAGTTTAAAAATGTCACAAATCTTAGCAAAAGAAAAAAGAAACTTAGCAAAAGACAAATAAAACCGTTGTAGTCGAGGCTTTTCACAGGCTGCCAGGCCCCAAATTTGATCAAGAGGTGTTGCTATGGTACGGTTCGACCAAGCCCCCAAATGATGCTCTGGCATTACGCCGATCAAAAGGCATTGCTATGGTTCGGGTTCGACCAAGCCCCCAAGTGATTCGGTGGCTTTACGCCGATCAAGAGGCGTAGTCATGGTTCGGGTTCGACCATGCTCCCAAGTGATGCTGTGGCATTACGCCGATCAAGAGGCGTGGCTATGGTTCGGATACGACCAAGCCCCCAAGTGATTCTGTGGCTTTACGCTGATCAAGAGGCGTAGTCATGGTTCGGGTTCGACCATGCTCCCAAGTGATGCTGTGGCATTACGCCGATCAAGAGGTGTAGCTATGGTTCGGATACGACCAAGCCCCCAAGTGATTCTGTGGCATTGCGCCGATCAAGAGGTGTAGCTATGGTTCGGATACGACCAAGCCCCCAAGTGATGTTGTGGCATTGCGCTGATTAAGAGGTGTAACTATGGTTCGGATACGACCAAGCCCCCAAGTGATCAATAATATGATAAGCCAATAAGGCAGGATACCCATGTTTGAACCGCGCATCATGGCAGCAGGTCCTCTTCAGCAACCTTTAACTTTTTGCAAGAGATAAATTAGCAATTCAGCCCCCGGACACTGTCAACCGAGTCCGGTCTACCCTGTAGGACGGCAGTCCGGCTCGTCCAGAGCTAGATTAGCAATTCAGCCTACGTCAAAGCCCCAACCTGATAGCGGCATACATACCGCGCGTACATAACTACGCATTGAAGATACCATGGGCAAGGACAGAGGCATACTAGAAATAAGGTCCACAATACGGTTCGACCCTATCTGGACCCTCATATTCTTCTTTTTCTTCTTCTTATTTTTATTTTTCAGGTTTTGTACAACCCACATCACTTTTCGATGGTACCAAGGGCCCTTTTTCTAGGCCCCTTACGTATACCCGATCATTGGTCCTCTCAAAGGATCATACACCAAGGCGAAAAGTGGCGCAAACGTGCGGCAGAGTGTCCAAAGGATCTTCAAGATCATTTTTTTCTTTTTTAGGACATGTATACAACTTTCCCTTGTTCTCAAATCCGTGGCATGTAAAATAGCCCCAATAATCATGGCATTCACTGTAAAAATACGCTTTGACGAATCAATCAGACTATAATGGAAACAGTTTCACCCAAACCTGTTCCGTATTGACTTATTTCCTAATCTGTATTCCCTCTTTGTGCCAGATTGGCATATACACCTTGACACGATTTAAATCGCCAGGGGCTCTAGTCAGCCACATATATTCTTTTTTCCAAAAAAAAGAAAGAAGAATAGAAGTCCGAACACTTCTATAGTATACTTCGGCGTCCTGAATATGGCATTATATGCATCGGCTCCGAATCATGTCTTTGGTCAATAGTTGGGTTGCCCGGCTCCTGTGGTTACCACCTTACGTTCCGCTTGTTCAGCTAAGGTAGTGAAGGGAGAACTACTGCGATTGTGTTTCTGGTTCGTTCGGTCAAACACCTTAGTAGAGAAAGCCGAAAACTGACTGTCATGGTGTGGCGAGAGTTGGTCGGCTATTCGGCGACTCAACGTAAATCTCTTGCGATTTTTCCATATTATACGAAGGACTAACTTTGGTTCGGTCACGCGCCTAAGGCATCCTAGTTCGGACAGCCGCACGCGCACCAGGGGCTAGTTATTAGCCCCATAGTCAAACTCCTATGGCTAAGTGAGAGTGATAAAGCCGCATAGTCCGATTGCCTGGTTCGCCGCACTGACACACCTCATTCGCGGTCCAAGACGTTGGGTCAAGTGTAGTTATGTGCTATCCTGAACACCCCCGTAGTATCTACGTGGGGGCTGAAGCCGACGACTGGCAAACTCTCAGGGAACAAGATGGCTGCACACGAGGAAAAACACTTTAAAATAAACAGCATAAATATATTACAAAGCCTTGGTTTATAAAACGTCTGGGCAGTTCGGAAACATTCACTCGAACATGATGTCCTTCGAGAACTGGCCCTCTATCAAGCGGGCACCCTCCAGGATGTCTTCAAAATAGCACTCCGGCTTGCGGTGGTCCTTGCCTCCGGGAGGACCCTCAACTGCCACGACGGCGGCCTTCATTTTCGCCCAGTGCATATTGACACGAGCAAAGGCCGGCCGCGCACCAAGTTACCCACCACGCTCGATTAACTCCGCCTGGACACACTTTCCTGGGTCATGCCCGGCCTCGGCCAAACAATACGCCGCAACCCGACCTAGGCTTAATAGAGAGGTCAAGCACGCCGGACTAAACCTATGCCCCCAGGGGTCATGGGCCATCGCCCCGGGAACTCCTGAACGTTGCGTACGCGGCCGGTGAGCAGACCTAGCTACCTCCTTAAAAAAGGCAGGTGCTTACTAGTCCAACCCGGCGCGCGCCGCTCAGTCGCTGACGTCTATTAAGCTTTGGCTGATGTATACGACGCAGAACGCCCATACTATGCCCACGTGATGGTTAGTGCTATCAGGCCAGAGGCCCCTCGGATCAAATATGCAAATCGTAGTGGATTAGGAACGCGCGGTAACAAGCAGAGACTCACGAAAGATGTGACCCCGTCGCCCCGTCTCGAGGACTTGCGGCAAGGGCTAAGAATGCCCGTCCATGCCTCGTAATTATCTCGCGGGCACCCTCAGGGTCAACCCGACTCCTCATCACTCGCAAATATGCTCGCGTGGGTACCCCTCAGGGCCGACCCGTCTTTAGTAACAGGGTCCAGTGTAAAGTCATAGTAACCATAGTAACCGTGTGTCTAACACCAAGGGGAAAACCTGAGGAATCACCCTTGACAGATTCCACTCGATGTAATCATCAAGGTGAACGTAAGAGGATCCACCCTCAAGGTTCACACTGGAGGAGTTGCACGAGAGAGCCGTATCGAAAGTGGTTAAGGAGGAATCACCCTCGATGGCCACGACTGAATAGCTACAATACAGGGTTAACATCATAAGTGATGATGAGGTCTCACCCTCGGCACTCGATAGTAACCCAGTAGTGTCGAGCAACTAAGGGGAAAGTGATGGTGCGGTGCCGGGGCCTGGTCTTCGATCCCGTTGATCGGGTCTTCGATGTTGAAGCAGGGGCAACAAGGACAAGGTGGGGGTCACTGATGGATCACTAACCAACCTATACTAAGCAGTTTAGGATAAGCAGGTTACAAAAGCAGGCTATGCATCAGAATAGGAGCAAACAATTACAGTAGCAAAATCTAATGCAAGCATGAGAGAAAGGAAATGGGCGATATCGGGATGATCAAAGGGGGGGGGCTTGCATGGAAGCTCCGCTAAAAAGGAAGAAGTGTCGTTGACGTAGTCGATCACCGGGGCATCATCGGCATCGGGGGTCTACCGGAGAGAAGAGGGGGAAGAAACAGTAAATATAAGCAACTAGATGCAACACTAAGCATGACAAGACGATAAGAGAACTAGGGTCGACCTAACGTAGCGCTGCACGAAATAGGTGAAGGGGTAATTCAACCGGGAATGTATTCCCGGTTCCGGAGCTATGTCAAACAGATGACCGGAGGGGGAATGTTCCATGTTCAGATAGTTAGAGGCATCTGACAGGTAAACGGACCGCGAATTTCTAAAGATTCATCGTTCTGAGCAACTTTCATGTAGAAAACATTTTTCATCCGAGTTACGGTTTATTATCTACGAATTTCTAAAGATTTAAACATATTCTGGATTTAATATTAATTCGAATTATAAGAAGATTATACTTTTGTCACCAAGTGCTACTCCAACCCGTGTGTAAGCCAGTGGGGCCAGTGGGGTTGGCTTGACCCAGTCAAAGGTTAACTGGTCAACATAGGAATAGTGCAAGTGGGGGCCACATGTCATTGACTCAGACATTTTTATGTTTGCTTTATCTTCTTAAACTAAGAGTGGGTCAACATCTCATCAGCAATTAGACTAACTTAGCACTAAAATACTCCTAAACTAAACCTACTACTAATTAAAAAGGGCAAGTGCCAGAGGCACAACGCCTCATGGTTGCGCTCACACACACCACGCCGAGGCACTTGGCCATGGCTAGCTTCAGCGTACAGCAGCAGCAGCTAATAAGCAACGAACAACAGTAGTGCAGCGCAGCAGCTCGCGAGTAGGAGAAGCAAGCAGCAGAAGCAGCAATAAGCAGCGGCACCGCCGGAGCTGCAGCGCGGCAGAGGCGGGCGCAGCCTGGCGTGGCAGCAGCAGCAAGGCAGAGGAAGCAGCAAAAGAAGAAGCAGCAGCACTAGCAGCAAGCGGGAGCGGCGCAGCTAGCGAGAGGCGACCGAAGCAGCGGCGAGAGCAATAGCAGTGTGAGGAGCAGCGGCAACAAGTAGTATAAGCAGCATCGGAGATAGGGAGCAGCGGCAGCAAGCACGCACCTACGCATACGCGGGAGCTCGGACAAGTTCGTGGATGGCGACTACGACAACGAATCGAAGGGGAAAAAGTGGGGATCGGCAGAGGAGCTCACCACAGAGCTCGTGGGCGCGTCGGGGAAGCCGGGGACGGGCAAGAGCAAGGTGAATAGACGGCGAGGTGCGCAAGGGCCGACGGGGAAGAAGAACAAGGCGATGGCTCCATGGCGTCCTAGGTGATGGCGCTCTGCGCGGATGAAGAGGACGACGGCATGCTCCTCCTGGGCATGGCGATGCGGCGAGACACGTCGGGGCACCCGGGGATGGTGGTGGCTGCGGTGGTGGTGCGGCGACAGCAACGGGCGCGTTGGGTCTTGGGTGAGGAGGGGGAAGAGGGGATCTGGGAAGAGAGGGGGCGAGAGGGGCGAACTGGGGGCGTCTAGGGTTAGGGGAGGCCGCGGGCGTCCTTGTAGGTCGCCGGGGAGCTGCCGGATGGCCTCCCCATGGCCATCAGCGTCGTGGACGGACGCTCTGTGTCCACGGGGTTGCGTGAACAGGGAGGAAGGGGATGAAGGGATGTTGGGCTGGCTTTGCCAATTGGGCCTAGTGGCCCAGGCAAACAGGGGGGCTTTTCTTTTCCGTTTTCACATTTTAGTTTCTGCTTTCAATTTTTGGCTACTGTTTTCTCTTAAATTGTAAAAGTAAATGAGTTTTGTTAGGAAAGAGACTTGTCACATAAAACAAGCACATAAATTCTAGGAGTCACCAAAAGTTTGAGGCCAAAAGGAGTTGCCTAACCAATTTTAGAAATTGGAAAGGCCAATTTTAAATGTTGCTGGACCACTAAACAATTTCCAGGGGCACTTTGGGAATCAAAAAGAGGTTGGTTACAACATGACAAATAACAAGAGATTATTTGCCACACTTTGAACATTTTAGCTTTCATGTCTGACAAATATGAATTTTTGACTTTAGATTGGATTTGAATTTGAATGGTGATTTGGATCAAGTGAAGATTAGCAACAGTAACATGATGACATGGCACCATTAACAGGGGATTACTGTAGCATGACACTGGGGGTGTTACAAATCTCCTCCACTACAAGAAATCTCGTCCCGAGATTTAAGTGCGGACGTAAAGAGTAACTTCGGGAGAACTGACCCTTACAGGGTTAATTATCTGGTGAACAATTCAGGGAATGTGGCAGAAGTATCTCTCGAGTTGAAACTTAATAAAATATCAAGAGCAAAATATGAAGGTACAATAGGAAGTTTCAGGCGAATGGACAAATGATCGATACCTAAAGAGAGTGTGAGAAGGGGGTTCAGAGCATCGGGAATAGATCATCTCTCGGACGGTTGCTCGTGACAACACACAAAGCCAAGAGCAAATGATACTTCGGAATAAAGGATATACAAGAGAGTCAGGTTCCGATCCTGTGGAACTGTGGGTTATGAGCCCACCATGTGGGTTAAAAGTAGAGAGGGGGCCGATAGCAAGGCATGTCAGATGATAGATTGTTAGTTATGTTGTCAACAACGTTGGTACCAAGGGCGAGGGACGGGGAGAACTATTTTCTTGCTCGTTGAACGAGGCGGACCAATAGGCAAAGTTCTCGTCCATCGGTGGCTACCGAAATGTCATCAACTATAGTAACAGGGTCTTACTGACATGGTTCTACACCAAGGTGTTTACATAAGCAGAAAAATATTACTGCTTAGATCATATAGATCACAAGAAAGGTTAAAAAAACAATGGGAAGGAAAAGGAGATTACCAGATTAAACAGAACAATGGAAAGGAAAATGTGTTTAAACACATATTTCAAGGGTATATCCATCCCAAGGACAAGCAGAGCATGATATCCATGACAGGATATAATGTAGAAAGCGCTTTAGGTAAGGGGAGAGAAATTTCATGACATTACCCATACAACAGTGTTTGGATAGTTGAGCAGGAAACATTTAGCATTGGGCATCAAATGTTCTTTGTTGAAAATCGGAGTACCATAGGCATGCTTTGAGATAGCATTGACATGGTCATCAGGTGAAGATCAGACTTTGGAAACACAAAGGATCCATCAGGAATTTCTAGAACATCTCATGCAATAGGACGTGACCGATGGGTCCGGCAGCAATCCATCGACATGTCAAGAAGGATGTATTTACAACATTATCTAAACAAGTTTGTGTTGGGGGAGGCAAGAATGTTGTGAATGATAACACAAACCATCAAGGGGCAAGGATGGTATTTCTCATCATGAATTTGATTGATATCCTGGAAGAGCTCAGAATGTTGATGATGATCACGACACATTTGTCATGAGATTTCATGAAGATGTAATCGATCGATGATGACATCAAGTCCAAGGAATGATGAAGCGAAAGTTTATTGGAACCACGGGTACGACACAAACTCGAAATCAAGCTTGCTGTTCAAGGCGAAATGATATGATGAGGAAGATCAACATAAGCTTAGCTCATCGTCGAAAATTGTGCTCCAGGAAGAAGGACCAGGTAGCACAGTTAAAATTTACCACGATAATGATATAGTCGAGCATGCTAGGAATGACTTGAAGGATTATTAAACTCGTAAGCAACGGAAATAGCTTAGAGTTATTGAATCAGAGTGCGGAATTGATTCACTTATCGGTGTTTTTGAGTGACTAATAACTCGGAACCTGGGGCAATCTGAAATCGCTAAGGAGCAATAACAGATGAAGACTCATAGGAACAACACAGTTCTTTGTTATTCTCGAGATACCGGAGGGTAATACTCGAAGGAAGGTCAAGATAGAGGTTGCAAAGATGCATTGATCTGTAGAAGACAAGTGCTTTAACTTGTCCGAGAAATGGAATCAAAGGGGAACAATCATGGTCAGAACCACGGTTGCAAAGGACCAAACATAGTTACCAGATGAACTTATAACACGGGGATTATTATTATCACAAGAAGCTTCCATGATAAGTTCCACATTAGGTCCATGGGTATGAACACAAAGTTCAAGGTCGACTCCCACTTCTCCAATGCAAAACCTTTCATTCACTTCTCACTTTCGACGAAGCTGTAGTGTTGAAATTTTATCTGGCATAACACCAGTAGAGTATGACCGGTAGAAGTTTCTGGGTTCACACAGATTAGAATAGACATAGGTTCAACCCATCGAGGCATCTTAGGAACATATACCACAAACTTAAAGAGTAACTAACACAAGTTCAAAGGTAGAGCATGGTTGACCAAATGAGAGGATACAATTTAACAATGGCATTATGTATCCGGGAAGAACTCACAAGGTGATTAAATATGAGGGGCACTGTCGGATAATGATCCAACAAAGGATGTGCTGGTCCATAAAGGATCTGATGTGAGTATCGATACTCAATCAGAAGAAGAAAGAATGCAAAGGCATCGACTTATAAAAACGTCTGAATGATTCGATGCTTGGGTACAAAGGAATTATGATTTCAAGACGAAGGATCAGAAGCAGAGGCTCTGATCAAAAGATGAGTAAGTTGAATAGACTTAGAGGTGTACCCGATCAAATCTGGATTGGACAAGAACTAGCTCATATCCGGAACGATGTCTGAGCCGAAAAGAAAATTTTCTAAGGGTTAATTGATGATTGCGAGCAATCGCAACATAATGAATCAATAGGCTCAAGATGACAATGACAAAGGATGTTAATGAATATTGCCGGACATATGGATTTAACCATAATGCGGGCAGGCAAGACTTTCGGGAGCACTAGGCTGCAGAGGATCTTCGGGAGGTCGAATTGCATTTGAAGAATTTTGTGAGACACATGATCAACTGGGGATGAACGAATCCCCGATAAGTGTGAGGAATTATTCGTAAGGTTATTCAGGCGGAAAAGAGCTGTAAGGCAGTCGGAGAAGGGATTCTCGAAAGTCGGAGAATACTTTCGGGTATCTTGTAATAAGGAGATAAACGGGAATGAAAGTATGAATGGCAAGTGTATTTAACTATCCATAAAGACATAATGGTGGTAGGAAATTGCAAAGCCGATAAGCACAAGTTCTCGAGAGAACATTGGAGAGTCTCTTCGTAGTCTTCTGGTACACCAAGCAACCATCTGAAATGAGGGGCTCTCCGGGAGAATCAGTTACGAGAACCTAGTGTTATAGTTAGGAAAATATTTAACCCGAGTAGCAGAGAGATCAGAATCCCAGAGTATAGACGAGGAATAAAAGATCCTAATACCACCCAATGGCGACGTGGGCCCGTAAACCACACAGCCATGTTAGTAAAAGTTTTTCAGTGACTAGACTCAACTTTGGCCAAGGAGTTGGAAAGGGGGCTACCTACAGGCAGTCGGCTCTGAAACCAACTTGTGACGCCCCCGATTCGACCGTACACTAATCATACACGCAAATGTGTACGATCAAGATCAGGGACTCACGGGAAGATATCACAACACAACTCTAGACACAAATAAAATAATACAAGCTTTATATTGCAAGCCATGGGCCTCGAGGGCTCGAATACATAAGCTCAAAAACACAAGAGTCAGCAGAAGCAACAATATCTGAGTACAAACATGAGTTAGACAAGTTTGCCTTAAGAAGGCTAGCACAAAAGCAACAACGATCGAAAAGGCAAGGCCTCCTGCCTGGGAGCCTCCTAACTACTCCTAGTCGTCGGCGGCCTCCACGTAGTAGTAGGCACACTCAGTGTAGTAGCAGTTGTCGTCGAAGGTGGCGTCTGGATCCTGGGCTCCATCATCTGGTTGCGACAACCAGAAAGAAGAAAGAAGGGGGAAAAGGGGTAGCAAAACAACCGTGAGTACTCATCCAAAGTACTCGCAAGCAAGGATCTACCTGAATTATGTATCGGTATCAATGAAAGGGGGTAGTATCTGTGGACTAACTGCAGAATGCCAGAATAAGAGAGGGAGAAGCTCGTCCTATCGAAGACTAGCATCTTCTGGAAACCACCAACTTGCAGCAACAGGAGGGAGTAGAGTAGTATAACATAAGTCATATTTATGTTGTTGTATCAATGCTCCGGGATCCTTTCTCAACTCCCGAAGCAACATATCCAAAACATGCCTCAGCATCCAGTTCTAGTTGTATCGATCGGGATATAACTCCGAGTGTCCGTTACCATAGGACAGGCTATCGATAGATGTTTTCTTCCCTGCAGGGGTGCAACAACTTACCCACCACACTCGATTAACTCCGGCTGGACACACTTTCCTGGGTCATGCCCGGCCTCGGCCAAACAATACGCCGCAACGCGACCTAGGATTAATAGTGAGGTCAAGCACACCGGACTAAACCTATGCCCCCAGGGGTCATGGGCCATCGCCCCGGGAACTCCTGCACGTTGCGTACGCGGCCGGTGAGCAGACCTAGCTACCTCCTTAAAAAAGGCAGGTGCTTACTAGTCCAACCCGGCACGCGCCGCTCAGTCGCTGACGTCTATTAAGCTTCGGCTGATGTATACGACGCAGAACGCCCATACTATGCCCACGTGATGGTTAGTGCTATCAGGCCAGAGGCCCCTCGGATCAAATATCCAAATCGTAGTGGATTAGGAACACGCGGTAACAAGCAGAGACTCACGAAAGATGTGACCCCGTCGCCCCGTCTCGAGGACTTGCGGCAAGGGCTAAGAATGCCCGGCCACGCCTCGTAATTATCTCGCGGGCACCCTCCAGGTCAACCCGACTCCTCATCACTCGCAAATATGCTCGCGCGGGTACCCCTTAGGGCCGACCCGTCTTTAGTAACAGGGTCCAGTGTAAAGTCATAGTAACCATAGTAACCGTGTGTCTAACACCAAGGGGAAAACCTAAGGAATCACCCTTGACGGATTCCACTCGATGTAATCATCAAGGTGAACGTAAGAGGATCCACCCTCGAGGTTCACACTTGAGGAGTTGCACGGCAGAGCTGTATCGGAAGTGGTTAAGGCGGAATCACCCTCGATGACCACGACTGAATATCTACACTACAGGGTTAACATCAGAAGCGATGATGAGGTCTCACCCTCGGCACTCGATAGTAACCCAGTAGTGTCGAGCAACTAAGGGGAAAGTGATGGTGCGGTGCCGGGGCCTGATCTTCGATCCCGTTGATCGGGTCTTCGATGTTGAAGCAGGGGCAACAAGGACAAGGTGGGGTCACTGATGGATCACTAACAAACCTATACTAAGCAGTTTAGGATAAGCAGGTAGGTAACAATAAGCAGGTTACAAAAGCAGGCTATGCATCAGAATAGGAGCAAACAATTACAGTAGCAAAATCTAATGCAAACATGAGAGAAAGGAAATGGGCGATATCGGGATGATCAAAGGGGGGGCTTGCCTGGAAGCTCCACTAATAAGGAAGAAGTGTCGTCGACGTAGTCGATCACCGGGGCATCATCGGCCTCGGGGGTCTACCGAAGAGAAGAGGGGGAAGAAACAGTAAATATAAGCAACTAGATGCAACACTAAGCATGACAAGACGATAATCAGAACTAGGGTCGACCTAACGTAGCGCTGCACGAAATAGGTGAAGGGGGAATTCAACCGCGAATGTATTCCCGGTTCCGGAGCTATGTCAAACAGATGACCGGAGCGGGAATGTTCCATGTTCAGATAGTTAGAGGCATCTGACAGGTAAACGGACCGCGTATTCGGATTCGCCTCATCGTTCTGAGCAACTTTCATGTAGAAAACATTTTCATCCGAGTTATGGTTTATTTCTACGAATTTCTAAAGATTTAAACATCTTCTGGATTTAATATTAATTCGAATTATAAGCAGATTATACTTTTGTGACCAAGTGCTACTCTAACCCGTGTATAAGCCAGTGGGGCCACTGGGGTTGGCTTGACCCAGTCAAAGGTTAACTGGTTAACATAGGAATAGTGCAAGTGGGGGCCACATGTCATTGACTTAGACATTTTTATGTTTGCTTTATCTTCTTAAACTAAGAGTGGGTCAACATCTCATCAGCAATTAGACTAACTTAGGACTAAAATAATCCTAAACTAAACCTACTACTAATTAAAAAGGGCAAGTGTCAGAGGCACAACGCCTCATGGTTGTGCTCACACACACCACGCCGAGGCACTTGGCCATGGCTAGCTTCAGCATACAGCGGCAGCAGCTAATAAGCAACGAACAACAGTAGTGCAGCGCAGCAGCTCGCGAGTAGCAGAAGCAAGCAGCAGAAGCAGCGACACCGCCGGAGCAGCAGCACGGCAGAGGCGGGGATAGCCTGGCGTGGCAGCAGCAGCAGCAAGGCAGAGCAAGCAGCAACAGAAGCAGCAGCAGCACTAGCAGCAAGCGGGAGCGGCGCAGCTAGCAAGAGGCGACCGAAGCAGCGGCGTGAGCAATAGCAGTGTGAGGAGCAATGGCAACAAGCAGTATAAGCAGCAGCAAAGACAGAGAGCAGCGGTAGCAAGCACGCACCTACGCGTACGCGGGAGCTCGGACGTGTTCGTGGATGGCGACTACGACAACCAATCAAAGGGGGAAAAAGTGGGGATCGGCAGAGGAGCTCACCACGGAGCTCGTGGGCGCATCGGGGAAGCCGGGGACGGGCCAGAGCAAGGTGAATCGACGGCGAGGTGCGCGACGGCCGACGGGGAAGAAGAATGAGGCGATGGCTCCATGGCGTCCTAGGTGATAGCGGTCTGCGCGGATGAAGAGGACGACGGCGTGCTCCTCCTGGGCATGACGATGCGGCGAGACACATCGGGGGCGCCCGGGGATGGTGATGGCTGTGGTGCTGGTGCGGCGACGGCAACGGGCGCGTTGGGTCTTGGGTGAGGAGGGGGAAGAGGGGATCTGGGAAGAGAGGAGGCGAGAGGGGGGATTTGGGGGCGTCTAGGGTTTGGGGAGGCCGCGGGCGTCCTTGTAGGTCGCCGGGGAGCCGCCGGATGGCCGCCCCGTGGCCATCGGCGTCGTGGACGGACGCTCTGCGTCCACGGGGTTGCGTGAACACGGAGGAAGGGGATAAAGGGGTGTTGGGCTGGCTTTGCCAACTGGGCCTAGTGGCCCAGGCAAACAGGGGGGCCTTTTCTTTTCCGTTTTCACATTTTAGTTTCTGCTTTCAATTTTTTTTGGCTACTATTTTCTCTTATATTGTAGAAGTAAATGAGTTTTGTTAGGAAAGAGACTTATTACATAAAACAAGCACATAAATTCTAGGAGTCACCAAAAGTTTGAGGCCAAAAGGAGTTGCCTAACCAATTTTAGAAATTGGAAAGGCCAATTTTAAATGCTGCTGGATCACTAAATAATTTCCAGGGGCACTTTGGGAATCCAAAAGAGGTTGGTTCCAACATGAAAAATAACCAGAGATTATTTGCCACACTTTGAACATTTTAGCTTTCATGTCTGACAAATATGAATTTTTGACTTTAGATTGGATTTGAATTTGAATGGTGATTTGGATCAAGTGAAGATTAGAAATAGTAACATGATGACATGGCACCGTTAACAGGGGATTACTGTAGCATGACACTGGGGGTGTTACATTCGGCCTGCTTGATCTCCTCGCGCGCCACTCGGGATTCGGCCCGCGCCTCCTTGGCCTCTTGAAGGGCCTTGGCAAGGTCGGTCGCCTAGGCTTTATTTTTCTCCTCTAGGGACTCGCACTTGCTCGCGGCGTCCTTGAGCACTTGCTCCACTTTGGTCACGCGCTCCTTGTATCGGCGGCGGATGACATGCTCAAACTTCAAGTCCTCGGCCGCTTTATCAGCGGCCGCTTTGTTCACCCTTGGCTGCTCCTTGGCCTGGGCAAGTTCACCCCTAAGGGCTCTATCGCAGCAGCACTGCCTGTAATCATACACATAGCAGCGCATGAGCTTTGACTCAGAATCTGCATATTAATATAGGCATGAACGAAATATTCTGAAACATACCTTGCGCTTCATCAAATCTCTTGTTGATGCGGACGAGATCCTCATCGGCCAGCCCCAGCTTACGCTTAAGCTCGGATACTTCGGCGGCCTGGGCCGTTGCCGCTAACATTGAAGCCTGCTTCTCAACATATAAAAGTACATTATCTCCTGCGAATATTATCGATCCTCTGTTCACCCTTTTTCAAAAGAAGAATAGAGTCTCAGGGGCTGCTATCTATATACAGGCATCTTTTTCATATGAAAAGCGGTCAGGAATATTACATCGCATACCTCGAAGCTTGTTAGTAGGCTAGTGAAGGCCTCGTTCAGCCTGCTCTTGGCGGACTGAACCTTTTCAACCACCACACCCATCTGGGTGCAGTGCTCCTCCATGACGGAAGCACGTTGCAGTGCCTCCATCAGTGTGTTCGGCGCCTCTGGATTAGTGGAGGTTGCCGCTGGAGTTGGCACTCCCCCTCCCTTGATGGGGGTCTCTTATTCGATTCTGGAGCCACTTGGGTTTCCGGTATAGTGTTCGGCTCGGGGCCGGACTGGTCAAGGCCCCCGTCGTCAGTCTCCATGGGGATTGTTCCCCCTGTGTTTTCGGCGGCCAAGGCGTTACCCTCTGGCGCCATTTTGGCGGCCACCCGTACCGCCCCGTGGCCCGGAGAGGCCCTTCGGGACAACACTTCGGTGTCGTCTGTGGTGATAGGCGGGGACGCTCGCGGAGGCGACTCGCTCTTCATCATCTTCGGATCCAAAGAATTCCCCTCCGATGATTGTTGAGGGAGATCGCGGGCTGGACTACACCATACTATGTGTTAAATTACAATCATAAAGATTGGGCATATGAAAGGCACCCTCGTGTACTTACGATGCGGCAAGGGGCTTCGGCCTGGGGCGCCACTTGGGGATGGCTTCAGCATCCGAATCCGAGCCATCCGGGAGGGATATTTTCCCCTTCTAGGGCGCCTCCACCTTTGGATCTACAGAGGCCGCCCTTTTCTTCCTCCTTCCCTTAGGGGGCAATTGCTTTCTGCCTCCTCCTCCTCCTCTTCATCTTCATCTTCCTCGTGGGAGGAGTGAGTTTCGGTCTCTCCGGACACTACGTCCGAAGTACCTTTACGGCGGAGGCCACCTTTGGCCTCCTCGCTCTTTTTCTTGGCCTTTTTCTCCGGCGCCTGATAGGGCGCCAGAACCAGCATCTTCATTAACAGAGGATCAACTAGGTTTTCGAGGAGTGGAGCCGGACACCTGATTCGCTCTGCCTTCTTTGTCCAGCCCTGTTATAGGACGGAATTCTCAGTACATCCCTTTTGATTGATGAACTGAGTTATGTTCGAAAATATAGCACTTACCGGGGAAGCCGGATGATTGCAGTCAAGCACAATGTCCTTAGACTTTTGTGGCCACGACTTTTGAGTCTTGAAGAGCATCTTCCAGATTGCTTCGTGCGTCGTGCCAAAGAATCGCTGCAGGGTCCACGGCCCTTCTGGATTGAACTCCCACATGCGGAGAGGCCGATGTTGGCAGGGAAGGGTTCGGCGGATGAGCATCACCTGGATCACGTCAGTGAGGCTGGTGTCCTTCTCTATGATGCTTTTGATGCACTTTTGCAGCTTCAACACCTCGTCGGATGATCCCCAGTCGATACCCTTGTTGGTCCACGACGCAAGCTGTAGCGTGGAATCTGAAAGCAGGAGCAGCCGCCCACTTGGTGTCGCGAGGTTCGGTGATGTAGAACCACTCCTGCTGCCATGTCTTGACGGTCTCCACGAAGGCCCATCTGGGACAGGTGACATTGGGGAGTTTTCTCACCATGGCGCCGCGGAATCCGCGTGCTCTCCGTCGACCACCTTTGGCTTCACATTAAAAGCCTTGAGCCATAGGCCAAAGTGTGGGGGGATGCGGAGGAAAGCCTCGCACACGATGATGAATGTCGAGATGCGGAGGAAGGAGCTTGGGGCTAGATCATGAAAATCTAGCCCATAATAGAACATAAGACCTCGAACAAAGGGGTGGAGGGGAAACCCTAGTCCGTGGAGGAACTGAGGGATGAACACAACCCTCTCACCGGGCTCTGAAGTGGGGATAACTTGCTCTTTGGCAGGGAGCCTGTGTTAGATATAAGCTGTCAAGTACCTCGCCTCCCGAAGCTCCTTGATGTCCTTCTCCGTCACGGAGGAGGTCACCCACTTGCCTTGAGAGCTGGATCCGCACATGGCTAGAATGTTTGGTGGTGAGGGAAAAGACTGAAGCTTGGGCGCTAGAGCTCGAGGATGGGAAGGCTGAGGAAGAAGAAGGCGTGGGGTAAGAAGATGGGTCCTTATCCTCTTATAAAGGCAGTGAATATCAAACGCTCCCTCACAAGCCTTAAAACTCGCTTATTCCCAAGGGGTCGTGCGAACGACGCAGTTGGATTACCCAAACCCGTATTGATGAGAATCCCGCAATAAGGGGACACGATCTCTGCTTTAACAAGACGTGTCAATAGAGGCCGCGCCTCGAAGCGCGAGACGGGAGGCCACAAAATAATAATAAGGCCAGAACGTAACATCTTGCCGAAAAAGCTGTCAGTGGACATGACTTATTTTGTTTAAGTATTTCACCCTTGTGGTTCAGGGTTGTAACTATTATATAGAGCCGGATATAGTTCTTTTGTTCACCTACTTTGGAGTATTCGGAGGAGGAACCCGCCTTGCAATGCCGAAGACAATCTGCACGCCGGACACATCGTCATTGAAGCCTGGTTCAGGGGCTACTGAGGGAGTCCAGCATTAGGGGGTCCCCGGGCGTCCGGGCTATGTGACATGGGCCGGACTGATGGGCCGTGAAGATACAAGATAGAAGACCTTCCCCCGTGTCCGGATGGGACTCTCCTTTGCGTGGATGGCAAGCTTGGTGTTCGGTTAAGAAGTTTCCTTTCTATGTAAACCGACTCTGTACAACCCTAGGCCCCTCCGAGTCTATATAAACCAGAGGGTTTAGTCTGTAGAGGCAATCATAATCATACAGGCTAGACATCTAGGGTTTAGCCATTACGATCTCGAGGTAGATCAACTCTTGTAATCCTTATACTAATCAAAGTCAATCAAGCAGGAAGTAGGGTAGTACCTCCATTAAGAGGGCCCGAACATGGGCAAACATCGTGTCCTCTGTCTCCTATTACCTTCGATCCTCAGACGCACAGTTCAGGACCCCCTACCCGAGATCGGACGGTTTTGACACCGACAGGGACCTCTCACTGCGTCCGCCATTTGAAGCGGCGCGCCGGCCCAGGGCGCTGCCCGCCGCACTCCCAGCTGTACCCGCCTCCTCGCCGCATTCAAAAACCTATATTTAAACCCGCGTGGAATGCGAGAAACCAACTCCGGCCACACACGTCCGTTCAGGAGCAAGACGCCCGCCAAGCTCCTCCTTCCACCATTTTGTCCACTCTTTCGGCGGCATCCGACGAGCAGGAAGAGTAGTTCTGTGGCATAAAAGCCGTCTGGGTGGCCTGCCGAGCCCGGCAGTTACGAGCGAGGCAGCTCGCTTCTCCACCTACCTCGCCTAGCCCGTCGGAGCCAGTTGCTGCACTAAGCCAGCGCGTGGTTCCGCGGCTGGCCTCTCCAATACAGCTTGAGGAAGAGTGCCGACATGCTCCACGCCGGCTTGTCGGGGAGCACGGCGGCACTGGCATCGTCGCTGTTGCCGGTGTCAAAACCGGCAGATCTCGGGTAGGGGATCCCGAACTGTGCATCAAAGGATCGAGGATAATAGGAGGCAGGGGACATGATGTTTACCCAGGTTCGGGCCCTCTTGATGGAGGTAATACCCTACTTCCTGCTTGATTGACTTTTATGAGTATAGTGTGGCACCCCGACTCAGAGAAACCGGAACGCCCCGTATTCCAGCCCAGAGATTGAGGAGAAGTCTACTGGAATACGACACTGCTTAGCATAGAACAAATCAGCTTTTTATTGCAATCTATTGGAGTACAAGGGGATTACATCGGCACGGCGACACTACGCCTGCCACGGTTGCTCTATGCAAGCAACAGAACAACACGACGCAGCGGAATGACTACTGGCAGCGGAACAACGACGACGGTGATGAACTCCACTCCGCGGGGACTCTGGCTAGAACGCTTATCCTAGCGCGCAAACAAGGCATCCATGACAAATAAGCAATCATATCTGGCATGACCTGCAAACTGGCATGACACGCCAGGTCAGTACATTGAGTGTACTTGCAAGCTCACAGCAACCAAAGCAATCAAGACAAACAATAGCATGGCAATTACAGGTTAACAAGGATTAACATGATACTATCAAATCAATCATAGCATGAACAAGATGATACAGCTAGAACAATACGAGCATGGCATAAACATATGAACATGATGACACTAGCATGCAACATGATGAAACTATCATGCACCAACTTACTCTGTTCGGGTTACCTCGTAACCATCACCTGTATCACTTACCATCACGGATATCAAGCAATCATCTCAGGATCCAATCAAGCTTGGTATTAACAATACTGTAGTAATCATTTATGACCACAAGGAGCTTGACCTTTACCCTTGACTCTTGCATAACATCACAAATATCCAACAAGTCGGTATTCACGATATCACAGTGATCCTCTCACGATCACATAAATATCAACCAACTTCTTTCATCATCAAACCGGGGTTGTTATTAATCGAATTATTATTATTACTGTTGACCCATAGTGTGACTGACACGAACTGGGCCCTTATCCGCGGGCGCGGCTATCGATAGATTTAACACACACACACTCTGCAGAGGTTAGCACACTGTACCCACACCATGGAACCCTGGCCTCGCACTCCCACTCGGGTGGACCAAAGCGTTCCGACAAAACCGTCCTACTGCCATGCCACCCCCGGCCACTCCGACCAACTCCCCTTTGGGCTAAGTCCTGGGTGGCCCCGTGCCTACCAAAGGCACGAACGGCCACCGTCGTGGCAAAACGGTCCCAAACGGGGACAAGGATCCATACTCAACAACGGGCACACAAGGCTTATACCGTCCTACCTAGCCAAGGTAGCGCCCGCGCATAACCTTCCCTCGCGGGAGGCACCGGTGAGAGGTATGACAATAGACCCAGTTAGGGCCTTCCCATAGGGAAAGCGTGGTTGCACTGGTCAGATCGATTTGGTGGCACCATGACTCAGCCAACAGTTGTTCAAGTTCAATTTAATCCGGTTAAACTTGAATGCAATATGCTAAGCCATGGTAAAAATAACATGATGCAACTACAATGCATGAACATGATATCAACATAAGCATGGTGATGCAACATAACTATTAACCATATCAACAATAAATCATATCCAACTGAGCATGGCATAATGACGAGCATGAATATCACAAGTATAACACTACTCATAGCATAACATGACCTCTAGCATCAACAATAAATAACATGCAATAACATAACAATAAAACTACCATGCAAGTATTTACTCAACTGGATGCAAAGAAACATGCATAACGACGGTACTCGGAACCGACGATAGTCAGGCACCGAAGACCATCACCAACATGTACTACTACCAAACATTGCCAATATTAAAGTAATACTAGCATGAAGAACAAAATAACAGAGTGCAAGAAAACATAGCATGACGGTAAACACCGATCCATAAGAATAACCGAAATACGGACAGCAATAACAAAACAATCAAACAGTTATTAAAGATTCAAGTTGGAAACTAATGCTTCTGCATGGCTATCATGCAAATGGTGGTTGTGGCTTGCCTGGGGATGAAGAAGGCTCCGGGGAGAAGTGTGGAAAGATCGCGGAAGGAATCGCCGGAAAGGTTCTCTCTCGGAGAGGCTGATTGGGGCAAGGGAAAAATGGTCATTTTCAGAATTTGGAAACATAGTGAAAATGGTGGGAACAGAACAGGCTTGACAAGGCGAAGACGTGGGCGTTGGATTCACCTAAATCGGAGTTACGGTTGCGGAGATATGAGGGTTGGAACATCAGGGACTTTTCTGCAAAAGGAATATTCACAGACGGGTCCCTGAGTGGATAAGGCAGACGCGTAAATTAGGAATACGCTTTCAGAAGTTGAACGCACACGCCCAAAATACGTTTCCACTTGCCACGTCATCACAGGCGGGGTCGGGCGTGTGGCCGCTGACACGCGGGTCCCACGGGCTGTGGGGCCCGTCACTTATCCAGCTGGACCGGGCGGGGTCAACGCCGAGTGGCTGACCAGGGGGTCCCACCGCCTGGTCAACTCCCTCCTCTCTCTCCTCCCACTCCTCCTCTTCTTCCTCCCAACGCGGGCTCTAGAACAGAGGAGGCCGCGCACGCCGGCGAGGACTCCGGCCAACTCCGGGCATCATTTGGGACGCCGCGGCCACCGACGAGCTCGGGGGAGGACGCCGCCTCCGTCCCGGCTGGACACGGACGTCGAGGAGGAACTGGGAGGCGGCGACTAGAGATGGCGCGGACGGCGGCTCGGGTGGGGTTGGGCTACGGGGCACTCCAGCGAGGGGCAACTGGATGGGGAGGATCAGGGGGTTGAGGGGACTCCTCTGGTGGGGTCAGGAGGGAGGGGGAAGCTCTACTGGCCCCAAATTTGAAACGGCCGAGGCAATGGCCATGGCGGCAAGGGAGGGCGAGGAGAGCTCCTAGAGGCTAATGGAGAGGCTAGGAAGGTTCCTGGGAGCGAGGTGAGGCTGCTGGAGTACTCGGGCTGCACGGGGTGGGGCTACTTATAGCCGTGCGAGGTCATGGCCGAGCTGGCGTCGCCGCGGACATGTGGACGGCGCCGCGGACGCGTGTGCTCGCGCATGAGCTCGGGGAAGACGACGGGGAGGGAACGGACGAGCGCCAGAGGTCACGTAGAGGAGCGGAGCTCGGGGACAAGAGAGGGAAGCTGCCGCGGCGCGAACAGAGCCGGTCGGCTACAGTTCGCCCCTGGGCGCACGGCGACGAGCGCCAGTGAGGAGGCTTCGGGAGGGGGAGAGGGCTCCAGGGGAACGGCGACAACGCGGGCTAGCTTTTGGACACGACGAGGCGCGCGAGCACGACAAACCGACGAGGGGCCAGAGCAAAACGTCGCTCAGCTCGCGTCCATGGCGTACCAGGGCGGTGGTGACCGCGTGAGCCGGCAAGGAGAAGAGGCCAAGGGCTGCCCTGAGATGTCTAGTGATTAGTCCGTGCATACTAGAGGCCGAGGGAGGTGATAGATCACGCAGAAGTGCAAAGGAGAGATGTGAGTGATTGCCTGAAGTTTGTTGTATCAGTTTTGGCTGAGTACTGCTGATCAACAGGGAGATGATTGGGTCAAACAGAGTTGTCTGGGGTGTTTGAGTATGGAAGGACTACGGTCCTGGAAACTATGGAGGGATTTGGACCAATATTTGATATAGTTGCTTCACAACTGCCTAAATTGGTCCAGAATAGAAATCATGATGATGCACTCAAATGGAGAAGCCACTTGAGCTGAACTTGGGTAGGGCAGAGTTATTTGGTCATATGAAGATGCTGAAAAAGGTTTCACACCATTTGGATAAACCAAAATGGTACTTCCTTCAAAAACATCCCCACTGACCAGAAACTTGCAGAAATGCTAGAGGGAAAATGGCTAAGTGGATTGAGCCACAACTTGGTGGAGGGAGTTTATATGGATAGGAGAAGGCCTAGAAACACTTACAGCCATAATGAAGCAAGATAAAATATACTTGCTTCACAAACTGAAATTTTGGACAGAATCAAAGATTTGAAGCTGTGCTCACACAGAGGCATTAAATGAGCTCAACTTTCATGGAGGGCCATGATTTGATTATATGAAGGACCACGCAAAAGTGCAACTCATTTGGATATGCCTAGCTTGTACGGCCTTCACAAAGTCTCTTTCTGGACAGAAACTTTGGAAAATCATAATTAAATGACTACTAGGCAAATGAGGTTGCATTTTGGCATGTGGGAATGATATGGACAGGAAACGGTGTCCAAGGAGTTTGAGGTTAATTGGGCAAAGGAAAATAGCACTTGCTTCACAATGTGCCATTTAGGGCAGAATAGGAAATGAATTATTTGAGCATGATGATAAACATGGCAAATGAAATGTTTTGCAATATTTGAGGAAGATAGGACCCAAACAATTTATGAGAATTATTTGGGAATTTTAGGAGTGATGGAAATATAGGTTGCTTCACAACCTAGGGCAATTAGGGTTATTACTTTAATAGAAAAGGAATATTCCCAATAAAAAGAATATTGAGATTTGGTCCAAGGATGGAAATGGAAAGGTCTAGGGAAGGATTTGAGGATGACAAGCCACTCTGGAAACAATGAAGAGGTCATCTTCTTCAGTTTCCAGACCACAAAGCCACGGAAAAAGAAAACTCAAGCAAAAATCTCAGAAAAACAAAAGAAAAAGAAAGGGCCAAAAATCAGGCTGTGACAAACCTCCCCCCCTTAAAGAAATCTCGTCCTCGAGATTTGGTTGCTCCAGGAACAAGTATGAATATACTGCCTTAAGGAAACCGTTTCCAACTCGGGTATCATTTTTCCTTTGTTGATTGTTCCCATTAAATTCTTCATCTGACTGACCTGACTAGCTCTGGGGTTGCTTGCTTCACTGTATCCATATCCTGACAGATCTTAACTCACATGTTCTGCTTATACTGGCTCCAATTCTATTCATATCTGTTGACTTGGCTGAAATTACCATGACTGAAATATCCGCCTGTCTCACAAATCCGAGAGCGACTTCCGATGGTTGTGTCTGTACTGACAACTGTCCATGAATTGGTGATCCGATTTGTCCTGGTGAACACCCAAGCTCTGACTCTTTGCATTGGGTTTCTCCATTAAATGCAGGTCCTTCAGGTCCAAACAGTGAGTTGCGGCATATCCGTTTTTCTGACAGATTCTGACTTATCGCAGGAATTTCTGACCCATCCTGACTGGCTCCACTGTCTTGAATCTCAGCTTCATACCAAATATTTTATTGTCGCCTATCGTTGCCAGCATAAGGGGTATGGCCTTATATGATAGTATCCGCAGACTTGACTGACTGTGAATCTCGTGAAAGAATTTTTTCCATGACAGGCTATCCGTTGAGGCTTCACATAAGTGAGGGCACATGCTCCCAGACTGTTATTCACCATCCAAAACCGACCAGACACTTTTGGTGAATATCCATGGTGATCCATACTGACTCAGACTGTCCGGGGTATCTGCACCATTTGAATTATGCAACAATTATCAGTCTGGCTCCTTCATTACTGTTTTCCTTGCCTGGATCCTTGGGTGAAGGAGCGGGGTCATATTGCTTCTTCGTGTGACCATTGGTTCTGTCGGGTGCAATATTCTGACAGCTGTACTCTTATCCGCATCTTCTGACATGGTAATCCATTAAATGGCGGGTTCAACACTTCTCAAGTTCTGACCGTAGGAAAATGATCATCCGAACCCTTGCAAGAAATCGGCAAATAAATCAGTAGCCACCAGAACGGTCTTTACAACTCAGATCTGGGACATTACTGAAATAACTCAACCACAGCTCAGGACGGCTGAAAAGAAGCTCAGAACAAGAGACCGGGTCGATAAGAAGAAAGTGGCAGCTCCCTAAAATAGCCAAAAGCAGCTATAGGGCTACTGTCACAAAAAGAAACTCAACAGCTGTATGAGACGGCCGAAAAGCAGCTCAGAACTCATGACAGTCATTGAAGAGAGAAATAAAAATCGGCATCCACCCCAGATAGCTAAAAACAGCTAAGATCACAGGCGTGGTGCCGGCACTGAAGAAAAGGAGACAAGGGCTCATCAAGATCATCTTCCAGGTTCACTGGTACTTGTACAGAGCTCAGTGTTGTCGTCAATCCTCATAGTCCTTTGTCACACTGAGGTGTATATCTAGCTTCCTTCACATATATCTGGGAATCTGATTCTCGAGGCAGACTTGTGTTCTGACTGATTCTTGCTTCTGATCAACTGTTGCGGATCTGATTCTGACATCTGCTGTCAATTCACAATGTACTATCTTGCACCAGTGCCGTATTGAGGACGATTGGATGGATTATGCTGAAAACCATCGAGAGTATCTTGCTGAGGAAGACTGGGCATCGTGCTGAAACAGGAATTGCTGGACCATCCTCCTTTCTGAGTATGTGGCACATCCTTGCTTTCTTCCAGGCATATCATGTTTCAAAATCATCCTCCAAGAAGAATCAAACCTTGTATCTGAACCATACCTTTGACTGAAATTGCTTGTTGGTCTTGCACATAGCTTATCTTCTTGCTGATCTGAACATTTCTGTCATGAAGAGTGCACTCTGAGGCAAACTTGATTATCCGTATTGCTGTAAGGAGTGCATGCTGATGCAAACATGATGTTGACTGTCCATCCAAGATTCCTTTTGCATTCAGACGAGATATTCCAAATTTCACTGCAGTCTGCTGATAACTTCATTCCATTTATCTGAGCTTCCAAATATTTGAAATCCTTGCTGATTCTTCAGATCCGGTCGGTTGACGAGCAACTTTAATGAGGGGAAAAATAATGCCACACCGAAGGCCCAAAGAAAGAAGCAAAAGAAACGACTAAAACAAAAGCACACAAGCATACAATTAACACAAATAATCAAGCAAGATCACATATTACTGCTACTCACATAATAATATGCATGCATACCTAAGCACACAAATCTCACGGAAACTCCGGTATTACGGTCTAATATGCTGTGGCGATGTGCACGAAAGTGAGTCTGTGTGTGGAAAGAGTTGGTGTAACCAAGGCTACACCAAGCGCTGGCTGAACACCAGCTGGATCTGGATGGATACAGAGGCGAGGACCGACTTGGCAATCATGCAGCAAGACATGGAGGTCATGACCACATCATCATCAAGCGTATGAAAGGGAATCATACACGTCCAAAGAATGGAATGACAGGGCAATATAGTGGAGGAAAAGCAAGGCTTGATGGCATTCCCCTTTTTTCAATAACAGGTATCAGTAAGGGTTGCCAAAGGGACGAGATGGATGGCACGATCGGGATAGAGACAAGTCTATCACCGAAACAATACGGGTGGGTAGTGGAAAGATATCGACGCGATATCCGAGCATAACGCCTGCAAATGGTGTCTGGAACACTTGGTACCAGGGCATCACTCTGCTGGGACAGAGATGATGCCGAACACCGGAGATCAGGCATGCTAAGAAAGAGGGTGCAGGTAGTGGATCGAAAACGACGGCACCTACACTCACAAGATTAACCGTTAGCGACAAGAAAATGATCTATGTGCATGCTATGCAACAAACAAATGCAGCAATCAAGTGCAACAAACCAACTGGGCTCTATACTACCCTATTCTAACGTTCGCGCGGGCTAGGGCATCCTACAGCCAAACCTGCTCGGATACCAAGCCTGTGGCACCCCGGCTTTGAGAAACCGGAACGCCTCGTATTCCAGCCCAGAGATCGAGGAGAAGTCTTCTGGAATATGGCACTGCTTAGCATAGAACAAATCAGCTCTTTATTGCAATCTATTGGAGTACAAGGGGATTACATCGGCACGGCGACACTACGCCTGCCACGGTTGCCCTATGCAAGCAGCAGAACAACACGACGCAGCGGAATGACTACTGGCAGCAGAACAGTGACGACGGTGATGAACTCCACTCCGCAGGGACACTAGCTGGAACGCTTATCCTAGCGCGCAAACAAGGGATCCACGACAAACAAGCAATCATATCTGGCATGACCTACAAACTGGCATGACATGCCAGGTCAGTACATTGAATGTACTTGCAAGCTCACGGCAACCAAAGCAATCAAGACAAAACAATAGCATGGCAATCACAGGTTAACAAGGATTAACCTGATACTATCAGATCAATCATAGCATGAACAAGATGATACAGCTAGAACAATATGAGCATGGCATAAACATATGAACATGATGACACTAGCATGCAACATGATGAAACTATCATGCACCAACTTACTCTGTTCGGATTACCTCGTAACCATCACCTGTATCACTTACCATCACGGATATCACACAATCATCTCAGGATCCAATCAAGCTTGGTATTAACAATACCGTAGTAATCATTTATGACCACAAGGAGCTTGACCTTTACCCTTGACTCTTGCATAACATCACAAATATCCAACAAGTCGGTATTCACGATATCACAGTGATCCTCTCACGATCACATATATATCAACCAACTTCTTTCATCATCGAACCGGGGATGTTATTAATCGAATTATTATTACTACTGTTGACCCATAGTGTGACCGACACAAACTGGGCCCTTATCCGCGGGCGTGGCTATCGATAGATTTAACACACACACACTCTGCAGAGGTTAGCACACTGTACCCACACCACGGAACCCTGGCCTTGCACTCCCATTCGGGTGGACCAAAGCGTTCCGACAAAACCGTCCTACTGCCATGCCACCCCCCGGACACTCCGACCAACTCCCCTTTGGGCTAAGTCCTGGGTGGCCCCGTGCCTACCAAAGGCACCAACGGCCACCGTCGTGGCAAAACGGTCCCAAACGGGGACAAGGGTCCATACTCAACAACGGGCACACAAGGCTTATGCCGTCCTACCTAGCCAAGGTAGCGCTCGCGCATAACCTTCCCTCGCGGGAGGCACCGGTGAGAGGCATGACAATAGACCCAGTTAGGGCCTTCCTATAGGGCAAGCGTGGTTACACTAGTCAAGATCGATATGGTGGCACCATGACTCAGGCAACAGTTGTTCAATTGCAATTTAATCCGGTTAAACTTCAATGCAATATGCTGAGCCATGATAAAAATAACATGATGCAACTACAATGCATGAACATGCCATGATAAAAATAACATGATGCAACTACAATGCATGAACATGCCATGATAAAAATAACATGATGCAACTACAATGCATGAACATGATATCAACATAAGCATGGTGATGCAACATAACTATTAACCATATCAACAATAAATCATATCCAACTGAGCATGGCATAATGACGAGCATGAATATCACAAGTATAACACTACTCATAGCATAACATGACCTCTAGCATCAACAATAAATACCATGCAATAACATAACGATAAAACTACCATGCAAGTATTTACTCAACTGGATGCAAAGAAACATGCATAACGACGGTACTCGGAACCGATGATAGTGAGGCACCGAAGACCATCACCAACATGTACTACTACCAAACATTGCCAATATTAAAGTAATACTAGCATGAAGAACAAAATAACAGAGTGCAGGAAAACACAGCATGACGGTAAACACCGATCCATAAGAATAACCGAAATACCGACAGCAATAACAAAACAATCAAATAGTTATTAAAGATTCAAGTTGGAAACCAATGCTTCTGCATGGCTATCAAGCAAATGGTGGTTGTGGCTTGCCTGGGGATGAAGAAGGCTCCGGGGAGAAGTGTGGAAAGATAGCGGAAGGAATCGCCGGAAAGGTTCTCTCTCGGAGGGGGCTGATTGGGGCAAGGGCAAAATGGTCATTTTCAGAATGTTGAAACATAGTGAAAATTGTGGGGCTTGACGAGACGAAGACGTGGGCGTTGGATTCACCTAAATCAGAGTTACGGTTGCGGAGATATGAGGGTTGGAACATCAGGGACTTTTCTGCAAAAAGAATATTCACAGACGGGTCCCTGAGTGGATAAGGCAGAGGCGTAAATTAGGAATACACTTTCAGAAGTTGAAAACGCACACGCCCAAAATACGTTTCCACTTGCCACGTTATCACAGGCGGGGTCGGGCGCGTGGTCGCTGACAGGCGGGTCCCACGGGCTGTGGGGCCCCTCACTTATCCAGCTGGACCGGGCGGTGTCAACGCCGTGTGGCTGACCAGGGGGTCCCACCGCCTGGTTAACTCCCTCCCCTCTCTCCTCCCTCTCCTCCTCTTCTTCCTCCCGACGCTGGCTCCAGAACAGAGGAGGCCGCGCGCGCCGGCGAGGACTCCGGCCAACTCCGGGCATCATTTGGGATGCCGCGGCCACCGACGAGCTCGGGGGAGGACGCCGCCTCCGTCCCGGCTGGACACGGACATCGAAGAGGAACTGGGAGGCGATGACTGGTGATGGGGCGGACGGCGGCTCGGGTGGGGTTGGGCTACGGGGCACTCCGGCGAGGGGCAACTAGGTGGGGAGGATCAGGGGGTCGAGGGGACTCCTCTGGTGGGTTCAGGAGGGAGGCGGAAGCTCGACTGGCCCCGAATTTGAAACGGTCGAGGCGGCGGCCATGGCGGCAAGGGAGGGCGAGGAGAGCTCCTAGAGGCTAATGGAGAGGCTAGGAAGGTTCCTGGGAGCGAGGTGAGGCTGCTGGAGTGCTCGGGCTGCGCAGGGAGGGGCTACTTATAGCCGTGCGAGGTCATGGCCGAGCTGGCGTCGCCGCAGACTTGTGGATGGCGCCGTGGACACGTGTGCTCACGCATGAGCTCGGGGAAGACGACGGGGAGGGAACGGACGAGCGCCAGAGGTCAAGGAGACGAGCAGAGCTCGGGGACAAGAGAGGGAACCTGCCGCGGCACGAACAGAGCCGGTCGGCTATAGTTCGCCTGTGGGCGCACGGCGACGAGCGCAAGCAAGGAGGCTTCGGGATGGGAGACGGCTCCAGGGGAACGGCGACAGCGCAGGCTAGCTGTTGGACACGACGAGGCGCGCGAGCACCATGAACCGAGGAGGGGCCCGAGCAAAACGTCGCTGAGCTCACGTCCATGGCGTACCAGGGCGGTGGTGACCACTTGAGCTGGCAAGGAGAAGAGGCCAAGGGCTGCCCTGAGACGTCTAGTGATTAGTCCACGCATACTAGAGGCCGAGGGAGGTGATAGATCACGCAGAAGTGGAAAGGAGAGATGTGAGTGATCGCCTGAAGTTTGTTGTATCAGTTTTGGCTTAGTACTGCTGATCAACAGGGAGATGATTGGGTCAAACAGAGTTGTCTGGGGTGTTTGACTATGGAAAGACTACGGTCCTGGAAACTATGGAGGGATTTGGACCAAGATTTGATATAGTTGCTTCACAACTGCCTAAATTGGTGCAGAATAGAAATCATGATGATGCACTCAAATGGTGAAGCCACTTGAGCTGAACTTGGGCAGGGCAGAGTTATTTGGTCATATGAAGATGCTGAAAAAGGTTTCACACCATTTGGATAAACCAAAATGGTACTTCCTTCACAAACATCCCCACTGACCAGAAACTTGCAGAAATTCTAGAGGGAAAATGGCTAAATGGATTGAGCCACAACTTGGTGGAGGGAGTTTATATGGATAGGCGAAGGCCCATAAAAATTTACAGCCATAATGAAGCAAGATAAAATATACTTGCTTCACAAACTGAAATTTTGGACAGAATCAAAGATTTGAGGCTGTGCTCACATGGAGGCATTAAATGAGCTCAACTTTGGTGGAGGGCTATGATTTGATGATATGAAGGACCATGCAAAAGTGCAAATCATTTGGATATGTCTAGCTTGTACCTCCTTCACAAAGTTTCTTTCTGGATAGAAACTTTGGAAAATCATAATTAAATGACTACTAGGAAAATGAGGTTGCATTTTGGCATGTGGCAATGATATGGACAGGAAAAGGTGTCCAAGGAGTTTGAGGTCAATTGGGCAAAGGAAAATAGCACTTGCTTCACAATGTGCCATTTAGGGAAGAATAGGAAATGAATTATTTGAGCATGATGATAAACATGGCAAATGAAATGTTTTGCCATATTTGAGTAAGATAGGACCCAAAAAATTTATGAGAATTATTTGGGAATTTTAGGAGTGATGGAAATATAGGTTGCTTCACAACCTAGGGCAATTAGGGTTATTCCTTTAATAGAAAAGGAATACTCCCAATAAAAAGAATATTGGGATTTGGTCCAAGGATGGAAATGGAAAGGTCTAGGGAAGGATTTGAGGATTACAAGCCACTCTGGAAACAAAGAAGAGGTCATCTTCTTCAGTTTCCAGACCACAAAGCCACGGAAAAAGAAAACTCAAGCAAAAATCTCAGAAAAACAAAAGAAAAAGAAAGGGCCAAAAATCAGGCTGTGACATATAGGGGTTACAAGAGTTGATCTACCACAAGATCGTAATGGCTAAACCCTAGAAGTCTAGCGTGTATGATTATGATTTCCTCTACAGACCAACCCTCCAATTTATATAGACACCGGAGGGGGCTAGGGTTGTACAGAGTCGGTTTACAGAGAAAGGAATCTTCATATCTGCATGCCAAGCTTGCCTTCCACACCAAGAAGAGTCCCGTCCAGACACGAGGGAAAGTCTTCTGTCTAGTATCTTCATGGCCCACCAGTCCGGCCCACGTCAAATAGCTCGGACATCCGAGGACCCCATAATCCAGGACTCCCTTAGTAGCCCCTGAACCAGTCTTCAATGACGATGTGTCCGGTGCGCGTATTGTCTTCGGCATTGCATGGCGGGTTCCTCCCCCGAATACTTCAAAGCAGTTGATCGTCAGTACTATATCGGGCTCTATACAGTAGTCACACCTCTGAATCACAAGGGCAAAAATACAGATAAGCTTTGTCCTTTGGAGATTTTACTGGTGAGACGTTACGTCCGGTCACTTTATTATTTCGAGCCGTTTTTCGGCCTCCCATTTCGCGCTTCGAGACGCAACCACCGACGACACGTCTTGTAAAAGCAGAGCTCGTGCCCCATTATTAGGGGATTCTCATCAATAGGGGTTTGGGAAACCCAACCGTGTCATTTCGCACGACCCCTTGGAAATAGGCGAGCTTTAAGGATCGTGGGGGGACGCATGATATTCACTGCCTTTATAAGGAGATAAGATTCCCCCTTTTTACCCCACGCCTTCCTCTTCCTCAGCCCATTCGCCCTCAAGCTCCAGCGCTCAAGCTTCAATCCTCTCCATCCCCAGAAAGTACTCCAGCCATGTCCGGCTCCGGATCGCAGGGCAAGTGGATGGCTTCCTCCATTACGGAGAGAAACATCAAAGAACTCCGATAAGCAGGGTACCTGGCCAACGAGATCGCCCACCGGCTCTCGGCCAAGACGCAGATCATACCCACACCAAAGCCTGGCGAGAGGGTAGTGTTTATCCCTCATTTCCTTCGCGGACTGGGGTTTCCCCTTCATCCTTTCGTCCACGGCCTCATGTTTTACTACGGGCTGGATTTCCATGATCTAGCCCCAAATTCTTTCCTCAACATTTTGGCATTTATCATCGTATGCGAGGCATTCCTCCGCGTTTCCCCCCACTTAGGCCTATGGCTCAAGGTCTTCAACGTGAAGCCGAAAGTGATGGACGGCCAGCACGCAGACTGCAGTGGCGCTATGGTGAGCAAACTTCCCAACGTCACTTGGCCAAAGGGCACCTTCGTGGAGACCGCGAAGGGATGGCAGCAGGAGTGGTTCTACGTCACAGAGCCTCGTGACTCCACATGGGCCGCTCCTACGGAGTTCAAGTCCAGACTCCCAATGCGGCTGGCATCCTGGCTCAAGAAGGGCCTGGACTGGGCATCGTCTGACGAGGTGATGATGCTGCAGAAGCGCATCAAGAGCATGGTGGATAAAAATACTAGCCTTGCCAGCGTAATCCAGGTGATGCTCTTCCACCGGATTCTCCCCTGTCAGGCGCGTCAAGAGTTCATGTGGGAGTTCAACCCGGCCGGTCCCCGGACACTGCAGCGGTTCTTCAGCACGAAGCACGAAGACATGTGGAAGCTGCTCTTCAAGACCCAAAAGTCATGGCCGGAGACAACCGAAGACCTCGGCTACGACATCACCCATGTTGCGACCCCCGTAAGTTCTTTGATAACCTTACTTTGCGAGTCCAAGGAGCACACTAAATTCTCCATTTTCTTTCGCAGGGCTGGACGAAGAAAGCGGAACGGATGCACTGTCCGGCTCCGCTGCCCGAAGACTCAGCTATTCCTCTATTGACGAGGATGCTAGTCCCGGCGCCGTACCAGGCGCCAGAAAAGAAGGCCAAGAAGAAGGGCAAGGAGGTCCAGAGTGGCCTCCGCCGTAAGGGTGCCTCGGACGTGGTGTCCGAGGACACCGGAACCCTTTCCTCCCCTGTCAAAGAGGAAGACGAGGAGGAAGAGAGCAGTTCCCCCCCTAAGGGGGAGAAAAAGAAAACCTCCCTTACGGATGACTCCGAGTCGGACGCCGACGAGTAGCGCCCCAGGCTGAAGCCCCTGGCCGGATCGTAAGTACTCAAAGGTATATATATGTCTGACTTTTCTGGCTTATAGTTGTAATGCATTTAAATTGTATGCTGCAGTCCGGTTAAGGTCCTCCCCCAGTGATCCTCCTCTTCCGGGAATTCGCTGGGTCCGATCATGATGGAGAGCGAGTTGCCTCCACCAGCTTCCTCCCCCACTGCAGCGGATAACACCGAGGTGTCGTCCCAAAGGACCCTTCCGGAATAGGGAGAGGTGCCGGAGGCTGCCAAGATGGTGCCGAAGGGTGACACCTCGGCTGCCGAGAACATGGGGGAACCGACCCCCATGGAGACTGGAGACGGGGGCCATGTCCAGTTTGGCCCCCAACCAAATGTCGTTCCGGAAACCCACATGGTTCCGGATACAAAGGAGCAACCCTCTTTACCAGAAGGGGGCGCGCCTACAACACTGGCGTCCTCCGTCAATGCGGAGGCGCCGGACACTCTGGTGAGAGCGCTTCAGAGCGCCAACATTGTGGAAGAACATCGTACCCTTATGGGTACGGTGATTGAAAAGGTTTAGTCCGCAAAAAACGGACTGAGCGAAGACTACACTAGCCTTTTAAGAGGCTTTGAGGTATGTGATTTACAGTGTCTTTTAGCTGTATAAAAGAATGCATGTGTATAGATAGTAGCCCCTGAGACTCTATTTGGTGTTCAGAAAGAAAAACCGAACAGAGGATCTAATAACTCACGCAGGAGGCTAACGTACATGTCTGTTTGAACAAACAGGCTGTGAAACACGCGTCAGCTGCCCATGCCGCCGATGCGTCCGAGCTAAGGCGGAAGTTAGAAGAAAAACAAGGTATTGATACCGAAAACACGTCTGAAATGATGTCAGCTCTTATGTGTTATCTGAATGAGTTTCATAATTATGTTTGTAGCTGACACGTATGAGGTCGAGGCCCTCAAGAGTGCGCTAGCCGAGGCCAAGAAGGAGGCGGAGGAGGAGCGAGCCTCCTGCCTTAAACATGAATCGCGAGTGGACGAAGTCCAGCAAGAGCTCAAGGATGCCATAGGCAAATGCGATTCCTCAGAGCGCAAGAGTTCGGAGCAAAATTCCAAACTTGCTAAGGCACTCCAAAGTGCACAAGAATCCCGGGCCGAAGCCCAAAGCGCTGTCCAGGAGATCCAAGAGGCAAAGCAAATTGCGGTGGTAAGGCCTTTTACATGCATATCAAATTTGTGAGGAAAAGGTATATCTTTCTAACCCGGATTTGGAGTTCTCCAAGAGTGTTTGCGGACCTGCCCTGAAGTGTTGCTGACGCCGCGGAGTTCTTCCGGGCCGAAGAGGGGAGCTCAGCGGAGAAGCTGTTCTGGTCGCAGTACCTTGCGCCAGAGCATCCCGTGCCCCTCAGCGATCAGCTGAAGCAATGGACCGAACTACATAGGGTGGCCGAATTGGCCATGAGCGATTTGATAATCCGTCTTTGGCCCGCCGAACCCATGCCCAGTAGCTACTTCGGCCTCGTGAAGCGGCTAATCAGCGCCTGCCCTCGGCTTGATGCCGTGAAGTGGTCGGTCTACATTGAAGGTGCGTGGATGGCCTTCGCCCGAGTCAAGGTGCAGTGGGTGAAGATGGACACCGTCAAGCTTGTAACCGAGGGACCTCCCGCTGGCAAAGAGCACCACACACCGGAGTGGTACTTCGACGATGTCCTGAAAGGATCCCGCATTGTGGAGGGCCAATGTTCAAAGGATATCATTTTTGAATAAATGTATCTATGAATGTCCAATCCTGTATTATGAAACAAGGCTTTATGTATGACGTGTTGAATGTTTTACTTTAAAATATCTCCTCCTGTGCGGCTGTTTATGTTATCTGAGAGTTGGCTAGTCGTCGACTTCAGCCCCCACGTAGTTAGTACGGGGGTGTTCGGGATAGCACCTAAAACACACTTGACCCAATGTCTTGGTCCGTGAAGGAGGTGTTGGTGCGGCGAACCAGCCAATCAGACTATGCGGCTTTATCGCTCTCACTTAGCCATAGGAGTTTTACGATGGGAGTGCGGGCACAGCCCCTAGTGTTGTTCAATTATCCGAACTTGGGTGCTGTGAATGCCTGGGCGGGTGGAAACTGACCTATCGCATAATGCGGAAAAAATCGCAAGAGATTTATACTTAGTCACCGAATAGCTGACTGGCTCTCGCCGCATCATGATAGTCAGATTTTGGCTTTCTCTACTGAGGTGTTTGTCTGGAAGAACCAGAAACACAATCGCAGTAGTTTTCCCTTTACTACCTTAGCCGATTAAGAGGACGTAAGGTAGTAACCACAGGAGCTGGGCAACCCAACTATTGACCAAAGACATGATTCGGAGCCAATGCATATAATGCTATATTCGGGACGCAGAATTGCACTGTGGAAGTGTTCGGACTTTGCTTTAGTATTTCAAAGATGTACACGGCTTAATAGAGCCCCTAGCGATTTAGGTCATACCAAGGTGTACATGACAATCGGACAACAACGGGAAAACACATGTTAAGAGATAAGCCAACGCCACGTAGGTTTGGGCTAAAAAATGTTTTCATTATAGTCTGATTGATACGTCAAAACGTATTGATACAAATAGTGCAATAAGCAACTAGGCTATTTTACATGCCGAACACAAGGGGAAGCTATGCATGCGCCCTGAAAGCGGACGAGGTGATCTTTAAAGATCCTTTAGGTGCTCTGGCACGCGTCTATGTTGCTTTTATCCTTGGTATATTGTCCTTCGAGAGGATCATCGGACGGTGTTTTCGTAATAGGCCACGGAAAGAGACCTTGGTATCGTCGAAAGGGTGATGTTGGTTGTAAGGAACCTGTAAAAAGACAAAAAGGAAATGCGAGTGACCTGATAAGGTCTGGTCGTATTGTAGACCTTGTCCCTATTATGCCTCCATCCTTTCCCATGGTATTTTTAGTGCATAATTATGTACGCGTGGTACATATGCCACAGTTTGGTGGGAGCTGAGATGGAGGCCGAATTGCTAATCGAGCTCTTGACGAGCTGGATTGTCGTACAGTGGGGTAGTCCGGACTCGTTTGACATGGTCCGAGTACTTGGCCGCCGACGTAATAGTTGGCTTGATGAGGCCACCCTGTACTTCTGCTGCCAAGGCCGTGGTGTGCTCCTCAGTACGGAGGGAGCGTTCCATGTTTCCATTCACTGTTATAACACCGCATGGTCCAGGCATCTTGAGTTCGAGATAGGCATAGTGCGGGACTGCATTGAAGCGAGCGAACGCGGTTCGTCTGAGCAGTGCATGGTAGCCACTGCGGAAGGGGACGATATCGAAGATCAAGTCTTCGCTGCGGAAGTTGTCCGGCGAACCGAAGACCACTTCCAATGTGATTGAGCCCGTGTAGCGGGCCTCTACACTTGGTATCACTCCTTTAAACATAGTTTTAGTGGGCTTGATTCTTGACGGATCAATACCCATCTTGCGGATTGTGTCCTGATAGAGCAGGTTAAGGCTACTACCGGCGTCCATGATGACTCGCGTAAGGTGGAATCCATCGATGATTGGATCAAGGACTAATGTGGCCGAACCTCCATGACGGATACTGGTCGGATGGTCCCCGCGATTGAAAGTGATCAGACAGGCTGACCATGGGTTGAATTTTGGGGCAACTGGCTCTATCGCATAGACGTCCCTTAATGTGCGCTTGCGCTCCTTCTTGGGGATATGGGTGACATATATCATATTCACCGTTTTGACTTCGGCGGGAAATTTCTTCTGTCCCCCTGTTTTTCGTGCACGAGGTTCCTCGTCGTGCTCTTCACTGGGCGAGCCTTTCTCCTTATGTTCGGCATTTAACTTGCCGGCCTATTTGAAGACCCAACAACTTTTGTTGGTGTGGTTGGCAGGCTTGTCAGGAGTGCCGTGGATCTGGCAAGGTCGGTCAAGTATTCAGTCCAGACTTGATGAACCGTCTTTGTTTCGTTTGAATGGCTTTTTTCATTGACCGGATTTGGAGCCACTTAATCCGGCATTAACCGTCGTATCTTCTGTATTATCATTGTTGCTACGACGCTTATGTTTATTGCGTCGGGACCTTCCGTTGCCGTTTTTGGCTTCGGAAGTGCCGGGGTCGCTGGTGCTGTTACCGCTACGGGCTAGCCAGCTATCCTCGCCCGCGTAGAAGCGGGTCATTAGTTTTGTAAGGGCTGCCATGGACTTCGGCTTTTCTTGGCCGAGGTGTCGGGCAAGACATTCATCGCGGTTGCTATGGTTGAAGGCCGCTAGGGCTTCGGCGTCTGGACAGTCGAGAATTTCTTTTTAATTAGGAACATGGTCCAAAATTTCCCGGCCGACTTTCCGGACTGTTGGACTATATGACTGAGGTCATCAGCATCTGGAGGACGGATATAAGTGCCTTGGAAGTTGTCTCTAAAGGCATCTTCCAAGTCTTCCCAGCTTCCAATAGAGTTTTCTGGGAGGCTGTTTAACCAGTGCCGAGCTGGCCCCTTAAGTTTTAGGGGAAGGTATTTCATGGCGTGGAGATCATCACCGCGAGCCATGTGAATGCGGAGAAGAAAATCTTCAATCCATACTGCGGTATCTGTTGTGCCGTCGTATGATTCAATGTTCACGGGTTAAAACCCTTCAAGGAACTGGTGCTCCATTACCTCATCGGTGAAGCATAGGGGGTGTGCAGCGCCTCTATATCGGGCCATGTCGCGAAGCAGTTCCAATGAAGTTTGTATGCGGTTTTCGGCCCGGGCGTGGTTATGCTTGTCGCGCCAGGCTTCATAGCCGTCTTCTCGCGTCGGTGCACGCCCCCGGGATCTGTAGATTCATCTGGTCTGGCCCATTCTATTTTCCTGGTCCTGTCGTAGGTCATATGTGTATCGTCGAGCTATTGTTTCTCTGCTTGTACGACGAGGTGGTGCGGGCTGGTGTTCGGCTTGAGTTGCCATTCTGTCCCGGCCACGTGGTGGTCGATCGGGTCCGTCAGCCGCATTATGCACGGGTGGTATGGGCTCCAACGCCTCATCGTCGAATTGGGGTAGCAGCTTTCGCTTCGGGTAACTCTTTTTTGGGCGCTCGAGGCCATATTCTTCGGCTGTAGGACATTAGTCCATCTGTCGTTGAGCAGATCTTAGTCAGCTTGAAGCTTCTGATGTTTCTTTTTTAGGCTTCTTGCCATGGCTATTAGCTGGCGCTTAAAGTGCTCTTGTTCTAGCGGTTCCGCTGGTATGATAAAATCTTCATTGCCGAGGCTCACGTCGTCCTTGGAGAGTGGCAAATAGTTGTTGTCCTCCGAGTCTTTGTTCCCTGCTTGCTCGTCAGGGTCAACTTGCCCGTCCTCCCGATCATCCTATTCGGATGTTGGTTCGACGGGGTCTTCTTGGTCTTCGGCATTTTCCGGAGTATCATTGTCTCCGGTGCTGGTATTGCTATCTTTTCCGCGATGCGATTTAGAGCGATGCCGCTGACGTTGACGCTTCGGCGGTATCTCAGGACGTTTGTCCTCAACTCGGTTCTTCTTGTCATCATCGTCGCCTTTTTTAGGTGTGTCCACCATGTATACGTCGTATGAGGAGGTGGTCGTCCAGCGTCCGGTGAACGGCGGGTTTTGGGTCTGCTCCTCTCCGGCATCGTTGTCCATGATGTCGATGTCTTAGGAGGCGTAATCCAGCATGTCGGTGAGATCCTCGACATTGGCTATGAAGTGGGTGGTGGGTGGGTAGCAAAATTCCCTGTTTTCAGCCCTAATCCGGGCTGGGCGTAATTCGGAAGCGGTTCCTCTGTGATGACGAGGGATCGCATTAAGTCCAGAGCCTCGTTTAAGAGCGAGGTTTGGGCGGGGACAGAAATCTCCGGGCCGAACTCACATAACTCGGACTTTGAGGGTTCGGGACTAGTGTCCGGAGAAGACCTCGAGTTTGTGATAACTGTCGGTGGCACTATTCTCCCCGGATCTCCAGTGTTGAGCTCTATAGCTGCAGGGAGTCCGAAGGGCTCTAAACTCCCGTCTTTGGACCTGGTGACGTGCTCCAGATCTAAGGCCGGAGCGGTGGTTGGGGCCGCGAACCCTTGGAAGATCAAGTCTCCTCAGATATCAGCGACATAGTTCAGATTTCTGAAACTGATCTGGTGACCAGGGGCATAGCTGTCGATCTGCTCCAGGTGGCCAACCGAGTTGGCCCGCAGTGCAAAGCCGCCGAATACGAAGATCTGGCCAGGGAGAAAAATCTCCTTCGCGGCAGCATTGTTATAGATGATTGATGAAGCCATCGAGCCTTTCGACAACGGCATAGTGGAACTCTCAATGAAAGCACCAATGTGTGTGTCAAAACCGGCAGATCTTGGGTAGGGGGTCCTGAACTGTGCGTCTAAGGATCGAGGATAACATGAGGCAGGGGACACGATGTTTACCCAGGTTCGGGCCCTCTTGATGGAGGTAATACCCTACTTCATGCTTGATTGACTTTGATGAGTATAGGGGTTACAAAAGTTGATCTACCATGAGATCGTAATGGCTAAACCCTAGATGTCTAGCATGTATGATTATGATTGCCTGTACGGACCAACCCTCCGATTTATATAGACACCGGAGGGGGCTAGGGTTGTACAGAATCGGTTTACAGAGAAAGGAATCTTCATATCCGCATGCCAAGCTTGCCTTCCACGCCAAGGAGAGTCCCGTAAGGACACGAGGGAAAGCCTTCCGTCTTGTAAATTCATGGCCCACCAGTCCGGCCCACGTCAAATAGCCCGGACATCCGAGGACCCCATAATCCAGGACTCCCTGAGCTTCCCTCGACACCGCCGCGTCGTACAGCGTCTCCAGTGTCTGCGACTGCGCCATCCGCCGTCGACGCGCGCGTAGCCGTGACATGCAGGCAGAGAAAGAAGCCGTCGCGGATGTCGACGAGGTGACGGGCAGCACGACCCTGCCCGCTGCCATCATCGAGGACAAGTAGAACACGGGAGGCCGTAGCCAGTTGTATCCCATGAAGGCCACTGCCGAGGCGACGCCGGCGAATACAACCAGTGTCTTGCACGATTCTTCTTCTGTCGGATGCTAGAGGAGGACAAAGAGATCAGGCGGCGACCATTTAGATTACGTAATTTAATTCTACCAGGTTGGTTGTAATGGGAGTATTATAAGTAGTATCATGCATGCCAACTAGTAGGCAAATTTGATGAGGTGGCGTAAAATTAAATGAAGAAAGAGAGGGTTGAGTATCATATTATGATACCGTATGGAATTAAGATCTCTTCCAATGCAAATGTGCTTGGATGAGGTGCTAAGTGCATTAAATGGCTTAGCAACTCAAGTCTCCAATGCATAGGTGCTTAGTTTTTTATTGCTAAGCTTGCTTCATTTAATTAGCTATAGACTCAAATTTATCTTTCCACCTCGGTACACGCGCTTAGCACTGTTTCTTGCTAGGGTCATCAAACTAGTCTCTCTCTCTTTTCTTAATTAACTTTCCACATCATATATTTACGCCTACGTGGCAGGCTTAGCACCTATACATGATGGAGCACCGGGAGAGGCCTAAGGCTGGTCATAGTGGGGAGTAACTTATACTAGTGTCATGCATATGACACTAGTCTAAGTTACTACCTCCATAGTGCAAAGTAACGTAGTACTAGTGTCATAGATGGCTACATTTATTAGCTTGCAGACTTATTCTTTCTCGGGAAGCGCTATGTTACAGTAACATATTATGTTACTCTAAACATCTCTCTCCTCATTAGGCTGGTCATAGTGGGGAGTAACTTAGACTAGTGATATATGCATGACACTAGTATAAGTTACTACCTTCGTAGTGCAAAGTAACATAATAGTAGTGTCATAGCTTGGTTCATTTATTAGCTTGTAGACTCATCCTTTCTCGGGAAGCGCTATGTTATAGTAACATGTTATGTTACTCTAAACACCTCTCTCCTCATTAACTACATGCTACATAAGCAAAATTTTCTTGCAGTGCGCTATGTTACTACCTAAGTTACTCCCACTATGACTAGCCTTAACTACATGCCACATAAGCAAAATTTTCTTGGAGTGTGTCGTGGTTTTGCACGGCCAATGTCCTAGTGAAAGGACTTAGTCGTAGAGCCATCGCGATGGGTTAGCTTAAAGGGGTTAAAGAGGACAAAGGACGCAGAGAGTTTTATACTGGTTCGGCCCCTTGCGGTGAAGGTAAAGGCCTAATCCAGTTGCTGCGGAATTGCTAGGGTTTCGGTGACTAGGGAGAGAATCCGCTATGCCTGGCTCTCGAGTTGTTGTTTCTTGTCCCTAAACCGCCGCCGGGTCGTCCCTTTATATACATAGGTTGACGCCCGTCGGTGTACAGAATCCCGAGGCCGGCTCATAAACATATCCGGCTCAGTTTCTACTCTTTCTATCTTACAACACAAGTTTACATATCATGGCGGTTTATGTCTACAAGCTTTAATCCGCCTTTGGGCCCTGGGCCTTCGTGAAGCGCCACACTCCTTGTCTTCATGGGCTTCAAATATAAATAACTTGTTATGGGGATAACTCGGCCTCTCCTGGCCAGTTTATACCCAGTAGTAATATCCCCAACATTAGGCCCCAGATTGATTTGAACTGGTTCATGTCAATCTTCAACATTTGAGAAAAAATCCTCCTTCTGCACCGTCGCGTAAATCTTATAAACCGCCATGACGTCATCCTCCAGGATCATGATAAAGTACAATGACATCACCTGTTGTTAAAGATTGCATATATCTCACCTTCATTAATGAGCCTCCGACAATCGAGGCGACAGGTCTGTCACATATCCAACCTTTGGGATCCTCGATTCTCGCGCCTGTCACTTATCCTTTCGCCTTTATAAATAGGGCCGGGGGTCCTTTTCATTTTTTCCCCTTGCCTCTTCGTCTTTCCTCTTCCTTGCGCCGACCTGACTGTCACATGTAGCCGTCGTTGTCAAGCTCTGCCCTCGACTTCAACTCCGGCCGCTGCATCAACCTGATCATACCAGAGAAATGCGGCGCTCCCCCGCTGTTCCATCAGCATTAGTAAGTTTCTCCTTTCCTTGTTCTAGATCCACCATTAGGGTTTCGTTGTTCATCGTAGTTCATTGAAGCTTCAGCGTTGTTCTTCCCTGTTCTTCTTAGTAGCATAAATGTCTAGCTTGGATATGATATTTCTTGTGCGGCTGTAGCCACAGTCCCCTTTTTCCTCATTATAGCATCCCCTTCGTATAGAAAAAACTCATCTGAATCTGACGAACTGTTAAAGCACCTGTACTTTAGGTCTGAATATATTTTGGTTTTCTGACACGCCGCAGATCTGAATTTATCATACTAGTCTGTGAAACCTATTTTTCCCCTTACTTAGCTTTTTTAGATCTGTACCTTTCATACCAATAAAGGAAGTTTAGCTTTTTAGAATATGATAATCTGGTAGGTACCATTAGTCCCCTCTTAAACCGCCAATGCATTTATCTTTGTAACTCCTCCAATACCAGACTCCGGTTTAACAATGTGTATATGCCTCTGTTTCTGCTTCTGATCTTGCGTCGCTTTATATTTGTCCGTCATAAATCTTAAACCGGCAATAACCATGTTTCAGCTTTCCATTGAAATGGCCAAACAAGTTTACGAGTGCAACTGGGTTCCTTCCCGGGTTACTGAAGAACAACTAGACAGATGTGTTGCAACCGACGCTTTAGCAAAGAAAGAAGTCATCCACTGGAGGGCCCTTGGTCCGGAAAATCCTCCTGAACCCAAGGACGGAGAAGTAGTCGTCTTTGCTGACCATCTGGGTCGAGGTTTTAGCCCTCCCGATTCAAAAAATTTCCGAGACGTGCTTGCCAGCTTCCAACTCCACCCTCAAGATATTGGACCAAACTCGGTGTCCAATATTTACAATTTCCAAGTATTTTGCGAAGTCTATCTTCAAGAGGAGCCCACAGTTGAGCTGTTCAGAGACTTTTTCTACTTGAACCGCCGTACTGAGTTTACAGATGGGCCCAATACTGAACTGGGTGGAATGGCAATTCAGAAGAGGAAAGATGTCAGCTTCCCTCATGCCAAGCTTCACAGTCACCCCAAGGACTGGAATCAAACTTGGTTTTATTGTCGAGACACATCTCCAACTGATGAGAATCCTCTGCCGGGTTACCGTCCTCACCGGCTTAGCAACACTCATCCATTTCCTCAGAGGCTGACTACCAAGGAACGGTCCAACTATGCACCACAACTGTCAAAGCTCAGAGCCTTTATGGCAAACGGTTTAACAGGTGTTGACTTTGTTCGCTGCTGGATATCTTGGAGCGTTTTGCCTTTAAGCCGGCGCCCCGGTTTAATGTGTGAGTACACAGGGGACTTAAAAGACCCTCAACGACATATCGACATTCAGCTAACAGAAGCTGAAGTTACTAAGGCTGTCAAGAAAATATTGAATGAATCGGGAGCTGTCTGTAGCCAGACCGGGTTAAGTCCCTTCTGCGTTTCCAATAAACCGCCAATTGTAAGAATCACATAACCTTTTGTTTTTAGCTTGCTCCTTTTTAAATAGTCTCAAAACTTTGTCCATCTTTGACAGGGCGATGATCCATTATGGAAGAAAAAGCCACAGGATAAACCGGCAAAAACACCTCGCCCGAAGACCAAGGTTACCAAAAAACCTGCCAAGAAGAGGACCACTGAGTCTTCTGAACCAAATGTTGATGCTGACCTGGCTAATCCGGATTCAGAGGTAGAACTTGACTCTCTTGGTTCTTTTTCCATACACCTCACTGACAATGACTATTATCAGGACGACGCTGAAGGCAGCCAAGCTGATGATGTAGAGGTAATTATTATTTCCTCCGGTTCAGATCCTCTGCCAACACAGAAAATCCGTCAAGCAAACCGGAAAGTAAATTTTTCTCACACCCTAGCTCACTTGGACCCAAACTTTCTTTTGAAAACGCAGCAACACGAAGCTCGCCGCACAACCCGGCACAGCGGCCAGGTAGTTACCTCCGCCGGTTTACCGAATACTCCAGTCCAGAAACACCGATCAGAGGTCTCTTATATTCCTGATACTTCATGCCCCAAGGCGGGTTGTTTCCGACAACCTCTTAATCTATCTGATTCAAATTATCAGGGCACACCGCACTCATCTTCTGGCGAGTCAACGGCCACGCAACTTCCAACCCTCAAGACTATTCCTGGGTAAGTTATCTTTTAAATTTACCCTTAATACCTTATGTTCACCTGGTGTATTGACCTTTATGTTTGTTTGCAGTGCCAAGCCTAGACCCAGCAAGAAGGCCCGGTTAAATAAACCGGCTGACAAAAATGTAGTTATTGAACCGGAAAAAACTCCAGATCTGGAAGAAACCAATGCTGACATCATGCTTGATGATCTGCCACCACAAGATTATAACTTTGTTGTCGAACAAGTGGAGATTGACCCAACAGGCCGCGCTGATAAAGCGGCAAGCCCGGTCCGAGCCACTGATAAACCGTCAAGCCTGTTCTGCACTGCTGATAAACCGTCAAGCCCAGTCAAGGCTGCGGATGACAAGGCAGATGATGTTATGATTACTGGCTTTGGCCACACCGCTCCTGGTAATCCTGTTGCTTTATCAAAGCATACTGCCAAGGACGAGCTTTCTGCAATGGGCAAAGGCAAGTGGAATGCCGATTTATCAAGCTACGCCCACCTCAGCGCTCAAGACATTCATTCTGGCTTCTTAAACCGTCTGTGTACAAGCCGCGATTATGAAGCCGACTTAGTGAACTTGATGAAGGAACGATATGAGGTAACTACTGCTTAACTGTTTGTCTTCGACCCAAACATCCACTCCAATAGCCCCCAAGGGCCGGTTCATGATATCAATCTGAACCGGGACTTTGTAATATCTCAACTTTGCATGCTTAGCCTCCAAGGGCCGGGTTATCTTTTTGAGATGAACTGGTACTTTAGAATTGTAATATTGTAACTTTTGCCGGTGTAGTCCCCAAGGGTCGGTTTAACTTATGAAGATGAACTGGGACTTTAGAAGAATACCCATAACGTTACTTTGAGCAAACATACATTAGCCCCCAAGTGCCAAGAGTAATACTTGTATTGTGCTTGGGACTCGTAGAAATTTCTGATAACGAGCAAATAGGCATTAGCCCCCAAGTATCAGGTGCATAACTTGTTATGTGCTTGGTACTTCAAATATGTACTGCCAACTCATGATATGTCTGTCTCTTATAGGCCGAGCTGAGCAAAAAGGAAACTCAAACTGATGATCTGCAAGAAAACATCAAGTCCCAGCAAGCAGAAACCTCCAAAGCCAAAGATGAGCTGACCAGTGTCTTAGACGCCATGGAAAATCTGAAGGAGGGTTTCAACAAGGAGCGGGCGGATTGGGACATAGAATAATCCGCATTGCAAAAAAGAGCCGAGGATGCAGAAGCAGCTCTTAAACCGGTGGTAGACGGGTTGACTGGTGTAAAGCGGCAAATTCATGCCATGACTGCTGCTGTGTTTGGTAAGTATCCTTGCGTTAAGTTTTCAAAATTTCATCCCATACATTGCCGGTTTACTGATGTTCACAATGATGCAGGAACTCGCATTAGTCATCTGGGCTCTGACATACAGAAGAAGCTGAAGGCTGCCTATACTCTTATAGAGCAGTTATATACCGGTGCGCAGCATGTCATATGCACTGCTTCTCATAACAAACTGCCCCCAACCTTAATCAAAGAAACTTTAGAAAGGTTGTCAATGCTGCCTGCCCGGATTGAAGAATTGAAAAGATCGGTTGCAAGGGCAGGTGCTCTGACCGCGCTAACCCGGGCCAAAGCATGGGTGCCTGATCTTGATCCGGTGGATGTGGGCAAAGGCTATCCGAGCTTCAGGGAGGACGGATCAGAGCTTTATAATGATGCCCTCCGAGTTATAACCAGGAAGATGCGTCCACTGGCTTGCAATTGGCTGAAGAAGCTACATGTCATACTATCAGGTGAGTTATGACGTCAACAACAAATGAGTTGCTGCACCAACTCCTGAGGCTCAAAACCTCATTCCGCCAATCCGTAAGCACACCTATGCCCCTGACATTGAACCGTCCACCCTTATAAGCGATGAAGCTGTATTCCAAGCCCTAACTGGGATTGACTGGGCAACCATTGACTTCCAGCCACTGGGTAGAGATGAGGAGGATGAACCGGTGCAAGATGATCCACAGCCGTCAAGTCAACCTGGTGACGAATCATGAACCGGAGGCCGGTTTAGCCTTCTGCGTACCGCAACACTTGCCGAAAAACAATTATCCTTTTGGGCATTAAGACGCCTTGTAATAGGCTAGTTCAAGCACTTGGTCTGCTATGCCATCGCGCATATTTATTTTGCTTGACACCGTTAATTCGCCATGCTTAAGACATATGATGTTCATAATCCATAGCGATTTATTTAGGTTGTTCCTGCATACAAGAAGTTGAAAATGTTCTGGCAGTTTACCACCGGATGGGTCATGATGCCCAAATATATAGCCAGGGTTTATAACCAAGGCTGTAAAAAGATAATCAAATATGAAAATAAATGATACCTGTGACATTGAATCACATCGTTGGTTGACCAACTTTTGTAGTAAGGGTGATAACCCCATTCTTGAGTACTGATAACTCCTTTCATATTATACCTCTTTATGATAAAACCGTACCGGGTTGTAATAAACACCAGACTATCCATATATAACACTGGCGACTTATAGTCAAAACCAGACCGGGTTAATAAGCTCCGGATCATAACTGATCATGTACTGACAACTTGTAGTTGAAAGCCAAGCCGGGTTAATGAACGCCGGTTTATCAAAAACATTATAAATGTCATCAAAGGAGAAAAAACTTGGCAAATAAAAGCATATGAAAACTTGTAGTCGAGGCTTTTCACGGGTTGCCAGGCCCCAAATCGAGGCTTTTCATGGGCTGCCAGGCCACTGAGTTAAACCATTTTGCAAAGCCTTTTAAGATGGACCTCAATCTTTAACCAATCGTCGTTTTAACTTTGACAAGTTCAGGGTCTATGAGATTGACTTGTCAAAAGTTTGGCGGGTCATACCAGGTTTACCTGGACGGAGTGGCTTACTTAAAGAGGCAGGATAACCCGGGGTTTTAGGTGAATACACCTAGCTTCCAAGCCGTGGCTTGATAGCCTATTACAAGTGTAGATTCTTTGTTCATTGTGAAGCAAAGAATCCCCAAGCAATATTTTGAGCTGTGTTGAGCGGGTGCCTATGTTTGAGTTGTGCTTTTGCAACACTCTCTTTGGCCCCTAAGTAATTTTCTTTTGGCCTTGAGCCGATCAAGAGGTGTAGCTATGGTTCGAATACGGCCAAGCCCCCAAGTGATTTTTCTTGTGGCCTTGCGCTGATCAAGAGGCGTAGCTATGGTTCGAATACGACCAAGCCCCCAAGTGATTTTTACATATGGCTTTATAAGCTGAATCAAGGGGTAAACCGGACGCCGCTTTATAAACAGAAGCCCCCATGTAACCACACATGATGTAAGAAAAACAACAGATACCCCGCTTTAGCTGAGGCTTCGGTTTATTATATTGATCATAATATATACATTGTCATAACTATGTACATAAGCGGAGCCGGTGGCTCAAGTATAGTAAGGCCGAAGATGAGCGATATTCCACGGCCGGTGGGTCTCCTCCTCCGATTTACGTGAGTCTTTGTGCTCTCGAACATCTATAAGGTAGTATGACCCGTTATGCAGATTCTTGCTGACCACAAAGGGCCCTTCCCAAGGCGGGGATAACTTGTGCATATCAGTCTGATCCTATATGAGTCGGAGCACCAGATCGCCTTCTTGAAAAGTTCTGGTTCTAACCCGGCGGCTGTGATAATGACGCAGATCTTGCTGATAAATCGCCGAACGAGCTGCTGCAATGTCACGCTCCTCATCTAACAGGTCAAGTGCTTCCTGTCGTGCCTTCTCATTATCAGCTTCAACATAAGCCGCCACACGAGGAGAGTCATGACGGATGTCACTAGGGAGAACCGCCTCTGCTCCGTAAACCATGAAAAAAGGCGTGTAACCCGTAGATCTGTTGGGCGTGGTATTTATGCTCCATAACACAGACGGTAACTCCTCCACCCAACAACCCGGCGTTCGTTGCAAAGGAACCATGAGCCGGGGTTTTACGCCTCTCAAGATCTCTTGATTGGCTCTCTCCGCTTGACCATTAGATTGGGGGTGAGCCACTGATGATATGTCAAGCCGGATGTGCTCTCGTTGACAAAATTCTTTCATAGCACCCTTGGACAGATTAGTGCCATTATCAGTTATAATGCTGTGTGGAAAGCCAAACCGGAAAATCACCTTCTTGATGAATTGAACCGCTGTTGCTGCGTCACACTTACTAACTGGCTCTGCCTCCACCCACTTAGTGAACTTGTCAACTGCCACCAACAGGTGGGTCTTCTTATCCTTGGATCTCTTAAAGGGCCCAACCATATCCAGCCCCCAAGTCGCAAACGGCCAAGTGATTGGAATCATCCTCAATTCTTGAGCCGGTACATGAGCACATCGTGAGAATTTTTGACAGCCATCACACCTTTTGACCAAGTCCTCAGCATCGGCATGAGCCGTCAGCCAATAAAAACCGTGACGAAAAGCCTTGACTACCAGAGACTTTGAACCAGCGTGGTGACCACAATCCCCTTCGTGGATCTCACGCAAAATCTCAAGACCTTCTTCAGGAGACACGCAACGTTGAAACGCCCCTGTCACACTGCAATGATGTAACTCTCCATTAACAATAGTCATGGACTTCGACCGCCGGATTATCTGCCTAGCCAAGGTTTCATCCTCCGGTAACTCGCCCCGGTTCATATACGCCAAATATGGGACCGTCAAATCTGGGATGACATGAAGAGTTGCCACCAACTGAGCCTCCGGATCAGGAACAGCCAAATCCTCCTCTATTGGGAGCTTGACCGATGGATTATGTAGCACATCAAGAAAGACGTTGGGCGGAACCGGTTTACGCTGGGAACCCAAATGACTTAAAGCGTCCGCCGCCTCGTTCTTCCGGCGGTCCACATGATCGACCTGATAACCTTTGAAGTGACATGCAACAATGTCCACCTCTCGACGATATGCTGCCATGAGTGGGTCCTTGGAATCCCAACTACCAGACACTTGTTGAGCCACCAGGTCCAAGTCACCGAAGCACTTGACCCGGCTTAAATTCATCTCCTTAGCCATCCGAAGACCGTGGAGTAAAGCCTCATACTCAGCTGCATTGTTAGTGCAAGGGAACATTAAACGGAGAACATAACAAAACTTATCACCTCGCGGGGAAGTTAATACGACTCCAGCCCCCGAGCCCTCCAATTGCCTGGACCCATCGAAATGAATAGTCCAATAAGTATGATCCGGCTTCTCTTCTGGCGCCTGTAACTCTGTCCAGTCATTGATGAAGTCCACAAGTGCCTGAGACTTGATCGCCGTCCGGGGCATATATTTTAACCCGTGAGGCCCAAGCTCAATAGCCCACTTGGCAACCCGGCCTGTTGCTTCCCCGTTCTGGATTATATCCCCCAAAGGAGCAGAACTGACCACAGTGATGGGATGAGCCTGGAAATATTGCTTAAGCTTCCGGCTTGCCATGAAAACTCCATACACCAGCTTCTGCCAATGTGGGTACCTCTGCTTGGACTCAATAAGTACTTCACTGATATAATAAACCGGCCGTTGAACCGGATACTCCTTTCTGGCCTCCTTGCGCCCCACCACAGTAGCCACACTGACAGCCCGGGCATTAGCAGCCACATATAACAACAAGGGCTCTTTCTCAACAGGAGCAGCAAGTACCGGCGGCTCGGCCAGCTGCCGCTTTAAGTCCTCAAACGCTTCATTGGCGGCGTCACTCCAGACGAAGTCATCCGTCTTCTTCAGCATCTGATATAAAGGGATGGCCTTCTCCCCAAGGCGACTGATAAACCCGCTCAAGGCTGCAATCCGGCCTGCCAGGTGTTGGACATCATTGATGCACTTCGGTTTAGCCAAAGAAGTTATAGCTTTGATTTTCCCCGAATTAGCTTCAATGCCCCTGTTAGACACTAGAAAGCCCAAGAGTTTGCCTGCCGGTACACCAAAAACACACTTGGCCGGATTAAGCATCATTTTATAAACCCGGAGGTTATCAAAAGTCTCCTTCAAGTCATCTATCAATGTCTCCTCCTTTCTGGATTTCACCACAATATCATCCACATAGCACGAACATTACGGCCGATCTGATTATGAAGACAATTCTGCACACAGCGCTGATAAGTCGCCTGGGCACTCTTGAGCCCAAAAGGCATAGACACATAGCAGAAGGCTCCAAAGGGAGTTATAAAAGTTGTCTTCTCCTGGTCCTTAACTGCCATTTTGATCTGATGGTAACCAGAATAAGCATACAGAAAACTCAAACGCTCGCAACCCGCCGTAGCATCAATGATTTGATCAATACGAGGGAGGGCAAAAGGATCCGCTGGACAAGCCTTGTTTAAATCTGTGTAGTCCACACACATACGCCAAGTGTCGTTCTTCTTAAGTAGCAGCACCGGATTAGCCAACCACTCAGGATGAAATATTCAATGATAAACCCAGCCGCCAAGAGCCTGGCTACCTCCTCACAAATAGCCTTGCGCCTTTCTTCATTGAACCGGCGAAGAAACTTCTTGACCGGTTTAAACTTGGGATCAACATTAAGTGTGTGCTCAGCGAGTTCCCTCGGTACTCCTGGCATGTCAGAAGGCTTCCACGCAAAGATGTCCCGGTTCTCACAGATGAACTCGATGAGCGCGCTTTCCTATTTCGGATCCAAGTTAGCGCTGATGCTAAACTGCTTGGATGAATCGCCAGGAACAAAATCAACCAGCTTAGTCTCATCAGCCGATTTAAACTTCAAGGCCGGATCATGCTCTGTAGTTGGTTTTTCAAATAAGTCATATCCGCCGGATCAACATTGTCCTTGTAGAACTTCAACTCCTCTGTTGCACAAACCGACTCAGCATATGCCGCATCACCTTCTTCACATTCTAAAGCGATCTTGCGGCTCCCATGCACTGTGATGGTCCCCTTATGGCCCGGCACCTTGAGCTGCAGATAAACATAACAGGGCCTTGCCATCAACTTAGCATAAGCCAGCCGTCCAAACAGGGCATGATACTGGCTCTTGATTTTCGCCACTTCAAAAGTCAATGTCTCTAATCTTGAATCATGCTCATCTCCAAAAGAAATCTCCAGAGCTATCTTACCAACTGGATATGCCGATTTTACCAGGCACCACACCATGGAAGACCGTGTTGGACGGTTTAAGATTTTTATGTGTTAACCCCATGCGACGGAAGGTTTCATAATAAAGGATATTGATACTACTCCCCCCATCCATGAGTACCTTGGTGAACTTATAACCCCCAACCTAAGGTGCCACCACCAATGCCAGATGACCCGGATTATCAACCCGAGGTGGATGATCCTCTCGACTCCACACAATGGGTTGTTCAGACCAACGCAAGTAACGGGGCACCGCCGGTTCAACAGAGTTCACTGCCCTTTTGTGCAGCTTCTGGTCGCGTTTGCACAGGCTCATGGTGAAGACATGGTACTGTCCACTATTCAACTGCTTCGGGTTGCTCTGGTAACCCGACTGCTGCTGCTGCTGATTCCCCTGATGATTATAACCACCTTGGTTGCCCTGACTACCTTGATTACCATGTCGCCTTGTTTACCGTGAAATCCTAAACCGGAACTGCCTCCACCGTAACCCGGCCCATGAGATCCGGGGCCTGAACCGCCGGCCGGTCCATGATCATACCGACAAAAATCTGAATTTTTGAACTCCCGCATAATGTAACAATCCTTCCAGAGGTGCGTGGCCGGCTTATCCCGCGACCCGTGCTTTGGGCAGGGCTGGTTTACAGGTGAGACAAGCGCTCAGGATTGGGACTTGGTCCTCCACCACGCGGGGGCGGTTTACCCTTACGACACTGACCGTTATCCTGCATGTTGGTATTAGCCACAAAATCTAAACCGTTATCCGCTTTACGCTTAACGCTGTTTCCATGACGTGCCGAGTTATGCTGCTGCCCTTTTGTGCTGCCGCTCTTCTTTCCCTTCCCTGTCTTGTCATCGTCAGACTCGGGGTCCTTGGTACTATCAGAGTCGGCATACTTCACCAGAGCTGCCATAAGTGTCCCCATGTCATTGCAATGATGTTTGAGCCGTCCCAATTTCAACTTCAAAGGTGCAAACCGGCAATTGCTTTCCAACGTTAAAACTGTTGTATCAGCATTTATGCGGTCTGATGAGTGCAATATTTCTGAAACCTGGCGCACCCAATGGGTTGTTGACTCTCCTTCCTCCTGGACACATGCGGCTAGGTCCACAGTTGACATGGGCTGCTTGCACGTATCCTTGAAATTCTGGATAAACCGGGCCCTTAACTCGGCCCATGACCCAATGGAGTTAGCTGGCAGATTTTTCAACCATGTGCGAGCTGTTCCCTCCAACATCATGGTGAAGTATTTAGCACACGCCGCATCGTCCACATCCAACATCTCCATTGCCATCTCATAGCTTTCAACCCATGACTCGGGGGATAAATCAAAAGTGTAATTCGGCACTTTACGTGGGCCCTTCAAATCCTTGGGCAGCCGTACGTTGCGCAGCGCTGGGACGAGACACGACACCCCCAACGAACTGGAGGTAACCCCTGGTTCCACCGAAGTTGTTGGACGAACCGGAGTAAATTGGTGAGCTTCGTGTTGTGCCGCTAACTCGACTCTCGACGTGCCCTAGCATGATCCACCACATCCTAAGCATCACCACCACTGCCTGCCGGGTTATGACCATGAGGCGGATTACGATTCTGCGCACTGCTGGACACGGCCGGTTCATCCATATGCCTGCTGTAACTCCGGCTCGGGCAGGGAGTAGAATGAATCCTTTGACGGTTGTATGAATAAGCCTGCTACTGAGTCAAGGCTGTCTGAAGGAGCTCTCTAGCCCGTCGTGTCTCCACCGCTACGGGGGACTCACCGTCGACTGGGAGGGCAGCCAATCGTGAAGCGGCTGCGACTATGTTATCCAAAGGGTTGGAGTAATGACCCAGAGGCGTCGGCACGTGTTGGGACGGGATATTCTGAGGAGGGGGATCCATTGCGCGCGGCTGAACCGGCGTCCCTGTTCCAGGCGCTTCGACCCGGTTTACCACTGGCTGGTTGCTGGTTCCTGCTCCTGGCGTGTTGAAGAGATTCCTGGCTTCGTAAACCGGAGGCAGGTGAGATCGGTACCTTCTCCTCATTACGTCATTCGATGAGTTCTGATCCAACATAAGTCGATAAGACTGTGCATCTAACTCGGCCTGCTTTGTCGTCATCCTGGCGTTTTCAGCGGCCAGGTCCACCTTGGCTTGTGCTATCTGATCCTTCACCTTCGCCACTTCTGCGTTGTGCTGCTCCTGATTCGCCGGGCTGACTTTAGCTGCTAGCAGTGCTGCCAAGGTGTCGAATAAATCGGACAAAACCTAAACCGGCGGTGGCGCAGGGCCTCCAGCCCCAGCTGCTGTCGCCGCTGCTGAACCGAAAATCATCGCCGCGGCGGTCGAAGATTGTGGCGCTGACTGTGTACCGGCCATGAAGATCGCAACTCGGCTTGGCGGATCAAGGGGGTCCGGAATACTGTCGCCATCGGAACAGCCCCCAAACCGGCCATCCTGCAACTGATACAATGACTTGGTCTCTCCAGTAGATGACTCATCACTGGAGTAAACGACGGTTTCACCACCAGATTCCGATCTATCCTCAGATTCCACTCCATGGATGACTCCCACGAAGGCACGCTTCATGGCAGGCTTAACCCGGGCGGATCTCGCACGCTGAGCCGTTTCGACGATGTCGGTGCAGGTGAACGGCTCAGGGCCCGGTCACCAATCTTGCCAATGAACACGTGAATGCCGCCGAAGGGGACCCAGTACCCGTATTCAATTGAGCCGGTCTCAGGGCCCCAGCCTGCGTCGTCGATGTAGAGCTTGCCGCGACGACTCTTGTTCATCCGGCCCACAGCATATCCCTTGAGCCCTTCGAAGTTGCCCTCTAAGAACTCGAAACCATCGTGCGAAGGCCCCACGGTGGGCGCCAACTGTCGTGGTTTTGTCACGGCAGATGTCCTAGTGAAAGGACTTAGTCGTAGAGCCATCACGACAGGTTAGCTTAAAGGGGTTAAAGCGGACAAAGAACGCAGAGAGTTTTATACTGGTTCGGCCCCTTGCGGTGAAGGTAAAGGCCTAATCCAGTTGTTGTGGAATTGCTAGGGTTTCGATGACCAGGGAGCGAATCCACTATGCCTTGCTCTCGAGTTGTTGTTTCTTGTCCCTAAACCGCCGTTGGGTCGTCCCTTTATATACATAGGTTGACGCCCGTCGGTTTACAGAATCCCGAGGCCGGCTCATAAACATATCCGGCTCGGTTTCTACTCTTTCTATCTTACAACACAAGTTTACATATCATGGCGGTTTATGTCTACAGGCTTTAATCTGCCTTTGGGCCCTGGGCCTTCGTGAAGCGCCACACTCCTTGTCTTCATGGGCTTCAAATATAAATAACTTGTTATGGGGATAACCCGGCCTCTCCTGGCCGGTTTATACCCAGTAGTAATATCCCCAACAGAGTGCGTTATGTTACTATCTAAGTTACTCCCACTATGACTAGCCTAAGTTACTCCCACTATGACTAGCCTAAGTTACTCCCACTATGCTTAGTCTTAGGCCTTGTTCGGTTCAACCTCCTCCCAAGGGGTTTGGAGAGGAATGGAGGGGAATTTGGCTTGTACATGATTTAATCCCACACAATCCCTGTTAATCTATGTATATTGTGGGCATGTTATTTGACCCCTCATTTTGCCGCGCTACGACCAGTGTGAGTGTCTACATGCGGTACACCATCCTCTAATTGTTGGATGCCAAGCCAACCCGAAAAGGAGCTATAACTTTTTTTCAAGTTGAAAAATGTTACCGATGAGGAGCCATAATTAAGCTGGAGGCGTCTCTTATTTTCTTTCGAATGGGCAATAAGCTGGAGAGGTGTAGAATGTCTCTAATGGGCTGCCTCTAGTGTTAACGCCCTCCAGTACGAAACACGGGCAGCCGACTGGGCCGATACAAAAGCCTATCCATCTTAAAGCGCATTTGTTTTTTGTTTTTTGCGAGGAGAAGCCCATATTTCTTGAAGAGGGGGCGATCCTAGAAAAACCCTCCTTCCTCATCGCTTCCACTTATACTGCAGCTCGCTGGACTCTCCCGCTTCCGTCGCCCCCCAATTCCCCCCGCTCCCCATCTTCCTCACTCGTACAGAAAACCCCCGCTCACCTTCTTCCTCACTCGTACAGAAAACGCCTGCTCCTATTCTTCCACTCCTATAGAAAACCCCAGCCCAACCTCTTCCCCACTCGCACTGCCACTAGGCTCGTCTCTGGCTGCTCTGCTCAAAGCCGTGAGCTTGGTGTAACGCCCGCAAGGAAAATGGAGTCGGCTGGCCCCAGCGCCAAGAAGATGAGGCTCCCGCCAGCGGCAACGCCGGTTGTAGATCCCGCACCCGGCAGCCCGGGGATAAGCGGCGAGCCCCCCTCCCCCCACCCGGATCTGATGAACCGGTAGAATCTCCGGTGGATCGCATCGGCAATCTCCAGGACGTCATCCTTGAGGAGATCAGCTCGCTTCTCCCCACCAAGGATTACTGCCGCACACAAGCCCTCTCAACTCGGTGGCGCCCTCTATGGCGCACTGTGCCCCTCAATCTCAACTGTCGTCAGATATCTGTCCTTCATGAATTTGATCTCCTCAGAGCCATCGTTTCCTCTCACCAGCAGGGCCCTCAACGCCTCTGTATCCCGACACGCTACCTGCTGTCCATACCCGGCATGGTGAACGCTTGGCTGACATCCCCTGAATTCGAAAAACTTCAGCAGTTTGAGTTATACGATTACCATGAAACCGAACACCAAGAATTTGTTCCCACACCACCGTTGTCCATCTCGTGCTTTTCCTCCTCTCTCCACACCGCCACCTTCGCCCAGTGCCATCAACCAAACGATTTGGTACAAATGCTTCGACTCCCACTGCTAAAAAAACTTTCGCTTGTGTTGGTTTATTTGTCGGAGGCCTCACTGCACAACATCATCCACTCTAGTTGCCCTGCCCTGGAGCGCTTGCAGATTATTTTGGGAGTAGAAATCCCTATCAGTTGTCTCCAAATAAAGTCGCCTCACCTTAAAAGCATTGGAATTGCTTTTGAAGGACAACAGCTCATCATCGAATATGTCCCTTCACTTCAAAGGTTGCTCCTTCATTATGATTATAAACCTTGGCAAATAATTGTCGTCTCCGCGCCCAAACTGGAGACCTTGGGTGTAATTCATGATCCGTTTAATGATCAGAAGAAGTTGTTGTTTGGCTCCTCACTTTTGCAGGTACCGTATATTATCATCTACACATTTGTAATCATAATCTGCATTTTTCATTTGTGCGCATAAGTTTTATATCATCTTGGAGTACACTTTGGGTACTAATATTATGTTATATGCTCAATGAAGAGTTCGTCCATGGATAGCCTATCAATGCTGCTGGATTCTGTCAAGATCGTATATATCTTAATGTTTAGTTATGATCTGAACATAATTATTGGCTTGCTGTGATGCTTTCAGTCTCTGGAGAATTTATATATAAAGGTGATGATTTCATGCACATTGAAAGACCATATATATTATACTAGAATTAACTGTTCAGATGTTGCTCTTTCGACATACTCTTTTTTCAGACCTTAACTGTTTTCAAATCTTCATGTCTACTTAGGCACTGCAACCACATGGAGAAAAACGTATAACCAATCGGTGGCGTAATAAGCACCCGGATTTTCTCAGTTCTCATGAGATTCGTTTGAGGACAATAACGATGGAAGGATATGCATCCAACCAGGCAAACAAAAGCTTTGTCACATTCTTCCTGTTGAATGCGAGGTTACTATTGTCCATGAGGCTTAAGTTTTACAGCAAGAGATTTCTCACGGACGAACACGTTGAACAGCAAAAAAAGTTTCAGGTGGAAAAATGGGCTTCTAAACATGCTCAGCTTCTATTTACAACAAATCGTAGTTATCCTGAAATAATTTTTTTTGCACAGGATGTTGATTTTATGGATCAGACCGATGCATTTTTTTGTGACTACGAAAAAGAGTGGTTCAATCTGGGTTTTGTCTAAATTTGATGAACAATTAATCCTTGGGCTTTTGTACCGTTTGTAAGCTTGAGTTGCATGTTGTTGCCCTCGTACTCCCCTCCACCTGCCACTACACTGCCGCATCTTCCATGGCTGTTGTTTGTTCTCGTCCGACACCTCGCCGTCGTTCTCCGCCTTGGTTCGCTCGCTGTGCCCGCCGCCGTCTGGCGTTGTCAACATGGTCAACAACCAAGAGGAATCAAGAGATGACTGTACGTGGAGTGGCTGATAGTAGGGACCCACCAGGGTCATTAAATTACGCAAGCAGGTTCCTTGTTATTACAAGCCAAAAAAATACTTCCTCCTAATTGTTTGACAACTAAGTCCCAAGCCATTGTCAATGTAGTCAATAAACGAGAAAATTACACAACAAGCGGATAACACCAGGGACCCGGCAGCTCGCCCAGTTGTTTTTTTAGTTTCAGAGACGGAGCTCAACTGCGTGCGCGCTGTGCGGGGGCTGTGGCCCGTCTAGCCCACAGTTACGCTTTTATTTAAGCACATGACGAGCCCAGTTGATATCTTTTTTCTTTTTGAAAATGGCTAGCCCAGTTCTTTTTTTTAGAATACCAAAACCGAGGCCTACTTGCTTCTCTCAGCCCTGCTGGGCTGCAAATCTTTCAAGACGAGGAGGTATATAAGTAGTAAGAAATGGACTTCCCCAGAAAATGGGCTATAAGTTGTAAGGAATGGGCTGTAAATTTTTAAACCAAAGCCAACTGCCAATTATATTAAAATATCATTTTTCTGGATTCCTCTACTCTCTATTCTTATAAAAAGCAGAGTTGGTGATGATGGTGTGCCTGCCATCCTGCAATATAGGCCGTCCGATCTATATCTAACGGATAGGAAGGAAACTATGACAATTTACCCGCACTCCTCTCCACATTTGCAGATAAAACCTTCCCTCGTTCATCCTTTTCTCCCATAAGATAAACTACTCATACAAATGCATCTTCATGTTCCGTGCAACGCACGGGCATCTTGCTAGTTAAGATTTTAAATTTCATTCTTTTTTTTGGCGAAGAATTGTTTTTGAATTTTATTTTGATATACTTTTTTAAAAATTATTTTTAACGTGACTCGAAATTTTGTGATTAAAAGAGTTCAGACCCCACCGAAATATGCAAAATTTTGTTGAATTTTTAAGCAGTGCCCAGAATATATGGTCTATAATGCTACTAAAAAGAATATGGGCTTCAAATATATTTAAGAATTAGCAAATGGGCTGTAAATTATTGAAAATAATGGCTAATGGGTTCTATGTTGTTTTCCACAGATTTGGAGGCTGGCTTCTGTGCCTACTAGGTTGACGATGACGTTGTCCTAAAAACTTTTTTGACGCGTACGCAAGGCTTTGTCAACTTAGTCAACACAGAGCAGTGACTGTTGGATGTCCATCCAACGGCCGCTGTGCTTCTTCAATCTCTGATCTTCCTGCTCCAGCCGCCCAAACCAGCGCCGGCGGGACTGCCTGCTCCCTCCTGCCATGGCCGGCTGTGCTGCCGCCAGGCCATCCCTCTATCCACCCGCACCTCCTGTTATTTTCCGGCGACGTCAGCCTCACCCCGCAGCCGACCAGTCAGCACTCGTACTCCCCTCAGCGTGGGCATCCACTACGGTGGCTTCGCCGGCTCCGGGTCGTTTCCTTCCTGGGCCTCGCCCTCGTCCACCATGTTTGTGCTCTCGGCGCGGCGAGGTCAACATGGTCAACAAACAACAGCCATCGGAAGAGGCTGACAGTAGGGACCCACACAAGGAAATGCCTCCTTATTACATGCCAAATAATGATTCCTCCACCTGACAGCTGGGACCCACTGGAAAGGCCTCTGTATTTCATGAAAAAATGTTCCCCCCACTGTCAGCTCGACCCACCAGCTATATCTTCGCACGCAAGGAAGTGCCTCCTTATTACGCACACAAAAATGAATACTCCCCCTGCTAGCTGGGACCCACCATAGTGCGAGGCTGACTTGTGGGCCTACTAAGTTGACAGGGACGGAGGGCTTTGTCAACTTAGTCAATATGAACGATTTTAGCTCCAGTGACCGTAGGATGTCCATACAACTGCCGTAGTGCTTCTTCAACCTCTGGTCTTCTTGGTCCAGCCGCCCAAACCAGCGCCGGTTGTGCCACCTGCTCCTGCCTCTCGTGGCCGAGTGTGCTGCCGCGGAGGCCTTACCGCCCCCTACTACTCCTGCTGCTGGCTAGGCCATCCCTCTACTCACCCACACCCTCTGTTATTCTACGGCGACGGCAGCCTCATGAAGGAAATATGCCCTAGAGGCAATAATAAAGTTATTATTTATTTCCTTATATCATGACAAATGTTTATTATTCATGCTAGAATTGTATTAACCGGAAACATAATACTTGTGTGAATACATAGACAAAAAGAGTGTCACTAGTATGCCTCTACTTGACTAGCTCGTTGATCAAAGATGGTTATGTTTCCTAGCATTGACATAAGTTGTCATTTCATTAACGGGATCACATCATTAGGAGAATGATGTGATTGACTTGACCCATTCCGTTAGCTTAGCACACGATCGTTTAGTATTCTGCTATTGCTTTCTTCATGACTTATACATGTTCCTATGACTATGAGATTATGCAACTCCCGTTTACCGGAGGAACACTTTGTGTGCTACCAAACGTCACAAAGTAACTGGGTGATTACAAAGGTGCTCTACAGGTGTCTCCAAAGGTACTTGTTGGGTTGGCGTATTTCGAGATTAGGATTTGTCACTCCAATTGTCGGAGAGGTATCTCTGGGCCCACTCGGTAATGCACATCACTATAAGCCTTGCAAGCGTTGCAACTAATGAGTTAGTTGCGGGATGATGTATTACGGAACGAGTAAAGAGACTTCCCGGTAACGAGATTGAACTAGGTATTGAGATACCGACGATCGAATCTCGGGCAAGTAACATACCGATGACAAAGGGAACAACGTATGTTGTTATGCGGTTTGACCGATAAAGATCTTCGTAGAATATGTGGGAGCCAATATGAGCATCCAGGTTCCGCTATTGGTTATTGGCCGGAGACGTGTCTCGGTCATGTCTACATAGTTGTTGAACCCGTAGGGTACGCACGCTTAAAGTTTCGATGACAGTTATATTATGAGTTTATATGTTTTGATGTACCGAAGGTAGTTCGGAGTCCCGGATGTGATCACGGACATGACGAGGAGTCTCGAAATGGTCGATACATGAAGATTGATATATTGGACGACTATATTCGGACACCGGAATGGTTCCGGGGGTTATCGGATATATACCGGAGTACCGGGGGTTACCGGAACCCCCCTGGGGTTTTAATGGGCCTACATGGGCCTTAGTGGAGAAGAGGAGGGGCGGCCAGGGCAGGCCGCACGCCCCCTCCCCCCTAGTCCGAATTGGACAAGGAGGGGGGCGGCGCCCCCCTTTCCTTCCTCTCTCCCTCCTCCTTCCCCCTTCTCCTAATCCAACAAGAGATCCTCCTGGCCGGCCGCCTCTCCCCCTTGCTCCTTTATATACGGGGGCAGGGGGCACCCCATAGACACAACAATTGATCATTGATATTTTAGCCATGTGCGGTGCCCCCCTCCACCATAGTCCACCTTGATAAAATCGTAGTTGTGCTTAGGCGAAGCCCTGCGTCGGTAGAACATCATCATCGTCACCACGCCGTCGTGCTGACGAAACTCTCCCTCAACACTCAGCTGGATCGGAGTTCGAGGGACGTCATCGAGCTGAACGTGTGCTGAACTCGGAGGTGCCGTGCGTTCGGTACTTGATCGGTCGGATCGTGAAGACATACGACTACATCAACTGCGTTGTGCTAACACTTTCGCTTTCGGTCTATGAGGGTACGTGGACAACACTCTCCCCTCTTGTTGCTATGCATCACCATGATCCTGTGTGTGCGTAGGAATTTTTTGAAATTACTACGTTCCCCAAGAGTGGCATCCGAGCCTGGTTTTATGCGTAGATGTCATATGCACGAGTAGAACACAAGTGAGTTGTGGGCGATACAAGTTATACTGCTTACCAGCATGTCATACTTTGGTTCGGCGGTATTGTTGGATGAAGCGGCCCAGACCGACATTACGCGTACGCTTACGCGAGACTAGTTCTACCGACGTGCTTTGCACACGGGTGGCTGGCGGGTGTCAGTTTCTCCAACTTTAGTTAAACCGAGTGTGGCTACGCCCGGTCCTTGAGAAGGTTAAAACAGCACCAACTTGACAAACTATCGTTGTGGTTTTGATGCGTAGGTAAGAACGGTTCTTGCTCAGCCCGTAGCAGCCACGTAAAACTTGCAACAACAAAGTAGAGGACGTCTAACGTGTTTTTGCAGGGCATGTTGTGATGTGATATGGTCAAGGCATGATGCTAAATTTTATTGTATGAGATGATCATGTTTTGTAACCGAGTTATCGGCAAGTGGCAGGAGCCATATGGTTGTCGCCTTATTGTATGCAATGCAAACGCCCTGTAATGCTTTACTTTATCACTAAGCAGTAGCGATAGTCGTAGAAGCATAAGTTGGCGAGACGACAACGATGCTACAATGGAGATCAAGGTGTCGCGCCGGTGACGATGGTGATCATGACGGTGCTTCGGAGATGGAGATCACAAGCACAAGAAGATGATGGTCATACCATATCACTGATAATGATTGCATGTGATGTTTATCTTTTATGCATCTTATCTTGCTTTGATTGACGGTAGCAATATAAGATGATCTCTCACTAAATTATCAAGGTATAAGTGTTCTCCTTGAGTATGCACTATTGTGAAAGTTCTTCGTGCTGAGACACCACATGATGATCGGGTGTGATAGGCTCTACGTTCAAATACAACAGGTGCAAAACAGTTGCACACGCGGAATACTCAGGTTAAACTTGACGAGCCTGGCATATAACAGATATGGCCTCGGACCACTGAGACCGAAAGGTCGAGCGTGAATCATATAGTAGATATGATCAACATAGTGATGTTCACCATTGAAACTACTCCATCTCACGTGATGATCGGACATGGTTTAGTTGATTTGGATCACGTGATCACTTAGAGGATTAGAGGGATGTCTATCTAAGTGGGACTTCTTAAGTAATATGATTAATTGAACATAAATTTATCATGAACTTAGTACCTGATAGTATTTTGCTTGTCTATGTTGATTGTAGATAGATGGCCCGTGCTGTTGTTCCGTTGAATTTTAATGCGTTCCTTGAGAAAGCAAAGTTGAAAGATGATGGTAGCAATTACACGGATTGGGTCCATAACTTGAGGATTATCCTCATTGCTGCACAAAAGAATTACGTCCTGGAAGCACCGCTAGGTGCCAGACCAGCTGCAGGAGCAACACCAGATGTTATGAACGTCTGGCAGAGCAAAGCTGATGACTACTCGATAGTTCAGTGTGCCATGCTTTATGGCTTAGAACCGGGACTTCAACGATGTTTTGAACGTCATGGAGCATATGAGATGTTCCAGGAGTTGAAGTTAATATTTCAAGAAAATGCCCGGATTGAGAGATATGAAGTCTCCAATAAGTTCTACAGCTGTAAGATGGAGGAGAATAGTTCTATCAGTGAGCATATACTCAAAATGTCTGGGTATAACAATCACTTAATTCAACTGGGAGTTAATCTTCCGGATGATAGCGTCATTGACAGAATTCTTCAATCACTCCCACCAAGCTACAAAAGCTTCGTGATGAACTATAACATGCAAGGATGGATAAGACAATTCCCGAGCTCTTCGCAATGCTAAAGGCTGCGGAGGTAGAAATCAAGAAGGAGCATCAAGTGTTGATGGTGAACAAGACCACCAGTTTCAATAAAAAGGGCAAAGGGAAGAAGAAGGGGAACTTCAAGAAGAACAGCAAACAAGTTGCTGCTCAGGAGAAGAAACCCAAGTCTGGACCTAAGCCTGAGACTGAGTGCTTCTACTGCAAGCAAACTGGTCACTGGAAGCGGAACTGCCCCAAGTATTTGGCGGATAAGAAGGATGGCAAGGTGAACAAAGGTATATGTGATATACATGTTATTGATGTGTACCTTACTAATGCTCGCAGTAGCACCTGGGTATTTTATACTGGTTCTGTTGCTAATATTTGCAACTCGAAACAGGGACTACGGATTAAGCGAAGATTGGCTAAGGACGAGGTGACGATGCGTGTGGTAAATGGTTCCAAAGTCGATGAGATCGCGGTCGGCACGCTACCTCTACATCTACCTTCGGGATTAGTTTTAGCCCTGAATAATTGTTATTTGGTGCCAGCATTGAGCATGAACATTATATCTGGATCTTGTTTGATGCGAGACGGTTATTAATTTAAATCAGAGAATAATGGTTGTTCTATTTATATGAGTAATATCTTTTATGGTCATGCACCCTTGAAGAGTGGTCTATTTTTGTTGAATCTCGATAGTAGTGATACACATATTCATAATATTGAAGCCAAAAGATGCAGAGTTGATAATGATAGTGCAACTTATTTGTGGCATTGCTGTTTAGGTCATATTGGTGTAAAGCGCATGAAGAAACTCCATACTGATGGACTTTTGGAACCACTTGATTATGAATCACTTGGTACTTGCGAACCGTGCCTCATGGGAAAGATGACTAAAACGCCGTTCTCCGGAACTATGGAGCGAGCAACAGATTTGTTGGAAATCATACATACAGATGTATGTGGTCCGATGAATATTGAGGCTCGCGGCGGGTATCGTTATTTTCTCACCTTCATAGATGATTTAAGCAGATATGGGTATATCTACTTAATGAAACATAAGTCTGGAACATTTGAAAAGTTCAAAGAATTTCAGAGTGAAGTTGAAAATCATCGTAACAAGAAATTTAAGTTTCTACGATCTGATCGTGGAGGAGAATATTTGAGTTACGAGTTTGGTCTTCATTTGAAACAATGCGGAATAGTTTCGCAACTCACGCCACCCGGAACACCACAGCGTAATGGTGTAACCGAACGTCGTAATCGTACTTTACTAGATATGGTGCGATCTATGATGTCTCTTACTGATTTACCGCTATCGTTTTGCGGTTATGCTTTAGAGACGGCTGCATTCACGTTAAATAGGGCACCATCGAAATCCATTGAGACGATGCCTTATGAACTGTGGTTTGGCAAGAAACCAAAGTTGTCATTTCTTAAAGTTTGGGGCTGCGATGCTTATGTGAAAAAGCTTCAACCTGATAAGCTCGAACCCAAATCGGAAAAATGTGTCTTCATAGGATCAAACCTGGCCAAATGGGCCGGCCTAGGCATGCCGGCACGATAGCCCGCGTGCCTGGCCTGTCACGGGCTGACCCGGCACGTGACTTAACGGGTCGTGCCCGGCACGTGGCCCGGCTAGGGCCGTGCCTGGGCTGGCTAGGCAGGCACGCATGCTAGCCCGGCCCGGCACGCCTAACCATCTGTTATGTGGGGACTAGCTGGCATGGGTAGGAGCGTTTCGCTCGAAGGAACGTCGCGGGAGGGACTAGGAGGTGTGGCACATGAGAGCGACGTGCGTATGAGAGCGAGATGATAGCGACGTGCCTCCTGGCACGAGCGAACGGGAGAGACGTGCCTTGATGTGCCTCCTGCACGAGCGAACGACGTGTAAGATTTTTTTCGAAGCAAGAGATCACGTACGTAGCATGCATCAATTTGTTACTTCTTTTTTGATGAGAAACGCCTCGATCTACCTCTCGTGCTGGCGTGCTTACCGGGCCAGCGTGCCGGCACGTTTACTGAGGGGCCGTGCTTGGGCCGCGGAGGTCAGCACGCGTGCCGGCCCGGCCCGACCTGTGTACTAAGCGTGCCTGGTCGGACCATGCCGTGCCTGGCCCGTTTAACTTAGGCCGGGCCGGGCCGTGCCGTGCCGGCCCGTTTGGCCAGGTTTGCATAGGATACCCAAAAGAGACTGTTGGGTACACCTTCTATCACAGATCCGAAGGCAAGACTTTTGTTGCTAAATTTGGAATCTTTCTAGAGAAGGAGTTTCTCTCGAAAGAAGTGAGTGGGAGGAAAGTAGAACTTCATGAGGTAACTGTACCTGCTCCCTTATTGGAAAGTAGTTCATCACAGAAACCGGTTCCTGTGACACCTACACCAATTAGTGAGGAAGTTAATGATGATGATCATGAAACTTCAGATCAAGTTGTTACTGAACCTCGTAGGTCAACCAGAGTAAGATCCGCACCAGAGTGGTACAGTAATCCTGTTCTGGAGGTTATGTTACTGGACCATGACGAACCTACGAACTATGAAGAAGCGATGGTGAGCCCAGATTCCGCAAAATGGCTTGAGGCCATGAAATCTTAGATGGGATCCATGTATGAGAACAAAGTGTGGACTTTGGTTGACTTGCTCGATGATCGGCAAACCATTGAGAATAAATAGATCTTCAAGAAGAAGACTGACGCTGACGGTAATGTTACTATCTATAAAGCTCGACTTGTTGCGAAAGGTTTTCGACAAGTTCAAGGGATTGACTACAATGAGACTTTCTTACCCGTAGCGATGCTTAAGTCTGTCCGAATCATGTTAGCATTTGCCGCATTTTACGATTATGAAATTTGGCAAGTGGATGTCAAAACTGCATTCCTGAATGGATTTCTGGAAGAAGAGTTGTATATGATGCAACCGGAAGATTTTGTCGATCCAAAAGGAGCTAACAAAGTGTGCAAGCTCCAGCGATCCATTTATGGACTGGTGCAAGCCTCTCGGAGTTGGAATAAACGCTTTGATAGTGTGATCAAAGCATTTGGTTTTATACAGACTTTTGGAGAAGCCTGTATTTACAAGAAAGTGAGTGGGAGCTCTGTAGCATTTCTGATATTATATGTGGATGGCATATTACTGATTGGAAATGATATAGAATTTCTGGATAGCATAAAGGGATACTTGAATAAGAGTTTTTCAATGAAGGACCTCGGTGAAGCTGCTTATATATTGGGCAGCAAGATCTATAGAGATAGATCAAGATGCTTAATTGGACTTTCACAAAGCACATACCTTGACAAAGTTTTGAAGAAGTTCAAAATGGATCAAGCAAAGAAAGGGTTCTTGCCTGTGTTACAAGGTGTGAAGTTGACTAAGACTCAATGCCCGACCACTGCAGAAGATAGAGAGGAGATGAAAGATGTTCCCTATGCTTCAGCCATAGGCTCTATCATGTATGCAATGCTGTGTATCAGACCTGATGTGTGCCTTGCTATAAGTTGAGCAGGGAGGTACCAAAGTAATCCAGGAGTAGATCACAGGACAAGGGTCAAGAACATCTTGAAATACCTGAAAAGGACTAAGGATATGCTTCTCGTTTATGGAGGTGACAAAGAGCTAGTCGTAAATGGTTACGTCGATGCAAGCTTTCACACTGATCCGGACGATTCTAAATCGCAAACCGGATACGTGTTTACATTGAACGGCGGAGCTGTCTGTTGGTGCAGTTCTAAACAAAGCGTTGTGGTGGGATCTACGTGTGAAGCAGAGTACATAGCTGCTTCAGAAGCAGCAAATGAAGGAGTCTGGATGAAGGAGTTCATATCCAATCTAGGTGTCATACCTAGTGCATCGGGTCCGATGAAAATCTTTTGCGACAATAGTGGTGCAATTGCCTTGGCAAAGGAATCCAGATTTCACAAGAGAACCAAGCACATCAAGAGACGCGTCAATTCCATCCGGGATCTAGTCCAGGTGGGAGACATAGAAATTTGCAAGATACATAAGGATCTGAATGTTGCAGACCCGTTGACTAAGCCTCTTCCACGAGCAAAACATGATCAGCACCAAGGCTCCATGGGTGTTAGAATCATTACTGTGTAATCTAGATTATTGACTCTAGTGCAAGTGGGAGACTAAAGGAAATATGCCCTAGAGGCAATAATAAAGTTATTATTTATTTCCTTATATCATGATGAATGTTTATTATTCATGCTAGAATTGTATTAACCGGAAACATAATACTTGTGTGAATACATAGACAAACAGAGTGTCACTAGTATTCTCTACTTGACTAGCTCATTGATCAAAGATGGTTATGTTTCCTAGCCATTGACATCAGTTGTCATTTGATTAACGGGATCACATCATTAGGAGAATGATGTGATTGACTTGACCCATTCCGTTAGCTTAGCACATGATTGTTTAGTATTCTGCTATTGCTTTCTTCATGACTTATACATGTTCCTATGACTATGAGATTATGCAACTCCCGTTTACCGGAGGAACACTTTGTGTGCTACCAAACGTCACAACGTAACTGGGTGATTATAAAGGTTCTCTACAGGTGTCTCCGAAGGTACTTGTTGGGTTGGCGTATTTCGAGATTAGGATTTGTCACTCCGATTGTCGGAGAGGTATCTCTGGGCCCACTCGGTAATGCACATCACTATAAGCCTTGCAAGCAGTGCAACTAATGAGTTAGTTGCGGGATGATGTATTACAGAACGAGTAAAGAAACTTGCCAGTAACGAGATTGAACTAGGTATTGAGATACCGACGATCGAATCTCAGGCAAGTAACATACCAATGACAAAGGGAACAACGTATATTGTTATGCGGTTTGACCGATAAAGATCTTCGTAGAATATGTGGGAGCCAATATGAGTATCCAGGTTCCTCTATTGGTTATTGGCCAGAGACGTGTCTCGGTCATGTCTACATAGTTCTCGAACCCGTAGGGTCCGCACGCTTAAAGTTTTGATGACAGTTATATTATGAGTGTATTTGTTTTGATGTACCGAAGGTAGTTCGGAGTCCCGGATGTGATCACGGACATGACGAGGAGTCTCGAAATGGTCGAGACATGAAGATTGATATATTGGATGACTATATTCGGACACCGGAATGGTTCCGGGGGTTATCGGATATATACCGGAGTACCGGGGGTTACCGGAACCCCCTGGGGTTTTAATGGGCCTACATGGGCCTTAGTGGAGAAGAGGAGGGGCGGCCAGGGCAGGCCGCACGCCCCCTCCCCCCTAGTCCGAATTGGACAAGGAGTTCGAGGGACGTCATCAAGCTGAACGTGTGCTGAACTCGGAGGTGTCTTGCGTTTGGTACTTGATCGGTCGGATCGTGAAGACCTACGACTACATCAACCACGTTGTGCTAACGCTACCGCTTTCGGTCTATGAGGGTACGTGGACAACACTCTCCCCTCTCATTGCTATGCATCACCATGATCCTGTGTGTGCGTAGTAATTTTTTTGAAATTACTATGTTCCCCAACACCTCACACCGCAGTCGAACCAGTGAACCCTCGTACTCCTCTCCGCGTGGGCATCCACTGCCGCATCTTCACCGGCTCCGCATCGTCCCCTTCCTAGGCCTTGACGTCATCCACCGCCCTGGTGCTCTCGGCGCAGCGTGGTCAACATGGTCACAACGAACAACATCCATCGGAAGTGGACTGTACGTGGAGAGGCTGACAGATGGGTCCACGACCGCACACAAGGAAATGCCTCCTTATTACGCGCAAAATAATTATTCGTCCACCTGACAGCAGGGACCCACCGTACGGGCCACCGTTTTTCGCAAAAAAAATTAGCCCCCTGACTGCTGGGACCCACCAGCGACATCTTTGCACGCAAGGAAATGCGTGACATTCGGGACCCACCTGGTCAAAGTGTACGTAGCATTGTCATTTTGGTCGCGAATGTGTACGTACATACTGTTCGATCGGTCTGTCTGCAGGCTGCAGCGATGAACCATGGCCGAGTAAGCAAGGGCATGTGTCGTAGTAGAGGTCTGCACGTAGCATGTACACGCACATACAGCCAGGGTGCAAGAAAGTAAATACGGCCATCTACGTATATACGGGCGGGGTCTCGAACGCATACTCGCGCATACATGCGGCCAGGGCTCATGTACATGGCTGGGTCGGAATGGAGAAACTGTGTCGTCGTGTTCATCGAGAGCCAACCGGCTTGGATGGAACAGCCAATCGAAACAAAGCCTGGCGTACCACAGAACGGAGGAAACGTCCTTGTGTTCGACCGGCCACGGTCGAAACGGGATAGTGTTCATCGGGAGGGGTCTGGCGTACCACAAAACAGAGGAAACGGACTTCTCTTGGACCTCCTATGGTCGAAACGGGGTCCTATTGATTGGGAGGGGTGTGGCGTACCGCAAAATGGAGGAAACGGACTTGTGTTGGAGTGCTACAGTCGAAACGGGAGTCCTGTTCATCGGGAGGGGTGTGGCGTACCACAAAACGCAGCTCCATGGGATACTGTTCATCTCCACCGTCGACTGCCTCCACGGGCTACTGTTCATCCACCATCGACCTCCTCCAGCCTCCACCTGTGACTGTTCATCCACGGGCTCCTGTTCATCCAGCCTCCACCGCTCCACCACCGGCTACTGTTCAACCAGCCCTCTCCATGGGGTCCCGTTCAACCACCCCTCCACGGGCTACCGTTCATCCAGCCCTCCACCGGCTACTGTTCAACCAGCCCTCCACGGGGTCGTCCTGTTCATCCAGCCCTCCACGGGGTCGTCCTGTTCATCCAGCCCTCCACGGGGTCCTGCTCATCCACCCCCAACCAACTCGATCGGGGTCCTGTTCATCCAGCGGCAACGACCTCTACTACCACGAGGTCCTGTTAATCCAACCCCCCCCCCACCAGGAACTGTCATCCAACCCCCCCCCCCCAACAGCGCTCACTGTTCATCAAGGGAAGGAGGCAGCATGGTTCGATCGGCTTCAGTTAGCAGCAGCAGCAGCAAAGGAATCGCTCGATCGGGTTCAGTTAACAGCCAGATCGATCGATCGCTCGGGTTTAGTAACGCGTAGCCTGCAGTGCAATCTCTCGGGTTCAGTAGGCGAACGCCTTGCTTGGGTTCAGTTAGAGCCCAACGCCTCGCACCCACGCGTGTATGTGACGAGAGAAACATGCATCGCTCGGCCCCCGACCACCCACCGTAACCGGGAACTCCCTGATATTTTCCTCGCCCTCGCTTCTACCACGGTTTTTTCCATCATGGACGGACCAAGGAATGTCATGCAGCTGCGTCTCCGGCCCGCCCAGGATGAAAAGCCCATTTTCTGTCATGATTTTTTGTCACAGAAGTAGGAGCCCACCACATCTATGATGATACTGGGTTTTGTCACAATTATCATCATAGAAGTGTCATAAGCATGACAGAAAAAAAATTCATTCAGCCCAAAATGTCACGGATGTGTCTTTTTTTGTAGTGGGTGCCTTGGGCATCCCCAAGCTTGAGCTCTTACCTCTCCTCCTTCTCCTCATATCAAGACCTCCTCGATCTTTGATCACTTCATGCACACAAAACTTAACCGAACTTTTAGTGGCGGGGTTAGTGAATATGGCAGTCAAATCCCATCATGTACTGCTATAACATTATTGTATAATTATAATCAAATATTACCCACTGTATGCTATCACAATTCTATGGCCCCAAGTTAAAGGGGGCTCAACAAGATTTCAAACATACGCAAATAATGAAGCTATAACAGCAATCTGTGAAAACAGGACAGTCTGTAAAGATCCAAACATTCAACATACTTCTGTAACTCTAAAACATATGAAAAATTAGGATGAAATAAAAAATTTGTATAGAAATACTGTGCAAAAAGTTTCAGAAACGTTTGATGTTCTAGTAAAAAATGAAAATTCACGCGCTACAAACAAAGTTTCTGTTTCTACACCGCACATAGCAACAAGCAATCTAATCATCCTAAATGGCACAATGATTTTACAATACAAAGGATTTGAATAAGGGGATAATTATTTTTGTGAGAATCTTCATGAAAAATTATCCATTGTTTCCATGAGCATGAACACAAGTGTTCAAGGTCGACCCTCACTTCTCCAATGCATAACTTCCAATCGCTTCTCTTTTGTCGAAAAGTTTTAAGTTCCCGTCTATATTTTTTTGTTTTTAAACTTTATAAAAGCACTCAATAGAAATAAATGACTCTCTAAAAATTCCGGGTTGTCTCCCGGTTAGCTCTTTCTTTAAAGCCATTAAGCTAGGCATAAAGTGCTCAAGTAATGAATCCACCCGGATCCCAAGGTATATCAAATCGAATTTTAATTAGCAATGATTTGGAATTTACTAGTGAGCACAAAGCAACATATATCATGCAATGACGAAGTCTAACTCTTTTCCTATGCATCGGCATGTCATAAAAGAACAATTCATGCACATCAAGTAAAGGCCAATACATAGCATAAGAAGTTTCTTGCAATTTTATCATGTTGGAAACATAGAAAGGTGGAGACGTAGTTCCTCTCTCATAATAATTACAAGTAGGAGCAGCAAGAACATGCATACTATATTCATAAAAATCATCATGTGTAACGATAAAAGGCAATCCATCAATGTAATCCTTAATAAGTGCAAACTTCTTTGATATAGTGTAGGTTGGAGGATTTAAAAAGATAATAGGACTATCATGTGTGGGTGCAATAGCAACAATTTCATTCTTAACATAAGGAACTATAGCAAGTTCATCTCCATAAGCATAATTCATATTGTCATCTTGGCCACAAGCATAGCAAGCATCATCAAAAAGGGATATTTCAAACGAATCAATGGGATCATAGCAATTATCATAACATTCATCCTTTGGTAAGCATGAAGGGAAATTAAATAATGTATGAGTTGAAGAGTTACTCTCATTAGAAGGTGGGCACGGGTAGCTAATCCGCTCTTTCGCCTTTTGTTCTTCGCTCTCCTCATCATCTTTTTCATCCAATGAGCTCACAGTTTCATCATTTTCTTCTTCCATAGACTCCTGCAAAATGTTAGTCTCTTCTTGGACAACGGAGAAGTACTCAATATATTCTTTAACATAAGCATTGGAAGCATAGATTTCATAGCAATATTTAAGTATGGCAATATTTTCAGATTTGTAAAGAGTAGCATCATACTTTTCAATCAAAGAAGCAATTTCATAAGCACCCTTAAAAGCAACAAATTCTTCAATTTGTTCAACATCATAGTAATTAAAAAGTAAGAAGATACGATTCCATTATCCTTAAACTCACATTGGAAGGGAAGATGTTTTTAGGGTCTTCAGAACAACAAGTAAAATCATGTATTTCACATAAATTCAAAGCATAGAAATACAAACTATTAATATGATGCCATAAAAGTTTCCCTTTTTGAGATAAGTGGTGTCGCACATAATAAGCATGCTCGTTTAATGATTTTCCCTCAACTAAACTAGTTGTGTTTTCAGCACGAGCACAAATGGATAAAAAATTATCCAAGTAGAAAGCTTCAGTAGTATGATAGATTTTGGGTGGTTCTTCAACCATTGGTTTAGCGGGTACAACTAATTTTTTTGGTACTTTGCGTTTCCTACCCATAACTAAAGATAGAAAACAAGAGCACAAAATAAAAACAACTTAGTGATAAAGCAAACAAGCACACACGAGAATATTCACCCCACGCTATTGCTCCCCGGCAACGGCGCCAGAAAAAGGTCTTGATAACCCACAAGTATAGGGGATCATTTGTAGCGTTCCTCGACAAATAAGAGTGTCGAACCCAATGAGGAGCTAAAGGTAGAACAAATATTCCCTTAAGTTCTATCGACCACCGATACAACTCTACACACACTCGACGTTTGCTTTACCTAAAACAAGTATGAAACTATTTTGCAAGAATAAAACTACGAGTACTTTGCGATAATAAAACTACAAATAAATTGCAAGGTAATAAAAGTGGATAGCTTTTGTCAATAAGAAAGTCATTTGTCCCTAGGAAATCGATAACAAGTACCGGTAATCATTCTTGCAATCCTACATGAGGGAGATGCATGAGCTAACATACTTTCTCTACTTGGATCATATGCACTTATGATTGGACCCAGAGCAAGCATCCGCAACTACTAAATATCATTAAGGTCGTGAAAACCCAACCATAGCATTAAGTATCAAGTCCTCTTTATCCCATACGCAACTACCTACCTACTTGGGTTTAAGATTTTGTCACTCTTGCAACCCACCATAAGCGAATCATGAACGTATTGCAACACCCTACAGTGGGGGCCCTCCGTTTTCGCAACATGGAGGGCACCGTAGGACAGCACCATAAATAAAATATACAATCATACCAACCAAGATCAGGATTAACCCACAGGACAAAACAGATCTACTCAAACATCACAGGATAGCCAAATATCATTGCGAAATAAGATATGGAGTTGAGCACCATGTTTAAGTAGAGATTAGAGCAGGGAGAAGAGGTGGTACACCGCTACATAGAGGGGGAGAGAGAGTTAGTGTTGACGGTAGCAAGGTTGTTGATGTAGATCACCGTCACGATCCTTGCCCCGGCGGCGCTCCGGCGCCACCGAGAGAGAGGGGGGAGAGCCCCCCTCCTTCTTCTTCTTCTTCCTTGGTCTCCCCCTAGATGGGAGGAGAGTTCCCCCTCTAGTCCATGGCCAGATTGGATCTCCCTCTCTGTTCTCTTCTGTTTCATGTTCTTGTTTTCTGGCCCTTCACCGTTTCTTAAATTCCCGGAGACCCGTAACTCCGATTGCGCCGAAATTTTTACGATTTTTTCCATAAATTATCTTTCTTGCACCCGAAGAAGGGCCCTAAACTTATGACTTAGACATATTTATTCATGAAAGAAGAATTATTTTATCTTTCTTCATATTGATATTGTATCTTCATCCTGAATTTCTTTGAACTATTTCAAATATTTTCAGTTCTTATCAAGTAAATCATATTTACTCATATTTTTCATGCAGTGTGATTTTCTGCCACACTCTATTATATCCGTCGGACGTATTTAGTCAATTCAAATAAAAGACTTTTATGCTTCATCTATATGAATATCAATTATCCGATATAATTATGCACTACTGCAGGATAGTGCTAACGCGACACTATGATCACAGACCCTTTGACGAAACTCTGTGCGATGCTTAAATCGCAAACGGGGATGTAAAAAACGTCAAAAAGATGCAAAACGTTTACGATGGTGGAGACATCAAATACTGTTCAGATTTTAGTTACGTGTGCGATGCGGGGCATACGGTTGATCCATACGAACTGTTTGTGATTAGAAAGAACAACATAAATGGGGAGCCATATCAATGTATGTGCGATATATGCCATACAGTTAACTCTGATGAACTGTTTGCTATTATGGAATGCAACAGAAACGGTCAGCCAGATCAAGGTGTGTGTGATATACGGCATACGGTTCACTCAGACGAACTGTTTTCGATTAGGGAAGAGAACAGAAACGGCTCAACTTAACAAGATGTGTGTGATATGCGGCATACAGTTCAAACAGATGAACTGTCTGCAATGAGCCAAAAGAACACAAACGATTCATGTAAACAAGATGTGTGTGATACGCAGTAAACAGCCCACTCAGATGAACTGTTTGCGATGAGAAATTATAACAAAGACGGTTACTATAGTTAGTTTGTGTATGATTATGTTTGTACAAAAAACTTACAAAATGCAAACTAGTTGCTTGCGGTGGCTAGGAGTATCGCACATGATGCGTCTGCGAGTACTCATGTGCGATGATTAGTAAGTTACACATATGTTTGCTTATATTAACACGTGTGTGATAAATAACATGTGGCACCGCATACGGTATTCGGGTTATGTGTGTGCTCCACTTAGTCTTCCCGCACTCCAGCGAATGCTTCCCGCTCTCCACATGGGTGAATTGCAAAATCCACGCCTCTTCCCTCATCGGTTTCCCGCCACCAGCTAATGGCTTGTTGCATATAACCCAGGCGGCAACGCACCATCGCGAAACTTTGTGCAGATCTAGTCCTCACCCATCTACCATTAGTTATTCCAAGCATGCCAGGCAATGACCAAAGCTTCGACGTCGACTCCTGCCCGCGTTACATCTTCGGCGAGGAGAACGAGCCAGAGTAGGTCAGGGAGCAAGAGCTTCATTGGCCGGTGCAGGCACCATGGCCCATCGACAGCGATATCGACGTGATAGTCCTTGGGCGCACAATCGACATATTGCAGAGGAGGTGTGACGAGCAGTTTGCCATCCACCATGCAAAAGATCCAGAGCTGCTCGGTGGCATGATTGACGACCCACCCGAAGAGCCGCCGTCACCAGTGCTCATTGAGAGCCTGATGCCTCGCAAGGAATGGGCAGAGGACCTCTGCGATCCGGTCAAGACACAGCCAGCCTACATCTTCATCATTGCCCGCGACGGCCGTGTCAATCTCGATCCTGACGATGTGCTAGCCAGGCTCGAGCGCATCCTTGGCGTAGTTGACATCCCTGCTACCTCTTGAGCACTACGTTGGTTTTCCCTTGAAGAGGAAAGGGTGATGCAGCAAAGTAGCGTAAGTATTTCCCTTAGTTTTTGAGAACCAAGGTATCAATCCAGTAGGAGGCCACATGGAAGTCCCTCGTACCTACACAAACAAATAAGAACCTTGCAACCAACGCGATAAAGGGGTTGTCAATCCCTTCACGACCACTTGCAAAAGTGAGATCTTAGAGATGATAAGATAATATTTTTGGTATTTTTATGATAAAGACTAAAAGTAAAGAAAGCAAAATAAACGGCGCCAGAAATAGCTCATTGACGGGAGATTAATATGATGGAAAATAGACCCGGGGGCCATAGGTTTCACTAGTGGCTTCTCTCAAGATAGCATAAGTATTACGATGGGTGAACAAATTACTGTCGAGCAATTGATAGAAAAGTGCATAATTATGAGAATATCTAGGCATGATCATGTATATAGGCATCACGTCCGCGACAAGTAGACCGACTCCTGCCTGCATCTACTACTATTACTCCACACATCGACCGCTATCCAGCATGCATCTAGAGTATTAAGTTCATAAGAACAGAGTAACGCATTATGTAAGATGACATGATGTAGAGGGATAAACTCATGCAATATGATATAAACCCCATCTTTTTATCCTCGATGGCAACAATACAAGACATGTCGTTTCCCCTACTATCACTGGGATCGAGCACCACATGATTGAACCCAAAGCTAAGCACTTCTCCTATTGCAAGAAAGATCAATCTAGTAGGCCAAACCAAACTGATAATTCGAAGAGACTTGCAAAGATAACCAATCATACATAAAACATTTCAGAGAAGATTCAAATATTGTTCATAGATAATCTTGATCATAAACCCACAATTCATCGGATCTCGACAAACACACCGCAAAAAGAGTTACATCAAATAGATCTCCACGAATATCGAGGAGAACTTTGTATTGAGATCCAAAGAGAGAGAGAAGAAGCCATCTAGCTAATAACTATGGACCCGAAGTTCTGTGGTAAACTACTCACACATCATCGGAGAGGCTATGGTGTTGATGTAGAAGCCCTCCGTGATCGATGCCCCCTCCGGCAGGACGCCGAAAAAGGCCCCAAGAAGGGATCTCATGGGTAGAGAAGGTTGCGGCGGTGGAATTTGGTTTTCGTGGTGCTCCTTGATGGTTTCGGGGTACGTAGGTATATATAGGAGGAAGAAGTAGGTCGGTGGAGCTACGAGGGGCCCACAAGGGTGGAGGGCAAGCCCAGGGGGTAGGCGCGCCCCCTGCCTCGTGGCCTCCTCGTTGATTGCTTGACGTCCACTCCAAGTCCGCACGTTTGTTCCAAAAATCACGCTCCCGAAGGTTTCATTCCATTTGGACTCCGTTTGATATTCTTTTTCTGCGAAACACTGAAATAGGCAAAAAAACAGCAATTTGCACTGGGCCTTGGGTTAATAGGTTAGTCCCAAAAATAATATAAAAGTGTATAACAAAGCCCATTAAACACCCAAAACAGAATATATAATAGCATGGAGCAATCAAAAATTATAGATACGTTGGAGACGTATCAAGCATCCCCAAGCTTAATTCCTGCTCGTCCTTGAGTAGGTAAATGATAAAAACAGAATTTTTGATGTGGAATGCTACTTAGCATATTCTTCAATTTAATTTTCTTTATTGTGGCATGAATGTTCAGATCCGAAAGATTCAAGAAAAAAGTTTAATATTGACATAATAATAATAATACTTCAAGCATACTAACAAAGCAATTATGTCTTCTCAAAATAACATGGCCAAAGAAAGTTCATCCCTACAAAATCATATAGTTTGGTCATGCTTCATTTTCGTTACACAAGATGCTCTCATCTTGCACAACCCCGATGACAAGCCAAGCAATTGTTTCATACTTTAGTAATCTCAAACTTTTTTCAACTTTCACGCAATACATGAGCGTGAGCCATGGATATAGCATTATGGGTGGAATAGAATATGATGATGGGGGTTGTGTGGAGAAGACAAAAAAGGAGAAAGTCTCACATTGACGCGGCTAATCAACGGGCTAGGGAGACGCCCATCAATTGATGTCAATGCAAGGAGTAGGGATTGCCATGCAACGGATGCACTAGAGCTATAAATGTATGAAAGCTCAACAAAAGAAACTAAGTGGGTGTGCATCCAACTTGCTTGCTCATGAAGACCTAGGGCATTTGAGGAAGCCCATCGTTGGAATATACAAGCCAAGTTCTATAAGGAAAAATTCCCACTAGTATATGAAAGTGACAAAACAAGAGACTCTCTATCATAAAGATCATGGTGCTACTTTGAAGCACAAGTGTGGAAAAAGGATAGTAGCATTGTCCCATTTTTTCTCCTTTTTTTCTTTTTTTGGGCCTTTTTTTTATTTGGCCTTTCTCTTTTTTTTGGGACAATGCTCTATTAATGATGATCATCACACTTCTATTTATTTACAACTCAATGATTACAACTCGATACTTAGAACAAAATATGACTCTATATGAATGCCTCCGACGGTGTACCAGGAAGGGCAATGAATCAAGAGTGACATGTATGAAATAATATGCATGGTGGCTTTGCCACAAATACGGTGTCAGGAACATGATCATGCAAGGCAATATGACAATGATGAAGCGTGTCATAATAAACGAAATGGTGGAAAGTTGCATGGCAATATATCTCGGAATGGCTATGGAAATGCCATAATAGGTAGGTATGGTGGCTGTTTTGAGGAAGATATTAGGAGGTTTATGTGTGATAGAGCGTATCGTATCATGGGGTTTGGATGCACCGGCGAAGTTTGCACCAACTCTCAAGGTGAGAAAGGGCAATGCACGGTACCGAAGAGGCTAGCAATGATGGTAGGTTGAGAGTGCGTATAATCCATGGACTCAACATTAGTCATAAAGAACTCACATACTTATTGCAAAAATCTACAAGTCATCAAAAACCAAGCACAACGTGCATGCTCCTAGGGGGATAGATTGGTAGGAAAAGACCATCGCTCGTTCGCGACCGCCACTCATAAGGATGACAATCAAAGAACACCTCATGTTTCAAATTTGTCACACAACATTTACCATACGTGCATGCTACGGGACTTGCAAACTTCAACACAAGTATTTCTCAAATTCACAACTACTCAACTAGCACAACTTTTAATATTACCACCTTTATATCTCAAAACAACTATCAAGTATCAAACTTCTCTTAGTATTCAATGCACTTAAAAGTTTTTATCTTGGATGCCTATCATATTAGGACTAATTTTATAACCAAAGCAAATTACCATGCTGTTCTAAAGGACTCTCAAAATAATATAAGTGAAGCATGAGAGATCAATCATTTCTATAAAATATAACCACCACCGTGCTCTAAAAGATATAAGTGAAGCACTTAGAACAAAATTGTTTAACTCAAAAGATATAAGTGAAGCACATAGAGTATTCTAATAAATTCCGAATAATGTGTGTCTCTCTCAAAAGATGTGTACAGCAAGGATGATTGTGGTGAACTAAAGAGCAAAGACTCAAATCATACAAGACGCTCCAAGCAAAACACACATCATGTGGTGAATAAAAATATAGCTCCAAGTAAAGTTACTGATGGACGAAGACAAAAGAGGGGATGCCTTCCGGGGCATCCCCAAGCTTAGGATTTTGGGTTGTCCTTAGATTTTTCCTTGGGGTGCCTTGGGCATCCCCAAGCTTAGGTTCTTTCCACTCCTTGTTCCATAATCCATCAAATCTTTACCCAAAACTTGAAAACTTCACAACACAAAACTTAACAGAAAATCTCGTGAGCTCCGTTAGCGAAAGAAAACAAAACACCACTTCAAGGTACTGTAATGAACTCATTATTTATTTATATTGGTATTAAACCTACTGTATTCCAACTTCTCTATGGTTCATAAACTCCATTACTAGCCATAGATTCATCAAAATAAGCAAACAACACGTGAAAAACAGAATCTGTCAAAAACAGAACAGTCTGTAGTAATCTGTACCTAACGCAAACTTCTGGAACTCAGAAAAATCTACCAAAATAGGACGACCTATATAATTTGTTTATTGATCTACTGCAATTGGAATCAGTATTTTATCATGGTTTGGTGATTTTTAACAATTGTTTTTGTGAACAGAAAGTTTCTGGAATTTTCAGCAAGATCAAATAACTATCATCCAAGAAGATCCTATAGGTTTAACTTGGCACAAACACTAATTAAAACATAAAAACAAATCTAAACAGAGGATAGATCAAAGATTTATTCCTAAACATAACCAAAAATCAAAAAACTAAAATAAAATTGGGTTGCCTCCCAACAAGCCCTATCGTTTAACGCCCCTAGCTAGGCATAAAGGCAAGGATAGATCTAGGTATTGCCATCTTTGGTGTTGGGAAAGAAAAGAGAAAATTTATTATCTATAGCGTTTCTCTTTCTATTTTGATAAAGCATGTGACCATTAATGGTGGAAGAAAGATTAAGCACGCTACGAAAATTCGCATCTAAGCTAGCTTTCATCTCTTTGATAATTTTGTTTTGGTAAAGGCACAAAAGAGAGGTGGATTCAACTTTCTCACTCATAGGGTGCCCAAATATAGTTTTCATCTTTTCATAGGTATCTATGGGATCCCCTTCAAGAAAAACCTCTTCAAAAATAGAATCTAAAACTTGCTTGAACGAAGCGGGCAACCCGACCTAAAAGCTTTTTAGATATATCTCAATTTGATATTGGGGCACATAGTTAGCTCGGAGCCTTAAAAGCCTATCCCAAGCATCTTTCAAAGACTCATCAAGTAAATAACGAAAAATTCTGGGATCATCTTCATCGAAATTATTCAAACCCTCACTGACAACCCCGGTAGGTCTTTCCATAGCATCATTATTCATAAGCTTAGAGAGAACGGAGGGACTATCCAAAGTATTAAAACCATGGAGAAAGCCCTTGGCCCTCTTTGATTCGTCCATGGCACAAGAAAAACAACGAGAGAGAGGCGAATGGAAAGAGAGGGCGAATAAAACGGCAAGGCTGAAGTGGGGGAGAGGAAAACGAGGGGCAAATGGCAAATAATGTAATGCGAGGGATAAGAGTTTGTGATGGGTACTTGGTATGTCTTGACTTGTGCGTAGACTCCCCGGCAACGGCGCCAGAAATCCTTCTTGCTACCTCTTGAGCACTGTGTTGGTTTTCCCTTGAAGAGGAAAGGGTGATGCAGCAAACTAGCGTAAGTATTTCCCTCAGTTATTGAGAACCAAGGTATCAATCCAGTAGGAGGCCACACGCAAGTCCCTCGTACCTACACAAACAAATAAGAACCTTGCAACCAACGCGATAAAGGGGTTGTCAATCCCTTCAAGGCCACTTGCAAAAGTGAGATCTGATAGAGATGATAAGACAATATTTTTGTTATTTTTATGATAAAGACTAAAAGTAAAGAAAGCAAAATAAACGGCGCCAGAAATAGCTCGTTCACGGGAGATTAATATGATGGAAAATAGACCCGGGGGGCATAGGTTTCACTAGTGGCTTCTCTCAAGATAGCGTAAGTATTAAGGTGGGTGAACAAATTACTGTCGAACAATTGATAGAAAAGTGCATTATTATGAGAATATCTAGGCATGATCATGTATATAGGCATCACGTCTGCGACAAGTAGACCGACTCCTGCCTGCATCTACTACTATTACTCCACACATCGACCGCTATCCAGCATGCATCTAGAGTATTAAGTTCATAAGAACAGAGTAATGCATTAGGTAAGATGACATGATGTAGAGGGATAAACTCATGCAATATGATATAAACCCCATCTTTTTATCCTCGATGGCAACAATACAATACGTGTCGTTTCCCCTACTGTCACTGGGATCGAGCACCGCATGATTGAACCCAAAGCTAAGCACTTCTCCCATTGCAAGAAAGATCAATCTAGTAGGCCAAACCAAACTGATAGTTCGAAGAGACTTGCAAAGATAACCAATCATACATAAAAGAATTCAGAGAAGATTCAAATATTGTTCATAGATAATCTTGATCATAAACCCACAATTCATCGGATCTCGACAAATACACCGCAAAAAGAGTTACAACAAATAGATCTCCAAGAAGATCGAGGAGAACTTTGTATTGAGATCCAAAGAGAGAGAAGAAGCCATCTAGCTAATAACTATGGACTCGAAGGTCTATGGTAAACTACGCACACATCATCGGAGAGGCTATGGTGTTGATGTAGAAGCCCTCCGTGATCGATGCCCCCTCCGGCAGGACGCCGAAAAAGGCCCCAAGATGGGATCTCACGGGTACAGAAGGTTGCGATGGTGGAATTAGGTTTTCGTGGTGCTCCTCGATGGTTTCAAGGTACGTAGGTATATATAGGGGGAAGAAGTAGGTCGGTGGAGCTACGAGGGGCCCATGAGGGTGGAGAGCGCGCCCAGGGGGAGTAGGCGCGCCCCCCTGCCTCGTGGCCTCCTCGTTGATTGCTTGACGTCCACTCCAAGTCCTCTGGATCACGTTTGTTCCAAAAATCACGCTCCCGAAGGTTTCATTCCGTTTGGACTCCGTTTGATATTCTTTTTTTGCGAAACACTGAAATAGGCAAAAAACAGCAATTTGCACTAGGCCTTGGGTTAATAGGTTAGTCCCAAAAGTAAAATGAAAGTGTATAATAAAGCCCATTAAACATACAAAACAGAATATATAATAGCATGGAGCAATCAAAAATTATAGATACGTAGTAAGTAATTGCAAATTACAACGCAATAAGTAATTGCAAATCTATTCACGCGGATCAAAATAATATGTGTTCACACTTAGCACCGGGCTATAAAAACTACCCACTCAAAAATTGATTCACAATTCCTCTCCTCATCACCCACAGAACTGGTCTTTCCTGTCAAGTCGTTCCGCCATGACCGGTAGGAGGAGTTTCGGGTGGACATATGACCAGGCAGCAAAGACCAAGGCCGCGGAAGCACTAGAGAGGTCCCGCCGCCAAGCGGCAGCCGCATCAGAGATGTCCCGGCGTGCCGCGGAGCCCTCGAACAAGCTCTCACGGGCACATGAGGGCTCTCACAAGTGCACTCGCCGCGTCAGCAATCGCGACAAGCTGGCGTTACTGAAGTCCTTGGCCGACGACGACGACATTCTCGCTGGCCTCATTAAGTAGCAGGAGCTAGTCGACGGCTTGATGAAGCTGCTCAAGATCAGCGATGCCTCGATTGAGAAGGCGACTGGCCTCGTCGAGCAACTCATGGGTGACTATGTGAAGCTCCTCAAGGTGCTCGTCGAGGAGGAGGAGGCCGCCGGCTGGAAGATGTTGCATGAGCAGAGCAGTGCCTCGGGGATGACGCTGATAGCGGTCGTCGAGGAACTGATGGGTGACTTGAGGAACTCCAGATCGAGCGTGAGCAGGAGGTGGAGGAATCCGTGGCTGCTTTCAAGCAAAGTCGTGAGGAATTGAAGAAGAAGCTGGAGCATGTTGTCGCCCGGCGATCCATCGAGGAGTAGAGACAGTAGCGACCCAGATCGTTGTCTGCGATTTCCTTCTTGTCTTGCCCCCGTGTCTTCCGGGCTTTGCCGCATGTGGCATTTTAAATTATCTAGAATATGTAAGACAATTATTATCCGTGCCATTGTAAATTTTTCATTGTATTATCCGTTGCCATTTTATTTGTCGTCATATTATCCGTTGCCCTATGTGGCATTTTAAATTAGGCCGGAATACGAGTTGAAAACGCGAACAAAGCAAATGCTAACATTGAGCGGCGCCATGGGATCACAAGCAAACCCCCTCCGTCCAGGTGCTTTAATTAACAGTGTGTTAAATAGCGGCTCGGCCGCCATTAATGGAGAAGTTGTGAGCAAGGTGGGTGGCTGGTGGATGGAGGTCAAAGAGCTCGCTCCCCGGTGAGCATGGGCGGCCTTGCTGATCGCACGTGTCCCGTCGAGCCTGCGCGGCGGACTGCTCGCACGCGTCCCGTCGAGCCCGCATGGTGGATTTCTCACGCTCGTCTCGTCTAATCAGACAGTTGCACGCACGCCACCGAGTATGGTTAAATTTTGGCACAAAATACAAAGATGGCCAATGAACGAGGACGGAGGTATTACTACTACTATCCCATTAGAAAAGAGGAACGCGTGGCCGCACTTAAATGGCTACGGGAACACACAGTTCATATAATAAACCGTTTGCGATATTAACATGTCAGCTATTTGTTTCAAAAGGACTTCGTTGGCTATTAATGTGTGCACCTTGTCTCAAACTAGATGAATTTTTTACCATGGCATATATGCGCCATGACATGAAACCATGCCAAGTTTCATGTTTTTTGGGTGAGTTTTCGATTTACTGGGATTTAAAAACCAAGATTCTCAATGTTCCAGGACGACAAGAAGTTTGTAATTCATTCTCATTCCTTCTATTAGACCTAAACATTCACCCAATGACACACGTACGATTTTCCACCCATTTTTATCCACTGGAGCATGTGCTTGTAGTTGAAATTTGAATTATGGACTACATTAAATGCCTAGAAAACTCAATTAATATATAAATGGCCAAACGAACCCTGAACAGTTTCAAATTTCAGCACGACACTCCTGTTATTCTATGTTGCCTGTAGAGAACAAAGTTCAGGTCGAGAAGAGGCAGTGATTATCATTTCGCCCACAAGAGGGGCATGTTTCCCTACTAGAACCACGAGGGTTGCGAGAAGCTTCGGTTTGTAACAGGCTTGTAATATAGCTTGGCCCAAATTGGACAATTATTTTACCACGACATATATGTGCCATGTAGTGACACCGTGCCAAGTTTCATGATTTCCTGGTGAGTTTTGGATTTATAGAGATTCAAAAACTGAGATTCGCAATGTTTGTGGCCAAGCCAGGACGCCGAGATGGTTGAATTCATTCGCATTCCATCCATGGGACCTAAACATGCACCCCCAAGGACACATGTATGTTTGTTCTAGCCATTTTGGTGCACCGGAGCATGTATTTGTAGTTCGGATTTGAATTATGGACATTAAATGCCTAGAAACTCAATTAATGAATAAAAATGGTCAAACGATCCTGAATAATTTCAAAGTTCAGCGCGAATCTCCCGTTGTTCCATGTTGCGTGAAGAAGAAAATACAAGGCTAGAAGAGGGAGCGATTATAGTTTCACCCACAACGGGACATGCCACGAGGGTTCTTGCGACAGGCTCCGGTTTGTAAGAGGTTTGTAATAAAGCTTGGCCCAAATTGGACAATGTTTCTACCACGACATATATGTGCCATGACGTGACACCATGCCACCTTTCATGACTTTCTGGTGAGTTTTGGATTTATGGGGATTTAAAAAAAAGAGATTCCAAATGTTTGAGGACAAGCCAGGACGCCGGTACGGTTGTAATTCATTTCCATTCCTGGCATGGGACCTAAACATGCACCCAAGGACACATGTATACTTTTTCTAGCCATTTTGATGAACTGGAGCATGTATTTGTAGTTCAGATTTGAATTATTGATACTTCTCCGTCGTATCTACTTTTCCTAGTGCTTTTCCTCTTGTTTTGGACTCTAATTTGCATGATTTGAATGAAACTAACCCGGACTGACATTGTTTTCAGTAGAACTACCATGGTTTTGCTTTTGCGCAGAAATAAAAGTTCTTGGATTGGAACGCAACTTTGCGGGAATTTTTATATAATAAAAGAGAATTTCTGGAGCCAAGAACCACCGGAGTGGGGCACCTGGGTGGGCATAACTCACTAGCCCCCCCCTTAGGCACGCCCACGTGGGTTGTCCCCACCTGGTGGCCCCGCAGACTCCAACCCTGATACTATAAAATCACATATTTGGAGAAAAAATTAGGAAGAAAGAATTATTGCGTTCCACAAGACGGAGCTGCCGCCACCTCTTGTTCTTCATCGGGAGGCCAGATCTAGAGTCCATTTGGGGCTCCGGAGAGGGGGATCTTCGATCTTCATCATCACCAACCCTTCTGCATCACCTATTCCATGATGGGCCCCACCGGGAGTGAGTAATTCCTTCGTAGGCTCGCTGGTCGGTGAGGAGTTGGATGAGATTCATCATGTAATCGAGTTAGTTTTGTTAGGGCTTGATCCGTAGTATCCATTATGTTCTGAGATTGATGTTTCTATGACTTTTCAATGCTTAATACTTGTCACTTTGGGCCCGGGTGCCATGATTTCAGATCTGAACCGTTTATGTTATGACCATTATATCTATGTTCTAGATCCATTCTTGCAAACTATAGTCACCTACTATGTGTTATAATCTTGAAACCCCGGGGTGACAGAAGTCGGGATACTTTCCGATGATGACCGTAGTTTGAGGAGTTCATGTATTCACTATGTGTTAATGCTTTGTTCTGGTTTTCTATTAAAAGGAGGCCTTAATATCCCTTTGTTTCCAGTTGGACCCCACTGTCACGGGAGGGTAGGACAAAAGATGTCATGCAAGTTCTTTCCATAAGCACGTATGACAATTTATGGAATACATGCCTACATTATATTTATGAACTGGAGCTAGTACCGTATCGCCCTAGGTTATGACTATTATACGATGAATATCATCCTTCACCGATCCAATGCCTACGAATTTCTCTTATATTGTTTCTGCTAAGTTACTACTGCTACTGTCACTATTGCACTTGCTACAAAATCATTGCTACCACTGTTACTGTTACTATTGCTGTTACTACTTCTATCAAAACTATCATACTACTTCGCTACTGATCACTTTGCTGCAGATAATTAATCTCCGTGTGTGGTTGAATTGACAACTCAGCTGCTAATACTTGCAAATATTCTTTGGCTCCCCTTGTGTCAAATCTATAAATTTGGGTTGAATACTCTACCCTCGAAAACTGTTACGATCCCCTATACTTGTGGGTTATCAAGACTTTTTTCATAGCTATATTTGTTGAGTCACTTGGGATTATTATCACTATGAAGAATCTGAAGGATACCAAGACTAAGATTTTTCCCTCTAAGATGAGGGGAGGTAAGGAACTGCCATCTAGCTCTGCACTCGATTCACCTTCTGTTATGAGTAGACTTGCAACACCACCATATGCTATTAATCCTGATATGACGCAAGTTATTGATGATGCTACTTCTATGAATGCCACTCATGATGATGCTAGTACCTTTCTTGATGATAATGTGCCACTAGGTGAATTTCTTGATGAACAAATTGCTAGAGTAAGACAAGACGAGATTGTTGAAACTTATGAAGAGCTTGAAACTAAAAATCTTGAAACACCTATTAGACCTAGCTCTCCTAGATATGAATTTCCTAAAGTACCTGAAGGTTATGTTATGGATGAGGAGACAACTAGAGATTTTTATGCTTGCAATGATAGAGATGATCTTAAGAAATTATTATGCAAACTGAGAGAGAAATCTTTGAATGCTAGGATGAAATGTGACCCCTAGTTTGCTACTTCTCCTATCTTTGTTAATGATAAGGATTATGAATTCTCTGTCGACCCAGAGTTGATTACTTTGGTTGAATATGATCCTTTCCATGGTTATGAAACTGAAGCTGTTGTGGCACATCTTACCAAGTTGAATGATATGGCCACCTTATTTGCTTATGATGAGAAGATTCGCTATTATTATATTCTCAAATTATTTCCGTTCTCATTAAAGGGTGATGCTAAGACTTGGTACAATACTCTTGCTCCTGGTTGTGTGCGTAGTCCCCAGGATATGATTTATTACTTCTCTGCAAAATATTTTCCTCCTCATAATAAACAAGCTGCCTTACAGGAATATTTAACTTTGTGCAAATTGAAGAAGAGAGTCTCCCACAAGCTTGGGGGAGGCTTCTCTAATTGCTAAATGCTTTGCCTGATCATCATCTTAAGAAAAATTAAATACTTGATATCTTCTATAATGGACTAACCGATGCTTCTAGGGACTACCTAGATAGTTGTGCTGGTTGTGTTTTCAGGGAACGAACTATTGGACAAGCTGAGGAATTATTGAATAACATATTGAAAAATTATGATGCTTGGACTCTTCCTGAACCACCACCTAAACCCACTCCAAAGAAGAGGGGTATCTTATATCTCAATCCTGAAGATATGCAAGAGGCAAAGAAATCTATGAAGGAAAAAGTTATTAAAGCTGAGGATGTAAAACATTTACCTCCTATTGAAGAAATACATGGGCTTGAAACACCACCACCACCTAAGGTGGTAAAGGTAAACTCTTTATTGAAGTTTTATGAAGGTGATATCCCTTATAATAAAGATCCTAGTCAATGCCTTTATGAGTTTGATAATTATATTAGAAAACAAGATCACTTCAATGCAAATGTTATGAAACAATTGAAATACAACTATGATATGATTGCTCACTTAATTGACTTGTTATTTAGAATCTCAAATGATGTTAGAGGTGTAGTAAAACATGCCTCTATGGTTCAGACTCAGTTAGAACAAGTTGCTAAATCTCAAAGATAATTGCTTGATGAAATGAACAATAATATCAATGATCATGTTGTTAGAGTAATGACTACAGGAGGTAGAATGACTCAGGAACCACTCTATCCTGAGGGACACCCAAAAAGAATTAAACAAGACTCTCAAGGAGTTAACACAGATGCACCTAGTCCTTCTAAAAAGAAAAACAAGAAGAAAAATGATAGGATGCCTCTAGTGAACCTAAAGTAGAAAAACCTCCTGATAATGATAATGAAGTCTCTATGTCTGATGCTGGAACTCAATCTGGTAATGAACGCCCACCTTCTGATGATGAAAAAGATAATGATGAGGTTCCTCAAGACACTCCAACAAATAATAAAGAACCAGATAATGATGTTGAAATAGAACCAGCTGTTGATCTTGATAACCCACAACCCAAGAATAAAAGATATGAAAAAAGGGACTTTGTTGCTAGAAAACATGGTAAGCAAAGAGAACCATGGGTTAAAAAACCTATGCCCTTCCCACCCAAATCAACCAAGAAGAAAGATGATGAATAATTTGAACGCTTTGCTGAAATGCTTAGGCCAGTCTTTTTGCATACCCGCTTGAATGATATCTTGAAAATGCCTCCTTATGCAAAATACATGAAAGACATCATCACCAATAAGAGAAAAATACCGTAAGCTGAAATCTCCACCATGCTTTCTAATTATTCTTTTAAGGATGGAGTACCTAAAAAACTTGGAGATCCGGGAATACCACCTATACCTTGCTCCATCAAAAGAAACTTTGTGAAAACTGCTTTATGTGATTTAGGAGCTGGTGTTAGTGTTATGCCTTTCTCTTTATATAAAAGACTTGATTTGAATACACTCACACCTACTAAAATATCTTTGCAAATAGCTGACAAGTCAACTGCCATACCTATCGGTATCTGTGAGGATGCACCCGTTGTTGTTGCAAATGTAACTATCTTGACTGACTTTCTTATACTTGAGATGCCCGAGGACGACAATATGTTGATTATCCTTGGTAGACCCTTCTTGAATACTACAGAGGCTGTTATTGATTGTAACAAAAGCAAGGCCACTTTTCATATTAATGGTAATGAGCATACGGTGCACTTCCCGAGGAAACAATTCCAACTGAATGGTATTAATGTGATTGAAAAATCTCCAACAATCACTATTGGATATGAAATGCTTATTGTTGGGGACATTCAAATCCCCATTGAGGTAACGTAGTGTTTTACGAAAGTTCTTCGGTTTCATGCTAATCGAAAGGGGTTGTTGATAAGACTTGATCAACCATATTAATGAATCATTTTTGAGAGGTGTGAAGTTGATGAATTTGAAGGAAATATGCCCTAGAGGAAATAATAAAGTTGTTATTTATATTTGCTTATATCATGATAAATGTTTATTATTCATGCTAAAGTTGTATTAACTGGAAACTTAGTACATGTGTGAATACATAGACAAAACAGAGTGTCCCTAGTATGCCTCTACTTGACTAGCTCGTTAATCAAAGATGGTTAAGTTTCCTGACCATAGACATATGTTGCCATTTGATGAACGTGATCACATCATTAGAGAATGATGTGACGGACAAGACCCATCCGTTAAGTTAGCATTATGATTGTTTAGTTTTATTCCTATTGCTTTCTTCATGACTTATACACATTCCATTGACTATTGGATTATGCAACTCCCGAATACCGGAGGAACACTTTGTGTGCTATCAAACTTCACAACGTAACTGGGTGATTATAAAGATGCTCTACAGGTGTCTCCGAAGGTGTTTGTTGAGTTGGCATAGATCAAGATTAGGATTTGTCACTCCATGTATCGGAGAGGTATCTCTCGGACCTCTCAGTAATGCACATCACTATAAGCCTTGCAAGCAATGTGACTAATAAGTTAATTACGGGATGATGCATTACGGAACGAGTAAAGAGACTTGCCGGTAACGAGATTGAACTAGGTATGATGATACCGACGATCGAATCTCGGGCAAGTAACATACCGATGATAAAGGGAATGACGTATGTTGTTATGCGGTTTGATCGATTAAGATCTTCGTAGAATATGTAGGAACCAATATGAGCATCCAGGTTCTGCTATTAGTTTGACCGGAGATGTGTCTCGGTCATGTCTACATAGTTCTCGAACCCGTAGGGTTCGCACGCTTAAGGTTCGATGACGATTTGTATTATGAGCTATGTGTTTTGGTGACCGAAGTTTGTTCGGAGTCCCGGATGAGATCACGAACATGACGAGGAGTCTCAAAATGGTCGAGAGATAAAGATTGATATATTGGAAGGTTATATACGGATACCGGTATAGTTCCAACGAGGTTCGGGGATTTATTGGAGTACTGGGAGGCTATCGAAACCCCCCGGGAAAGTTAATGGGCCTCATGGGCCATAGCGGAGAGGAGAAGGCAGCCACGGGAGGTGGCGCCCCCCCAATCCCAATCCAAATTGGACAAGGGGTGGGGCGTGGGCCCCCTTTCCTTCTCCATCTCCCCTCTTTCCCCTTTCCCCCTCTCCGTTGGAAGGAAGGGGGCGAATCCTACTAGGAGTGGAATCCTAGTAGGACTCCCCCTTGGCGCGCCCCTCCTAGCTGCCGGCCTCCTCCTCTCCTCCTTTATATACAGGGTCCAGGGGCACCCCAAAGACACAACAGTTATTGTCTTAACCGTGTGCGGTGCCCCCCTCCACAGTTTACTCCTCCGGTCATAGCGTCGTAGTACTTAGGCGAAGCCCTGCGCGGATCACGTCACCATCACCGTCGCCACGCCTTCGTGCTGACGGAACTCTCCCTCGACCCTCTACTGGATCAAGACTTCGAGGGACGTCATCGAGCTGATCGTGTGCTGAAGATGGAGGTGCCGTACATTCGGTACTTGGATCGGTTGGATCGTGAAGACGTTCGAGTACATCAACCGCATTAACCTAACGCTTCCGCTTTCGGTCTACGAGGGTACGTGGACACACTCTTCCCGTCTCATTGCTATGCATCTCCTAGATAGATCTTGCGTGATCGTAGGAATTTTTTTTGAAATTGCATGCTACGTTCCCCAACAGAATTTAGTGAGCACTACCTTCTGCCCTGACCTTTTGTTTTCTTTTTTTCTTAGATAAATAAAAAATGACATGTCTTGCCTGTTTTCTAAGTTTTGCGTGCAATAAAAAATGACCCAATAATAAAAGTTCTCATAATGTCTGGAAAATTTAATATGATTTTTTCTGAATATTTAAGGATTTTTAGTGCAAATAACATCAAAGGGAGGTGCTCCAGGTGGGCACAACCTACCTGGGCGCGCCAAGACCCCCAGGCGCGCCCTGGTGGGTTGTGGTCTGATGTCTACTACACAACCTTCTTCTTGTAGACGTTGTTGGGCCTCCAAGTGCAGAGGTTTGTAGGACAGAGTTGAACGTGTGCTGAACACAGAGGTGCCGTACGTTCGGTACTTGGATCGGTTGGATCGTGAAGACGCTCGACTACATCAACCGCGTTAACCTAATGCTTCCGCTTTTGGTCTACGAGGGTACGTGGACACACTCTTCCCGTCTCGTTGCTATGCATCTCCTAGATAGATCTTGCATGATCGTAGGAATATTTTAGAAATTGCATGCTACGTTCCCCAACAGTGGTATCAGAGCCAGGTCTATGCATAGATGATATGCACGAGTAGAACACAATGAGTTGTGGGCGATGATAGTCATACTGCTTACCACCAACATCTTATTTTGATTCGGCGGTGTTGTTGGATGAAGCGGTCCAGACCAACTTTACATGACCACGTTCATGAGACCGGTTCTACCGACGTGCTTCACACACAGGTGACTGGCGGGTGTCTGTTTCTCCAACTTTAGTTGAATCGAATTTGACTACGGTCGGTCCATGTTGAAGGTTAAAACACCACACTTGACAAAAATCGTGGTGGTTTTGATGCGTAGCTAAGAACGGTTCTTGATAGAAGCCCATAGCAGCCACGTAAAACTTGCAACAACAAAGTAGAGGACGTCTAACTTGTGTTTGCAGGGCATGTTGTGATGTGATATGGTCAAGACGTGATGATATATAAATTGTTGTATGAGATGATCATGTTTTGTAAAATTTATCGGCAACTGGCAGGAGCCTTATCGTTGTTGCTTTATTGTATGAAATGAAATCGCTATGTAATTGCTTTACTTTATCACTAAGCGGTAGCGATAGTCGTGGAAGCAATAGTTGGCGAGACGACAGCGACGCAATGATGGAGATCAAGGTGTCAAGCCGGTGACGATGGAGATCATGACGATGCTTTGGAGATGGAGATCAATGGCACAAGATGATGATGGCCATATCATGTCACATATTATTGATTGCATGTGATGTTTATCCTTTATGCATATTATTTTGCTTAGTACGGCGGTAGCATTATAAGATGATCCCTGACTAAATTTCAAGGAACAAGTGTTCTCCCTGAGTATGCACCGTTGCTAAAGTTTGTCGTGCTGAGACACCACGTGATGATCGGGTGTGATAAGCTCTACGTTCGCATACAACGGGTGCAAGCCAGTTTTGCACGTGCAGAATACTCGGGTTAAACATGAAAAGCCTAGCATATGCAGATATGGCCTCGGAACACTGAGACCGAAAGGTCGAACATGAATCATATAGTAGATATGATCAACATAGTGATGTTCACCATTGAAAACTACTCCATCTCACGTGATGATCGGACATGGTTTAGTTGATATGGATCACGTGATCATTTAGATGACTAGAGGGATGTCTATCTAAGTGGGAGTTCTTAAGTATATGATTAATTGAACTTTAATTTATCATGAACTTAGTACCTGATAGTTTTTGCATGTCTATGTTGTTGTAGTTCAATGGCGCGTGCTGCCATTCCCTCGAATTTTAATGCGTTCCTAGAGAAAGCTAAGTTGAAAGATGATGGTAGCAACTACACAGACTGGGACCGTAACTTGAGGATTATCCTCATTGCTACACAGAAGAATTACATCCTGGAAGCACCGCTAGGTGCAAGACCCGCTGCAGGAGCAACTCCGGACGTTATGAACGTCTGGCAGAGCAAAGCTGATAACTACTCGATAGTTCAGTGTGCCATGCTTTACGGCTTAGAATCGGGACTTCAAAGACGTTTTGAACGTCATGGAGCATATGAGATGTCCCAGGAGTTGAAGTATTTCAAGCAAATGCCCGAGTTGAGAGATATGAAGTCTCCAACAAGTTCCATAGCTGCAAAATGGAGGACAATACTTCTGTCAGTGAACACATACTCAGAATTTCTGGGTACCACAACCACTTGACTCAGCTGGGAGTTAATCTTCCTGATGATAGTGTCATTGATAGAGTTCTTCAATCACTGCCACCAAGCTATAAAGGCTTCGAGATGAACTATAATATGCAAGGGATGGAAAAGACAATCCCCGAGCTCTTCGCGATGCTAAAGGCTCCGGAGGTAGAAATCAAGAAGGATCATCAAGTGTTGATGGTTAACAAGACCACTAGTTTCAAGAAAAAGGGCAAAGGGAAGATGGGGAACTTCAAGAAGAACAGCAAGGAAGTTGCTGCTCAAGGGTAGAACTTGATGAGGTAATTGTACCTTCTCCCGAATTGGAAAGTAGTTCATCAAGAAATCAGTTCCAGTGATTCCTACACCAATTAGTGAGGAAGTTAATGATGATGATCATGAAACTTCAGATCAAGTTACTACTGGACCTCGTAGGTCAACCAGAGTATGGTCCGCACCAGAGTGGTACAGTAATCCTGTTCTGGAAGTCATGTTACTAGACCATGACGAACCTACGAACTATGAGGAAGCTATGATGAGCCCATATTCCGCGAAATGGCTTGAGGCCATGAAATCTGAGATGGGATCCATGTATGAGAACAAAGTGTGGACTTCGGTTGACTTGCCCGATGATCGGCAAGCCATAGAGAATGAATGGATATTCAAGAAGAAGACTGACGCTGATGGTAATGTTATTGTCTAGAAAGCTCGATAAGTTCAAGGAGTTGACTACGATGACACCTCACCCGTAGCGATGCTTAAGTCTCTTCGAATCATGTTAGCAATTGTTGCATTTTATGATTATGAAATTTGGCAACTGGATGTCAAAACTGCATTCCTTAGTGGATATCTTAAAGAAGAGTTGTATATGATGCAACCAGAAGGTTTTGTCGATCCTAAAGTTGCTAACAAAGTGTGCAAGCTCCAGCGATCCATTTATGGACTGGTGCAAGCCTCTCGGAGTTGGAATATACGCTTTGATAGTGTGATCAAAGCATATGGTTTTATACAGACTTTTGGAGAAGCCTGTATTTACAAGAAAGTGAATGGGAGCTCTGTAGCATTTCTAATATTATATGTGGATGACATATTATTGATTGGAAATAATACAGAATTTCTGGATATCATAAAAGGATACTTGAATAAGAATTTTTCAATGAAAGACCTCGGTGAAGCTGCTTATATATTGGGCATCAAGATCTATAGAGATAGATCAAGACGCTTAATTGGACTTTCACATAGCACATACCTTGATAAAGTTTTGAAGAAGTTCAAAATGGATCAGTCAAAGAAAGGGTTCTTGCCAGTGCTACAAGGTGTGAAGTTGAGTCAGACTCAATGCCCGACCACTGCAGAAGATAGAGAGAAAATGAAAGTCATTCCCTATGCCTCAGCCATAGGTTCTACCATGTATGCAATGCTGTGTACCAGACCTGATGTGTGCCTTGCTATAAGTTTAGCAGGGAGGTACCAAAGTAATCCAGGAGTAGATCACTGGAGAGCGGTCAAGAACATCCTGAAATACCTGAAAAGGACTTAGGATATGTTTCTCGTTTATGGAGGTGACAAAGAGCTTGTCGTAAATGGTTACGTCGATGCAAGCTTTGACACTGATCCAGATGACTCTAAGTCGCAAACCGGATACGTATTTATATTGAATGGTGGAGCTGTAATTTGGTGCAGTTCCAAGCGGAGCGTCGTGGCGGGATCTACATGTGAAGCAGAGTACATAGCTGCTTCGGAAGCAGCAAATGAAGGAGTCTGGATGAAGGAGTTCATATCCGATCTAGGTGTAATACCTAGTGCATCGGGTCCAATGAAAATCTTCTGTGACAATACTGGAGCAATTGCCTTGGTGAAGGAATCCAGATTTCACAAGAGAACCAAACACATCAAGAGACACTTCAATTCCATCCGCGATCAAGTCAAGGAGGGAGACATAGAGATTTGCAAAAATACATACCCGTTGACTAAGCCTCTTCCACGAGCAAAACATGATCAGCACCAAGACTCCATGGGTGTTAGCATCATTACTATGCAATCTAGATTACTGACTCTAGTGCAAGTGGGAGACTGAAGGAAATATGCCCTAGAGGCAATAATAAAGTTGTTATTCATATTTCCTTATATAATGATAAATGTTTATTATTCATGTTAGAATTGTATTAACCGGAAACTTAGTACATGTGTGAATACATAGACAAAACAGAGTGTCCCTAGTATGCCTCTACTTGACTAGCTCGTTAATCAAAGATGGTTAAGTTTTCTGACCATAGACATGTGTTGTCATTTGATGAATGGTAACACATCATTAGAGAATGATGTGATGGACAAGACCCATCCATTAGATTAGCATTATTATCGTTTAGTTTTATTGCTATTGCTTTCTTCATGAATTATACATATTCCTCTAACTATGAGCTTATGCAACTCCCGAATACCGAAGGAACACTTTGTGGTGCTATCAAACATCACAACGTAACTGGGTGATTATAAAGATGCTCTACAGGTGTCTCCGAAGGTGTTTGTTGAGTTGGCATAGATCAAGATTAGGATTTGTCACTCCGTGTATCGGAGAGGTGTCTCTGGGCCCTCTCGGTAATGCACATCACTATAAGCTTGCAGGCAATGTGACTACTAAGTTAGTTATGGGATGATGCATTACAGAACGAGTAAAGAGACTTGCCGGTAACGAGATTGAACTAGGTACGATGATACCGATGATCGAATCTCGGGCAAGTAACATACCGATGACAAAGGGAATGACGTATGTTGTTATGCGGTTTGACCGATAAAGATCTTCATAGAATATGTAGGAACCAATATGAGCATCATGCTTCCGCTATTGGTTATTGACCGGAGATGTGTCTCGGTCATGTCTACATAGTTCTCGAACCCGTAGGGTCCGCACGCTTAACGTTCAATGACGATTTGTATTATGAGTTATGTGTTTTGGTGATCGAAGTTTGTTCGGAGTCCTGGATGAGATCACGGACATGACGAGGAGTCTCGAAATGGTTGAGAGGTAAAGATTGATATATTGGAAGGTTATATACGGACACCGGAATAGTTCCGAAGAGGTTCAAGGATTTATCGGAGTACCGGGAGGCTATCGGAACCCCCCCCCCCCGGGGAAGTTAATGGGCCTCATGGGCCATAGCGGAGAGGAGGCAGCCACGGGAGGTGCCCCCACCCAAGCCCAATCCAAATTTGACAAGGGGTGGGGGACGCGGCCCCCCTTTCCTTCTCCCTTTCTCCACTTTCCTCTTTCCCCCTCTCCTTTGGAAGGAAGGGGGCGAATTCTACTAGGAGTGGAATCCTAGTAGGACTCCCACCTTGGCGCGCCCCTCCTGGCCGCCGGCCTCCTCCTCCCCTTCTTTATATACGGGGGCGGGGGGCACCCCAAAGACACAACAGTTATTCTCTTAACCGTGTGCGGTGCCCCCCTCCACAGTTTACTCCTCCGGTCATAGCGTCATAGTGCTTAGGCGAAGCTCTGCGCGGATCACATCACCATCACCATCACCATGCCGTCGTGCTGACGGAACTCTCCCTCGACCCTCTACTGGATCAAGAGTTCGAGGGAGGTCATCGAGCTAATCGTGTGCTAAACACGGAGGTGCCGTACAGTCGGTACTTGGATCGGTTGGATCGTGAAGACGTTCGAGTACATCAACCGCATTAACCTAACGCTTCCGCTTTCGGTCTATGAGGGTACGTGGACACACTCTTCCCGTCTCATTACTATGAATCTCCTAGATAGATCTTGCGTGATCGTAGGAATTTTTTTTAAATTGCATGCTACGTTCCCCAACAGAATTTAGTGAGCACTACCTTCTGCCCTTACCTTTTGTTTTCTGTTTTTCTTAGATAAATAAAAAAATGCCATGTCTTGCCTATTTTCTGAGTTTTGCGTGCAATAAAAAAATGACCCAATAATAAAAGTTCTCATAATGCCTTGAAAATTTAATACGATTTTTTCTGAATATTTAAGGATTTTTAGTGCAAATAACATCAGAGGGAGGTGCTCCAGGTGGGCACAACCCACCTGGGCGCGCCAGCACCCCCAGGCGCGCCCTGGTGGGTTGTGGTCTGATGTCTACTACACAACCTTCTGCTTGTAGACGTTGTTGGGCCTCCAAGTGCAGAGGTTTGTAGGACAGTAGCAAATTTCCCTCAAGTGGATGACCTAAGGTTTATCAATCCGTGGGAGGCGTAGGTTGAAGATGGTCTCTCTCAAACAACCCTGCAACCAAATAACAAAGATTCTCTTGTGTCCCCAACACACCCAATACAATGGTAAATTGTATAGGTGCACTAGTTCGGCGAAGAGATGGTGATACAAGTGCAATATGGATGGTAGATATAGGTTTGTGTAATCTGAAATTATAAAAACAGCAAGGTCACAAGCGATAAAAGTGAGCGTAAACGGTATTGCAATGCTAGGAAACAAGGCCTAGGGTTCATACTTTCACTAGTGCAAGTTCTCTCAACAATAATAACATAATTGGATCATATAACTATCCCTCAACATGCAACAAAGAGTCACTCCAAAGTCACTAATAGCGGAGAACAAACGAACAGATTATTGTAGGGTACGAAACCACCTCAAAGTTATTCTTTCTGATCGATCTATTCAAGAGCCCGTAGTAAAATAACACGAAGCTATTCTTTCCGTTCGATCTATCCTAGAGTTCGTACTAGAATAACACCTTAAGACACAAATCAACCAAAACCCTAATGTCACCTATATACTCCAATGTCACCACAAGTATCCGCAGGTATGATTATACGATATGAATCACACAATCTTAGATTCATCTATTCAACCAATAGAAAGAAATTCAAAGAGTTTCCCAAAGTTTCTACCGGAGAGTCAAGACGAAAACATGTGCCAACCCCTATGCATAAGTTCACAAGGTCACTCAACCCGCAAGTTGATCACCAAAACATACATCACGTAGATCACGTGAATATCCCATTGTCACCATAGATAAGCACATGCAAGACATACATCAAGTGTTCTCAAATCCTTAAAGACTCAATCCGATAAGATAACTTCACAGGGAAAACTCAATCCATTACAAGAGAGTAGAGGGGGAGAAACATCATAAGATCCAACTATAATAGCAAGGCTCGCGGTACATCAAGATTGTGCCAAATCAAGAACACGAGAGAGAGAGATCAAACACATAGCTACTGGTACATACCCTCAGCCCCGAGGGTGAACTACTCCCTCCTCGTCATGGAGAGCGCCGGGATGATGAAGATGGCCACCGGTGATTGATCCCCCCTCCGGCAGGGTGCCGGAACAGGGTCCCGATTGGTTTTTGGTGGCTACAGAGGCTTGCGGCGGCGGAACTCCTGATCTAGGTTATATTCTGGAGGTTTCTGTATTTATAGGAATTTTTGGCGTAGGTCTCATGTCAGGGGGGTCTCCGAGTCGTCCACGAGATAGGGGGACGCGCCCAGGGGGGTAGGGCGCGCCCCCCACCCTCGTGGATGGCTCGGGACTCTTCTGGCCCAACTCTTTTACTCCGGGGGCTTCTTTTCGTCCATAAAAAATCATCAAAAATTGGCACGTCAATTGGACTCCGTTTGGTATTCCTTTTCTATAAAACTCAAAGACAAGGAAAAAACAGAAACTGGCACTGGGCTCTAGGTTAATAGGTTAGTCCCAAAAATCATATAAAATAGCATATAAATGCATATAAAACATCCAAGATGGATAATATAATAGCATGGAACAATAAAAAATATAGATACGTTGGAGACGTATCAAGCATCCCCAAGCTTAATTCCTGCTCGTCGTCGAGTAGGTAAATGATAAAGACAGAATTTTTTATGTGGAATGCTACCTAACATAATTATCAATGTAATTTTCTTTATTGTGGCATGAATGTTCAGATCCGAAAGATTCAAGACAAAAGTTTAATATTGACATAAAAATAATAATACTTCAAGCATACTAACCAAGCAATTAAGTCTTCTCAAAATAACATAGCCAAAGAAAGCTCATCCCTACAAAATCATATAGTTTGGCTATGCTTCATTTTCGTCACACAAAATGCTCCCATCATGCACAACCCCGATGACAATCCAAGCAATTGTTTCATACTTTAGCATTCTCAAACTTTTTCAACTTTCATGCAATATATGAGCGCGAGCCATGGACATAGCACAATAGGTGGAACAGAGTATGATGATGGAGGGTGTATGGAGAAGACAAAAAGGAGGAAGATGGTCCCACATCAACTTGGCATATTAATGGGCTATGGAGATGCCCATCAATAGATATCAATGTGAGTGAGTAGGGATTGCCATGCAACAGATGCACTAGAGCTATAAATGTATGAAAGGTCAACAAAATAAACTAAGTGGGTGTGCATCCAACTTGCTTGCTCACGAAGACCTTGGGCATTTGAGGAAGCCCATTGTTGGAATATACAAGCCAAGTTCTATAACGAAAATTCCCACTAGTATATGAAAGTGACAAAATAAGAGACTCTCTATCATGAAGATCATGGTGCTACTTTGAAGCACAAGTGTGGAAAAAAGGATAGTAACATTGCCCCTTCTCTCTTTTTCTCTCATTTTTTTGGGCCTTCTCTTTTTTTGGCCTTTCTCTCCTTTTTTTTGGGCCTTCTCTTTTTCTTATTTGGCCTTTCTTTTTTTCCTCACACGGGACAATGCTCTAATAATGATGATCATCACACTTCTATTTATTTACAACTCAAGGATTACAACTCGATACTAGAACAAAATATGACTCTATATGAGTGCCTCCGGTGGTGTGTCGGGATGGGCAATGAATCAAGACTGACATGTATGAAAAATTATGAATGGTGGCCTTGCCACAAATACGATGTCAACTACATGATCATGCAAGGCAATATGACAATGATGAAGCGTGTCATAATAAACGGAACGGTGGAAAGTTGCATGGAAATATATCTCAGAATGGCTATGGAAATGCCATAATAGGTAGGTATGGTGGTTGTTTTGAGGAAGATATAAGGAGGCTTATGTGTGATAGAGCGTATCATATCACGGGGTTTGGATGCACCGGTGAAGTTTGCACCAACTCTCGAGGTGAGAAAGGGCAATGCACGGTACTGAAGAGGCTAGCAATGATGGAAGGGTGAGAGTGCGTATAATCCATGGACTCAACATTAGTCATAAAGAGCTCACATACTTATTGCAAAAATCTACGAGTCATCAAAACCAAGCACTACGCTCATGCTCCTAGGGGGATAGATTGGTAGGAAAAGACCATCGCTCGTTCCCGACCGCCACTCATAAGGAAAGCAATCAAAGAACACCTCATGCTTCAAATTTGTCACACAACGGTTACCATACGTGCATGCTATGGGAATTGCAAACCTCAACACAAGTATTTCTCAAATTCAAAAATACTCAACTAGCATGACTCTAATATCACCATCTTCATATCTCAAAACAATCATCAAGTATCAAACTTCTCATAGTGTTCAATGCACTCTATATGAAAGTTTTTATTATACCCATCTTGAATGCCTATCATATTGGGACTAATTTTATAACCAAAGAAAATTACCATGCTGTTCTAAAAGACTCTCAAAATAATATCAGTGAAGCATGAGAGTTCATCTATTTCTTCAAAATAAAACCACAGTCGTGCTCTAAAAAGATATAAGTGAAGCACTAGAGCACACGACAAACTACTCCGAAAGATATAAGTGAAGATCAATGAGTAGTTGAATAATTATGCAACTATGTGAATATTCTCTAACATTTAAGAATTTCAGATCTTGGTATTTTATTCAAACAGCAAGCAAAACGAAAGAAAATAAAATGACGCTCCAAGCAAAACACATATCATGTGGTGAATAAAAATATAGCTCCAAGTAAAGTTACCGATAAACGAAGACGAAAGAGGGGATGCCATCCGGGGCATCCCCAAGCTTAGGCTCTTGGTTGTCCTTTAATATTACCTTGGGGTGCCTTGGGCATCCCCAATCTTAGGCTCTTGTCACTCCTTATTCCATAGTTCATCGAATCTTTACCCAAAACTTGAAAACTTCACAACACAAAACTTAACAGAAAACTCGTAAGCTCCGTTAGTATAAGAAAATAAATCACCACTTAGGTACTGTTGTAAACTCATTCTAAATTCATATTGGTGTAATATCTACTGTATTCCAACTTCTACATTGTTCATACCCTCTGATACTACTCATAGATTCATCAAAATAAGCAAACAACACATACAAAACAGAATCTGTCAAAAACAGAACAGACTGTAGTAATCTGTATCATTCGAATACTTATGTAACTCCAACAATTTTGAAATAAATTGGTGGACCTTAGGAATTTTTCTTTTAATCATCTTCAAAAAGAATCAACCTAAAATAACTCTCCAGTAAAAAATGGAAGCTAATCTCGTGAGCACAAAAGTTTCTGTTTTTTACAGCAAGATCGCATAGACTTCACCCAAGTCTTCCCAAAGGTTCTACTTGGCACAAACACTAATTAAAAAATAAAACCACATCTAAACAGAGGCTATATGAATTATTTATTACTAAACAGGATCAAAAGCAAGGGACAAAAATAAATTTGGGTTGCCTCCCAACAAGCGCTAACGTTTAACGCCTCTAGCTAGGCATGATGATTTCAATGATGCTCACATAAAAGATAAGAATTGAAACATAAAGAGAGCATCATGAAGAATATGACTAGCACATTTAAGTCTAACCCACTTACTATGCATAGGGATTTTGTGAGCAAACAACTTATGGGAACAATAATCAACTAGCATAGGAAGGCAAAACCAGCATAACTTCAAAACTTTAAGCACATAGAGAGGAAACTTGATATTATTGCAATTCCTAGAAGCATATGTTCCTCCCTCATAATAATTTTCAGTAGCATCATGAATGAATTCAACAATATAACCGTCACATAAAACATTATTCTCATGATGCACAAGCATATAAATTTTACTACTCTCCACATAAGCAAAAAAATTCTCATTCGGAATAGTGGGAGCAAACTCAACAAAATAACTATCACGTGAGGCATAATCCAATGGAAAATTAAAATCAAGATGACAAGTTTCATGGTTACCATTAATATTTATAGCATACATGTCATCACAATAATCATCATATATAGCAACTTTGTTCTCATAATCAATTGGAACCTCTTCCGAAATAGTGAAATCATCACTAAATAAAGTCATGACCTCTCCAAATCCACTTTCATAATTATCACAATAAGATTCAACATCCTCAAAAATATTGGGATCATTACTTCCTAAAGTTGACACTCTTCCAAACCCACTTTCATCAATATAATCATCATAAATAGGAGGCATGCTATCATCATAATAAATTTGCTCATCAAAACTTGGGGGACAAAACATATCATCTTCATCAAACATAGCATCCCCAAGCTTGTGGTTTTGCATGTCATTAGCATCATGGGTATTCAAAGAATTCATACTAACAACATTGCAATCATGCACATCATTCACATATTTTATGCCAAGCATTCTATGTAATTTTTCTTCTAGCACTTGAGCACAATTTTCCTTCCCATCATTTTCACGAAAGACATTAAAAAGATGAAGTGATAACCCACAAGTATAGGGGATCGCAACAGTTTTCGAGGGTAGAGTATTCAACCCAAATTTATTGATTCGACACAAGGGGAGCCAAAGAATATTCTCAAGTATTAGCAGTTGAGTTGTCAATTCAACCACACCTGGATAACTTAGTATCTGCAACAAAGTATTTAGTAGCAAAGTAATATGGAAGTAACGGTAACAGTAGCAAAAGTAATATTTTTGGGTTTTGTAGTGATTGTAACAGTAGCAACGGATAAGTAAATAAGCGAAGAACAATATGTGAAAAGCTCATAGGCATTGGATCAGTGATGGAGAATTATGCCGGATGCGGTTCACAATGTAACAATCATAACATAGGGTGACACAGAACTAGCTCCAATTCATCAATGTAATGTAGGCATGTATTCCGAATATAGTCACACGTGCTTATGGAAAAGAACTTGCATGACATCTTTTGTCCTACCCTCCCGTGGCAGCGGGGTCCTAATGGAAACTAAGGGATATTAAGGCCTCCTCTTAATAGAGTACCGGACCAAAGCATTAACACATAGTGAATACATGAACTCCTCAAACTATGGTCATCATCGGGAGTGGTCCCTATTATTGTCACTTCGGGGTTGCCGGATCATAACACATAGTAGGTGACTATAGACTTGCAAGATAGGATCAAGAACTCACATATATTCATGAAAACATAATAGGTTCAGATCTGAAATCATGGCACTCGGGCCCTAGTGACAAGCATTAAGCATAACAAAGTCATAGCAACATCAATCTCAGAACATAGTGGATACTAGGGGTCAAACCCTAACAAAACTAACTCGATTACATGATAAATCTCATCCAACCCATCACCGTCCAACAAGCCTACGATGGAATTACTCACGCACGGCGGTGAGCATCATGAAATTGGTGATGGAGGATGGTTGATGATGACGACGGCGACGGATTCCCCTCTCCGGAGCCCCGAACGGACTCCAGATCAGTCCTCCCGAGAGAGTTTAGGGCTTGGCGGCGGCTCCGTATTGTAAAACGCGATGAATCTTCTCTCTGATTTTTTTCTCCCCGAACACGAATATATGGAGTTGGAGTTGAGGTCGGTGGAGCTCCAGGGGGCCACGAGGCAGGGGGCGCGCCCCCCACCCTCGTGGCAAGGGTGTGGGCCCCTGGCCTTGATTCTTTCGCTAGTATTTTTTATTATTTCCAAAAAATCTCCGTGGAGTTTCAGGTCATTCCGAGAACTTTTGTTTCTGCACATAAATAACACCATGGCAATTCTGCTGAAAACAGCGTCAGTCCGGGTTAGTTCCATTCAAATCATGCAAGTTAGAGTCCAAAACAAGGGCAAAAGTGTTTGGAAAAGTAGATACGACGGAGACGTATCAACTCCCCCAAGCTTAAACCTTTGCTTGTCCTCAAGCAATTCAGTTGATAAACTGAAAGTGATAAAGAAGAACTTTTACAAACTCTGTTTGCTCTTGTTGTTGTAAATATGTAAAGCCAGCATTCAAGTTTTCAGCAAAGATTATGAACTAACCATATTCACAATAACTCTTAGGTCTCATGTTTACTCATATCAATGGAATAATCAACTAGCAAGCAATAATAATAAATCTTGGATGACAACACTTTCTCAAAACAATCATAATATGATATGACAAGGTGGTATCTCGCTAGCCCTTTCTGAGACTGCAAAACATAAAATGCAGAGCACCTTTAAAGATCAAGGACTGACTAAACATTGTAATTCATGGTAAAAGAGATCCAGTCATACCCAATATAAATTAATAGTAATGGATGCAAATGACAGCAGTGCTCTCCAGCTGGTGCTTTTTAATAAGAGGGTGATGACTCAACATAAAAGTAAATAGATAGGCCCTTCGTAGAGGGAAGCAGGGATTTGTAGAGGTGCCAAAGCTCGATTTTAAAGCAGAGATAAATAATATTTTGAGCGGCATACTTTCATTGTCAACATAACAACCAAGAGATGGCGATACCTTCCATGCTACACACATTATAGGCGGTTCCCAAACAGAATGGTAAAGTTTATACTCCCCCTCCACCAACAAGCATCAATCCATGGCTTGCTCGAAACAACGAGTGCCTCCAACTAACAACAGTCCCGGGGGAGTTTTGTTTGAAATTATTTTGATTTGATTTGCATAAAGCATGGGACTGGGCATCCCGGTGACCAGCCATTTTCCCGTGAGTGAGGAGCGGCGTCCACTCCTCTTGAGAATAACCCGCCTAGCATGGAAGATACGGACAACCCTAGTTGATACATGAGCTATTCGAGCATACAAAACAGAATTTCATTTGAAGGTTTAGAGTTTGGCACATACAAATTTACTTGGAACGGCAGGGAGATACCGCATATAGGAAGGTATAGTGGACTCATATGGAATAAGTTTGGGTTTTAAGGGATTGGATGCACAAGCAGTATTCCCTCTTAGTACAAGTGAAAGCTAGCAAAAGACTGGGAAGCGACCAACTACAGAGCGACGACAGTCGTGAACATGCATTAAAATTAATAAACATTGAGTGCAAGCATGAGTAGGATATAATCCACCATGAACATAGATATCATGAAGGCTATGTTGATTTTGTTTCAACTACATGCGTGAACATGTGCCAAGTCAAGTCACTTAAATCATTCAAAGGAGGATACCACCCCATCATACCACATCACAACCATTTTAATAGCATGTTGGCACGCAAGGTAAACCATTATAAGCTCCTAGCTAATTAAGCATGGCATAAGTAACTATAATCTCTAACTGTCATTGCAAACATGTTTATTCATAATAGGCTGAATCAGGAACGATGAACTAATCATATTTACAAAAACAAGAGAGGTCGAGTTCATACCAGCTTCTCTCATCTCAATCAGTCCATCATATATCATCATAATTGCCTTTCACTTGCATGACTGAACGATGTGAATAATAATAATAGTGCACGTGCATTGGACTAAGCTGGAATCTGTAGGCATTCAATAAATAGGAGAAGACAAGGCAATATGGGCCCTTTATTAAATCAACAATAATGCAAATAAGAGCCACTTCAACAAATTAATCATGGTCTTCTCCTATCGACCCCCAAAGAAAAGAAAAGAAATAAAACTATTTACATGGGAAAGCTCCCAACAAGCAAAAGAAGAACAGGAAATCTTTTTGGGTTTTCTTTTTAATTATTACTACTACAGCAAGAAAGTAAACTAGCTGAAAGCTACAACTAATTTTTTTTTGTTTTTCTTAAAGTTTTTCAAACACACAAGAAGAAAGCAAGAAAAGGAAAATAAACTAGCATGGATATTACAGTGAAAGAGTATGTGCACCGACAACTAGCAATGAGTGTGTGAACATAAATGTCGGTGGGAAATACGTACTCCCCCAAGCTTAGGCTTTTGGCCTAAGTTGGTTTATTGCCACGGATGGCCTGGCGGATATCCATAGTTGTAGTTGGGGTCGTACTGAGAAGAAGCCCCGAATTGCCACTGGTTGGCAATTGCCTCCGGGTCCCACTGGTAATTAGACTGTCGTGGAGGATCAAATTGTGGTTCCGGCTCTGGCTCTGTGGCTGATGTAGGGTTCCGGTATGCCTGAATGGCCGCCAGCGGAATGAGATACTGGCCTGCAGATAAATCAAACAAGGAAGGAGCAGGCAAGGTAATAGTCTGAGGGTGATGTTTATCAAAGAACAATTTGTATTTAAGCGCCCTTTCCCTATTCTTAACAATAAAATCATGCGCTACCATACTCTTATAATCTAAATAAACAGCAGGTAGCAATTTTTCTTCTTTCTCATAGTGCCTAATAGGTATGTTATAGTATGCAGCGAGGCGCGAAGCATAGACACCTCCAAAGATGGGGCCCTTTGTACGGTTCAGACTTAACTGTTTGGCAATAATAGCGCCCATACTAACAGAGTCATCACGGAATAAAGCATGGAACAAAATAATAATATCAGGAACACTAAGGTTTCCACAGTTTCCGCGACCACTTAAGCAACGACTAGCAAATATTGCAAAGTAGCGTAAAACAGGAAAATGTATGCTAGTGATTCTTGCATCGGAAACCTTCCTAGTTTCCCCTACAGTAATAGTATCAATAAACCCATCCACATCTCTACGATGTGGTTCCTCTAAGCTACCCCCGAAAGGTATTTTGCAAACCCTGCAAAATTCATATAGTGACATCTTCTTAGCCACATCATATAAATGAAACTCTACTGAAGGAGGTGATTCCTTAGGATAATAGTAGAAGTTTTGCACAAAAGTATTGGTGAGTAAGATATACTGTTCGCGTTGGTCGCGGAGGAAGTCGGTGAGGCCTGCATTCTCAGCCAATTCATAAAAATCATCATAAATCCCGGCTGCTCTCAAGAAATCATCACAAGGCCATTCACACGGCCGAACTTCCGTGGTGCGAGGCAGATTATATTTGGGCCTCTCTGCTTCTTCACTTTGCTTTTCCTTCGAGCTTCGGCTCGATGAGCCCCTCCAAAATTTCTTCATCAATTTCTGAAATTTTTAGTAACTTCAAATAAAAGTGAACCAAGCTCAACAAAATTGATAGCAACTACTCCTACAAGTGCCTAGAGCCTATATCCTGCATTAGAACTACTTGGAACCATATAAATTTGACATGCAAGCTCAAGAACATGGTCACCTAGGCAGCACAAATTTGCAATGAATAAAGCACTAGAACAAAAACTAATTGGACCAACGGAGGAGTCACATACCAAGGAACAATCCCCCAAAGCAGTTTTGTGAGAGGTGCTTTGAGCAAGGAGATCAAAAATCGCAGCAAAATGAGCTAGAATTCGTGCTTGAGCTGGATGGTGATTTTTTGGGGAGGAAGAAGAAGTGTGTGGGTGCAAGAATAAGTGGAGGGGAGCCACCATGGGCCCACAAGGCAGGGGGCGCGCCCTGGACCCTCGTGGCCAGGTGCCAGCTCCCCCTGCCGTGTTCTCAGTGCCAAATATTCTCAAATATTCCAGAAAAAATCATATTAAATTGGCAGGGCATTTGGAGAACTTTTATTTTCGGGGTATTTTTATATTGCACGGATAATTCAGAAAACTGACAGAAAATACTATTTTTACTTTATTTCAACTAAATAACAGAAAGTAGAAGGAGGGTACAGAAGGTTGTGCTTTCTAACTTCATCCATCTCATGCTCATCAAAAGGAATCCACTAACAAGGCTGATCAAGTCTTGTTAATAAACTCATTCCGAATAACATGGAACCGGAGAAATTTCGAATAACACTATGTTACCTCAACGGGGATATGCACATCCCCAATAATAAGAATATCATATCTCTTTTTGACAGTAGGAAGAGGAAATTCAAAACCTCCAAAAATAATTGATGGAATTTTTCCAATAGAATTGATACTATGGACTTGAGGTTGTTTCCTCGGAAAGTGTACCGTATGCTCATTACCAATAACATGAAAAGTGAGATTGCCTTTGTTGCAATCAATATCAGCCCCTGCAGTATTCAAAAAGGGTCTTCCAAGAATAATATACATACTATCGTCCTCGGGAATATCAAGAATAACAAAGTCCGTTAAAATAGTAACGTTTGCAACCACAACAGGCACATCCTCACAAATACCGACAGGTATAGCAAATGATTTATCAGCCATTTGCAAAGATATTTCAGTAGGTGTCAACTTATTCAAATCAAGTCTACGATATAAAGAGAGAGGCATAACACTAACACCGGCTCCAAGATCACATAAAGCAGTTTTAACATAATTTCTTTTAATGGAGCATGGTATAGTAGGTACTCCTGGATCTCCAAGTTTCTTTGGTATTCCACCCTTGAAAGTATAATTAGCAAGCATGGTGGAAATTTCAGCTTCCGGTATCTTTCTTTTATTAGTAACAATTTCTTTCATGTACTTAGCATAAGGATTCATTTTGAGCATATCAGTTAATCGCATCCGCAAAAAGATAGGTCTAATCATTTCAGCAAAGCGCTCAAAATCCTCATCATCTTTTTTCTTGGATGGTTTGGGAGGAAAAGGCATGGGTTTCTGAACCCACGGCTCCCTTTCTTTACCGTGCTTCCTAGCAACAAAGTCTCTCTTATCATAACATTGATTCTTTGATTGTGGGTTATCAAGATCAACAGCAGGTTCAATTTCTACATCATTATCATTGCTAGGTTGAGCATCAACATGAACATTATCATTAACATTATCACTAGGTTCATGTTCATTACCAGATTGTGTTTCAGCATCAGAAATAGAAATATCATTAGGATTCTCAGGTGGTTCAGCAATAGGTTCACTAGAAGCATGCAAAGTCCTATCATTTTTGTTTTTTCTTCTTTTTAGAGGGACTAGGTGCATCTATATTATTTCTCTGAGAATCTTGCTAAATTCTCTTAGGATGGCCTTCAGGATACAAACGTTCCTGAGTCATTTTACCAGTTCTAGTAGCCACTCTAACAGCATAGTCATTATTCTTACTATTCAATTCATTGAGCAAATCATTCTGAGCTTTAAGTACTTGTTCTACTTGAGTGGTAACCATAGAGGCATGTTTACTAATGAGTTTAAGTTCACCTTTAACTCTAGACATATAATCACCCAAGTGTTCAAGCATATCGACATTTTGTTTTAATTGTCTACCAAAATAAGCATTAAAATCTTCTTGTTTGACAATAAAATTGTCAAACTCATCTAAGCATTGTCTAGCAGACTTATAGTGAGGAATATCACCTTTATCAAATCTATAGAGAGAATTTACCTTTACTACCTGTGTCGGGTTATCAAGACCATGAGCTTCTTCAATAGGTGATGAATTAAGATCATATATTTCAATAGGCGGTAAATTAAGACCATGTATTTCTTCAATAGGAGGTAAATTCTTAACATCTTCAGCTTTTATACCTTTTTCCTTCATAGATTTCTTTGCCTCTTGCATATCTTCAGGACTGAGAAATAGAACACCCCTTTTCTTCGGAGTTGGTTTAGGAATAGGCTCAGGAGTTGGCTCAGGAGCTGGCTCAGGAAGTGTCCAATTATTTTCATTTGTCAACATGTTATTCAATAGAATTTCAGCTTCATCCGGTGTTCTTTCCCTGAAAACAGAACCAGCACAGCTATCCAGGTGGTCTCTGGAAGCATTGGTTAGTCCATTATAAAAGATATCAAGTATTTCATTTTTCTTAAGAGGATGATCAGGCAAAGCATTAAGTAATTGGAGAAGCCTCCCCCAAGCTTGTGGGAGACTCTCTTCTTCAATTTGCACAAAATTATATATTTCCCTTAAAGCAGCTTGTTTCTTATGAGCAGGGAAATATTTAGCAGAGAAGTAATAAATCATATCCTGGGGACTACGCACACAACCAGGATCAAGAGAATTAAACCATATCTTAGCATCACCCTTTAATGAGAACGTAAATATTTTAAGGATATAAAAGTAGCAAGTTCTCTCATCATTAGTGAACAGGGTGGCTATATCATTTAATTTAGTAAGATGTGCCACAACAGTTTCAGATTCATAGCCATAGAAAGGATCAGACTCAACCAAAGTAATTATATCAGGGTCGACAGAGAATTCAAATCCTTATCAGTAACAAAGATGGGTGAAGTTGCATAATCAGGATCATATTTCATTCTAGCATTCAGAGTTTTTTGTTTCAGCTTAGCTAATAATTTCTTAAGATCGCTTCTATCATTGCAAGCAAGAAAGTCTCTGGCAGTTTCTTCATCCATAACATAGCCCTTAGGCACAACAGGTAATTCATATTGATTGGGAGAGTCTTCATCATCACTTTCATCAATATTATCAGTTTCAATAATTTCATTCTCTCTAGCCCTAGCAAGTTGTTCATCAAGAAATTCACCAAGTGGCACAGTAGTATCAAGCATAGAAGTAGTTTCATCATAAGTATCATGCATAGCAGAAGTGGCATCATCAATAACATGCGAGATATCAGAATTAATAGCAGAAGCAGGTTTAGGTGTTGCAAGCTTACTCAAAACAGAAGGTGAATCAAGTGCAGAGCTAGATGGCAGTTCCTTACCTCCCCTCGTAGTTGAGGGATAAATTTTTGTTTTCTCGTCTTTCAAGTTCTTCATAGTGACCAGCAGATATAAATCCCAAGTGACTCAAAGAATAGAGCTCTGCTCCCCGGCAACGGCGCCAGAAAATAGTCTTGATAACCCACAAGTATAGGGGATCACAACAGTTTTCGAGGGTAGAGTATTCAACCCAAATTTATTGATTCGACACAAGGGGAGCCAAAGAATATTCTCAAGTATTAGCAGTTGAGTTGTCAATTCAACCACACCTGGATAACTTAGTATTTGTAGCAAAGTATTTAGTAGCAAAGTAATATGGAAGTAACGGTAACAGTAGAAAAAGTAATATTTTTGGGTTTTGTAGTGATTGTAATAGTAGCAACGGAAAAGTAAATAAGCGAAGAACAATATGTGAAAAGCTCGTAGGCATTGGATCGGTGATGGAGAATTATGCCGGATGCGGTTCATCATGTAACAATCATAACATAGGGTGACACAGAACTAGCTCCAATTCATCAATGTAATGTAGGCATGTATTCCGAATATAGTCATACGTGCTTATGGAAAAGAACTTGCATGACATCTTTTGTCCTACCCTCCCGTGGCAGCGGGGTCCTAATGGAAACTAAGGGATATTAAGGCCTCCTTTTAATAGAGTACCGGACCAAAGCATTAACACATAGTGAATACATGAACTACTCAAACTATGGTCATCACCGGGAGTGGTCCCGATTATTGTCACTTCGGGGTTGCCGGATCATAACACATAGTAGGTGACTATAGACTTGCAAGATAGGATCAAGAACTCACATATATTCATGAAAACATAATAGGTTCAGATCTGAAATCATGGCACTCGGGCCCTAGTGACAAGCATTAAGCATAGCAAAGTCATAGCACATCAATCTCAGAACATAGTGGATACTAGGGATCAAACCCTAACAAAACTAACTCGATTACATGATAAATCTCATCCAACCCATCACTGTCCAGCAAGCCTGCGATGGAATTACTCACACACGGCGGTGAGCATCATGAAATTGGTCATGGAGGATGGTTGATGATGACGACGGCGACGGATTCCCCTCTCCGTAGCCCCGAACGGACTCCAGATCAGCCCTCCTGAGAGAGTTTAGGGCTTGGCGGCGGCTCCGTATCGTAAAACGTGATGAATCTTTCTCTCTGATTTTTTCTTCCCGAACACGAATATATGGAGTTGGAGTTGAGGTCGGTGGAGCTCCAGGGGGCCCATGAGGCAGGGGGCGCGCCCAGGGGGGCAGGCGCGCGCCCCACCCTCGTGGCAAGGGTGTGGGCCCCCTGGCCTTGATTCTTTCGCTAGTATTTTTTATTATTTCCAAAAATAATCTCCATGGAGTTTCAGGTCATTCCGAGAACTTTTGTTTCTGCACATAAATAACACCAATGCAATTCTGCTGAAAACAACGCCAGTCCGGGTTAGTTCCATTCAAATCATGCAAGTTAGAGTCCAAAACAAGGGTAAAAGTGTTTGGAAAAGTAGATACGACGGAGACGTACCATGAAGCATATGAGGCATCCTTAATTCCATTTTTTTGTAGTTTTCTTTTATAAACTAAACTAGTGATAAAACAAGAAACTAAAAGATTCGATTGCAAGATCTAAAGATATACCTTCAAGCACTAAGCTCCCCGACAACGGTGCCAGAAATTGCTTGATGTCTACTATACAATTCTTCTTGTAGGCGTTGTTGGGCCTCCAAGTGCAGAGGTTTGTAGGACAGTAGCAAATTTCCCTCAAGTGGATGACCTAAGGTTTATCAATCCGTGGGAGGCGTAGGTTGAAGATGGTCTCTCTCAAACAACCCTGCAACCAAATAACAAAGAGTCTCTTGTGTCCCCAACACACCCAATACAATGGTAAATTGTATAGGTGCACTAGTTCGGCGAAGAGATGGTGATACAAGTGCAATATGGATGGTAGATATAGGTTTGTGTAATCTGAAATTATAAAAACAGCAAGGTCACAAGCGATAAAAGTGAGCGTAAACGGTATTGCAATGCTAGGAAACAAGGCCTAGGGTTCATACTTTCACTAGTGCAAGTTCTCTCAACAATAATAACATAATTGGATCATATAACTATCCCTCAACATGCAACAAAGAGTCACTCCAAAGTCACTAATAGCGGAGAACAAATGAAGAGATTATTGGAGGGTACGAAACCACCTCAAAGTTTTTCTTTCTGATCGATCTACTCAAGAGTCCGTAGTAAAATAGCACGAAGCTATTCTTTCCGTTCGGTCTATCCTAGATTTCATACTAGAATAACACCTTAAGACACAAATCAACCAAAACCCTAATGTCGCCTAGATACTCCAATGTCACCACAAGTATCCGCGGGTATGATTATACGATATGCCTCACACAATCTCAGATTCATCTATTCAACCAACACAAAAAACTTCAAAGAGTGCCCCAAAGTTTCTACCGGAGAGTCAAGACGAAAACGTGTGCCAACTGCTATGCATAAGTTCACAAGGTCACTCAACCCGCAAGTTGATCACCAAAACATACATCAAGTAGATCACGTGAATATCCCATTGTCACCACAGATAAGCACATGCAAGACATACATCAAGTGTTCTCAAATCCTTAAAGACTCAATCCGATAAGATAACTTCAAAGGGAAAACTCAACCCATTACAAGAGAGTAGAGGGGGAGAAACATCATAAGATCCAACTATAATAGCAAAGCTCTAAGATCGTGCCAAATCAAGAACACGAGAGAGAGAGAGAGAGAGAGAGAGAGAGAGATCAAACACATAGCTACTGGTACATACCCTCAGCCCCGAGGGTGAACTACTCCCTCCTCGTCATGGAGAGCTCCGGGATGATGAAGATGGTCACCGGTAATGGATCCCCCCTCCGGCAGGGTGCCGGAACAGGGTCCCGATAGGTTTTTGGTGGCTACAGAGGCTTCCGGCGGCGAAACTCTCGATTTAGGTTATTTTCTGGAGGTTTCTGTATTTATAGGAATTTTTGGCATAGGTCTCACGTCAGGAGGGTCTCCGAGTCGTCCACGAGATAGGGGGACGCGCCCAGGGGGTAGGGCGCGCCACCACCCTCGTGGATGGCTCAGGACTCTTCTGGCCTAACTATTTTATTCCAGGGGCTTCTTTTGGTCCATAAAAATCATCAAAATTTGGCACGTCAATTGGACTCCGTTTGGTATCCCTTTTCTGTAAAACTCAAAAACAAGGAAAAAACAGAAACTGGCACATAAATAGCATATAAATGCATATAAAACATCCAAGATGGATAATATAATAGCATGGAACAATCAAAAATTATAGATACGTTGGAGACGTATCATGGTCCCCACATGGCCCCCCTCACTTATCTCTTTAGCCCATGTCACCACCTACCTCCAAAAAAAAATCACCATTGCTCTCTCTCTCTCTCGTGTTCTTGCTCTTAAACCCGCAGATTTTGATATCTTTTCTCGAAGCTCCGTTTCCAAAACTGTTTTGGGGGATTGCTACTTGGTATGTGACTCCTCCATTGGTCCAATTAGTTTTTGCTTGAGTAGTTTATATTTTGAATAATTAGTTACTCTTGGTGCTGTTGTAGATGAGCTTGCATCTTGCATTCTTAGATTTCTAAGTAGTTTGAATGCTTGATATGGCCTGTATGCACCCCTATGAGTAGTTATTGCTAATCTTTTGAAGTTTTGTTAACAAAAATAGCCACCCAACAAATTTCAGAAAATAGTACGCAAATATGATGAACCTCTTTGGAAGGAGTTCTTTGAGGAAGAGGTCCTCGGAGGAATCTTCTAGTAGCAACTCCGTTCGTCGGTCTTATGTTGAACCAAGTGCAAATTCTATACGGGACACCGCCACCAAATCATGTTTATGGCCGTGCAATGATTTCATGGTCATGGCCGGTATTAAGGAAGAATTTGATCAATATATTCACACTGTCGAGCTCGGTCCCTACATCGAAGATAAGTGCAACCAACACCTCAACCTCACTGAATCATTTACCAAAGAGTTTAAATTCCATCCTCGTGAGTCCAGAGTATCATTTAAACTATATGCAAATTCATTTACTATACCTCTGGAGACCTTTTATAATCACTGCAAGATTCCATTTTGGGGTTCATTGGACGAACGACCAAGGTCGGAGTTTGAGATATTCTTGACTAGCCTTTGCTATGGTGAGACTAGAGGAGTGACACCAGGTAGAATAAAGAGCATCCATTTTCCCTCAATTCAATATATCGCACTATTTAATGGAAAAATGCTTTGTAGGAAAACAAGATTGTAGTACACTTTTGTGCTCCTTACTTGAGCCTCTTACACACCACTCTCACTGATGATAAAAGCTATAACCTTGGAGCGATTATTACACGCAGGTTGCAACACAACGCTGGTAGTGGATATTTTTATGGTGGGATTTATGCCACACGTTCAGCGAGGGAGCTGGTTGTTTCACCATGGCCTTATGACCCTATCTTACCCACACAGTATTTATACTTTGACGCCATGAAACGCCATAGATTCCTTACTGGTGAACCCCATAATTATACATATAACCTGTTTTTTAATAAAAAGTCCGTTGTGTACACCTTTTTGCCTGCACCTGCTCTTTATGATGTTCACAGCTAGGGAAGATATTATGTTCTTGAGAGTGAGGCCCAAGCGCATAACACGGAGGTTGTAACTGCTCGGCCGGCTAAGGCGGCTGCACCTAGAGCACCCGTGAGCTATCATTCCGACCACTACGCAGGCTACCGACGGTGATTACCAAGTTAGGCCAAAAGTCTAAGCTTGGGGGAGTATGTATTTCCACCGACATTACATTCATGTTCACACATTTCATTACTGTTGTTGGTGTCCACACTTTTTCATTGTATTATCCATGTTAGATTTATTTTCTTGCTTTCTTCTTGTGTGTTTCAAAAACTTTGAGAAAATCCAAAAATATCTCTTGCTTCTTTTCTGTTTTCTTCTAGATTAATTAGTTGTAGTATTAAAAGAAAACCCAAAAATATTTCCTTGTTTTTCTTTTACTTGTTGGGAGCTTTCCCGTGTAAATAGTTTTTCTCGTTTTTGTTTTTTCTCCTTTCCGTAGTTTGTTTTCTTTTAGAAATAACTAAAAACTCCAAAAATATTTCAGTGTGTTTCTCTGAATTTCTTCTCCATTTTTTTACTACGTCATACCGAGGAGAAGACCACGATGAAAATGTTGAGTGGCTCTCATATGCATTATTGTTGATCTAACAAAGAGCTCAAATTGCTTTGTCTTCTCCTCTAGAATAAAGTGTTTGTAGATTCCAGTTTAGTCCACGACACTCTTGCACTATTATCATTTTCATATCATTCGGTCGTGCAAGTGAAAGGCAATAATGACGATATTTGATGAATTGGCTGTGGCAGAGAGAAACGGGTATGAACTAAACTTGTTCTGTTTTTGTAAATATGTTTAACCTAGTATCCAAGATTTAGCCTATTATGATTAAACATGTTTGCAATGACCCTTAGAGAATATAGTTTCTCATGTCATGCTTAAGTAGCTAGGAGTGGATAATGATTTATCTTGGATGTCAACATCAAGTTAAAATGATTGTGATGTAGTATGATGATATGGTATCCTCTTGTGAATGCTCGAGTGGCTTGACTTGGCACATGTTCATGCATGTAGTTGAATCAAAACCAACATAGCCTCTATGATATTTATGTTCATGGTGTTCATATCCTACTCATGCTAGTATCCAATGTTACTTACGCATAATGCATGTTCATGACCATTTTTGTTCTCTAGCTAGCTGCTTCTCAACCTATTTGCTAGCCTTCGCCTGTAGTGAGCGGTAATACTGCTTGTGCATCAAAATCCTGAAACCCAAGTTACTCCAGATGAGTCCACCATACCTACCTATATGCGGTATTCATAGTTTCAAATAGCGAAGATAGCATCCGCTATTGCGTCCGCAATAGCACTGGCGCAATAGCATCCGCTATCGCTCAAATTAAATGTCATGACTATTTGCTAATGATCTAGAAATATACACAATAATCTAGTGCTTTTATAAATCCGCTACGCGGACCCGAGTCCGCTACCAGCCCGCTATCCGCTATTTAAAACCATGGCGGTATTACCCTGCTGTCCTAAGTAAATTTGCATGTGCCACCTCTACAAACTTCAAATAAATATCCTTTTTGTGTGCATGGATTGTTCATAGAGTGACAGGAGGTAGTCAGTACCTTCCATGCTAAGCGGTTTATTCTCATGACGAGTGTTGATTCACTCGTCCTTGCACGAGAGGGGCGGTAATAGGGATTCCCAGTCTCGAATTCAAATTGCAAATAATTAAACAAACTCCCCCAGGATTGTTGTTCGTATGGACAGTACCCGTTGTTTCGGATCAGATCTGGAGTGTGATTGTTGGTGGAGGGGGAGTAAACCTTTACTTTTATCGCTTCGGAACCGCCACTAATGTGTTTTGCATGGAAGATACCGATAACTAATGGTCGCAAAGTAAACAAGAAGGGTGCATTTCTCAAAATTTCATTTACCTCTGTTTTAAAAACTTGAGCTCTGGCACCTCTGCAAATTACAACTTCCCTCTGTGAAGGGACAATTTATTTACTTTTATGTTGTGTCATCACCTTCTCAAATAAGCACCAGAACCTGAGAGCACTATTGTCATCCTCGTGCTTTGTGTGTACCTAATGTTGGGTGCATCTTGACTTGATCTTTTCTACCATGAATTACAAAGTTTGGTCGCTGCTTGAGCTTTGGAGGTGCTCTGCATTTATGTTTGCAGTCTCAGAAAGGGCTAGCGAGATACCACTATTGTCATATTATATCATGGTTGTTTTGACAAAGTATTGTCATTTGAGATATCTTACTATTGCTCGATAGTTGATTATGCCATTGATATGAGTTATTGTAATTTTTAAGAGTTATTGTCGACATGGTTAGTCATAATCCTTACTGAAAACCTGGGTGCTACTTAAGCTTATTTATGTAAACAAGAGCAAAAGATTTCGTAAAAGTTTTTCTTTTTCACTTTCAGTTTATCAACTGAATTGCTTGAGGACAAGCAAAGGTTTAAGCTTGGGGGAGTTGATACGTCTCCGTCGTATCTACTTTTCCTAACGCTTTTCCTCTTGTTTTGGACTCTAATTTGCATGATTTGAATGAAACTAACCCTGACTGACGTTGTTTTCAGCAGAACTACCATGGTGTTGTTTTTGTGCAGAAATAAAACTTCTCGGATTGGAACAAAACTTTGCGGGGAATTTTTATATAACCAATGAGAATTTCTGGAGCCAAGAACCACAGGAGGGGGGCACCTGGGTGGGCACAGCCCACTAGGGCACCTCCCCCCTCAGGCGCGCCCAGGTGGGTTGTCCCCACATGGTGGTCCCGCAGACTCCTGATTCTATAAAATCACATATTTGGAGAAAAAATCAGGGAGAAAGAATTATCGCGTTCCACGAGACGGAGCTGCCGCCACCTCCTGTTCTTCATCAGGAGGCCAGACTGGAGTCCATTTGGGGCTCCGGAGAGGGGGATCATCGATCTTCGTCATCACCAAACATTCTCCATCACCAATTCCATGATGCTCCCCACCGGGAGTGAGTAATTCCTTCGTAGGCTCGCTGGTCGGTGAGAAGTTGGATGACATTCATCATATAATCGAGTTAGTTTTGTTAGGGCTTGATCCCTAGTATCCATTATGTTCTGAAATTGATGTTGCTATGACTATGCCATGCTTAATGCTTGCCACTTTGGGCCCGGGTGCCATGATTTCAGATCTGAAACTTTTATGTTACCACCATTATATCTATGTTCTAGATCCGATATTGTAAGTTATAGTCACCTACTATGTGTTATGATCTGTAAACCCCGGAGTGACAGAAGTCGGGATACTTTCCGGTGATGACTGTAGTTTGAGGAGTTCATGTATTCACTATTACTATGTGTTAATGCTTTGTTCCAGTTCTCTATTAAAAGAATGCCTTAATATCCCTTAGTTTCCAATTGGACCCCGCTACCACGGGAGGGTCTGACAAAAGATGTCATGCAAGTTCTTTCCATAAGCACGTATGACAATTTACGAAGTACATGCCTACATTATATTTATGAACTGGAGCTAGTGTCGTATCGCCCTAGGTTATGACTATTATATGATGAATATCATCCAATGAATTCACCGATCCAATGCCTACGAATTTCTCTTATATTGTTTCTGCTAAGTTACTACAGCTACTGTCACTATTGCTCTTGCTACAAAATCATTTCTACCACTGTTACTGTTCCTATTGCTGTTACTACTACTATCAAAACTATCATACTACTTCGCTACTAATCACTTTGCTGCAGATAATTAATCTCCATGTGTGGTTGAATTGACAACTCAGTTGCTAATACTTGCAAATATTCTTTGGCTCCCCTTGTGTCGAATCTATAAATTTGGATTGAATACTCTATCCTCGAAAACTGTTGCGATCCCCTATACTTGTGGGTTATGAATTATGGACATTAAATGCCTAGAAAACTCAGTTAGTGTATAAAAAGGCCAAACGAACCCCGAAAAGTTTAAATTTCAGCACGGATATCCCGTCGTTCCATGTTGCCCGTAGAAGAAAATACAAGGCGAAAAGAGGCAGTGATTGTCATTTCGCCCACAAGGGGGACATGTTTCCATGTCGGAACCACGAGGCTTCTTTGAGAGAAGCTCTGGTTTGTAAGAGGTTTGTAATAAAGTTTGGCCCAAATTGGACAATGTTTTTACCATGACTTATATGTGCCATGACGTGACACCATGCCACCTTTCATAACTTTCTGGTGAGTTTTGGATTTGTGGGGATTTAAAAACCGAGATTCCAAATGTTTGAGGACGAGCCAGGACACCGATACAGTTGTAATTCATTCCCATTCCTGGCATGGGACCTAAACATGCACCCAAGGACACATGTATAATTTTTCTAGCCATTTTGATGAACTGGAGCATGTATTTGTAGTTCAGATTTGAATTATGGACATTACATGCCTATGCAACTCAATTAGTGTATAAAAAGGCCAAACGAACCCTGAATAAGTTTAAATTTCAGCACGGATATCCTATCGTTCCATGTTGCCCGTAGAAGAAAATACAAGCCGAAAAGAGGTAGTGATTATCGTTTTGCCCACAAGGGGGACACGTTTCCCTATCAGAACCATGAGGCTTCTTTGAGAGAACCTCCGGTTTGTAAGAGGCTTGTAATAAAACTTGCACCAAAATGGACAAAAGAAATCCTCGACATATATGTGCCATGTCATGACACCATGCCAAGTTTCATGATTTTCGGGCGAGTTTTGGATTTACAGGGATTTAAAAACCGAGATTCTTCTCACAAAACGTTTTCAAATTGCACACGGTTCACTAACGAAAGTCATATGCCTACCAACCACCCCCTGCTCATGCACGATCTGAATCGTGCGTTCTGATTGGCTAGAACCCAAACCCCACGGATCATACGTGTGCACCGTTGGATGCTCCCAGACCGAACGGCAATCAACACCCCTTTCGACAGCACATGCAGTATATGGGTAAGCACTGTGCGCATGCGTCATGCTAGCTCACGCTTCCTTATCTACTAAGTTTTCTATATTAATGTTGTTATATATCCAAACACGCTACCGTTTCCTGCCACTCCTCTCATCAGTTTCCCACCTCTTCTCCCATCGTTTTCCTGCTGCCAGTGTGAGTGCTCATTGAAGGCTAGGTGGCGACACACCGGTCATGTAAATATCGCACACGGTTTCTAAAAGCACAAATGTGTGTGATAGGAGGAAGTAGGTCCCATAGGGTGACCAGCATGAAATGCCTTGAAGGCAAGGAGGCAATTCCTATCAGCAAGGGGCGGTTTTCCATCCGCTAGCCTAGTCGAATAGAACACAGAAGTTAAGCATGCTCGGGATGGAGTAGTCTAAGGATGGGTGACCCGGTGGGAAGTTGCATATCTCAAGCTTCATTTAAACGCTATGGCACGGTCATTATAGAGATAAATGTCTCTACAGTGACCTATCATGACGATTATATAAACCTTGGGATCCTTGTTTTGCTAATTTTTAGACTATGTTTTTATTGGTTATTTTTTCTCTAAAAAATCAAAGAATGATTGACTCTATAGTGACCTGTCTTGGTGATTATATAAACCTTGGGATCCTTGTTATGCTAATTTTTAGACTATGTTTTATTGTTTATTTTTTGTTCTCAAAAAATCAAAGAATGATCGACATCTATAGGCCCACACAAATTATCCCTTTGACTCAGCGCACGAGAAGGGTTTACTATTTGCTTCGCGTGCTATGTTAGAGAAAATCAAGTTTCAGCACATGCGTAGGACGGCACCCGGCCCCTACCCCCCCCCTCATCTGCCTCAAAGTTGTGTTCCCGACATCATACGTCTTTAACCTGGCCGGGGGGTACGATGTTCACTTTGTTACTGATGTAGTTGGTGCCCCATCGAACTTGTGCTTTCAGGATTTGAACAAATCACACACCAGACCCATACATTTTTCAGGTCGCATGCAGGGTATAGGGGGGCGGGTGTTCTGATCGGGCATGTCTCCCTTGTGCGGATTATAGACGCCACACATATCTGTGGGCTCCTCGAGGTATATATATTATCGTTGAATGATAACGAGGGGGCCCACACAATCTATCCCTTTGACCCAACAACGAGAAGGGTTTGACCAGGATGGTTTCCTATTGCTATGTGTGCCATGTTAGACCAAATAAAGCTTGAGCGCATGCGTTGGACGACACCCCCCCCCCCCCCGCCGCCCCCCGTCGCCTCGAAGTTGGGAAACCGACATCGTACGTATTGAACCAGGCTTGGGGTCGGGAACGGTGTTCGGTTTGTAATATAGTTGGTGGCCCATCGAATTTGTGCATTCGGGATTTTAACACATCACACACCACTGTACCCACACATATTTTCAGGCCGCATGCAGTGTATACAGGGTCTTCTGACCAACCATGTCCCCCTTGTGCTATTTTTTGTGACGACATGCATATCTGTGGGCTCCCCGAGTGTATATATGATACGTCTCCAATGTTTCTACTTTTTCTCACGCTTTTCCTCTTGCTTTGGACTCTAATTTGCATGATTTGGATGAAACTAACCCCGGACTGACGATGTTTTGAGCAGAACTACCATGGTGTTGTTTTTGCGCAGAAATAAAAGTTCTCCGAATGGAATGAAACTTTGCGAGGATTTTTTATATAATAAAAGAGAATTTCTGGAGCCAAGACCCACCAGAGAGGGGCCCCTGGGTGGGCACAACCCACCAGGGCGCGCGCCCCTCTCCTAGCGCACCCAGATGGGTTGTACCCACCTGGTGGCCCCGCAGACCTCAACCCTGACACTATAAATTCCTATTTTCGGAGAAAAAATTTAGGGAGAAAGAATTATCGCGATCCACGAGACGGAGCCGCCGCCAAGCCCTGTTCTTCCTCGGGAGGGTAGGTGTGGAGTCCGTTTGGGGCTCCGGAGAGGGGATCTTCGTTCTTCATCATCACCAACCCATCTCCATCGCCAATTCCATGATGCTCCCCACAGGGAGTGAATAATTCCTTCGTAGGCCCGCTGGTCGGTGAGGAGTTGGAGGAGATTCATCATGTAATCGAGTTAGTTTTGTTAGGGCCCGATGCCTAGTATCCACTATGTTCTTAGATTGATGTTGCTATGACTTTGCTATGCTTAATGCTTGTCACTTTGGGCTCGGGTGCCATGAACTCAGATCTGAACCGTTTATGAATTCATCATTATATCCATGTTTTATATCCGATCTTGCAAGTTATAGTCACCTATTATGGTTATGATCCGACAACCCCGGAGTGACAACAACCGGGCCCACTCTCGGTGATGACCGTAGTTTGAGGAGTTCATGTATTCACTATGTGTTAATGCTTTGTTCCGGTCTCTATTAAAAGGAGGCCTTAATATCCCTTAGTTTCCAATATGGACCCCGCTACCACGGGAGGGTAGGACAAAAGATGTCATGCAAGTTCTTTTAATAAAGCACGTATGACTATTTACGGAATACATGCCTACATTATATCGATGAACTGGAGCTAGTGCCGTATCACCCTAGGTTATAACTATCACATGATGAATATCATCCAACAAGTCACTGATCCAATGCCTATGAATTTATTTATATTGATCTTTCTGTGTTACTACTGCTATCATCACTGTTGCACTTGCTACAAAATTACTGCTATCACTGTTACTGTTACTATTGCTGCTGTCACTACTATCAAAACTGTCAAACTACTTTGCTATTGATCACTTTGCTGTAGATAATTAATCTCCATGTATGGTTGAATTGACAACTCAGCTGCTAATACCTTCAAATATTCTTTGGCTCCCCTGGTGTCGAATCTATAAATTTGGGTTAAATACTTTACCCTCGAAAACTGTTGCGATCCCCTATACTTGTGGGTTATCAAGACCTTTTTCTGGCACCGTTGTCGGGGAGCATAGCTATATTTATTGAGTCACTTGGGATTATTATCATATTATCACTATGAAGAATCTGAAGGATCCTAAGCCTAAGATATTCCCTCAAGTACGAGGGGAGGTAAGAAATTGTCATCCAGTTCAGCTTTAGATTCACATTCTGTTATGAGTAAACTTGCAACACCAACACATGCTATTAATTCTGATATGTCGCAAGTTATTGATGATGCTACTTCTACTATGAATAATGCTTATGATGATGCTAGTACCTTTCTTGATAATGATGATGTGCCACTTGGTGATTTTCTTGATAAACAAATTGCTAGAGTTATACAACATGATGTTGTTCAATCTGATGATGAGCTTGAAACTGAATCTCCTGAAACACCTGCTAGAACTAGCCTTCCTAGATATTAATTTCCTAAGGTACCGGAAGGTTATGTTATGAGTGAAGAAGCAACTAGAGATATTCTTGCTTGCAATGATAGAGAAGATCTAGAGAAATTACTACAGAATTATAAAGAAAAATCTCTGAATGCTAGAATGAAATGTGATCCTAAGTTTGCTACTTCACCTATCTTTATTGATGATAAGGATTATGAATTCTCTATCGACCCAGAGTTAATCACTTTGGTTGAATCTGATCCTTTCCATGGTTATGAAACTGAAACTGTTGTGGCGCATCTTACAAAGTTGAATGATATAGCCACCCTTTTTACTCATGATGAGGAATCTCGCTACTACTTTATTCTCAAATTATTTCCTTCTCATTAAAGGGTGATGCTAAATCTTGGTACAATACTCTTGCTCCTGGTTGTGTGCGTAGTCCCCAGGATATGATTTATTACTTCTCTGCAAAATATTTTCCTGCTCATAAGAAACAAGCCGCCTTGCAGGAAATATTTAACTTTGTGCAAATTAAAGAAGAGAGTCTCCCAAAAGCTTGGGGGAGGCTTTTCCAGTTACTTAATGCTTTGCCTGATCATCCTCTTAAGCAAAATGAAATACTTGATATCTTCTATAATGGACTAACCGATGCTTCTAGGGACTTCCAAGATAGTTGTGCTGATTGTGTTTTCAGGGAACGAACTATTGCTCAAGCTGAAGAATTATTGAATAACATATTGAAAAATTATGATGATTGGACCCTTCCTGAACCACCGCCTAAACCCACTCCGAAGAAGAGGGGTATATTATATCTCAGTCCTGAAGATATGCAAGAGGAAAAGAAATCAATGAAGGAAAAAGGTATTAAAGTTGAGGATGTTAAAATTTTACCTCCTATTGAAGAAATACATGGGCTTAATACACCACCACTGCCTAAGGTGGTAGAGGTAAATTCTCTTATGAATTTCAATGCAAATGATAATCCTCACAATATGCATCCTAGCCAATGCCTTTATGAGTTTGAAAACTATATTAGAAAACAAGATCACTTCAATACAAATGTTATGAAACAATTGAAATATAATTTTGATATGATTGCTCGCTTGAGTGACTTGTTATTTAGAATATCCAATGATGTTAGAGGTGTTGGAAAACATGCTTCTATGGTTCAAACTCAGTTAGAACAAGTTGCTAAATCACAAAGAGAATTGCTTGATGAAATGAATCATAATATGCATGACTTTGTTGTTAGAGTTGCAACTAGAGGAGGTAAAATGACTCAGGAACCACTTTATCCTGAGGGACACCCAAAAATAATTGAACAAGATTCACAAAGAAATAACACTAGTGCACCTAGTCCTTCTAGAAAGAAAAAGAAAAAGAAAAATGATAGGAGTTTGCATACTTCTAGTGATCCTGAAATAGAAAAACCTCCTGATAATTGTGGGCGTTCTGGGAACGGGGGTCCCCAGACTTGCCTACCTGCGGCCCATGGTGTGGCTCCACCAGCGGCCCTGTACGGCCCATCTTCACCGGCAAACACTCAAGACCCTCGCGAGGGGCCAAGCCTCATGAGGCGGGCGACACAAGACCTCCTCAGGGACAGCCTCACTAGGCTGGCTCGCGAGGAGCGGAGAGATCAAGGCGAGGGGCACCTCGTGAGGTTCCCGTGACTTGAGCCATGACGACCAAGGCCAGGCGGGCGCCAGTGGGCACAGAGTACTGGTTTCCTCTTCGGTGCTAAAGGAGCAGGCGCAGGCGAGGAGTCCTGAGGCGTCAGGCAAAGGTTTCCATATCGGTGCAACGAGACCAAGACCAGCAGGACGACGGGATGGAGATCGTCGCGGAGCCCATGACGGCGTCACCACCAGAGCCTTTGGCAAGCGAAGACCACCTTTTGTCAGGATAGCTTGTACTAGTTGTCCCCCTTCAAACTGGCCGTTGTGGGATCCCTTCCCGCCTAATATTTGGGAAGAGGACCCGGGCCTCTATAAATAGGACTAGCCACCACCATAGGAGGCAACCATTCAGCCCCAACTCATCTTGGATTAGATCCATTCCATCCACACACGCACAAGCTCACCGAGCTCAAGGACACCTCTCCTCAGGAGGTAGTTCTTCCCTTGTACTTGTTCATCCCGGCCTACAAGGAAATCCACCACACCACACTGGAGTAGGGTATTACACCACATCGGTGGCCCGAACCAGTATAAACTCTTGTGTCCCTTGTTCTTTGGGTTCTGCGAGCTAAGCTTTGAGATCGTGGTGAGAGCGTGAGCTAGGGGAAGAGAGATCTTCGTGCGCACCCCAGTGTTCAAACCTCAAGGGTTTTGCCGGAACCCGCGATCCGACATTTGGCGCACCAGGTAGGGGTGCGCTGGAGCTTTCCTTCCGTCGATCCACGCTCCGCCGCTAGACCGCATCCATGGCAGACGAGCGTCGAGCTCGCACCGAGCGTCGAGCCGCCCTCGCCTCCCGTGTCGCTCAGAAAGCCCATGTCGGTGGGCCTCCCCGTCGTTCTCCGTCACCCGCCGCCAACGCCGCCACCGGCCCGGTGGGAAACGAGCAGCAAGCGTCCTCGTTGCACCCCTCTGTGCGGCGGGACGGCCGCACCGCCACCCCGTCGCTGACTCCGGCTGGCTCATTGTCCCACGCTCGTCGCGCGCCCACGGACGCGCAGGCCGCGCTACTCATGGCACGCGAGCTCCTGCGCTACCGCTCGGTCGACGACCTCTACGAGGACTGGCTAGACCGCATCGCCGAGCTCGTCAGCACCGCTGGGGGCTCCCCCGCACCGTCCCTCTCGCTGCCTCGCCCTCCTCCAGCAGCGGGCGATGTAGCTCATGGAGCGCCTCCGCCACCTCCGCACCAAGACGGCACCCTGGCACCAGGACGCGCGGCCCCTCGGCGCGACCCGCCGCGCCGGGCGCCCATGCATGAAGAAGGAAGCTGCCAAGAAGTTCCCCGACCGCGAGAAGACGCTCCCGCACTCCCAGCGCCACCATGTCAAGACCGCATGCCACCTGCGGCAGGGGTCTGCGGACATCAAGACCAAGCTCCACCCCCGCGGCAGGCCCCAGTGGCTACAACAGGCTGCCGTGCCTTCACCCTGGAGCTGCGTAGCGTCGTTTGGCCAGGTAAGTTCAAGCCAGACCTGCATCCACACTACGACGGCACCCCCAACCCTGCGGAGTTCTTGCAGCTCTATGAGCTGAGCATTGAGGCGGCCAACGGCGACGAGAAAGTCATGGCGAACTGGTTTCCCATGGCTCTCAAAGATTGTGCTCGCTCGTGGCTCCTGAATCTGCCCCCGGGTTCGATCTCCTCCTGGGGTGAGATGCGCGACCGCTTTGTCGCTAAGTTCCAGGGCACTCGCGACCACCCGCCGGCCGTGGGTGACCTACGCCGCATCAAGCAGCAGCCGGGAGAGACCCTGCAAAAGTACATCTAGCGCTTCAACAATGTTCGCCTCAAGATCCCCAAGGTGATGGACGAGGCCATCATTACAGTGTTCTCTGATGGTGTCCATGATGTATAGATGAAGGAGGAGCTCACTATCCACGAGGAGCTATGCACGGCACTGGAGATGTTCAACATGGCGACCAAGTGTGCAATAGCTGAGGAGGAGCGCCTCTCCCTCCTCGAGCTCCCTGCTGCCGACCTAGAAGAGAAGAAAGCCAAGGCCAAGGACGTGAAGCGCAAGGGGGTAGCCGTGCTCGCGGCGGAGCCAGATATAAAGCGCGGTCGGGACCACCCCGAGTCATCCAAGAGCAGTCGTCCGTTCTGCGCCTTCCACAACATACATAGCCACAACACCAATGACTGCCAAGAGCTCAGGGCCATTCGAGATGGAAGCTTCGGTCGACGCCCCGAGCGCAAGGACCGGGGCTACGGTCGAGGAGGAGGACGAAGTGGAGGACGTTGGGACGACCGCGCCACCCGTCAAGAGTGGCGCGACCGGCCTCACGAGGATCACTGGCAGGACCAGCCTCGTGAGGGCGCCTGGAGGGACCAGACTTGTGAGGACCGTCCTCAGGGCAATCCTGGCCTCCCTCCGCTACCGCCACCGCCAAGAAGGAACGACGACCACCATCAGGACGAGGGGGTTGGGGGCTTCTAGGAGCTGCGTGCTATCGCTTGCATCTTGGGCGGTGCTCAGGCCCCAGCTTCCTAGCGCGTCTTAAATTAGTTTGCTCGCGAGGTGAACGCGGCCCTTCCCAAGCTTGAGAAAGAGATGCGGTGTGCTCCCTTGAGCACGCCTTCCAAGCCGCAGTAGTCGAAGACCCCGACAATGAGGGCACCCTGTACCCTCCTGGGGCCATTCCCAAGAAGAAGAAGCAGCTACTCCACCCAGCGCCTCAGGGAAGCGGTGTCTCCAGTGGCACCACCTCAGGATCTGCGCCCGTGGCCGGGGCGCATCCCTCCCTTGCATAGGAAGGCGCGCCCGGCGCCCTCCTCAGGCTGGGCTCGGGGGCTCTCTTCTGGAGGGCCTCAGACCTAGCCAATGTCACGAGGGAGGCTCTTGGGCACCACGTTGAGGCATGCTTTGCTGCACGTTTCCCTCAAGAGGGCACAAGGCGAGGAGCGCCTAGTGCTCAGGAGTTCATCACCCAGGCAGTCCAGGAGCTTCTGGAGGCAAGGAACGTACGTGACGACCGCCGCCCACCACCCGGCGCAGTTCCCCATCCTGGCGAGGACGGCGGGCTACGCGTCTACATCGACATTCCAGGGCTCAACAGGGCCACATCTCAGGAGCGCTTCTGGCCTTCGCGCATTGGCCGGTGCGAGGGTCCGCCTCACAGCTTTGTTCGCATGTCGTTTGGCCTGCCGAACGCGACTGTCACCTACCAGTGTCATCTACGGAGCATCCTGGCGGCTCAGGAGGCCAGGCATCACGCAGTCCTGGCAGAGATGGCGACGGTCCTCAAGGAATCACCCGAGCCCCCAGAGCCTCCAGAGGCTCAGGGCCCAGGTGCCTCGTGAGGAACGACTCCTTCAGCGCGCACCTTCAGCTACCTATACACTCCTTCGACAACGGAACCAGGTGACATTTTCCGGTTTACTCAGCTGGGAGCGCCCCTCGGGCTGCATCATTCCCAGGTCGCACGGGCCCGTCCCCGCGACATGTATCTTTTTGCATCTTTAACTTACTTAGTTGGGGGTGCCCCTCGGGCTGCATCATCCCCAGGCCGCTCGGGTCCGTCCCAATGGCATGTATCATTCTTGCATCTACCTAAGCTAGCTTGCCTCCTTGCATAAGTTATCTATGGCTATCACCTGCTTACCTGGTACATCGATACACCACCCGCGACCACCCTCGTTGCCACGGGAGTCACGCGCCGGTTGTCTTCCCTTAGGATTCCTCGTATGAGTAGGCTTGGCACGGCGTCTGTGCTCGGGTCCGTCCCTGCAGCATCGATAAACCCAATGAACGAGCTATGTCTGGCGGGCCGGCCCCATTCACGTCACCTCCTGGGGTCGTTGGTGTCTGGCCTTCTCATGGGATCACCTCAGGAAATTCGTCCGACGGAGGTTACCTAACCATCTCGCAGGATCACTGAAGCTATCAAGAACCAAGACCAGGCGCAACCCGCTTTGAGGTAGGGCCTCGTGAGTCCTGCGCTGGCTCACGAGTGCCCAGACACACCTCGTCAAGCCCTGCCGTGCAAGCCACGTGTCAGGGCGGGGCTGCACACGCCCCGGGGGCTCCACTCAGAGGGAGCCCTCACCCACGCACCAGTGGAAGCACCATGCTCCGCGCTGGTAGTCGACACGGTCAAGGAGCGCCTATGCCCGTGCAAGTGCAGAAGCGCTACGCTCCGTGCTGGTGATAAACAACTGAGGGCGGCCCCATGGCTGTACCAACCTCAGGGAGCCACCCGGCTCAGTGTCCAGCCTCACCGCAATGCTTTCCCCTCGGGAGAGTCGCGCGAGGGGACTGGGCACGGGGGCTACACTCAGGCCCTGCCTAGCGTACGCCACCCTGCCAGGTCCCTCGGACCTAGTCGTCGCGCGCCACTCCCGAGCGGGACCTCAGCGAGGACAGGTATGAAGGTCTGTTTGAGCGTCAAGGGGGACTCCTGAGCATCGCGACTCAGGAGCCTAACTGGCCATGTAGCCCCTCACCTCTTGGTCCGTCCTGGTGATCTGGACGGTCCAACGGCAGCTTGGGTATGCGCGGGGTCGGGCTCTGCCGACGTAGAACCCTAAGACCTACTTTAGCGGTTTCTTCCCGTAGGCCGTTTGCGCGTCAAGGGGGACTCCTGAGCATCGCGACTCAGGAGCCTAACTGGCCACATAGCCCCTCGCCCCTTGGACCGTCCTGGTGATCCGGATGGCCCGACAGCGGCTAAGGTATAAGCGGGGTCGGGCCCTACCGACGTAGAACACCAGGCAAACGAGAAGGAAATCGCGGAATCTCAAACAAATATTACAAAACATACTATTCTTCAAATACCAAACACAAGTTTAAACGCCTCCATGAGGCATGGTGCATGTTGCAGAGGCAAAGCAGGAAAAGGAGCCGCCAGCAAGCCATCTCGTCATCCTTGGACGCCGCCGTCACTTGCAAGGGGTGTCCCTTCAACGGCGACGTTGCCCTCACCTGTGCCGCCCGACAGAGCCACAGGTTCAGCAGCACCAGTCGAGGGTGCAGGGTCGAAGGCGCGGAACTTGTTCAGCTAGGCCTCCACCCGGCTCTTCACGGCTTCGGCAGCGGCTGCACAGCGCTCATCATCCACGGGCTCGAGCAGCTCGTCAAGGTCGGCGTCAGGATCACGAAGATGGAGGTGGCTGAAGACGTGCGTCAGTGCAGATGAGGAGAGCGCACGGGCTTCCCCCTCCACCAAGGGGCCGATTCGGTCGACGACGTCCTCGAGCGTCGCGACAAGATGAGGGAGCAGCTGGGTGGGGCCCACGTCGTTTGTCGCCAGCGGCTCCTCCAAGCCCTTCTCGTAGAGTGCCCACAGAGCCACGCGGGACTTCTCCTCAAGGGACTTGAAGGCCACGCGGTCCTCAGCCAGGACCTTCACTTTGGCTTCCAGCTCGGCCTTCTCTGCCTTCATCTCCTGCTCCAGCTTCTCCAGCCGACTGCGCTCTGTGGCTTGTGCCCTCGCCAATTGCTCTCCGGAGCCTGCGGGGCCTCGGCCAGCGATCAGGGGACAAGCGCCTCGGGATTCGACGTAGCATCAAGGGCCGCTGTCCCCTGGAGACGCTCCTCCGGGCCTCGCGAGGAAGACCGGGCCGGAGAGGTGCGGGCTCCATCGCCGCCCTTCTGGGCCGGAGGAGGCGGGGCCGTGCCAGGCTACTGGGTCCCCGAGGGTGTGGCCGCCCCCTCCTTCTTCTTCTTTAATGACGACGTCGGCCTAGCAGCTCAAGGAGGAAGCATCAGGAAGCCGCAACGGAAGCAGGAGCAAGGGCAAGGTCAGGGCAGGATACTCACTGGTCCACGGCAGCGTAGTCTCGGTGCCTCTTCAGAAGTGCAGAGCCAGGGGGCCTCGCGGCCTGGGGCGCTGGCGCACGGGCCCCAGGAGTCGACGAGGCCACGGTGGCTCTAGGCGGCGACAAGGCAGGGGCGTCGCCCCGAGAGATCAGTGACGATCTGCTCTTCATCGGGACACCGGACGGCGGCTTCCCCGAGGAGGAGACCCTGGACCTCGTAGTGATCCCAGCAGGGGGTAGGACTTCCCTCACTGGGTGGTGCCAGCGTCATCGTCGGGCAAGGCGTGGAGGAGGTCGGCCTTGCGCGGAGGCGAGGTCTCCCCAGACCCCTCCGGGGTGGCCGCCGAGTCCTGCTCCTCCTCCTCACCGGAATCGTCGGAGGACACCACCACCGAAACCGTCACCGCCGGGGCCTCAGAGGGCGCCGGCGGCACAAGACCACACCCATCAAAGACAGGCATGGTGGCAGCAATCTTCGCCCCATCCGGGTGGCGGTACAAGGGAACGAAGTTGTCCGGCGGGTACCCTTGGTCGTCCCCAACCAAGGAGCGGAGGGCCGTGCCTAGCTCCTCGTCAGATAGGGCCTCTGGACGCAGGCGGAGGTCGTCCCCTTCATCCCCGAGCTTCCACAAGGGGCACGCACACGCCTGGAGGGGAGCCACGCGCTGCGCCATGAACTCCTTGACGATCATGGCCCCGTTCAGCTTTGCCACCCTTGGGTCATCAGGCTTTAGGTTGGCGGTCATCCTCTCCAGCACCAACTCCACCCGGGAGTCGGTGAGCTTCGCGCGGAACCACCCGTCGTGAGACACGGGCATCTCCATCGGCAGCACCAACCAAGGGTGAGAGCACTTGGCATCCATCAGGACGCACTTTCCCCTGAAGCCCTCGGCCTTCTTCCCGGCCTTCGAGATCGCATTGGTCTTGTTGGCCGCGACGAAGTTGACGCACCCCGAGCAGGGGCCGTCCTTAACCCGGAGATAGAAGAAGTGGCGCAGCAGCACCGCATACGGCATCACCCCAACGTACGCCTCGCAATAGAAGGCAAAGATCGACAGAAGGAGGATGGAATTGGGATGAAGATGGAGGGCGTGAAGCTTGTAATGGCTGAGGACGGAATAGAAGAAGTCGGAGAAGGGAGGAACCAACCCTGCCACGATGCTGCTCATGAAGAAGGGATAGAAGGTGCTGCCCGACGCCTCCGGCTCGGCGGAGCCGGCCCGGAGTGCAGTCTTCTCTTCTCATCACCCTCCGCCGTCATCAGGAGCGTGGCGGCGAGGTTCTTCTCCAAGACGCTTGGTGCTTTCAGCGCAGGCTCGTACCAGGATGGTGGAGGGGCGGCCCGAGCTTTGTTGGGCGCCATTGGCGGTAGGCTCAGACGAGGATTTGGGCGGATCTGGAGTCTTTGGGAATGAGGAGCAAGAAAGGGGATCTGGAGCAAGACGAAGGGAAGCAATGAAGGCAGCACGGCCCGCGCCAGCCTTTTGTCAGTCGGGCAGTTGCCGAGGTAGCGTGGGGAAGCGGAGACGCCCATGTCCCGTCAGTCGCCACGTGCCAATCAAGGCCGCAGGCAGTTGGCGCCCGCGGCACTCCGCACTTGCCCCTTGGCTTCTCCTCGAAGCCAAGTCCGAGCATGCCTTGGGCCCCGGGGCTACTGTCGGTGTTCTAGGAACGGGGTCCCCAGACTTGCCTGCCTGCGGCCCATGGCATGGCTCCACCAGCAGCCCTGTACGGCCCATCTTCACTGGCAAACACTCAAGACCCTCGCGAGGGGCCAAGCCTCGTGAGGCGGGCGACACAAGACCTTCTCAGGGCCGCCTCACTAGGCTGGCTCGCGAGGAGCGGAGAGATCAAGGCGAGGGGCACCTCGTGAGGTTCCCGTGACGTGAGCCATGACGACCAAGGCCAGGCGGGCGCCAGCGGGCATAGAGTACTCGTTTCCTTTTTGGTGCTAAAGGAGCAGGCGTAGGCGAGGAGTCCTGAGGCGTCAGGCAAAGATTTCCATATCAGTGCAACGAGACCAAGACCAGCAGGACGGTAGGACGGAGGTCATCGCGGAGCCCACGACGACGTCGCCACCAGAGCCTTTGGCAGGCGAAGACCACCTTTTGTCAGGATAGCTTGTACTAGTTGTCCCCCTTCAAACTGGCTGTTGTGGGATCCCTTCCCTCCTAATATTTGGGAAGAGGACCCGGGCCTCTATAAATAGGACTAGCCACCACCATAGGAGGCAACCGATTCAGCCCCAACTCATCTTGGATTAGATCCATTCCATCCACACACGCACAAGCTCACCGAGCTCAAGGACACCTCTCCTCAGGAGGTAGTTCTTCCCTTGTACTTGTTCATCCCGGCCTATAAGGCAATCCACCACACCACACTGGAGTAGGGTATTACACCACCTCAGTGGCCCGAACCAGTATAAACTCTTGTGTCCCTTGTTCTTCGGGTTCGGCGAGCTAAGCTTTGAGATCATGGTGAGAGCGTGAGCTAGGGGAAGAGAGATCTTCGTGCGCACCCCAGTGTTTGATCCTCAAGGGTTTTGCCGGAACCCATGATCCGACAATAATGTAAATGAAATTTCTATCTCTAATGCTGAAACTCAATCTGGTAATGAACACTCACCTACCGATAATGAAAAAGATAATGATGAGGTTCATGAAGACTCTCAACCCAATGAAAAAGAACCAGACAATGATATTGAGATAGAACCATTTGTTGATCTTGATAACCCACAACCTAAGAATAAAAGGTATGGTAAAAAAGAATTTGATACTAGAAAACATGGTAAAGAAAGAGAACCGTGGGTTCAAAAACCTATGCCTTTTCCACCCAAGTCAACTAAAAAGAAAGATGATAACGCTTTGCTGAAGTGCTGAGGCCAGTCTTTTTGCGTACTCGCTTGACTGATATCTTGAAAATGCCTCCTTATGCAAAGTATATGAAAGACATCAGCACTAATAAGAGAGAAATACCGGAAGCTAAAATCTCCACTATGCTTGCTAATTATACTTTCAAAGATGGAGCACCTAAAAAACTTGGAGATCCAGGAATACCAACTATACCTTGCTCTATCAAAAAGAATTATGTGAAAACTGCTTTGTGTGATTTAGGAGCTGGTGTTAGTGTTATGCCTTTCTCTTTATATAAAAGACTTGACTTGAATAAACTCACACATACTAAAATATCTTTGAAAATGACTGACAAATCAACTGCCATACCTATCGGTATCTGTGAGGATGTGCCCGTTGTTGTTGCTAATATTACTATTTTGACTGACTTTGTTTTACTTGAGATGCCCGAGGACGACAACATGTCGATTATCCTTGGTAGACCCTCCTTGTATACTGCAGGGGCTGTTATTGATTGCAATAAAAGCAAGGTCACATTTCATATTAATGGCAATGAGCATATGGTGCACTTTCTGAAGAAACAATTCCAAGTGAATGGTATTAATGTTATCGAAAAATCTCTGACAATCACTATTGGAAGTTTACAAATACCTCTACCTACTGTCAAAAAGAGATATGAAATACTTATTGTTGGGGAAATGCATATCCCCATTGAGGTAACTTAGTGATTTACGAAAGTTCTTCGGTTTCATGCTAATCGAAAGTGGTTGTTAATAAGACTTGATCAACCTTATTAATGGATCATTTTTGAACGGTATGAAGTTGATGAATTCAGTAAGCACTACCTTCTGTCCGTACCTTTTGTTTTCTGTTTTTCTTAGTTAAATAAAATAAAATGCCATGTTTTGTCAGTTTTCTGAATTTCCAGTGCAATAAAAAATGACCCAAAAATAGAAGTTCTCAGAATGCCCTGAAAATTTTATATGATTTTTTCTGAATATTTAAGAATTTTTGGTGCAAATAATACCAGAGGGAGGTGCACTAGGTGGGCACAACCCACCTGGACGCGCCAGGACCCCCAGGCGCGCCGTGGTGGGTTGTGGTCCCCACGTGGGCCCCCTCACTTATCTCTTTGGCCCACATCATCACTTACTGATAACCCACAAGTATACGGGATCAATTGTAGCCTCTTTCGATAAGTAAGAGTGTCGAACCCAACGAGGAGCTAAAGGTAGAACAAATATTCCCTCAAGTTATCGACCACCGATACAACTCTACGCACGCTTAACGTTTGCTTTACCTAGAACAAGTATGAAACTAGAAGTACTTTGTAGGTGTTTTTGGATAGGTTTGCAAGAATATAAAGAGCACGTAAATGAAAACTAGGGGCTGTTTTAAGTAAAGAAGCAATAAAGTTAGTATAGCGAGTGTGGAAAAGTGGTGGTAGGAGTTGCGAAATTGTCCCTAAGCAAATTGACTACTTTACTAGACCGATAGTAAGTTTTATGTGGGAGAGGCCACTGCTAGCATGTCATCCCTGACTTGGAATTCTATGCACTTATGATTGGAACTATTAGCAAGCGTCCGCAACTACTAACGTTCATTAAGGTAAAACTCAACCATAGCATTAAGATATATTGGTCCCCCTTCAATCCCGTATGCATCAATTTCTATGCTAGGTAGAAGCTTCTGTCACTCTTGCCCTCCAATACATAGTCCTATCAACATACAACTAACCCTATGGTGTGATCCACGAGCGTGCTCATATGATGGGCACCAAAGGACAGCAACATAACCGCAAGCAAATTAAATCAATCATAGCAATTCATCAACCACCGATAGGACAACGAAAATCTACTCACACATCATAGGATGGCAACACATCATTGGATAATAATATGAAGCATAAAGCACCATGTTCAAGTAGAGGGTACAACGGGTTGCGGGAGAGTGGACCGCTATAGATAGAGCGGGGAAGGTGATGGAGATGTTGGTGAAGATGGCGGAGGTGTTGGTGAAGATCGCGGTGATGATGATGGTGGCCACGGCAGCGTTCCGGCGCCACCGGAAGAGAAGGGGAGAGGGGGCCCCTTATTCTTCTTCTTCCTTGACCTCCTCCCTAGATGGCAGAAGGGTTTCCCCTCTGGTCCTTGGCCTCCATGGCATGGGAGGGGCGAAAGCCCCTCCGAGATTGGATCTGTCTTTTTGTCTCTCTCTGTTTCTGCGTTCTGGTATTCTGCCCTTTCACCGTTTCGTATATATATGGAGATTTGTAACTCCGATTGGACTGAAACCTTCGCCGAGATTTTTTTCCTGAAAATTAGCTTTCTTTCGGCCAGAGAAGGGTAGCAACCGCCTTAAGGGTGGCCCACGATGGGGGCAGGCGCGCCCCCTGCCTTGTGGCCACCTCGGGCACCGTCTCGCGTTGATTCTTCTTCCCATATTCTCCAAATATTCCAAAAATAATCTCCATCCGTTTTTATCCCGTTTGGATTCCGTTTGATATGGGGTTTTTGCGAAACATAAAACATGCAACAAACAGGAACTGGCACTGGGCACTGGATCAATATTTTAGTCCCAAAAATAGTATAAAAAGTTGCCAAAAAGTATATGAAAGTTGTATAATATTGGCATGGAACAATCAAAAATTCTAGATACGACGGAGACGTATCAGCATCCCCAAGCTTAATTCATGCTCGTCCTCGAGTAGGCAAATGATAAAAAAGATAATTTTTGACGTGGAATGCTACCTAGCATAATCTTGATCATGTATCAAATCATGGCATGAATATTAAGACACGAGTGATTCAAAGCAATAGTCTATCTTTTGACATAAAAACAACAATACTTCAAGCCTACTAATAAAGCAATCATGTCTTCTCAAAATAACATGGCCAAAGAAAATTATCCCTACAAAATCATATAGTCTGGCTATGATCCATCTTCACCACACAAAATATTCACATCATGCACAACCCCGATGACAAGTCAAGCAATTGTTTCATACTTTTGACGTTCTCAAACCTTTTCAACTTTCACGCAATACATGAGCGTGAGCCATGGACATAGCACTATAGGTGGAATAGAATATGATGGTGGAGGTTGTGTGGAGAAGACAAAAAAGGAGAAAGTCTCACATCGACGCGGCTAATCAATGGGCTATGGAGATGCCCATCAATTGATGTCAATGTGAGGAGTAGGGATTGCCATGCAACGGATGTACTAGAGCTATAAGTGTATGAAAGCTCAAACTGAAACTAAGTGGGTGTGCATCCAACTTGCTTGCTCATGAAGACCTCGGGCATTTGAGGAAGCCCATCATCGGAATATACAAGCCAAGTTCTATAATGAAAATTCCCACTAGTATATGAAAGTGATAACTCAAGAGACTCTCTATATAAAGAACATGGTGCTACTCTGAAGCACAAGTGTGGTAAAAGGATAGTAGAATTGCCCCTTCTCTCTTTTTCTCTCATTTTTTTCTTTCTTTCTTTTTTATTTTTTCATGGGCTTCTTTGGCCTCTTTTTTTTATTTGGGCTTCTTTGGCCTCTTTTATTTTTTGTAAAGTCCGGAGTCTCATCCCGACTTATGGGGGAATCATAGTCTCCATCATCCTTTCCTCACTGGGGCAATGCTCTAATAATGATGATCATCACACTTTTATTTACTTACAACTCAATATTACAACTCGATACTAGAACAAGGATATGACTCTGTATGAATGCCTCTGGCAATGTACCAAGATGTGCAATGATCTAGCATAGCAAAGATATCAAAAAATGGACAAGCCATGAAAACATCATGCTAGCTGTCTTACGATCATGCAAAGCAATATGACAATGAATGCTCAAGTCATGTATATGATGATGATGGAAGTTGCATGGCAATATATCTCGGAATGGCTATGGAAATGCCATAATAGGTAGGTATGGTGGCTGTTTTGAGGAAGATATAATGAGGCTTATGTGTGACAGAGCATATCATATCACGGGGTTTGGATGCACCGGCGAAGTTTGCACCAACTCTCGAGGTGAGAAAGGGCAATGCACGGTACCGAAGAGGCTAGCAATGATGGAAGGGTGCGAGTGCGTATAATCCATGGACTCAACATTAGTCATAAAGAACTCACATACTTATTGCAAAAATCTATTAGGCATCGAAAAAAAGTACTACGCGCATGCTCCCAGGGGGATAGATTGGTAGGCAAAGACCATCGCTCGTCCCCGACCGCCACTCATAAGGAAGACAATCAATAAATAAATCATGCTCCGACTTCATCACATAATGGTTCACCATACGTGCATGCTATGGGAATCACAAACCTCAACACAAGTATTTCTACAATCCACAACTACCCACTAGCATGACTCTAATATCACCATCTTTATATCGCAAAACTATTGCAAGGAATCAAACATATCATATTCAGTGATCTACAAGTTTTATGTAGGATTTTATGACTAACCATGTGAATGACCAGTTCCTGTCATCTCTCTAAATAGATATAAGTGAAGCAAGAGAGTTTAATCCTTTCTACAAAAGTTATGCCCACGCTCTAACAAATATAAGTGAAGCAAAAGAGCATTCTACAAATGGCGGTTTTCTATGTGAAGAGAAATAGGCAATCCAAACTTCAAATGATATAAGTGAAGCACATGAAGCATTCTATAAAGCCATACTCAAAAGGTTTAAGTGAAGTGCAAAGAGCATTCTATAAATGAACCAAGCACTATCTCATACCAGCATGGTGCATAAAAGAAAAGTGAAAACTAAATGCAAAAGACGCTCCAAGATTTGCACATATTGCATGAACGAAACGAATCCGAAAACATACCGATACTTGTTGAAGAAAGATGGGATGCCTTCCGGGGCATCCCCAAGCTTGGATGCTTGAGTATCCTTGAATATTTACTTGGGGTGCCTTGGGCATCCCCAAGATTGAGCTCTTGCCTCTCTTCCTTCTCCTCATATCGAGACCTTCTCGATCATCGAACACTTCATCCACACAAAACTTCAACAGAAAACTCGCTAAGATCCGTTAGTATAATAAAGCAAATCACTACTCTAAGTACTGTTGCAAACCAATTCATATTTTGTTTTTGCATTGTTTCTACTGTAGTATAACTTTTTCATGGCTTAATCCACTGATAGGAATTGATAGTTTCATCAAAACAAGCAAACTATGCATCAAAAACAGAATCTGTCTAAAACAGAACAGTCTGTAATAATCTGAACATTCACCATACCTATGGTACTTCAACAATTCTACAAAACTTAGGAAAAATAAAAAATTTGTATAGAAAGGCAGTGCACAAAGAATCAGAACCGTTTGACGTTCTAGTAAAAAATGTAAAATCGTGCACTACAGCCAAAGTTTCTGTCCTGCACCGCGCAAACCAACAAGCATTGTAAACATCCTAAAGGCAAACCTTGGCACATTATTTTTATAATACAATGGAATTGTACAAGGGGATAATTATTTTTGTTGAAAATTTTCTATAATTAAGATTCACAAAGTTTCCATGGGCATGAACAAAGTTCAAGGACGTCCCCCACTTTCACAATGCTCGTATATCTCACTTTCACTTTCCTTTTTGAAAAGTTTTGGGTTCTCCTCTTTATTTTTTTGTTTTTAAAATTTATGAAAGCACACAACAGAAATAAATGACTCTCTAAAACTTCCGGGTTGTCTCCCTGGCAGCTCTTTCTTTAAAGCCATTAAGCTAGGCATATAGTGCTCAAGTAATGAATCCACCCGGATCCCAAGGTATATCAAAGCCAATTTTAATTAGCAATGATTTGGCATTTAGTAGTGAGCACAAAGCAACATATATCATGCAATGACGAAGTCTAACTCTCTTCCTATGCATTGGCATGTCATAAAAGAACAATTCATGCACACATAGTAAAGGCCAATGCATAGTATAAACAGTTTCTTGCAATTTTATCATGTTGGAAACATAGAGAGGTGGGGATATAGTTCCTCTCTCATAATAATTGCAAGTAGGAGCAGCAAGCACATGCATATTATATCTATCAAAATCATCATGTGCAACGGTAAAAGGCAACCCATCAATATAATCCTTAATAAAGGCAAACTTCTCCGATATAGTGTAGTCGGGAGAATTCAAAAAGATAATAGGACTATCATGCGTGGGTGCAATAGCAACAATTTCATGTTTAACATAAGGAACTATAGCAAGTTCATCTCTATAAGCATAATTCATATTGGCATCTTGGCCACAAGCATAGCAATCATCATCAAAAAGGGATATTTCAGAGAATCAACGGGATCATAACAATCATCATAGCAATCATCCTTCGGTAAACACGAAGGGAAATTAAACAATGCATGAGTTGAAGAGTTACTCTCATTAGAAGGTGGGCACGGGTAGCTAATCCACTCGTCCTCCTTTTGTTCTTCGCTCTCCTCCTCATTTTTTCATCCAACAAGCTCACAATGTCATCAATTTCTTCTTCCATAGGCTCCTGCAAAATATTAGTCTCTTCTTGGATAGCGGAGACTTTCTCAATAAATGCATCAATATCGGAATTGTATTCATAATTCTCATAACAATATTTAAGGATAGCTAAATTTTCAGGTCTATAAACTGAATCATCAAAATCTTCAAACTCTTTAAACAAAGATTCAAGTTCATAAGCACCCATAAAAGCAGTGAATTCTTCTACTTGTTCCACATCATAGTAATCATATATACCATTAGCATAAGAAGCCAAGGTTTTATCATCATTAAATTTGCTTGAAAAGGGAAGGTGTGGAGCCTTCATCCTAGAGCAACAAGTATAATCATATCTCAAGCATAGTTGCCTAGCATACCACTTCAACATATGAATTTGATCCCATAATAGTTTCCCTTTTTGAGTCAAGCGATAATACCTAAAGTATTCCGTTGATCCAACGTGTCTCCCATAACATAATTGAATGGGGTTTTCTCAGGATTATTAAAGTAGTACATAATATCTTTCACATAATGAGCATCGAGGGTTTTAGGAGGTTCCCCATCTCCATGAGTAGCAAGTACACCTATTTTTTTGGTATTTCGTGTTCCATATCCATAACTAAAGATAAAGAACAACTAAGAGCAGCAAATAAAAATTACTTAGTGATAAAGCAAACAAGCACACACGAGAATATTCACTCCACGCTATTGCTCCCCGGCAACGGCGCCAGAAAAATGTCTTGATAACCCACAAGTATAGGGGATCAATTGTAGCCTCTTTCTATAAGTAAGAGTGTCGAACCCAACGAGGAGCTAAAGGTAGAACAAATATTCCCTCAAGTTCTATCGACCACCGATACAACTCTACGCACGCTTAACATTTGCTTTACCTAGAACAAGTATGAAACTAGAAGTACTTTGTAGGTGTTTTTGGATAGGTTTGCAAGAATATAAAGAGCACGTAAATGAAAACTAGGGGCTGTTTTAAGTAAAGAAGCAATAAAGTTAGTATAGCGAGTGTGGAAAAGTGGTGGTAGGAGTTGCGAAATTGTCCCTAAGCAATTGACTACTTTACTAGACCGATAGCAAGTTTTATGTGGGAAAGGCCACTGCTAGCATGTCATCCCTGACTTGGAATTCTATGCACTTATGATTGGAACTATTAGCAAGCGTCCGCAACTACTAACGTTCATTAAGGTAAAACCCAACCATAGCATTAAGATATATTGGTCCCCCTTCAATCCCGTATGCATCAATTTCTATGCTAGGTAGAAGCTTCTGTCACTCTTGCCCTCCAATACATAGTCCTATCAACATACAACTAACCCTATGGTGTGAGCCACGCGCGCGCTCATATGATGGGCACCAAAGGACAGCAACATAACCACAAGCAAATTAAATCAATCATAGCAATTCATCAACCACCGATAGGACAACGAAAATCTACTCAGACATCATAGGATGGCAACACATCATTGGATAATAATATGAAGCATAAAGCACCATGTTCAAGTAGAGGGTACAGCAGGTTGCGGGAGAGTGGACCGCTGTAGATAGAGGGGGGAGGTGATGGAGATGTTTGATACGTCTCCAACGTATCTATATTTTTTTATTGTTCCATGCTATATTATATTCTGTTTTGGATGTTTAATGGGCTTTATTATACACTTTTATATTATTTTGGGACTAACCTATTAACCGGAGGCCCGGCCCAGAATTGTTGTTTTTGCCTATTTCAGAGTTTCGCAGAAAAAGAATATCAAACGAAGTCCAAACGGAATGAAACCTTCGAGAACGTGATTTTTGCAACAAATGTGATCCAGAGGACTTGGACCATACGTCAAGAAAGCAATCAGGAGGGCACGAGGTAGAGGGGCATGCCTACCCCCCTGGGCGCGCCCTCCACCCTCGTGGGGCCCACGTTGCTCCACCGACGTACTTCTTCCTCCTATATATACCTACGTACCCCCAAACTACCAGATACGGAGCCAAAAACCTAATTCCACCGCCGCAACCTTCTGTACTCGTGAGATCCCATCTTGGGGCCTTTTCCGGAGCTCCGCCGGAGGGGGATTGATCACGGAGGGCTTCTACATCAACGCCATAGCCTCTCCGATGATGTGTGAGTAGTTTACCTCAGACCTTCAGGTCCATAGTTATTAGCTAGATGGCTTCTTCTCTCTCTTTGGTTCTCAATACAAAGTTCTCCACGATTCTCATGGAGATCTATTCGATGTAATCTTCTTTTGCGGTGTGTTTGTTGAGACCGATGAATTGTGGGTTTATGACCAAGTTTATCTATGAACAATATTTGAATCTTCTCTGAATTCTTTTATGTATGATTGGTTATCTTTGCAAGTCTCTTCGAATTATCAGTTTGGTTTGGCCTACTAGATTGACCTTTCTTGCAATGGGAGAAGTGCTTAGCTTTGGGTTCAATCTTGCGGTGTCCTTTCCCAATGACAGCAGGGGCAGCAAGGCACGTATTGTATTGTTGTCATCGAGGATAACAAGATGGGGTTTATATCATATTGCATGAGTTTATCCCTCTACATCATGTCATCTTACTTAAAGCGTTACTCTGTTCTTTTGAACTTAATACTCTAGATGCATGCTGGATAGCGGTCGATGTGTGGAGTAATAGTAGTAGATGCAGGTAGGAGTCGGTCTACTTGTCGCGGACGTGATGCCTATATACATGATCGTACCTAGATATTCTCATAACTATGCTTAATTCTGTCAATTGCTCAACAGTAATTTGTTTACACACCGTAATACTTATGCTCTCGAGAGAAGCCACTAGTGAAACCTATGGCCCCCGGGTCTATTTTCCATCATATTAATCTTCGAAAACTTAGCTATTTTTATTGCCTTTTATTTTACTTTGCATCTTTATCATAAAAATACCAAAAATATTATCTTATCATATCTTTCAGATCTCACTTTCGTAAGTGACCGTGAAGGGATTGACAACCCCTTTATTGCGTTGGTTGCGAGGATCTTATTTGTTTGTGTAGGTGTGAGGGACTTGTGCGTGGCCTCCTACTGGATTGATACCTTGGTTCTAAAAAACTAAGGGAAATACTTACGCTGCTTTACTGCATCACCCTTTCCTCTTCAAGGGAAAACCAACGCAGTGCTCAAGAGGTAGCAATGTTGGTGAAGATGGCGGAGGTGTTGGTGAAGATCGCGGTGATGATGATGGTGGCCACGGCAGCGTTCCGCACCACCGGAAGAGAAGGGGAGAGGAGGCCCCAACTTCTTCTTCTTCCTTGACCTCCTCCCTAGATGGGAGAAGGGTTTCCCCTCTGGTCCTTGGCCTCCATGGCATGGGAGGGGCGAAATCCCCTCCGAGATTGGATCTGTCTTTCTGTCTCTCTCTGTTCCTGCGTTCTGGTATTCTGCCCTTTCACCGCTTCGTATATATATATGGAGATCCGTAACTCCGATTGGACCGAAACCTTCGCCAAGATTTTTTTCTAAAAATTAGCTTTCTTGCGGCCGAAGAAGGGCAGCAACCGCCTTACGGGTGGCCCACGAGGGGAGTAGGCGCGGCCCCTGCCTCATGGCCACCTCGGGCACCGTCTCGCATTGATTCTTCTTCCCATATTCTCCGAATATTCCAAAAATATTCTCCGTCCGTTTTTATCCCGTTTGGATTCTGTTTGATATGGGGTTTCTGCGAAACATAAAACATGCAACAAACAGGAACTGGCACTGGGCACTGGATCAATATGTTAGTCCCAAAAATAGTATAAAAATTTGCCAAAAAGTATAGGAAAGTTGTATAATATTGGCATGGAACAATCAAAAATTATAGATACGACGGAGACGTATTACTTACCTCCAGAAAAAATCTCCATTGCTCTCTCTCTCCCGTGTTCTTGAGCTCACACCCGCATATTTTGATCTCTTTGCTCGAAGCTCCGTTTCCGAAACTGTTTCGGGGGATTGTTGCTTGGTATGTGACTCCACCATTTGTCCAATTAGTTTTTGTTTTAGTGGTTTATACTTTGAATAATCAGCTACTCTTGAATAATCAGTTGTTCTTTTGAACTTAATACTCTAGATGCATGCTGGATAGCGGTCGATGTGTGGACTAATAGTAGTAGATGCAGGCAGGAGTCGGTCTACTTGTCGCAGATGTGATGCCTATATACATGATCATACCTAGATATTCTCATAACTATGCTCAATTCTGTCAATTGCTCAATAGTAATTTGTTTACCCACCGTAATACTTATGCTCTCGAGAGAAGCCACTAGTGAAACCTACGGCCCCCGGGTCTATTTTCCATCATATTAATCTTCCAACACTTAGCTATTTTTATTGCCTTTTATTTTACTTTGCATCTTTATCATAAAAATACCAAAAATATTATCTTATCATATCTTTCAGATCTCACTTTCGTAAGTGACCTTGAAGGGATTGACAACCCCTTTATTGCGTTGGTTGCGAGGATCTTATTTGTTTGTGTAGGTGCGAGGGACTCGTGCGTGGCCTCCTACTGGATTGATACCTTGGTTCTCAAAAACTGAGGGAAATACTTACGCTGCTTTACTGCATCACCCTTTCCTCTTCAAGGGAAAACCAACGCAGTGCTCAAGAGGTAGCAAGAAGGATTTCTGGCGCCGTTGCCGGGGAGGTCTACGCAAAAGTCAACATACCAAGTACGCATCACAAACCCTTATCTCCCGCATTACATTATTTGCCACTTGCCTCTCGTTTTCCTCTCCCCCACTTCACCATTGCCGTTTTATTCGCCCTCTCTTTTCCATTCGCCTCTTTTTCTTTGCTTGCTTCTTGTTTGCTCGTCTGTTGGATTGCTTGCTTGTCACGATGGCTCAAGATAATACTGTGTGACTTTACCAATAACAACAACAATGATTTTCTTAGCACTCCGATTGCTCCTCTTACTGATACTGAATCTTGTGAAATCAATACTGCTTTATTGAATCTTGTCATGAAAGATCAATTTGCCGGCCTTCCTAGTGAAGATGTCAACCCATCTAAATAGCTTCGTTGATTTGTGTGGTATGAAAAAGAAGAAAGATGTGGACAATGATATTGTTAAATTTAAGTTATTTCCTTTTTCGCTTAGAGATCGTGCTAAAGCTTGGTTTTCGTCTCTGCCTAAAAATAGTATTGATTCTTGGAATAAGTGCAAAGATGCTTTTATCTCTAAGTATTTTCCTCCCGCTAAGATCATCTCTCTTAGAAACGATATTATGAATTTTAAGCAACTTGATCATGAACATGTTGCACAAGCTTGGGAGAGGATGAAATTAATGATACATAATTTCCCTACACATGGTTTGAATTTGTGGATGATTATACAAAAATTTTATGCCGGATTAAATTTTGCTTCTAGAAATCTTTTAGATTCGGCCGCGGGAGGCACTTTTATGGAAACCAGTTTAGGAGAAGCTACTAAACTCCTAGATAATATTATGGTTAATTATTCTCAATCGCACACCGAAAGATCCACTAATAAAAAAGTGCATGCGATAGAAGAAATTAATGTTTTGAGTGGAAAGATGGATGAACTTATGAAATTATTTGCTACTGTTGGGGATATTACTACTAGGTGTAAACCGGCCAAGGAAGCCGGGTTATCCCCATAATGGATTGTTTATACTTAAAAGCCCATGTAGACAAGGAATAAAGCGGTTTACTACAGAGACTCGAAGGCCCAAGGCCCAAAGGTAGATTAAGGCCTGTAGCTATAAACCGCCATGTAGTACATGACTTGTATTGTAAGGTATGACATAGTAGAGACCGGGCCGGTATGTGTATAAACCGGCATCGGGACTCTGTAAGCCGGCGGGCGTCGACCTGTGTATATAGAGGCACGACCCGGCGGCGGTTCAAGGAGGACAGACAACAACTCGAGACTCAGGCAAAGCGTATTCGCTCCCTGGTCATCGAAACCCCAGCAATTCCATCACAACTAGATGTAGGCTTTTACCTTCATCGTAAGGGGCCGAACTAGTATAAAACTCTCGTGTCCCTTGTCCGGTTTAACCCCTTTAAGCTAACCCGTTGCGATGGCTCCACGACTAAGTCCTTTCGCTAGGACATCTGCCGTGACAATTCCACGACAGTTGGCGCCCATCGTGGGGCTATCGCGCGATGGTTTCGAGTTCTTGAAGGGCAATTTTGAAGGGCTCAAGGGATACGCCGTGGGCCGGATGACCAAGAGTCATCGCGGCAAGCTCTACATCGACGATGCAGGCTGGGGCCCCGAGGCCGGCTCAATCGAGTACGGGTACCGGGTCCGCTTTGGAGGAATTCACGTCTTCATCGGCAAGATTGGTGAACCGGGCCCTGAGCCGGGCATCTGCACCGACCTCGTCGAGACGGCTCAGCGTGCAAGCCCTGCCCGGGTTCAGCCCGTCGTGAAGCGTGCGTTCGTAGGATTCATCAATGGTGCGGAACTTGAACCGGCGTCCGATGGCGAGACCGTCGTCTACTCAGATGACGAGTCGTCCGCCGGGGAGACCGAGTCACTGTACCAACTGCAAGATGGCCAGTTTGGGGGCTATTCCGATGGCGACAGCATTCCGGACCCCTTTGAACCATCGAACCGGGTTGTGATCTTCATGGTTGGGACTCAGCCCACGTTGCAATCTTCAACCGCGGCAGCGATAATTTCCGGATCGACAGCTGGGGCGGGAGGCCCCGCGCACCGGCCGGCCCAAATCTTGTTCGATTTCTTGGACGCCTGGACGACCTTACTGACCGGACAAGTGACCGCCGACACCCAAGATCAGCATAATGCGGAGGTGGCTAAGCTGCAGGATCAGATGACTCAAGCTAAGGAGGACTTAGCGGCTGAAGAAACCAGGATGGCTGAGGAGCGGGCCGCTTTAGAGGCACAAGCACAGCGGATTCAGGCGGAAAATTATCGACTCCTGTTGGATCAAAACACTTCAAACGTCGTGTTAAAGAGAAGGCATCGGTCACGACTACCACCGGTTTATGAGGCAATGAATCTCTTTGGCACGCCAGGAGCAGGAACCAGTAATCCGGCAACGATGAACCGGATTGAGACGCCGAGGACCGGAGCACCGGATTAGCCACGGGTGACGGATCCCCCTCAACGGACCCATAACCCGCTGCAGTGTGTACCGGCGCCGCCGGGTCACTTCTCCACCCCTTTGGATAATATGATCGTTGCCGCATCACGATTAGACGCTATTCCAATGGAGGGTAAATCCCCAGCGGTGGTTGAGACGCGGCATGCTAGGGATCTTCTTCACACGGCTATGGTGCAGCAGCAGGCTTATTCATACAGCCGAGACAGAATTCATTCAACCCCACGCCCGAGCCGGAGTTGTAGCAGGCACATCGATGAACCGGCTGTGTCAAGCAGTGCGCGGAACCGAGACGCTCCTCGAGGACCTAATTCGGCGTGTGGTAGGGCAAATGCTCAAGATGTGGTGAACAACGGAGCACGTCGAGAAGCCGAGTTAGCAGCGCAGGACCGTCAGCTCACTCCGGTTCGTCCGGTGGCTTCCGTAGAGCAAGGCCTTACTTTCAGCTATTGGGGGGTGCCCTGCCTTGTCCCGGCTTTGCACAATGTACGGCTGCCCAAGGATTTCAAGGGCCCCCGTAAGGTGCCTACTTACACCGAGGATGTGCCTCCTGAGTCATGGATTGAGAGTTATGAGATGGCTATGGAGATGTTAGATGTGGATGAAGTGGCCTGCGCGAAATATTTCGCCGTGATGTTGGATGGAACAGCTCGCACATGGTTGAAAAGCTTACCAGTTAATTCCATTGGGACATGGGCTGAGTTAAAAGCCCGGTTTATAGCAAACTTCAAAGACACGTGCAAGCAACCTATGTCAATTGTGGACTTAGCCGCCTGCGTCCAGGGAGAAGGCGAGTCAACAACCCATTGGGTGCGCCGGGTTTCGGAGATCTTACATTCTTCGGATCGCATCAATGCCGACTCGGCGATTATAACATTGGAGGGGAATTGTCGGTTTCAGCCTTTAAAGTTGAAGTTGGGACGGCTCAAGCGTCACTGCAATGACATGGGAACACTAATGGCTGCACTGGTTAAGTATGCTGATTCTGATAGTACCAAGGACCCCGAGTCTGACAATGACAAACTGGGGAAGGGAAAGAAGAGCGGCAACGCCAAGGGGCAGCAGCATAACCCGACGGGCCACAATGATAATGGTAAGCGGAAAGCAGATCATAATTCAGATTTTGTGGCTAACACCAATACACATGGTAATGGTCAGCGTCGTAAAGGAAATCCGCCCCCAAGAAGGGCAAAGCCCAGTCCTAATCCGGAGCGCCTAAATTACCTGTTGAACCAGCCCTGCCCAAAGCATGGAACGCAGGACAAACCGGCCATGCACCTCTGGAAAGATTGTTATATCATGCGAGAATTCAAAAATTCAGATTTCTTCCGGAATGATCATGGACCATCCGGCGGTTCAGGATTCGGGTCCTATGGGCCGGGTTATGGAGGAGGCAACTCCGGTTCAGGATTCCAACAAAAGGACGATGTATATATTATGACCAATATAATAAACCGGAGCCCCAGCTAAAGCGGGGTATCTGCTATTCTTCTCATATCATGAGTGGTTACACGGAGGATTCTGTTTGTAAAGCGACATCCGGTTTACCCCTTGATTCAGCTTACAGCTGTCTATCAATATAAGTCACTTGGGGGCTTGGTCATATTCGAACCATAGCTACACCTCTTGGCTGGCTCAAGGCCACAAAAGAAAGTCACTTGGGGGCTTGGTCATATTTGAACCATAGCTACACCTCTTGGCTGGCTCAAAAGCCACGATAGTAAGTCACTTGGGGGCTTGGTCGTATTCGAACCATAGCTACACCTCTTGGCTGGCTCAAAAGCCACGACAGTAAGTCACTTGGGGGCTTGGTTGTGTTCAACCATAGCTACACCTTTTGGCTAGCGCAATGCCATTACTTAAGGTCCAAAGAGTGTTGTCAAGAACAACTCGAACATAGGCACCCGTTGAGCACAACTCAAAATGTCGCTTAGGGATTCTTTGCTATCGCAATGCACAAAGAAATCTACACTTGCAATAGGCTATCAAGCCGTGGCTTGGAAGCCTGGTATATACACCTAAAACCCCGGGTTAACCTGCCTTCATTAAGTAAGTCACTCCACCCAGGTAAGCCTGGTATGACCCGCCAACTTGACAAGTCAATCGCATATGACCCTGAACTTGTCAATGATAGACCGGCGATTGGTTAAAGATGGAGGACCATCTTAAAAGGCTTTGTAAAACGATTTAACTCAGTGGCCTGGCAGCCCATGAAAAGCCTCGCATTTGGGCCTGGCAGCACTTGAAAAGCCTTGACTACAATTTTTTTCTCTCTGGTTTTTATTGGTCAGTTTTTCTCCCTTGTTAAATTTTTGAGCTAAACCGGCGTCCAATGGCCCGGCCTAATTGTAAATCAGCCATATAAACCGGTGTTTATTTAACCTGGCCTGGAGTTAACTATAAGTTGCGAGGATGATCATCTGGTGTTTATCATAACCTGGCATCACTTATTATATACCAGCATAACATGGTTTGAGTTATCAATACTCAGTATTTGGGTCGTCACCCTTATTACAAGAATGTTGGTAAACCAACAAAGTGATTCAATATCACAGGTATGATATGTTTCATATTTCATTATTTAAAGCTATGGTTATCAACCTTGGCTATATATTGGGTATTATGACCCGTCCGGCGGTAAACCGCCAGGACAGTTTTCACTTTGTTTTATACAGAAACAGGGCTGTGTAAAACCGATAAAGATCATAAGCAAATATAGCATGACGGATTAACAATATTGTGTGCAACAAGTATGCACGATGGCATATCAGATCAGCTATTCAAGCTAGCCTATTACAAAGCGTTTCGACTGCCCAGAAGAATGATTGTTTTTCACAAAGATGACAATAGGCACAAGTTAAACCGGCTTCCGAATTATGATTCTGCCTCAGTTTGATGTGAAGGTTGCGAATCGTCCTGCGCCGGTTCATCCTCCTTCTCTCCACCCAGTGGCTGGAAGTCAACAGTTGTCCAATCAATTCCTGATAAGGCTTGAAAGACAGCTTCGTCGTGTATAAGATCAGACGGTTCAACATCAGGAGCGTAAGTGTGCTTACGGATCGGCGGGATCAGACTTTCCACGTCATAAGTTGGAGCACTTATTCGCTTGCCACTGGCATCATAAACATTCTAGTAAATTGACAAGTTAGTATCTTCAGCCAACTTACTTTCCAGTGGTTGCATCTCTCTCGTGATAGCCCGGAGATCGTCATTGTTAAATTCTGAACCGTCCTCTTTTTGGCTTGGGTAACCATTTCCAACATCTTCCGGATCAAGGTCAGAGATCCAGGCCTTGGCGCGCGTCAGTGCAGTAAGGGCACCGGACCTAGCAGCGGATTTCTTCAATTCCACAATCCGGGCAGGCATCATAGACAATTTTTCCAGCGTTTCCTTGATTAGCGACGGGGGCGGACGGTTATTGGAAGCTGTGCAGATGGCTCGTTGCACGCCGGTATAAAGCTGTTCTACCAAAGTATAGACGGCTTTCAATTTTTTGCGCATATCTGCGCCAAGATGAGTAACACGGCTACCTGCAAAAGGATCATATTATTATTAAACCGGAAGTTTTTATAACTGGTGTTATTACATATTGGTGAAGAGATTGTTACCAAAGATGGCAGAGGTCATGGCATCAATCTGCCGCTTCAGGCTGCTCAGCTCTTCTGGCCGGTTTAAGCGTTTTCCGCATCTTCTGCCCGCTTTAACAAGGTGGTCTTTTCAGTTGCCCAATCTGCCTGTTCGCCTTTGAAGAATTCCTTCAGCTGCTCCATGGTTGTTAAAGCGGTGGTCAGCTCGCTCTTAACTTTGCAAGTTTCGTCTACCTGAGACTTGATGTTTCCTTGGAGATCAGTGATTTGGGAGTCTTTTTTGGACAACTCAGCCTGCAAAATACAGATAATAAGTTAGCATTACAACATTGAAGTCCCAACCACATAACAAGTTATCTACTTGATACTTGGGGGCTAATACGGATTGCTTCTTATCAGCTATTAATTTAAAGTCTCAAGCACATAACAAGTTATCTACTTGACACTTGGGGGCTAATGCGTATTCGTCCAGATTCAGATGGATTGTCATCATTATAAGTGGTGAGATTAATAGGATGTACCGGTTCATTCTAAAAAGATATAAGCCGGTTCATGGGGGCTATACCAGCAAAATGCAAATATCGATTCAAGACCCGGTCCAAACCAATGTTATGCACCGGCCCTTGGGGGGCTACTGGAGTTGATACGTTAGACCAGTTCTAACAAAAGGACTATTGGAATATTTATGCAAAGGGAAAGTGACATTTACCTCATACCGCTCCTTCATCAGGCCTACTAAACCGGCTTCAAAGTCGCGGCTTGTATATAGGCGGTTTAAAAAACTAGAATGAAGGTCTTCAGCGCTGAGGTTGGTATAATTGGATAACTCGGATTTCCATTTCCCTTTGTCCATAGCAGAACTTTCTTCTTTGGCGCTATGCTTTGATAACGCGACAGGACGACCAGGGGAGCTGAAACCAAGGCCAGTTACGACAACATCGTCGTCCGTAGTTTTGGCAAGGCTTGGCGGTTTATCGGATCCTTTAGCCAGACTCGGCGGATCAACAGTTGGACTTAGTGGATCAGCTGACTGGCTTGTTGGATTATTTTCTACTGGTTCAACAAGCGTGTCGGTTACTTGAGGTTCCAGATTATCAATAACAGTGTTAGCCTCCGGGTCAATAGCCTCTAGGGTTTTCTCTGGCTCGGTAGCCGGTTCATGGTCGGTTGGCCTATTCAATCTAGCCTTCTTGCTTGGTCTGGCTTTAGCACTGAAAAAGAGTAGACACGAAGATCGATATGACAATATAATACAAGACCAAAAAGTTAAAAGTATGTTATGCTTACCCAGGGACGGTTCTCAGAGGAGGAAGTTGTGTCGCTGACGACTCACCGGACAATGAATGGGAAGTTCCCTAATAATTTGAGTCAGACGGATTAAGAGGATATCGGGTGTAACCCGCCTTAGGGTAAAGGGTGTCAGGAATATAAGCAACCTCTGGGCGGCGTTTGCGAACCGGTGAATTTGGTAAACCGGAGGAGGTCACCACTTGACCACTACGTCGAGTTGTGCGGCGAGCTTCATGCTGTTGCGTCTTTAAAAGAAAGTGCGGGTCCAAATAAGAAAGAGGGCATAAATTTTTTAATTTTCGAATGGCTTGACGGATTCTTGGTACTGGCACAGGATCAGAATCAGAAGAAAGAAGAGTTACCTCCTCAGCATGGCTGGCTTCCGCTTCATCCTGATAATGATCATTGTCAATAAGGTGTATAAAAAATGAACCGAGAGAGTCAAGTTCTACCTCTGAATCCGGAATATCCAGATCATCATCAATAATGGGCTCGGACGGTTCAACATTCCTTCTTTTTATTGGCTTTTTTGAAGCCTTGGTCTTAAGCCGAGGATTCTTTACCGGTTTATCTTGTGATTTTTTCTTCCAGAATGGATCATCGGCCTGCATAGACAAATAGTAAGTCATCAAAGGAGAAATTTAACAAAGGATGGATAAAGGCAGAAATACGGTAGATTATACCTTTGGCGGTTTATTGGCAGCATAGAAAGGACTAAGCCTGGTTTTGCTGCACACATCTATTGGCTCATTAAGCATCTTTTTAACAGCTTCGGTGACTTCATCATCAGTCAGCTGGATGTCAATATGGCGTTGCGGGTCTTTCAGATCCCCTGTGTATTCACACATTAAACCGGGCCGCCAGCTTAAAGGTAAAACGCTCCATGAAACCCAGCATCGGACAAAATCTACGCCTGTCAGCCCATTTGCAATAAAGGCTCTGAGCTTTGCCAGTTGAGGGGCATATTTTGCTCGCTCCGGGGCGGTCAACCGTTGAGGAAAGGGATGAGTTTGGGTAAGCCAGTGTGGATGGTAACCCGGCAAAGGATTTTCATTGGCTGGGGATGTGTTGCGGCAGAAGAACCAAGTCTGATTCCAGTCCTTAGGATGACTATGAAGCTTGGCATGGGGGAAATCTACATCTCTCGTCTTCTGAATTGAAACCCCGCCGAGTTCAGTATTGGGGCCATCCGTAAACTCAGTATGGCGGTTTAGATAAAAGAAATCCTAGAACAGATCACCGGTAGGCTCCTCTTGCAGGTACACTTCACAGAATACTTGCCAATCACAAATATTGGATATGGAGTTTGGACCGATATCTTGGGGATGGATTTGAAAGTCGGCGAGCACGTCGTGGAAAATTTTTGATCTGGGAGGAGTGAAGCCTCGGCTTAGGTGATCAGTAAATACAATAACATCTTCATCTTGGGGTTTAGGAGGAAATTCTGGACCGGGGACTCGCCAATGGATAGTGTCCTTATTTGCTAAAGCGCCCGTTGCAACACAACCAGCCAGCTGCGCTTCCGTAACCCGGGAAGGAACCCAATTACAGGAACAGAATTGTTTGGCCATTTCTGGTGACAAGCTGGAAAAAAGCACGGTATCCGAGTTAAAGTTCATGGTTACAACTTACAAACCGGCGCAATGATGGAAGACGATGATACTTCAAGCATTTGGGTGTACTAAACCGGATTTCAGCACTTAAAGCAGGTTGGCGGTTTAACAGAGGGCTAATGGTATATGATGAGTTATCAAAGTTTAAAGGATAAACCGCCCACAATGGTATAGAGGCTATAGATTTACAAAAATTTCTAAGTATGGCGCAAATAGATTTCACAGATCGGTGGTATAAATTTGGATCTGCCATAGTTCTAAAAATAGGAAATAAATTTAACCTACAATGGTGGCAGTGGAAGAACGCGTTTGTTTGATTGGATCTCAGGCAGTAAAAGGTGTTTTTTGAGGTTGGTAAAGGATGCTAGACTATCATCGCCTACTTCTACTATCAGTTGCAAATCAAGTTATGAGATCTAAGAACAAAAAGAAGACGAACAGGGAAGAACACCGACGAACGGCGGAACCCTAATGCAGATCTGAGGTTGAAAAGGAAATGAACTCGCCGGCGCTGCGGAACAGCGGAGGAGCGCCGCGTTGCTCTGGTTCGATTAGGTTGATGCAGCGGCCTTGGTTGATGCAGATACGAAGGACGGCGGCGGCGGCAGAGCTCGGGTTCTGAGACGTCGCGAGGAAGAAGGAGACGAAGAGAAAGGGGGAAAACAGAGAGGACCCTCGGCCGTATTTATAAAGACGAAAGGATAAGGGTCAAGCGCAAGGATCGAGGAGCCTAATAAATGGATATGTGACAGATTTGTTGCCTCGATTGTCGGAGGCTCATTAATGAAGGTGAGGAATATACCATTTAAAATAACAAATGATGTCATGGCGGTTTATTATGATTCTGGATGAGGACATCATGGCGATTTACAAGATTTATGCGAGGATATGGAAGAAGAAATTTTCTCAAGGTTTTGGAGATTGACATGAACCAGTTCAAATCAATCTGGGGCCTAATGTTGGGGATATTACTACTAGGTGTAAACCGGCCAAGGAAGCCGGGTTATCCCCATAATGGATTGTTTATACTTAAAAGCCCATGAAGACAAGGAATAAAGCGGTTTACTACACAGACTCGAAGGCCCAAGGCCCAAAGGTAGATTAAGGCCTGTAGCTATAAATCGCCATGTAGTACATGACTTTTATTGTAAGGTATGACAAAGTAGAGACCGGGCCGGTATGTGTATAAACCGGCATCGGGACTCTGTAAGCCGGTGGGCGTCGACCTATGTATATAGAGGCACGACCCGGCGGCGGTTCACGGAGGATAGACAACAACTCGAGACTCAGGCAAAGCGTATTCCCTCCCTGGTCATCGAAACCCCAGCAATTCCATCACAACTAGACGTAGCCTTTTACTCGTAAGGGGCCAAACTAGTATAATACTCTCGTGTCCCTTGTCCGGTTTAACCCCTTTAAGCTAACCCGTTGCGATGGCTCCACGACTAAGTCCTTTCGCTAGGACATCTGCCGTGACAATTCCACGACAGCTACTAAGAGTGTTTCTTCTGATCCTAATGATGTGCCTTTGTCTACTTTGATTGAGAATAATAATGAATCTATGGATGTGAATTTTGTTGGTAGGAATAATTTTCGTAATAACGCGTATAGAGGAAACTTTAATCCTATGTCGTATCCTAGTAATTCCTCTAATAATTATGGTAATTCCTACAACAATTCTTATGGACATTTTAATAAGATGCCCTCTGAATTTGAGACTAGTCTTAAGGAGTTTATGAATTCGCAAAAGAATTTCAATGCTTTGCTTGAAGAAAAATTGCTTAAAGTTGATGAATTGGCTAGGAACATTGATAGAATTTCTCTTCATGTTGATTCCTTGAAACTTAGATCTATTCCACCTAAGCATGATATCAATGAGTCTCTCAAGGCCATGAGAATTTCCATTGATGAGTGCAAAGAAAGAACCGCTAGGATGCGTGCTAAGAAAGATTGTTTTGTGAAAGCGTGTTCTTCTAGTTTCTATGAAAATAAAGATGAAGATCTAAATTATTGATGTGTCCCCTATTAAATCTTTGTTTTGCAATATGAATCTTGATAATGATGGAACTGAATATGATCCACCTTTACCTAGAAGGCGTTCCAAAAATTCGGAGTTTTTAGATCTTGATGCAAAAATTGGTAAAAGTGGGATTGAAGAGATCAAAACTCTAGATATTAATGAACCCACTATCTTGGATTTCAAGGAATTTAATTATGATAATTGCGATAGATTGTATTTCCTTGTTGAAATCCGTGCTAAATTCTCCACATGCTTATAGTCAAAATAAAGCCTTTACCAAACATATCGTTGATGCTTTGATGCAATCTTATGAAGAAAAACTTGAGTTGGAAGTTTCTATCCCTAGAAAACTTTATGATGAGTGGGAACCTACTATTAAAATTAAAATTAAAGATCATGAATGCTATGCTTTGTGTGATTTGGGTGCTAGTGTTTCCACGATTCCAAAGACTTTGTGTGATTTGCTAGGTTTCCGTGATTTTGATGATTATTCTTTAAACTTGCACCTTGCGGATTCCACCATTAAGAAACCTATGGGAAGAATTAATGATGTTCTTATTGTTGCAAATAGGAACTATGTGCCCGTAGATTTTATTGTTCTTGATATAGATTGCAATCCTTCATGTCCTATTATTCTTGGTCGACCTTTCCTTAGAACGATTGGTGCAATTATTGATATGAAGAAAGGAAATATTAGATTCCAATTTCCATTAAGGAAAGGCATGGAACAATTCCCTAGAAATAAAATAAAATTACCTTATGAATCTATTATTAGAGCCACTTATGGATTGCCAACCAAAGATGGCAATACCTAGATCTATCCTTGCTATTATGCCTAGCTAGGGGCGTTAAACGATAGCGCTTGTTTGGAGGCAACCCAATTTTATTTTTTAGTTTTTTGATTTTTGCTTCTGTTTAGGAATAAATATTTGATCTAGCCTCAGGTTAGATTTTTTTATGTTTTAATTAGTGTTTGTGCCAAGTTTAACCTATAGGATCTTCTTGGATGATAGTTATTTGATCTTGCTGAAAATTCCAGAAACTTTCTGTTCACGAAAAGAATTGTTAAAAATCACCATAACGTGATAAAATATTGATTCCAATTGCAGCAGATCAATAAACAAATTGTCTAGGTCTTTCTATTTTGGTAGATTTTTTCAAGTTCCAGAAGTTTGCGTTAGTTACAGATTACTACAGACTGTTCTGTTTTTGACAGATTCTGTTTTTCGTGTGTTGTTTGCTTATTTTGATGAATCTATGGCTAGTAAAATAGTTTATTAACCATATATAAGTTGGAATACAGTAGGTTTAATACCAATATAAATAAACAATGAGTTCATTACAGTACCTTGAAGTGGTGTTTTGTTTTCTTTCGCTAACGGAGCTCACGAGATTTTCTGCTGAGTTTTGTGTTGTGAAGTTTTCAAGTTTTGGGTGAAAGATTTGATGGATTATGGAACAAGGAGTGGCAAGAGACTAATCTTGGGGATTCCCATGGCACCCCAAGATAATCTAAGGACACCAAAATGCCAAAGCTTGGGGATGCCCCGGAAGGCATCCCCTCTTTCGTCTACTTCCATCGGTAACTTGGAGCTATATTTTTATTCACCACATGTTATGTGTTTTGCTTGGAGTGCTTGTATTATTTGAGTCTTTGTTTTTTTTTGTTTACCACAACCATCCTTGCTGTACACACCTTTTGAGAGAGTCACACATAAATTGGAACTTCTTAGAATACTCTATGTGCTTCACTTATATTTTTTGAGCCATATAGTTTTGCTCTAGTGCTTCACTTATATGTTTTAGAGCACGGCGGTTGATTTGTTTTATAGAAACTATTGATCTCTCATGCTTCAATTATATTATTTTGAGAATCTTAAAATAGCATGGCAATTTCCTTTAATTATAATATCATGAGAAATTTGATGCTTGATAATTGTTTTGAGATATAAAGGTGGTAATATCATAGTTGTGCTAGTTGAGTAATTGTGGAATTGAAAAATACTTGTGTTGGAGTTTGTGATTCCCGTAGGATGCACGTATGGTGAACCGTTATGTAACGAAGTCGGAGCATGAGGTATTTATTGATTTTCATCCTTTGTGTCACGGTCGGGATCGCGCGATGGTTAACTCCTACCAACCCTTCCCCTAGGAGCATGCGTAGTGGTACTTTGCTTCGAGGGCTAATAAATGTTTGCAATAAGTATATGAGTTCTTTATGACTAATGTGAGTCCATGGATTATACGCACACTTACCTTTCCGCAATTTTCTAGCCTCTTCGGTACCGTGCATTGCCCTTTCTCACCTTGAGAGTTGGTGCAAACTTCGCCGGTGCATCCAAACCCCGTGATATGATACGCTCTATCACACATAAACCTCCTTATATATTCCTCAAAACAGCCACCATACCTACCTATTATGGCATTTCCATAGCCATTCCGAGATATATTGCCATGCAACTTTCCATCGTTTCGTTTATCATGACACGCTCCATCATTGTCATATTGCTTTGCATGATCATGTAGTATTTGTGGCAAAGCCACCATTCATAATTCTTTCATACATGTTCCTCTTGATTCATTGCATATCCCGGTACACCGCCGGAGGCATCCACATAGAGTCATATTTTGCTCTAAGTATTGAGTTGTAATTCATGAGTTGTAAGTAAATAAAAGTGTGATGATCATCATTATTAGAGCATTGTCCCAAGTGAGGAAAGGATGATGGAGACTGTGATTCCCCCACAAGTCGGGATGAGACTTCGGACTAAATAAAAAAAAGAGGCCATAAAAAAAGAGAAAAGGCCCAAATAAAAAAATGAGAGAAAAAGAGAGAAGGGACAATGTTACTATCCTTTTACCACACTTGTGCTTCAAAGTAGCACCGTGATCTTCATGATAGAGAGTCTCTCATTTTGTCGTTTTCATATACTAGTGGGAAATTTCATTATAGAACTTGGCTTGTATATTCCAATGATGGGCTTCCTCAAATGCCTGAGGTCTTCGTGAGCAAGCAAGTTGGATGCACACCCACTTAATTTCTTTTGTTTGAGCTTTCATATACTTATAGCTCTAAGTGCATCCGTTGCATGGCAATCCCTACTCCTTGCATTGACATCAATTGATGGGCATCTCCATGGCCCGTTGATTAGCCTCGTTGATGTGAGACTTTCTCCTTTTTTTTCTTCCCACATAACCCATATCATTATACCTTATTCCACCATAGTGCTATATCCATGGCTTGCGCTCATGTATCGCGTAAGAGTTGAAAAGGCTGAAGCGCGTTAAAAAGTATGAACCAATTGCTTGGCTAAAACCGGGGTTGTACATGATATGAATATTTTGTGTGGGGAAGATGGAGCATAGCCACACTATATGATTTTGTAGGGATAACTTGCTTTGGCTATGTTATTTTGATAAGACATAATTGCTTGGTTAGCATGCTTGAAGTATTATTGTTTTTATGTCAACATTAAACTTTTATCTTGAATCATATCAAATCTGAACATTCGTGCCACAATAAGAAGAATTACATTGAAATTATGCTAAGTAGCATTCCACATCAAAAATTCTGTTTTTATCATTTACCTACTCGAGGACGAGAAGGAATTAAGCTTGGGGATGCTTGATACGTCTCCAACGTATCTATAATTTTTTATTGTTCCATGCTATATTATATTCTGATTTGGATGTTTAATGGGATTTATTATACACCATTATATTATTTTGGGACTAACCTATTAACCGGAGGCCCAGCCTAGAATTGATGTTTTTTGCCTATTTCAGAGTTTCGCAGAAAAAGAATATCAAACGGAATCCAAACGGAATGAAACCTTCGGGAACATGATTTTTGGAACAAACGTGATCTAGAGGACTTGGACCCTACGTCAAGAAAGCAATCAGGAGGGCATGAGGTAGGGGGCACGCCTACCCCCCTGGGCGCGCCCTCCACCCTCGTGGGGCCCACGTTGCTCCACCGACGTACTTCTTCCTCCTATATATACCTACGTACCCCCAAACTACCAGATACGGAGCCAAAAACCTAATTCCACCGCCGCAACCTTCTGTACTCGTGAGATCCCATCTTGGAGCCTTTTCCGGAGCTCTACCGGAGGGGGATTGATCACGGAGGGCTTCTACATCAACACCATAGCCTCTCCGATGATGTGTGAGTAGTTTACCTCAGACCTTCGGGTCCATAGTTATTAGCTAGATGGCTTCTTCTCTCTCTTTGGTTCTCAATACAAAGTTCTCCACGATTCTCGTGGAGATCTATTCGATGTAATCTTCTTTTGCGGTGTGTTTGTTGAGACCGATGAATTGTGGGTTTATGACCAAGTTTATCTATGAACAATATTTGAATCTTCTCTGAATTCTTTTATGTATGATTGGTTATCTTTGCAAGTCTTTTCGAATTATCAGTTTGGTTTGGCCTACTAGATTGATCTTTCTTGCAATGGGAGAAGTTCTTAGCTTTGGGTTCAATCTTGCGGTGTCCTTTCCCAGTGACAGCAGGGGCAGCAAGGCACGTATTGTATTGTTGCCATCGAGGATAACAAGATGGGGTTTATATCATATTGCATGAGTTTATCCCTCTACATCATGTCATCTTAATTAAAGCGTTACGCTGTTCTTTTGAACTTAATACTCTAGATGCATGCTGGATAGCGGTCGATGTGTAGAGTAATAGTAGTAGATGCAGGCAGGAGTCGGTCTACTTGCCGCGGACGTGATGCCTATATACATGATCATACCTAGATATTCTCATAACTATGCTCAATTCTGTCAATTGCTCAACAGTAATTTGTTTACCCACCGTAATACTTATGCTCTCGAGAGAAGCCACTAGTGAAACCTATGGCCCCCGGGTCTATTTTCCATCATATTAATCTTCCAAAACTTAGCTATTTTTATTGCCTTTTATTTTAGTTTGCATCTTTATCATAAAAATACCAAAAATATTATCTTATCATATCTTTCAGATCTCACTTTCGTAAGTGACCGTGAAGGGATTGACAACCCCTTTTATTGCGTTGGTTGCGAGGATCTTATTTGTTTGTGTAGGTGTGAGGGACTTGTGCGTGGCCTCCTACTGGATTGATACCTTGGTTCTCAAAAACTGAGGGAAATACTTACGCTGCTTTATTGCATCACCCTTTCCTCTTCAAGGGAAAACCAACGCAGTGCTCAAGAGGTAGCAATGTTCGTGAAGATGGCGGAGGTGTTGGTGAAGATCGCGGTGATGATGATGGTGGCCATGGCAGCGTTCCGGTGCCACCGAAAGAGAAGGGGAGAGGGGGCCCCTTCTTCTTCTTCCTTGACCTCCTCCCTAGATGGGAGAAGGGTTTCCCCTCTGGTCCTTGGCCTCCATGGCATGGGAGGGGCAAAAGCCCCTCCGAGATTGGATCTGTCTTTCTGTCTCTCTCTGTTTCTGCGTTCTGGTATTCTGCCCTTTCACCGTTTCGTATATATATGGAGATCCGTAACTCCGATTGGACCGAAACCTTCGCCGAGATTTTTTTTCTAAAAATTAGCTTTCTTGCGGCCGAAGAAGGGCAGCAACCGCCTTACGGGTGGCCCGCGAGGGGGGCAGGCGCGCCCCCCCTGCCTCGTGGCCACCTAGGGCACCGTCTCGCGTTGATTCTTCTTCCCATATTCTCCGAATATTCCAAAAATATTCTTCGTCCGTTTTTATCCCGTTTGGATTCCGTTTGATATGGGGTTTCTGCGAAACATAAAACATGCAACAAACAGGAACTGGCACTGGGCACTGGATCAATATGTTAGTCCCAAAAATAGTATAGAAAGTTGCCAAAAAGTATATGAAAGTTGTATAATATTGGCATGGAACAATCAAAAATTATAGATACGACGGAGACGTATCACTTACCTCTAGAAAAAAATCTCCATTGCTCTCTCTCCCGTGTTCTTGAGCTCAAACCCGCGGATTTTGATCTCTTTGCTCGAAGCTCCGTTTCTGAAACTATTTCGGGGGATTGTTGCTTGGTATGTGACTCCACCATTTGTCCAATTAATTTTTGTTTTAGTGGTTTATACTTTGAATAATCAGCTACTCTTGGTGCTGCTGAAGATGTGCTTGCATGTTGAATTCGTAGTGTTTTAAGTGGTTTGAATGCTTGCTATGGCTTCTATGCATCCCTGTGAGTAGTTGCTATCAATCTTATAAAGTTTTGTTGACAAATTTTTGTCACCCCAAATTTTTTTCAGAAAATTGTACGAGGACATGATGAACCTATTTGGAAGGAGTTCTTCGAGGAGACGATCCTCAGGAGCATCTTCTAGTGATAGTCATGCTCGTCGGTCCTATGTTGAACCAAGTGAAAGTTCCACACGAGATGCCGCCACCAAGACATGTTTATGGCCTAGCAATGAATATATGGTGCATGTGGGCATCAAGGAGGAATTTGAGCAATATGTTCACAATGCCGGTCTCGGTCCCTACCTCTTAGATAAGTGTGAACAACACCAACTTCTCACTGAATCATTTGTCAAAGGATTTAAATATTTTCCACGTGAGTCTAGGGTGTCTTTCATGCTTTATGATGAACCATTTACTATCCCACTGGAGAATTTTGCTTACCATTGCAAACTTCCATTCTGGGGCTCTCTTGATGAGCCATCAAAGGCTGAGTTTGAGTCTTTCTTGACTAGCCTTTATTAAGGTGAAGGTAGGGGAGTGAGACAAGGAAGAATAAAGAGCTTTCACTTTCCCGCAATTCAGTACCTTACACTATTTAACGGGAAATGTATAGTAGGCAAGCAAGACTATAGCATACTTTGTGCGCTAGACTTGAGCCTCATTCACGCCGCTCTCACTGGTGAAAGGAATTATAACCTTGGAGCGATTGTTGCACGTAGACTTCAACATAACGCTAACAGTGGTTGGTTCTATGGTGGAATTTATGCCACACGTCTAGCACGAGGGCTGGGTGTTTCGCCCTTGCCCTTTGATCCTATCCTACCCACTCGGTATTTAGATTTTGATGCCTTAAAAGAGCATAAGATTCTCAAGGGAAGGGCTGATAACTTCACTTATAATTAGTTGTTTAACCAATCACATGTTGTGGACACATATTTTCCTGCGCCTGCTCTCTTTGATTATCACAGCAAGGGAAGATATTTGTTCTTGAGAGCGAGGCTCGAGCTCACAACGGAGTAGTGCTGGCAACACGGCAGGCCGAGGCATCCGCACCGAGAGCCTCCGTGAGCTACCACGCCGACTGCTACCCTCCAGGCTACTGATCGACTACCAACTTAGGCCAAAAGCCTAAGCTTGGGGGAATACGTGTTTCTCACCGACTTTACATTCATGTCCACTTATTCTATTTGTCGGTGTTCACACTTTTCCATTGTATCATCCATGCTTAGATTTATTTTCTTGCTTTCTTCTTGTGTGTTAGAAAAACCTTAGAAAAACCAAAAAAATTAGTTGTAGTAATTTACTTTCTATGCATGCTTAGTAGTAGCACTAAAAAGAAAATCCAAAAATATTTCCTTGTTCTTTTTTTTGCTTGTTGGGAGCTTTCCCGTGTAAATAGTTTTTCTCGTTTTTGCTTTTTATTTTTCTTGTTGAAGAAAACCAAAAAGTACAAATATATTTCAGTGTGTTTCTCTGAATTTCTTTTTTTTAGTTCGAGTTGTACCGAGGAGAAGACCACGATGAAAATGTTGGCTGGCTCTCATATGAATAACTGTTGAACTAATAAAGAGCCCATTTTACCTTGTCTTCTCCTGTTGAATAAAATGTTTGCAGATTCCAGCTTAGTCCACGGCACTCTTGCACTATTATTATTTTCATATCGTTAGGTCGTGCAAGTGAAAGGCAATAATGACGATATTCGATGAGCTGGCCGTGGCAAAGAGAAACTGGTATGAACTCGACTTGTTCTGTCTGTGTAAATATGTTTAACCTAGTATCCAGGCTTCAGCCCATTATGATTAAACATGTCTGCAATGACAATTAGAGATTATAGTTTCTCATGCGATGCATAAGTAGCTAGGAGTTGATAATGATTTATCTTGGATATCAACATAGCGTTAAAATGATTGTGATGCAGTATGATGATATGGCATCCTCCTCTGAATGAACAGTGGCTTGACTTGGTACATGTTCATGCATGTAGTTGAATCAAAACCAACATAGCTTCTATGATATTTATGTTCATGGTGTTCATATCCTACTCATGCTAGTGTCCAATGTTATTTATGCATAATGCATGGTTATGATCGTTGTTGCTCTCTAGCTGGCCGCTTCTCAATCTAAGTTGCTAGCCTTCGCCTGTACTAAGTGGGAATTCTGCTTGTACATCAAAAACCTTGAACCCAAAGTTATTCCAGATGAGTCCACCATACCTACCTATATACGGTATTACCCTGCCGTCCTAAGTAAATTTGCATCTGCCACCTCTAAAAACTTTGAAAAATTATCCTTTTTGTGTGCCTGGATCGTTCATGGAACGACAGGAGGTGGTAGATATCTTCCATGCTAAGCAGGTTATTCTCAGGTCGAGTGTTTATTCACTCGCCATCGCACGAGGAAATGGGCGATAATAGGGATGCCCAGTCCCAAACTGCAAACATGAAAAGAGTTCATCTCTGAAATAATCAAACAAAAACTCCCAACGGAGTCAAAACCATTACTTTTATCGCTTGGTAACCACCACTAGCGTGCTTAGCATGGAAGATGTTGATAACTGATGGTCGTGAAGTGAATAAGAAGGGTGCATGTCTCAAAATATCATTTATCTCTGTTTTAAAAATTGAGCTTTGGCACCTCTGCAAATCACTGCTTCCCTCTGCGAAGGGACTTTCTATTTACTTTTATGTTGTGTCACCACCTTCTAAAAACAAGCGTCGGAAACTGAGTAGAGCACAGCTGTCATGATTTATGCATTGTGTGTAGCTAATGTTGGGTGCATCATGACTCGATCTTTTCTACCATGAATTACAATGTTTAGTCGCTGCTTGAACTTTGGAGGTGCTCTGCATTTATGTTTTGCGGTCTCAGAAAGGGCTAGCGAGATACCACTATTGTCATATTATATCATGGTTGTTTTGACAACGTGTTGCCATTTGAGATATCTTATTATTGCTCGTTAGCTGATTATGTCATTGATATGAGTCATTATAATCTTTAAGAGTTATTGTTGACATGGTTAGTTATAATGTTGGCTGAAAACCTGGGTGTTGTTTAAGCTTATTTATGCAAACAAGAGCAAAAGAGTTGGTAAAAGTTTTTCTTTCTCACTTTCAGTTTATCAACTGAATTGCTCGAGGACAAGCACAGGTTTAAGCTTGGGGGAGTTGATACGTCTCCAATGTATCTACTTTTTCTCACACTTTTCCTATTGTTTTGGACTCTAATTTGCATGATTTGGATGAAACTAACCCCGGACTGACGCTGTTTTAAGCAGAACTACCATGGTGTTGTTTTGTGCAAAAATAGAAGTTCTCGGAATGGCACAAAACTTTGCGAGGATTTTTTATATAATAAAAGAGAATTTCTGGAGCCAAGACCCACCAGAGAGGGGCCCTTGGGTGGGCACAACCCACCACGGCGCGCCCCCCCTCTCCTGGCGCGCCCAGGTGGGTTGTACCCACCTGGTGGCCCCGCAGACCTCAACCCTAACACTATAAATTCCTATTTTCGGAGAAAAAATCGGGGAGAAAGAATTATCACGGTCCACGAGACGGAGCCGCCGCCAAGCCCTATTCTTCCTCGGGAGGGCAGATCTGGAGTCCGTTTGGGGCTCCGGAGAGGGGGATGTTCGTTCTTCGTCATCACCAACCCATCTCCATCGCCAATTCCATGATGCTCCCCACCGGGAGTGAGTAATTCCTTCGTAGGCTCGCTAGTCGGTGAGGAGTTGGATGAGATTCATCATGTAATCGAGTTAGTTTTGTTAGGGCCCGATCCCTAGTATCCACTATGTTCTTAGATTGATGTTGCTATGACTTTGCTATGCTTAATGCTTGTCACTTTGGGCCCGGGTGCCATGAACTCAGATCTGAACCGTTTATGAATTCATCATAATATCCATGTTTTAGATCCGATCTTGCAAGTTATAGTCACGTATTACGGTTATGATCCGACAACCCCGGAGTGACAACAACCGGGCCCACTCTCGGTGATGACCGTAGTTTGAGGAGTTCATGTATTCACTATGTGTTAATGCTTTGTTCCGGTTCTCTATTAAAAGGAGGCCTTAATATCCCTTAGTCTCCAATATGGACCCCGCTGCCACGGGAGGGTAGGACAAAAGATGTCATGCAAGTTCTTTTAATAAAGCACATATGACTATTTACGGAATACATGCCTACATTATATCTATGAACTGGAGCTAGTGTCATATTGCCCTAGGTTATAACTGTCACATGATGAATATCATCCAACAAGTCACCGATCCAATGCCTACGAATTTATTTATATTGATCTTGTTGCGTTACTACTACTATCATCACGGTTACACTTGCTACAAAATTACTGCTATCACTATTACTGTTACTATTGCTGTTGTCACTACTATCAAAACTATCAAACTACTTTGCTACTGATCACTTTGCTGCAGATAATTGATTTCTAGGTGTGGTTGAATTGACAACTCAGCTGCTAATACCTTCAAATATTCTTTGGCTCCCCTTGTGTCGAATCTATAAATTTGGGTTAAATACTTTAGCCTCGAAAACTATTGCAATCCCCTATACTTGTGGGTTATCAATATATATCATCCCTTTAACCGATAACGAGGGGTATGTGTTGGCCATGAATGGATTCCTCCAAGTTCGTGCTAGGGCCGGTCACCGTCACGTGTCGTTCAACCAAAGCTCGAGCTCATGCGTTGTCAGGATTCCCTCCCACATGCTCGGATTGCTGGGTTCGACCTACACCGTACCATGCGTATCTCGTCCTTAACTACCTGGCCTTCATGGTTGTTGTCTATATCGAGAGGTAGACACCACATCTAAATTGTACATTATCTAATCCTATAAAAGACTTAGTTGGTGATGATGGTGTGTCTGCCATCCGTCATTTTTAACCATTAGATCTGCATCTAATGGTTGTGAGGTAAGTTGTGGCATTTTTGCAACAATAGACCACTTCTCTGCTCCAATTTGCAGAAAACCCCTTATTATCTTGAAAGCCACCACGTCCCTCCCTCACCTCATCAAAACAGCCTGAGAAATATATTTTGAGTGAAACATAATATATTTTTAGTGGTATATGTATATCAAAACAATAGTGTTTTCTTTAAAGTTTGTGAACAAGTACTATTGAACTTTGGATCCGTTGCAAAGCACGGGCTGACACGAAGTGGGAGAGGTGGGTCAAGCACCCTAGCTAGCTACGACATTATGTCATTATAGATATATCCAAGGGTGTGATACGTCTCCAACGTATCTATAATTTATGAAGTATTCATGCTGTTATTTTATCATTCTTGGATGTTTCACAATCATTTTATAGCAACTTTATATCATTTTTGGGACTAACCTATTGACCCAGTGCCCAGTGCCAGTTGCTGTTTTTTGCTTGTTTTTTACATCGCAGAAAATCAATATTAAACAGAGTCCAAACACCGCGAAACCTTTTGTGGATTTTTTATGGACCAGAAGACTCCTGATGAGCCAGAGGTGCACCTGGGGGGTGCCCCAAGGGGGGCACAACCCGCCAGGGCACGCCAGGGCCCCCTGGCGCGCCCAGGTGGGTTGTGCCCACCTCGGTGGCCTCCCGTACCCCTTCTTTGCACTATAAATTCCTAAATATTCCAAAACCCTTCGGGGTTAACCTAGATCAGAAGTTCCGCCACCGCAGGGCTCCGTAGCCACCGAAAACCAATCTAGACCCGTTCTGGCACCCTGCCGGAGGAGGGAATCATCTCCGGTGTCCATCTTCATCATCTCGGCGGCCACCACGATGAGGAGGGAGTAGTCCACCCTCGGGGCTGAGGGTTTGTACCAGTAGCTATGTGTTTAATCTCTCTCTCTCATGATCTATATCATGTGCTTTGTTAGCATAGATGGATCATTTGATGTTTCTCCCCTCTATACTCTTGTTGTGATGAACTGAAGCTTTACCCTTTGAAGTTTTGTCATGTCGGATTGAATGTTCAGATTTGAGAACACATGATGTATGTCTTGCGGTACGAATACTTGAGGTGCCATTGGGGTATCATATTGATTCACTTGATATATGTTATGGCACTCAACTTGCGGATTCCCGCGGTGACATTGGGGTAATCTATGCATAGGGGTTGATGCACATTTTTATTTTCTCTGATAGAAACTTTGGGGTCTCCTTGTAGTTCTTTGTGTTGGATTGAGTATTATGAATATGAATTTGCTTTGGTGTTATTTTAGTACGAACTCTAGGATAGATCGAACGGAAAGAATAGCTTTGTGCTATTTTAGTACGAACTCTTGAATAGATCGAATGGAAATAATAGCTTTGAGGTGGTTTCGTACCCTACAAACAATTTATATCTTTTGTTCTCCGCTAATAGGAACTCGGGAGTGATTCTTCATTGCACTTTGAGGGATAATCATATGATCCAACTATGTTAACACTGTTGAGAGGTTGCACTAGTGAAAGTACGGACCCTAGGCCTCATTTTCAACCATTGCAATACCGTTTTTGTGCCCGTTTACTATTTGCTACCTTGCTGTTTTTATTTATTCATATTATAAAAATATATTTCTACCATCAATATTACAATTTTATCACCATCTCTTCGCCGAACTAGTGCACCTATACAATTTTCTATTGTATTTGGTGTGTTGGGGACACAAGAGACTTTTTATTATTTGGTTGCAGGGTTGTTTGAGAGAGACCATCTTCATCCTACGCCTCCCACAGATTGATAAATCTTAGGTCATCCACTTGAGGGAAAATTGCTACTGTCCTACAAAACTCTGCGCTTGGAGGCCCAACACGTGTCTACAAGAATAAAGTTGCGTAGTAGACATCAGGGTGCTTTCGGGTTTGCGAGGCAGGTGCCACCAAAGTTGTGCATTGTGTATTTAAAGTTTTAAACTCACACCCTATATTCCTACATATATTTGGCCACTTCCAGGTGCTTCTTGACTTCTGGCCCCTCTCATCGATCCGTGGGCCCCCGCGGTCAAAGTTGTGCATTGGAATTTTTAACATCACAGAGCACCCTTTTCACTCATATGTATTTGGGCCACATGCTGGTGTGGCTGTCTTCTGACCCTCTCTAACGTTTTTTGCTGCAAAGACTCTGATGACGCTCAACGGACACGGCTATAATGTCTTAACCGTGTGCGATGCAAGTGCACTGTGAATCACCACGACTATGCAAACGCGAGCAAAGGTGGAGGTACTGTCTCAACCGTGTGCGATGCAAGTGCGTTGTAAAATCACCACGACCGCGCAAGCGCGAGCAAAGGTGGAGGTACTGGCTTAATCGTGTGCGATGCAAGTGCGCTATAAAATCACCACCTGCGCAAGGTAAAGGCGGGTAGTTTATTTAGATTGAATTCCACATCTGCATCTGAAAATTAGGACGAACCATGTGCGATAGACCAGCTAGCTAGAAATCTAAAAACAAACTACCCGCCTTGAGCATTGCAAAAATCAGCGGTTCCGCCACTTTTCCTTATTATCAGACACGCACATTCTTATTGGACCGTGCGTGATCTTGGGTACTCCCGCCCCACATCAGTTCCTTTACCCAAATTTTAGTAGTCGTTGTACTTCAACCGTCGCCCACACTCCTCCAGCACCGACCTTATACTAAAATTGCAGTAGCCAAGGCATTTGAACTGTCGCCCTCCCTCGTCCACCACCATCTCCACCCACCATTACTAAAAAAATTAGTAGTTGTGGCGTATCCTCAAAGATCACCACCCCTTCACAGTCCCCCACCCAGCCCCCTCCCCCCCTCAAACCATAGCTCGTCACCGGTGCTGCCGCCGCCAACCCCTGCCGGTCTGCCCATTCCTCCTAGCTTAGATAATAAAGTTCAGGTTACCCAACGATTCTCATACCGTCGCCGCACTCCCCTGAGTTTTTAGATGAGGCCGGCGGTGTCCCTCCCCGCCAGATCCACATCCCCTGCTCCAGAATGTCAGAGCCTAAGCTCGACCACGTATCCCGGGGAGTCCGACAAGCATTCGGCCAAGAAGAGGTTTATCATGGTCTCTCCGACGGACGTTGACGAGCTGGCCGCCATTTGCCCTGACCTATCAATCCCGGAGCAACACGTCGATGCGGAAGCCGGCGAAGACGTTGACCACATTGCCATGCCGAAGGCTTCATGTCAGCGGGCTAGTGTATTACTATATCTCGGGAAAGCTGGCTACGACATCAAGCTCGTCAACAGCGACGGCTTCACGCGGGCCATGTCACAGGTTAAGTGGTCCATCCCCAACCCCTTTGGTTCAACCGTCGTCGATCTCTTTGACAGCCCTGCCGCTGATCTCCTCCGCCACACACTCAAGGATTTGCGGTCCTTGTACGCCATCGAGCCCATTTTTTCATTTCTAAAGGACACGTTCTATGGCGGTGGCTTGGGATCCTCAATTGCCAAGTCAGATCTCATCGACCATGACCACGAGGAGGGCACCCACAAAGGTTCTCCCAAAGTGAAACAGCCCATCTGTGACATCAGAGAGCGCACCATGAGTCTGTGCAATTCCAACTGGAAGAATCCCATCCATGACATGTGAGGCAACATCCTATCAGCAAATCTTACCTTTTCTAGCTTGCCAACCCGTACCCTTTGTTGTAGTAGCATTTGTCATGCAGTGTTTTAACTGTGCCATGTTTAATTATTTCAGTTATGCAAAAAATTATTGTTCAATAGGGCTATGTGATGTTTAAGTATGAATTTTCCACTTCAGTTTCACGAATGGCTATATTTGGTTGTTTATAGTGAGTAGATGCCTTGTTTATATGTATTTGGTTCTTAGGTTGGTTGCAGTGAGCATTTGTCCAGTTATCAAGCAGATGCCTTGTTTATCTGTATTTGGTTGTTAGGTTGGTTGCAGTGAGCATTTGTCCAGTTTTCAAGAAGATGCCTTGTTTAACTGTATTTGCTTGGTTGGTTGAAGTGAGTGAGGGAGTCCTTGATTAGGGGGTCCTCGGACTGCCGGACTATATACTTTGGCCGGACTATTGGACTATGCAGATACAAGATTGAAGACTTCGTCTCGTGTCCGGGTGGGACTCTCCTTGGCGTGGAAGGCAAGCTTGGCAATTCGGATCTGTAGATCTCCTCCCTTGTAACCGACTCTGTGTAACCCTAGCCCCCTTCGGTGTCTATATAAGCCGGAGGGTTTAGTCCGTAGGACAACAACAATCATAACCATAGGCTAGCTTCTAGGGTTTAGCCTCTTCGATCTCGTGGTAGATCAACTCTTGTAATACTCATATCATCAAGATCAATCAAGCAGGAAGTAGGATGTTGCCTCCATCGAGAGGGCCCGAACCTGGGTAAACATTGTGTCCCCCACCTCCTGTTACCATCCGCCTTAGACGCACAGTTCGGGACCCCCTACCCGAGATCCACCGGTTTTGACACCGACATTGGTGCTTTCATTGAGAGTTCCACTGTGCCGTCACCATAAGGCTTGATGGCTCCTTCGATCATCGGCAATGATGCGATCCAGGGTGAGATTTTTCTCCCCGAATAGATCTTCGTATTCGGCGGCTTCGTACTGCGGGCCAACTCCCTTGGCCATCTGGAGCAGATCGAAAGCTACGCCCCTGGCCATAAGGTCAGGTTTGGAAGCTTGAACTATACCGCCGACATCTGCGGAGACTTGATCTTCGACAGATTCGAGCCCATGTCAGGTGCGCCGCACAGTCACGATGAGCACGACTTAGCTCTGCCGTCGGACAGTGTTCGGGCAATCGCACTTGCAGCTACTCCGGCCCTCAATCCAGAGCAGATCGTGCCGTCCAAGGACGGGTGGATAGACCCCGCCACGGAGGCCGCACACTCAGTGGTGATAGAGCCGGATACTGACTTCACCTCCTATGAGACCTGTGTCACCGGATCCTTGGATTCGTCCCCGGCCACAGGCTCCGAACCGCCTGCGTCCATGCCTATCGAATCTGATTGGGCACCGATCATGGAGTTTTCCTCCGCGGATATCTTTCAGCACTCACCACTGGGCGACGTGCTAAACTCATTAAGGTCTCTCTCCTTGTCCGGAGGCCCTTGGCCGAACTATGTCCGGCTCGAGCAGGAAGCGGACGACAAAGAAATTCGTTCCCCACCCACCACCCACTTGGTAGCCATTGTCGACGACTTAACCGACATGCTCGATTTTGGCTCCGAAGACATCGACGGTATGGACGACGATGCAGGAGAAGAACAGGAACCGCCGCCCACAGGGCGCTGGACTGCCACCTCATCATACGATATATACATGGTGGACACCCCCAAAGAAAACAATGACGAGGAACGGAAGGATGCAACAAAGGATAGTTCCCTCGAGAAGCAACCAAAGCAACGGCGTAGGCGCCGCTCCAAATCCCGCCTCGGCAAAAACAGCGATAATAGTGCAAGAAAAAATAACACCCCGGTCGACTCCAGAAGAAACAACGACCACATGGACCCAGTGACAGAGCAAGACGAGCCAGCGGACGGCGAACATAGTACGAAGCCGCTGTCCGATAACGGTGACGCCGAGGGTAAAGCTAATCAACCTATCTCCAGAGAGGAGAACAGTCCGGACGACGATGCACACATCATCCCAGAAAGGCACTTGGAGCAAGAGAACCTCCATAGAAGGCTTCTTGCCACCGTGAGGAGTCTAAAGAAGCAGAAGCAAAAGCTCAAGGCCACGCAAAATAAACTCAACAGTAGATGGAACAAAGTGCTCGACACTGCAGAAAAGTACGGTGGCAGTCGCCACACAAAGAGCTATCCAAAGCACAAGCTGCTGCCTGATTTTATGACGTGGCTTTAGAGCCCACACAGCCGAAAAATAAAACGGCCGATCAGCCGGATCGACCACCCCGTGGCCGCAATAGGGCGGCTAACGATGTCGGTATGACCAGGTCCATCTACGGATCTAGGAAGCGCGCTCCGACACAGAATCAAAACCGAACACTACAACCGTCAGAACGTCATGACACATCCAAGTACAGGGGTGCCGCGCACCCCCTATGCTTCACCGATGAGGTGCTGGATCATGAATTTCCAGAGGGATTCAAACCCGTGAACATAGAGGCGTACGACGGAATGACAGACCCTGGGGTTTGGATCAAGGACTTTATCCTTCATATCCATATGGCTAGCGGAGATGATCTCCACGCCATCAAATACTTGCCCCTCAAGTTGAAAGGACCAGCTCGGCATTGGTTGAAGAGCCTCCCCGAAAACTCAATTTGAAGTTGGGAAGAGCTTGAGGATGCTTTTAGGGCTAATTTTCAAGGGACCTATGTCCGACCTCCGGATGCAGACGATTTAAGTCATATAATTCAACAGCCCGGAGAGTCAACCCGAAAGCTTTGGAACAAATTCCTCACTAAGAAGAATCAAATCATCGATTGCCCGAACGCCGAAGCTTTAGCAGCTTTCAAGCACAGTGTCCGGGACGAATGGCTCGCGAGACACCTCGGCCAGGAAAAACCGAGGACAATTGCAGCCCTAACAAGCCTTATGACCCGCTTTTGCGCGGGCAAAGATAGTTGGCTGGCCCGTAGCGGCACCAGCGACCCAGGCACATCCGAAGTTAGGGATGGCAATGGAAAACCACGACGCAACAAAAGCAAGCGTCGAAACAATGAAGACAGCCCAGATAACACGGCGGTGAACGCCGGATTCAGGGGCTCATGATCCAGTCAACGGAAAAGCCATTTAAAGGCAGCAGAGATGGACCGTCCAGCCTAAACAAGATTCTAGACAGATTATGTCACATTCATGGCACCTCCGACAAACCTGCGAATCACACCAACAGAGAATGCTGGGTTTTCAAGCAGGTCGGTAAGCTAAACGCCGAACACAAGGGGAGGGAGACACCAAGTGAAGACGAGGATGAGCCTCGCCAGCAAAATACTGGGGGACAGAAAAATTCCCACCAGAGGTCAAAACAGTGAACATGATTCACGTGACGAAGAGGAGGAGCAAACACGCACTCTGAGACGTATGCGCCGTAGAGCCCGTCACCCCCAAGTTCAACCCTTGGTCGGCCTGCCCGATCACTTTTGATCGCAGGGATAACCCGACCAGTATCCGGCACGGAGGATCGGCTGCCTTGGTACTAGACCCAATAATTAACGGATACCATCTCACCCCAGTCCTTATGGACGGCGGCAGTAGTCTCAATCTAATATATCAGGACACAATCCGCAAAATGGGGATAGACCCGACAAGAATTAACCAAAGCAATACTACCTTTAAAGGAGTAATACCAGGCCCAGAGGCCCGCTCCACGGGCTCTCTAGTACTAGAGGTTGTATTCGGTTCTCCCGACAACTTCCGAAGTGAAAAGTTAACCTTCGACATCGCTCCATTCCGAAGCAGCTATCAAGCACTACTCGGAAGAACGGCCTTCGCTCGTTTTAACGCAGTACCGCATTATGCTTATCTTAAGCTTAAGATGCCCGGTCCACGTGGCACCATCATAGTTAGCGGAAACGGAGAGCGTTCCTTGCGTACGGAAGAATGTGTGGCGGCTTTAGCAGCCGAACACTGACTGGCCTCTCCAACCAGAATAAATGATCTGTCGTCAAGACCGCGGACACGACTAGACGAGTCCGGCGCAACACTGGCTGTAACAGCTCAAATAAACCTGAGATTGGGTTGATGGATATATCCCCACAAGTGGCGCTAGGGGCTTCCCGCATGTAAAAAAGAACTACAGTTCGGGTTGCCCTTATTTAGATTGAATTTTAATGGTTTATTAAGAATAACCAATTTTTCGCACGAATACTTTCACCTGAGTTTTTCTCTTTTACAGATGATAATCGTGCTACACCCTTCCAGGATACGGCACAACGGAGACACAGGCGCAGACGTGCAGCAGGGCCCCGCTCAAAGGTTTCTTTTTAGATTAAGACCCTGTGTAAACCTTTCTTACTGTCTCTTGTTGCTTTACACCCTCCGGATACTAAACACAACCGAGAGGGATGCTGGCGTTATTGGCATTTCGCCACGCCAGACTAATGCACTTACCTGGAAATTCAAGGTTCATTATCAAGGGTGTTACTCAGCCCGGTATATGTTGTAAAGACCGAATACCTTAGGGAGTGTTCGGCGTCGCGAGTTTGGCCTTATATGCATCAGCTCCGAATCATGTCTTTGGTCAATAGTTGGGTTTGCCCGGCTCCCATGTTTTGGTACCTTACGTTCCGCTATATCAGCTAAGGTAGCACTGGGAGAACTACTGCGATTATGCCCTGGTTCATCCGGACAAGCACCTCAGTAGACAAAGCCGAAAACTGACTGTCATGATACAGCGCGAGACTGGTCAACCACTCGATGACTCATCGGAATCTTCGCGATTCCTCCGCATTAACGAAGGACCGGTTTCCCGGTCATGTATGTACGCGCACCATCTTCGGATAGACCGGAAGTACCAGGGACTATATAGTAGCCCCACCGTCAAACTCCTATGGCTAAGTGAAAGTGTTAAAGCAATATAGTCCGATTGCCTTGTTCGCTGCGCTATCACCTCCTTAATGGACCAAGACGTTGGATCAAGTGTGAATACGCGCTTTTCCGAACACCCCCGCATTATATGTGTGGGGGCTAAAGCCGACGATTGCAAACTTTCAGGTTATATACATACATAAACGGCCGCACAGGAGGCATCATAATACTTTCAGGCAAAAGTATAAACCAGCCTTTATAATCCTAATGGCATTGTTTTTACAATCGGGTTACATGTAACTAGAACATGATACTCTTCGAGCACTGAGCCTCTATTAAACGAGCGCCTTCTAGTACTTCTTCAAAATAGTGCTCGGCCGATGCCTGGCCTACGGCCGGACTCTGGGTTGCAATAGCGGTGGCCTCCATCTCTGCCCAGTATGTCTTAACACGGGCAAGAGCCATCCGCGCACCCTCTATACACGCCGACCTCTTTGCAGCGTCGATATGCGACACAGCACCAAGGAATCGTTGCACTAAACCAAAATAACTATTCGGCCTTGGTCCTTCCGGCCAAAGATGATCCACGACAGACCTCATGGAAAGCCCGGACAACCTATGGAGCTCAGCCCACTCGGCCATTTACTCATTTAGCAGCAGCGGACGCGTTGGAGCACTGAACTGCGACCAGAACAACTTTTCCACTTCATGATCTTTTTTATCCTTGAAAAACTTAGTCGCATCAGCAGCACTCGTTGCCAAGTCCACGTACGCGTCTGCAGCACTCCATAATTGATCCAGAGGGGCATACTTCGGATCTCCGAACTTCGTCCGCAACAAAAAGGCTTCCCAACCGTGATATCTCCGGCTTGACGAAGCTCCTCCTTCGCCGCTCTGATTTTCGAGCGGGTCTCCTTGGCTGCTACCTGGAGAACCGCTTTCGCTTGACTTTCCTTTTCGGGAAGCTCATACCGGTCGGCGGCATCCTTCAGCTTAACAGCCATCTTGGCTATTTTATCTTCGCTCTGGCAATGAGCAGCCTGTTCGGCTCTTAATTCTTCGACTGCCTTTAGGGCGGCCGCATCACTTCTCCTGGCTTGTTCCTTGGCTCGGGCAAGCTCCGCCCGAAGGGTCTCCACGGTGGCAGCTACATCTGCAGTCATAGCAAATTATAGATACTAGCATCATGCTCCTCTTACATATCTGTTGACCACTGGAGAATACATACCATGTGCCTCGTCAAGCCGCTTGTTTACAAGCACGATATCGGCATCTGCTGCATCAAGTCGTCGCTTCAGTTCGGCAAACTCACCAGTCCGGCTAGCCACCGAACTCTCAGCCGCCTGCACATAAAAGCAGCATGATCATTACTTGGGACTATGATCCTCTGTTTGCCGCCTTTGGACAGCAACCAGAGTCTCAGGGGCTACTGTCTGCACAAGGCACACCTAGCGTGTGCGGTACCGTCAATATATATATATATATATATATATATATTACTTACCTCAAAACCTCTTAGCAGGCTCATAAAAGCCTCATGCAACCCACTTTCGGCGGATGAGATCCTCTCAACCACCGTACCCATTAAAGTACGATGCGCCTCTAAGATAGCCGCTTGCTCCAGAAGGCTCATCACCGCGTCCGGTCGTGCACCGGACAGTCCCGGACTCTTTCTGTTGCTCTCCTTAGGAGCTGAATACTCCAGACTTCGGGTGGCCGGGGAGTTACCTTCCGGCCTTGGCGGATCAGGAGAAATTCTCCGCGACGACACCTCAAGGTCGTCCGCCTCATGAGGCGAGGAGACAGGGGGAGGCGTTTCGCTCTCCATCATCTCCGGAAGAAGATCCCCCGAAGACGAACTCTGTCAAGAAGGGCTACGATCCGAACTGCAAGACAGACGTCTCGATTATTGTCCTCAGAGATGAAGCAGGATAGATTTACCAAAAGTACTCTTGTTCACTTACAGCTCGGTGGAGGGCTGATCCCCTTGCGGGCACTGTGCGGTAAGGATGCCCTCCGGGGCAGGACCCCCTGGCGAAGGTTTCTTCCCTCATTTGGAAACCCTCGTTTCCAAATCTTCAGAGGCGGTCCTCTTCCGTCCTTGGGGAGAGGGCATTTTAGATTCTTCTCCCCGGTTATCCTCCTTCATGGAGCCACTAATTCCCCCGGTTCGGATGAGTAATGCGTGAGGCCCGCTTTCGGCTTCCTTATTCCTCCCTTTATCTTCCTCTGATGGCACCTGGTGAGGTGCATACTCAAGCATCCTGGCTAGTACAGGATCCAGTGAGCCTTCGGGAAGGGGAGCCGAACACCTGATCATCTTCGCCTTTTTTATCCAGTCCTGGTCAAAGAGCGACTTTTTAGAATGATGTTGTGATAAATAAAAAGACAGCGTGTTCGGCCGCAGAATTACTTACCTGGGTATCTGGACGATTGCAGTTTAGACCCGCATCCTCGGTGGTGTCCGGACACTTTATTCGTGGTCCGAAGAACAATCCATACATCCCTTCGAGCGTCACGCCGAAGAATTGCTGAATAGTTCGCGGTCCTTCCGGGTTGAACTCCCACATACGGAGAGGTCGACGTTGGCATGGCAGGACCCGACGAACTAGCATGACTTGCATTACCTTGACAAGGCTGACATCTCTCTCGAGGAGATCTCGGATGCGACTCTGCAGTATCGGCACGTCATTAACCGGCCCCCAGTCCAGCCCCTTGTTGACCCACGACGCCAGTTGTGGCGGGGGGCCGAACGGAAGGCGGGGGCAGCTGCCCCCTTAGTACTTCAGGGAGCCGTGATGTAAAACCACTCCCGCTGCCATAAGTTGGACATCTCTGGGAAGGAACCCTCCGGCCATGGAGCATCGGCCCCTTTGCTTATTATGGCACCTCCGCACTCTGCCTGTCGCCCATCGATCATCCTCGGCTTCACATTGAAGGTCTTGAGCCATAAGCCGAAGTGTGGGGTGATGCGGAGGAAGGCTTCGCACACGACGCTGAACGACGAGATGTGAAGGATGGAATCCGGAGCCAGATCATGGAAATCGAGCCCGTAGAAGAACATAAGCCCTGTAACAAAGGGATCAATACTAAAGCCTAGCCCTCGGAGGAGGTGGGAAACAAATATGACACTCTCGTTGGATTCGGGAGTAGGGATGACCTGCCCTGGAGCAGGCAGCCTGTGCGAGATTTCAGCGGTCAGATACCTGGCTTCTCTTAGCTTCTTGATGTCCTCCTATGTGACAGAGGAGGCCATCCACCGGCCTTGAAGGTTGGATCCGGACATGATTGAAGGTCTGAAGCGCTTAGCCGGAGCCTCGGGTGTTGGAATTCGAGGTGGGGGAAGGGAAGGATCGAGCGCGAGAAGAAAAGGACACGCCTTGGCCCCTTTATAAAGGGGGTGAATATCGAGCGTCCTCCGCGTGGACATTTGGAACTTGCCTAAATCGAGGAGTCATACCAACAGGCACGATTGGGTTACCCACACCCGTATTGATGAGAATCCCGTGATAAGAGGAACACGATCTCTGCTTCGACAGGACGTGCCAATAAAACCGCCTCGCAACACGTGCAGTGGCAGGCTGGGAAAAACGGTTCGTCATGACCAGGCCACGGCAGAACGTCACGCTATGAAAAGTTGTCAGTAGATTAGATTTGTGGAAATATTATACTCTCTACGGTGGTATGTGGAGTTTGTTTTGCAGAGCCGGACACGATCCTAGTGTTCAAAATCTTCTATGGAGAATTGGGAGGAGGAACCCGCCTTGCAATGCCGAAGACAATCTGTGCGCCGGACTCATCGTCATTGAAGCCTGGTTCAGGGGCTACTGAGGGAGTCCTGGATTAGGGGGTCCTCGGACTGCCGGACTATATACTTTGGCCGGACTGTTGGACTATGAAGATACAAGATTGAAGACTTCGTCCCGTGTCCGGGTGGGACTCTCCTTGGCGTGGAAGGCAAGCTTGGCAATTCGGATCTCTAGATCTCCTCCCTTGTAACCGACTCTGTGTAACCCTAGCCCCCTCCGGTGTCTATATAAGCCGGAGGGTTTAGTCTGTAGGACAACAACAATCATAACCATAGGCTAGCTTCTAGGGTTTAGCCTCTTCGATCTCGTGGTAGATCAACTCTTGTAATACTCATATCATCAAGATCAATCAAGCAGAAAGTAGGGTGTTACCTCCATCAAGAGGGCCCGAACCTGGGTAAACATTGTGTCCCCCGCCTCCTGTTACCATCCGCCTTAGACGCACAGTTCGGGACCCCCTACCCGAGATCCGTCGGTTGTGACACCGACAGTGAGCATTTGTCCAGTTTTCAAGCATATGCCATGTTTATCTGTATTTGCTTGTTAGGTTGGTTGTAGTGAGACTCTGTCCAGTTTTCAATGGCTATATTTGGTTGTTATACTGATCATTTATGCCTTGTTTATTTCAGTCATTCACAATGTGATGTTCATTATGTGCAAGTCGGAACTGTGCTCGACTGCATCAATACCAGTTTGAACGGCTATATTTGGTTCCAGTTATGCCTGGTGCACATGCCCTTTATTTCAGTTTTACACATTTATCCAGTGTGATGTTTAAGCATTACCTACGTTGTATTCATTTTCAACAATACCAGTTTGAATTGCAATATTTAATGGTTGTTAAGCCTGTTGTCGGTAACATTGCCTTCCATTTTCAATCTGCTTTAACAGCATGCTGAAACCAACACATTGAAGCTATCATTTGGAGATGATGTTGTTTACCTTTGCTATATTTGTTTGATGTTAAGGTTGATGTACTTATCATGCCTTTCCACTAGTTATGCAGGACAACAACGGGAGTGGCCACCATTTTCCGCCGAGGTTAGTTTCATCCCTCGGCTTGTACTCCCCCCGTCGTTCCCTAATGTAGTGCATATAGATCCAGTCCTGGACACTTGTTAGCTTCTAATATTGACTTGTTGCTTGTAGGTACATATGCCCTTGGCAAGGATCCACACATCGACCCTTTTTGCGTATGGGGCAATGAGATATTCATGAACAAGCATCAAGTGAGAAAACTGATAAGGATCATTAGCAAAAAGATACGAATGGTGGGAAGCAAATTATCTGTTTATGCTCTATCCAACACAACAGTGAGCTGTAGGATGGTAACTACAAACTCTGCAGCCTTCTCTTTTTACTGCCCATAATGAGTTGTTAGACAACAATGTCTGAATCTTTTTTGTTCGCAGTGGTTCCCGAAGCAGTTCACTCAAGATTACCTCGCAAAGTACATGATTGGTGGACACGCAATGAAGGTTAAAGTATGTCATCTAGACTACAATGAGCATCGAGAAGTCCTAATGAAGACAGTGAAGGATGGATGGGCAACCATCACAAGGGGTTGGCCTAGAGTCGTGCACGCATTACGCATGGAGGAGGGCACAATATGGGCATTCCGCTTCACCCTCTCCAGCAACCAGAATGTCTTTCGCCTCTCTCTTTATAGTCTTTAGTACAACTGTGGTTCATCATTCTTTACTTGGTGCTTCTGTAGTTCTTCAGTATATGTACCTGTGCATCAAATTATGCATTCGTGGTTGAAACTATATTTGTAATAAACATGGTTGGATATGAAATATGTGATTGCCTACTTTCAAATTGAAAACATGTGATTTTTAAATTAGGGATTACAGTGCACACGGTTTGCGAAAGCGAAACGTCTGCGATAGACGTGGAGATCAGACACGTTTGTAGGATCCACTACGTGTGCGATCAATCTCTACTGCACACACAATCAGCAAAGAAAAAACATGTGCAATTAACAACAGCATCGCACACAGTTCTTTCTTATTAAATGTTTGCGATAGTCACCTTATCACACACGCTTCGCAATTATGGACTGTTTGTGATGTTGTGCGCATCACAAACGTTTGGTCATAGAAGAACGCGTGCGATAGGTCGATCATCCGATGCGGGTATGATGGATGAATCGTGTGGGATGTATTCAAGCTTCGCATACAGTTTTATAGCGACAACTGTGTGCCCTCTTACATCGAATCGCATACAGTCGAGGAAAAGTAAATGTGTGTGATTGTCTGCTTCTATAATCGTGAACCGTTTGTGATGGGTCACGCATCGTAAACGTAACACCCACAGAATACCGACTCCGATGGCAATCCAAGCACAAACGAGTTGCAAGGATGGAGCGTTTCGGGCATTCGAGATATCAGAAACAGTTTAGTACGGACAACTGTATGCATCAAGGCTCCCTATCCCTGACGGTTTCTGGGTCGTGTGGGAAGGACCCCTGATAACCCACAAGTATAGGGGATCGTTTGTAGCCTTCTTTCATAAATAAGCGTGTCAAACCCAATGAGGATATAAAGGTAGAACAAATATTCCCTCAAGTTCTATCGACCACCGATACAACTCTACGCACACTTGACATTTGCTTTACCTAAAACAAGTATGAAACTATTGTGCAAGAATAAAACTACTAGTACTTTGCAATAATAAAACTACGAATAAATTGCAAGGCAATAAGATTGGATAGATTTTTTCAACAAGAAAGTCATTTGTCCCTAGGCAATCGATAACAAGTACCGGTAATCATTCTTGTAATTTTATATGAGGGAGAGCCATGAGCTAACATACTTTCCCTACTTGGATCATATGCACTTATGATTGGACCCCTAGCAAGCATCCGCAACTACTAAAGATCATTAAGGCCATGAAACCCAACCATAGCATTAAGTATCAAGTCCTCTTTATCCCATACGCAACAACCCACCTACTCGGGTTTAAGCTTATGTCACGCTCGCAACCCACCATAAGCGAATGATGAACGTATTGCAACACCCTACAGCGGGGATCCCTCATGTTTGCGCGAGACGGAGGGCACCGTAGGACAGCACCATAAATAAAATATACAATCATACCAACCAAGATCACGATTAACCCACAGGACAAAACGGGTCTGCTCAAACATCATAGGATAGCCAAATATCATTGGGAAATAATATATGGAGTTCAGCACCATGTTTAAGTAGAGATTACAGCGGGGAGAAGGGGTGTTACACCGCTGCATAGAGGGGGAGAGAGTTGGTGTTGACGGTAGCAAGATTGTTGATGTAGATTGTCGTCACGATCCTAGCCCCGGCGGCACTCCGGCGCCACCGGGAGAGAGGGGGAGAGAGCCCCCCTCCTTCTTCTTCTTCATTGCCCCCCCCCTAGATGGGTGAAGAGCTCCCACTTTGGTCCATGGCCTCCATGGCGGCGGAGGGGCAGGAGCTCCTCCGACATTGGATCTCCCTCTCTGTTCTCTTCTTTTCTGTGCTTCCCAGATCTGGCCGAAAACCGTTTCTAATATTCCAGGAGATCCGTAACTCCAATTGTGCTGAAATTTAACACGATTTTTTTCCGGATATAAGCTTCCTTGCACCCGAAGTACAGACCCAACCGACATCCGAGGAGGGCACAACCCACCAGGGTGCGCCTGGCCCCTAGGGCACGCCCTGGTGTCTTGTGGGGGATGTGGGCCCCCGTTTCCGTTGATTCCAAGTCCCAAAAATCACATATATTCCAAAATAATTCTCCGTAAATTTTTATCGTGTTTGGACTTTGTTTGATATGGATTTTCCGCGAAACGAAAAACATGCAACAAACAGGAACTGGCACTGGGCACTGGATCAGTAAGTTAGTCCAATAAAGCATATAAATTGTTGCCAAAAGTATGTAAAAGTTGTATAATATTGGCATGGAACAATAAAAAATTATAGATATGATGGAGACGTATCAACCCCCATATGGCAGTCACTCAGCGACGGTTCAGAACGCCTTCGCGGAAAGGGGTTAAAAACCGTTTGTATAGCACATCGTTGTACCAGTGATGTAGTGTCATACACAAGTGGTTTCATCAGTCTTCTCAAGACGTTTTGCTTTAATGTTATAGATCATAGACTTCAAGATTTATCATAAATAAACCATCTCAAAATAAAGGTTTAATAAAAAATCATATTCTCATAATAATTCGAACAACTATTGTTTAAAACTTATAAGAATATCCTTCGCATAATCCATAGGATAATGCATTACATAACTCCGAAGCAAAATAACTATTATTTTATTTCTAAGATAAAACTCAAAGATAAACTGAATAGAATAACATTAACTTTGTATAACTATTATACCTTTACCAGAAGAACATTTGTTCTTATCTACCAAGTACTTCTTGCAGTTACGCTTCCAGTGTCCCTTCTTCTTGCAGTAGAAACATTCAGTATCTTTAGAGGCTCCGCCCTTGTTCTTCTTCTGAGACTCGGTCTTACCGGCTTCAGTAGATTTCTTCTTCTTGTAATTCCCTTCTTCTTGAAACTAGTGGTCTTGTTAACCATCAACAATGTTTTGTTCTTCTGCATTCCAGCTTCCACAGTTTTGAGCATAGCAAACAACTTGTTTGCACTTTTCTCCATCCCATTCATGTTGTAATTCATGATAAAGACATCGTAAGATGGTGGGAGTGAAGCAAGCACAATGTCTGTACCAAGTGTTGGTGGAATTCCAAATTCCAGAGAAGCTAGTCTATCAACATAGCCAGCAAGCTTTACAATATGCTCACTCATTGAGGAATCATCTTTCATCTTGCATTCAATCAAGGCCATGGTTAATTTAAAACATCCGGTCCTTGCCCGTTTCTTGTACAGAACTTCCAGTGATGCAATTATGAATTGAGTAGTGGATCATACAAAATGCTTCTATAGCTCAGGATCCATGCAAGTTAACATGAGGCACTGGACTGAATCATAGTCATCTCTATGAGCAGTGTAAGTAGCAACTTCTTCTGGTGTTGCATCCTTTTCGGGAGCATCACCTGGGGGTTGATCCAACACATACTCCTTAGCACTCCTGAGAACAAATCTCTGGTTCTGGATCCAATCCGCATAGTTTCCACCATTAGCAGCCAACTTTCCCTTCTCTAACATAGGGGCTAAGTTGAATATATTGTGAGCCATTGATCTACAATGAGAGACACAAAAAATATTTAGGCATTATCATAATAAAAAGTTGCACTAAGTTGTTTTAATTTTAACAATATAAAGTGCACTCCCACTCAATTAAATATCTCTCATAATTAATAGTGAGTGATTGAAGATCCAAATCTAGTTCTCAGCCATTGATGTGGACATCACCGATGACGAGAATTTTGACCGGTGGACAATCTATTGCCAATCATATCACCATATGACTCTTGTTCATCTTCGATGCTTTGTGTTCTGAGCTCAGAATGATTCTACTAGAACTTCAAGATAACCGAGTGCTATTTGCACATATGGTCTGACCATCTCCGTCTTACGTCTCTCATCTCGTTTGAACTCATGTGGACATGACGAACTCCGAGATGCTAGAATGTCGTAGACGGTTGTAGCACTAGTCAGAGCACCTTTTAACTTGATATTTATTGTGAGAGGTCGCCCTAATAATTGACTACTGCGCAATCGAAGGGTGCAAACAACGAAGGGATAAACATGACAGGTAGTTCATAAAAGCATGATATGGTATAGCCCTAGGCGTCCGAAATTTCCATGATCATCTTGTTGGAAATATGCCCTAGAGGCAATAATAAATGGTTATTATTATATTTCTTTTTTCATGGTAATTGTCTATTATTCATGCTATAATTGTATTGTCCGGAAATCGTAATACATGTGTGAATACATAGACCACAACGTGTCCCTAGTAAGCCTCTAGTTGACTAGCTCGTTGATCAACAGATAGTCATGGTTTCCTGACTATGGACATTGGATGTCATTGATAATGGGATCACATCATTAGGAGAATGATGTGATGGACAAGACCCAATCCTAAGCATAGCATAAAAGATCGTGTAGTTTCGTTTGCTAGAGCTTTTCCAATGTCAAGTATCTTTTCCTTAGACCATGAGATCGTGCAACTCCCGGATACCGTAGGAGTGCTTTGGGTGTGCCAAACGTCACAACGTAACTGGGTGACTATAAAGGTGCACTACGGGTATCTCCGAAAGTGTCTGTTGGGTTGGCACGGATCGAGACTGGGATTTGTCACTCCGTGTGACGGAGAGGTATCTCTGGGCCCACTCGGTAATGCATCATCATAATGAGCTCAATGTGACTAAGGCGTTAGTCACGGGATCATGCATTGCGGTACGAGTAAAGAGACTTGTCGGTAACGAGATTGAACAAGGTATTGGGATACCGACGATCGAATCTCGGGCAAGTAACATACCGATTGACAAAGGGAATTGCATACGGATTGATTGAATCCTCGACACCGTGGTTCATCCGATGAGATCATCGTGGAACATGTGGGAGCCAACATGGGTATCCAGATCCCGCTGTTGGTTATTGACCGGAGAGGCGTCTCGGTCATGTCTGCATGTCTCCCGAACCCGTAGGGTCTACACACTTAAGGTCCGGTGACGCTAGGGTTGTAGAGATATATGTATGCGGAAACCCGAAAGTTGTTCGGAGTCCCAGATGAGATCCCGGACGTCACGAGAGGTTCCGGAATGGTCCGGAGGTGAAGAATTATATATAGGAAGTCAAGTTTCGGCCACCGGGAAAGTTTCGGGGGTTACCGGTATTGTACCGGGACCACCGGAAGGGTCCCGGGGGTCCATCGGGTGGGGCCACCTATCCCGGAGGGCCCCGTGGGCTGAAAGTGGAAGGGAACCAGCCCTTAGTGGGCTGGGGCGCCCCCCTTGGGCCTCCCCCCTCCGCCTAGGGTTGGGAACCCTAGGGGGGAGCTTCCCCCTTGCCTTGGGGGGCAAGGCACCCCTTCCCCCCCACTTGGCCGCCGCCCCCCCCCCCCTTTGGATCTGATCTCCAGGGCCGGCGCCCCCCCCCCAGGGGGCCTATATAAAGGGGGGAGGGCAGCAACACAACAGCCTTGGGCGCCTCCCTCCTCCCCTGCAACACCTCTCTTTCTCTCGCAGAAGCTTGGCGAAGCCCTGCCGGAGACCCGCTACATCCACCACCACGCCGTCGTGCTGCTGGATCTCCATCAACCTCTCCTTCCCCCTTGCTGGATCAAGAAGGAGGAGACGTCGCTGCACCGTACGTGTGTTGAACACGGAGGTGCCGTCCGTTCGGCACTCGGTCATCGGTGATTTGGATCACAGCGAGTACGACTCCGTCATCCATGTTCATTGGAACGCTTCCGCTTGCGATCTACAAGGGTATGTAGATGCACTCATTTCCCCTCGTTGCTAGTAGACTCCATAGATGCATCTTGGTGAACGTAGGAAAATTTTAAATTATGCTACGATTCCCAACACATCTTCACTCTCAAGTTGAAGCGCCATGATGGCCAATATTTTCTTGCCGTGGCAACCATTTCAAAAACGTTATCGTGGTGGAAATGTCAGAAAACGTTCTCGTGGCAACCGTTTCAAAAATGTTGTCATGGCACCAAATTCAGAAATTCTACCATGGCACGAAACTATTGTTGGAAATATGCCCTAGAGGCAATAATAAATTGGTTATTGTTATATTTCCTCGTTCATGATAATCGTTTATTATCCATGCTAGAATTGTATTGATAGGAAACTCAGATACATGTGTGGATACATAGACAACACCATGTCCCTGGTAAGCCTCTAGTTGACTAGCTCGTGGATCAATAGATGGTTACGGTTTCCTGACCATGGACATTGGATGTCGTTGATAACGGGATCACATCATTAGGAGAATGATGTGATGGACAAGACCCAATCCTAAGCCTAGCACCAGATCGTGTAGTTCATTTGCTCAGAGCTTTTCTAATGTCAAGTATCATTTCCTTAGACCATGAGATTGTGCAACTCCCGGATACCGTAGGAATGCTTTGGGTGTACCAAACGTCACAACGTAACTGGGTGGCTATAAAGGTGCACTACAGGTATCTCCGAAAGTGTCTGTTGGGTTGGCACAAATCGAGACTGGGATTTGTCACTCCGTGTAAACGGAGAGGTATCTCTGGGCCCACTCGGTAGGACATCGTCATAATGTGCACAATGTGACCAAGGAGTTGATCACGGGATGATGTGAGTTACGGAACGAGTAAAGAGACTTGTCGGTAACGAGATTGAACAAGGTATCGGGATACCGACGATCGAATCTCGGGCAAGTAACATACCGGTAGACAAAGGGAATTGAATACGGGATTGATTGAATCCCCGACATCGTGGTTCATCCGATGAGATCATCGTGGAACATGTGGGAGCCAACATGGGTATCCAGATCCCGCTGTTGGTTATTGGCCGGAGAATGTCTCGGTCATGTCTGCATGGTTCCCGAACCCGTAGGGTCTATACACTTAAGGTTCGATGACGCTAGGGTTATAGGGAAAGTATGTACATGGTTACCGAATGTTGTTCGGAGTCCCGAATGAGATCCCGGACATCATGAGGAGTTCCGGAATGGTCCGGAGGTAAAGATTTATATATGGGAAGTCCTGTTTTGGTCACCGGAAAGGTTTCGGGTGCTATCGGTAATGTACCGGGACCACCGGGAGGGTCCCGGGGGTCCACCAGGTGGGGCCACCGGCCCCAGAGGGCTACGTGGGCCAAGTGTGGGAGGGGACTAGCCCCAGGTGGGCTGGTGCGCCCCCCCACAAGGGGCCCAGGGCGCAGGAAGGGGGGGAAGGGGGAAACCCTAGGCTTAGATGGGCCTGAGGCCCATCTAGTGGGGCGCCCCCCTCTCTTCCCCCCTTGGCCGTCCCCCAAGCCCCATCTAGGGCTGGCCGCACCCCTTGGGGGGGAACCCTAGATGGGGTCGCAGCCCCTCCCCCTCCCCTATATATACTTGAGGTTTTGGGGCTGCCAGACACACGAGAAAGTCTCCTTCATAGCGCAGCCCTACCCCTATTCTTCCTCCTCTCCCGCGGTGCTTGGCGAAGCCGCAGGATTGCCACGCTCCTCCATCACCACCACACCGTCGTGCTGCTGCTGGACGGAGTCTTCCCCAACCTCTCCCTCTCTCCTTGCTGGATCAAGGCGTGGGAGACGTCACCGGGCTGCACGTGTGTTGAAAAGGGTCCTTATGAAGGGTAAATAGAAATTGGCATATCACGTTGTGGCTTTTTGCGTAGGTAAGAAACGTTCTTGCTAGAAACCCATAGCAGCCACGTAAAACATGCAACAACAATTAGAGGACGTCTAACTTGTTTTTGCAGGGTATGCTATGTGATGTGATATGGCCAAAAGGATGTGATGAATGATATATGTGATGTATGAGATTGATCATGTTCTTGTAATAGGAATCACGACTTGCATGTCGATTAGTATGACAACCGGCAGGAGCCATAGGAGTTGTCTTAATTTATTGTATGACCTGCGTGTCAATAAAAACGCCACGTAATTACTTTACTTTATTGCTAACCGTTATCCATAGTAGTAGAAGTAATAGTTGGCGAGACAACTTCATGAAGACACGATGATGGAGATCATGATGATGGAGATCATGGTGTCATGCCGGTGACGAAGGTGATCATGCCGCGCCTCGAAGATGGAGATCAGAGGCGCAAGATGATATTGGCCATATCACGTCACTTTATGATTTGCATGTGATGTTTATCATGTTTACATCTTATTTGCTTAGAACGACGGTAGCATAAATAAGATGATCCCTCACTAAAATTTCAAGAGACGTGTTCCCCCTAACTGTGCACCGTTGCGAAGGTTCGTTGTTTCGAAGCACCACGTGATGATCGGGTGTGATAGATTCTAACGTTCGAATACAACGGGTGTTGACGAGCCTAGCATGTACAGACATGGCCTCGGAACACATGCGAAACACTTAGGTTGACTTGACGAGCCTAGCACGTACAGACATGGCCTCGGAACACAAGAGATCGAAAGGTCGAACATGAGTCGTATAGTAGATGCGATCAACATGGAGATGTTCACCGATGATGACTAGTCCGTCTCACGTGATGATCGGACATGGCCTAGTTTGACTCGGATCATGTATCACTTAGATGACTAGAGGGATGTATATCTGAGTGGGAGTTCATTAATCAGATGAACTCAATTATCATGAACATAGTCAAAAGGTCTTTGCAAATCATGTCATAGCTTGCGCTTTAGTTCTACTGTTTAAGATATGTTCCTAGAGAAAATTTAGTTGAAAGTTGGTAGTAGCAATTATGCGGACTGGGTCCGTAAACTGAGGATTGTCCTCATTGCTGCACAGAAGGCTTATGTCCTTAATGCACCGCTCGGTGTGCTGAACCTCAACGTCGTCTGTAGATGTTACGAAACATCTGACATACACGTTTTGATGACTACGTGATAGTTCAGTGCGTAATGCTAACGGTTTAGAATTGTGGCACAAGAGACGTTTTTGAAACGTCGCAGAACATATGAGATGTTCCGAAGACTGAAATTGGGATTTCAGACTAGTGCCCACGTCAAGAGGTATGAGACCTCTGACAAGTTTCTTAAGCCTGCAAACTAAGGGAGAAAAGCTGAATCGTTGAGCATGTGCTCAGATTGTCTGAGTACTACAATCACTTGAATCGAGTGGGAGTTAATCTTCCAGATGAGATAGTGATGGTTCTCCATAAGTCACTGCCACCAAGCTATTAGAGCTTCGTGATGAACTATAACATATCAGGGATAGATGATGATCCTTGAGCAACTCGTGATGTTTGACACCGCGAAAGTAGAAATCAAGAAGGAGCATCAATTGTTGATGGTTAGTAAAACCACTAGTTTCTAGAAGGGCAAGGGCAAGAAGGGATAATTCATGAAACGGCAAATCAGTTGCTGCTCTAGTGAAGAAACCCAAGGTTGAACCCAAACCCGAGACTAAGTGCTTCTGTAATGAGGGGAACGGTCACTGAAGCGGAACTACCCTAGATACTTGGTAGATGAGAAGGCAGGCAAGGTCGACAGAAGTATATTGGATATACATTATATGAATGTGTACTTTACTAGTACTCCGAGCAGCACCAGGGTATTAGATACCGGTTCGGTTGCTAAGTGTTAGTAACTTGAAATAAAAGCTGCGGAATAAACGGAGACTAGCTAAAGGTGAGATGACGATATGTGTTGGAAGTGTTTCCAAGGTTGATGTGATCAAGCATCGCATGCTCCCTCTACCATCGAGATTGGTGTTAAACCTAAATAATTGTTATTTGGTGTTTGCGTTGAGCACAAACATGATTGGATTATGTTTATCGCAATACGGTTATTCATTTAAGGAGAATAATGGTTACTCTGTTTATTTGAATAATACCTTCAATGGTCTTGCACCTAAAATGAATCTCGATCGTAGTGATACACATGTTCATGCCAAAAGATATAAGATAGTAATGATAGTACCACATACTTGTGGCACTGCCATTTGAGTCATATTGGTATAGAACGCATGAAGAAGCTCCATGTAGATGGATCTTTGGACTCAGTCGTTTTTGAAAAGATTGAGACATGCGAACCATGTCTATTGGTATATATGCATGAAGAAACTCCATGCAGATGGATTGTTTGGACTCACTTGATTTTGAATCACTTGAGACATGCAAATCATACCACATGGGCAAGATGACTGAAAGGCCTCGTTTTCAGTAAAATGGAACAAGAGAGCAACTTATTGGAAGTAATACATTTTGATGTATGCAGTCCAATGAGTGCTGAGGCATGCAGTGGATATCGTTATGTTCTTACTTCGCAGATGATTTGAGTAGATGCTGAGTGTATTTACTTGATGAAACACAAGTCTAAATTATTGAAAGGTTCAAGTAATTTCAGAGTGAAGTTGAAGATCGTCGTGACAAGAGGATAAAATGTCTGTGATATGATCATAGAGATGAGTATCTGAGTTACGAGTTTGGCACACAATTAAGACATTGTGGAAAGTGTTTCACAATTAATACCGCCTGGAACACCACAGTGTGATGGTGTGTCCGAATATCATAACTGCACCCTATTGAATATGGTGCATGCCATGATGTCTCTTATCGAATTACCACTATCGTTTATGGGTTAGGCATTAGAGATAACCGCATTCACTTTAAAAGGGGCACCACGCAATTTCATTGAGACGACACCGTTTAGAGAAACCTAAGTTGTCGTTTCTTAAAAGTTTGAGGCTGCGATGCTTATGTGAAAAAGTTTCAGGCTAATAAATGCATCTTCATAGAATACCCAAAGCAGTTGGGCATACCTCCTATTTCAGATCTGGAAGCAAAAGTAATTGCTTCTAGAAACGAGTCCTTTCTCGAGGAAAAGTTTCTCTCGAAAGAATTGAGTGGGAGGATGGTAGAGACTTGATAAGGTTATTGAACCGTCACTTCAACTAGTGTGTAGCAGGGCACAGGAAGTCATTCCTGTGGCACCTAAACCAATTTAAGTGGAAGCTTATGATAGTGATCATGAAACTTCGGATCAAGTCACTACCAAACCTCGTAGGACGATAAGGATGCGTACTACTTCGAGTGGTACGTAACCCTGTCTTAGATATCATATTGTTAGACAATACTGAACCTACGAGCTATGGAGAAGCGATGGTGGGCCCATATTCTGACAAATGGTTAGAAGCCATGAAATCCGAGATAAATGGATCTTTAAGAAGAAGACGGACGTGGACGGTAATGTTACTGTCTATGAAGCTCGACTTGTGGCAAAGAGTATTTCCACAAGTTCAAGGAGTTGACTACGATGAGATTTTCTCGTCCGTAGCGATGCTTAAGTCCGTCGGAATCATGTTAGCATTAGCTGCATTTATGAAATCTGGCAGATGGATGTCAAAACAAGTTTCCTTACCAGTTTTCGTAAGGAAAGGTTGTATGTGATACAATCAGAAAGGTTTTGTCGATCCTAAGGATGCTAAAAGGTATGCTAGCTCCAGCGATCCTTCCATGGACTAGAGCAAGCATCTCGGAGTCAGAATATACGCTTTGATGGAGTGATCAAAGTTTTTGGGTTTATACAAAGTTTGTTAGAAACTTGTATTTACAATAAAGTGAGTGGGAGCGCTACAACATTTCTGATAAGTATATGTGAATGACATATTGTTGATCCAAAATGATGTAATATTTCTGGAAAGCATAAAGGGTTGTTTGACAGGAGTTTTTCAAAGGAAGACCTGGATAAAGCTGCTTACATATTGGGCATCAAGATCTATAGAGATAGATCAAGACGCCTGATGATACTTTCAAAGAACGCACACCTTGACATGATTTTGAAAGAGTTCAAAATAGATCAGCAAAGAAGGAGTTCTTGGCTGTGTTACAAGGTGTGAGTATTGAGTAAGACTCAAGACCTGACCACAGCAGAAGAGAGAGAAAGGACGAAGGTCGTCCCCTATGCTTTAGACGTAGGCTCTACAGTATGCTATGCTGTGTACCTCACATGAAGTGTGCCTTGCCATGAGTTGGTCAAGGGGTACGATAGTGATCCGGGAATGGATCACATGACAGCGGTCGAACTTATCCTTAGTATCTAGTGGACTAAGGAATTTTCTCGATTATGGAGGTGAAAAGGAGTTCGTCGTAAAGGGTTATGTCGATGCGAACTTTGACACTAATCCGGATGACTCTGAGTAGTAAACCGGATTCGTATAGTAGAGCAGTTATTTGAAATGGCTCCAAGTAGCGCGTGGTAGCATCCACAAGATGACATAGATATTCGTAAAGCACACACGGATCTGAAAGGTTCAGACCCGTTGACTAATAACCTCTCTCACAAGCATAACATGATCAAACCAGAACTCATTGAGTGTTAATCACATAGTGATGTGAACTAGATTGTTGACTCTAGTAAACTCTTTAGATGTTGGTCACATGGTGATGTGACCTGTGAGTGTTAATCACATGGTGATGTGAACTAGATTATTGACTCTAGTGCAAGTGGGAGACTGTTGGAAATATGCCCTGGAGGCAATAATAAATTGGTTATTGTTATATTTCCTCGTTCATGATAATCGTTTATTATCCATGCTAGAATTGTATTGATAGGAAACTCAGATACGTGTGTGGATACATAGACAACACCATGTCCCTAGTAAGCCTCTAGTTGACTATCTCGTTGATCAATAGATGGTTACGGTTTCCTGACCATGGACACTGGATGTCGTTGATAACGGGATCACATCATTAGGAGAATGATGTGATGGACAAGACCCAATCCTAAGCCTAGCACCAGATCGTGTAGTTCGTTTGCTCAGAGCTTTTCTAATGTCAAGTATCATTTCCTTAGACCATGAGATTGTGCAACTCCCGGATACCGTAGGAATGCTTTGGGTGTACCAAACGTCACAACGTAACTGGGTGGCTATAAAGGTGCACTACAGGTATCTCCGAAAGTGTTTGTTGGGTTGGCACGAATCGAGACTGGGATTTGTCACTCCGTGTAAACGGAGAGGTATCTCTGGGCCCACTCGGTAGGACATCATCATAATGTGCACAATGTGACCAAGGAGTTGATCACGGGATGATGTGAGTTACAGAACGAGTAAAGAGACTTGCCGGTAACGAGATTGAACAAGGTATCGGGATACCGACGATCGAATCTCGGGCAAGTAACATACCGGTAGACAAAGGGAATTGAATAGGGATTGATTGAATCCCCGACATCGTGGTTCATCCGATGAGATCCTCTCAAAACCTGATACTCTCTGAAACCCTTCCGGTGACCCTGAAACGCTTCCGGATCCTCTCAAAACTATTTTGGATATTCATGAAATAATTCCACCAATATATTCTCATGACCCCGTCCTACTAATACTCAGCAATTGCTTAATTTTTTACTACATATTAACTATATAAACTTAATTTTTTTAATTCAAACCTCCAGTAATTGCTTGCGTTATTCAATGCAAAAGAAAATTGCTTGCTTTATTCGCATTTTTGACAATGCTACATTTTGCAATATACGCAGGACAACTTGCATTGTGATACAAAGGAAGAATAACCTACACTGCCTAGGACCAACAATAATATACTGCATGCTTGCGTTGATAACCACATTGCTCAGTTTCTATTGTGACCAAGAAATTTATAACTTTTCATCGATAGAAAGCTATATCTATTAACTCAAGTATAAAGTCATGAATGGATCCAGTTTATGTTCTTTGTTGCAGTTATGATCTCAATAGAAACCTAACATGTGTAACCTAAAGTGTGTTAAACTACATTCATTGCTCAATTGATTTCGCATTAATCATTTCTTAAACATCTTTCGGTTAGATATTCTTTCCCCCGCAAGACAACTATATAAGACCAGCCCATAACATCGTACTCGCTACAACTTGCATCTTTGAAATCTGGAAAATTTGACTATTGGCACAAACATGGACACCCAATACGAAGGCAAGAAGTATGGCTACTACATACAATGTTGTTATCTACCTCCATGTGCGTGCCGCAAATAACAACATACACATCAATCTGTCCCCATAATGCAATGTGGTGGACCAAATAATGTTCTGCCAAGCGGGGTGAAAGGCTATTTCGAGAATAATGTTCTGCCCCACTCGTCAACTTATTCATCAAGGGAGACTCAGAAGAAGTACATGGAGGCTACTTCAAAGATGAATACTACAAACCACCAATGTCTTTTACTTCGAGAGAAACTATTGCACGTGAAGACAACAACAAAAAACAATCTAAGGATCGTCCTTTCAGGCCCAACAAATACCTCTTCAAGTACATTAAGAAAGAAACCACACATGTCCAGATAGTTCTCAACGAAGAAGACCCCGTCGTGACATCTACAAATAAATTTAAGTATATATTATGCTCTTTTTATATTCAATAAATAATTATGATTATACATATGTATTCTCTAGTTTCAACTATCATATTGTTGATCCAAACATTCATCTTCAATAGAACAAAATGCCATCCAAATGTATTGTAACCAATTCTCGCCGCAACGCACGGGGTATTATCTACTTCAAAGAATTCATCGATTCATCCGATTCAGACATTGATGGTGACAAAGATGCTGAGATGATGGTGGTGAGGAGCATCCCTGAAGACATGGAGACGAAAGTGGAGCATGTTCTCAATTTCAGTGGTTCAATCAAGTGAGCGGAAAAAGGAACATACACCCTCAAGATCGTGATTTTCTTTTACGTTTCAATTATGCACTCAGAATCTACTATATCACTAAGCTCCCTAGAGGGTGAAGACCTATCATTCAATTGAGGATGTTGGTTTTTCACTGGGTTCCCAATTTGACATGGTCAACGATTTTTAATAAGCTCTCTTGTTCAAGTGAGGTGTTCAACAGTCTTAAATATGGTTCATGATTTTAATTGGTCAATGATTTCTCAAATCAACCATCAGCAACAATAGAAATATATCAGTATCAATTTGCTCGATCTTTTTTTAAGATTTCTAGTCAAAGGACTGCTGAAAACATGAAAAGGAACAAAAAACATGAACGCCTTTCTGCAAGTCTTTGACCAAAGAAATAACCACGTGCTCGCGTCAACGGCAGCCGGTTCGCACTTCGCAGAAGCGCACCCCCTCCGCAGTCACCACCAACTCCACTCCGCCCGCCTCTTCCATCTACAAGTACCGTCTCTTCCGCTGCGCCGCACCCCGTACGCCCAGCGCCGACCACCAACCCCTTCCGTCTAGGCAAGCAACCCGGCGGCGCGAACACCAAGTCCCCCCGGCGGCCGCAGCAATGCTCCTAACCAAGCCCCACCCCGCCCTCACCCTCCCCTCCGCATCCCTCCCAAATCCTAACCTAAAGGCCGCCCGCGTCAGGCCCCTCGCCTCCTCCGCGCCCCATGGACGCCGCGGGCTCCGCGTCTCGGCCTCCTCCTCCTCCCTGGCGCCAGCGCAGGCCGCGTCCGCGGCGCTGAACCGCGTGGACGTCCTGTCGGAGGCGCTCCCCTTCATCCAGCGGTTCAAGGGCAAGACGGTGGTGGTCAAGTACGGCGGCGCGGCCATGAAGTCGCCGGAGCTGCAGGCGTCGGTGATCCGCGACCTGGTCCTCCTCTCCTGCGTCGGCCTGCGCCCCGTGCTCGTGCACGGCGGCGGCCCGGAGATCAACTCCTGGCTGCAGCGCGTCGGCGTCGAGCCGCAGTTCCGCAACGGCCTCCGCGTCACCGACGCGCTCACCATGGAGGTCGTCGAGATGGTGCTGGTCGGCAAGGTCAACAAGCAGCTCGTCTCCCTCATCAGCCTCGCCGGCGCCACCGCCGTTGGCCTCTGCGGCAAGGACGCGCGCCTCCTCACGGCGCGCCCCTCCCCCGACGCCGCAGCCCTCGGGTTCGTCGGCGAGGTCACGCGCGTCGACCCCTCTGTGCTCCACCCGATCATCGCCTCCGGCCACATCCCGGTCATCGCCACCGTGGCTGCCGACGAGACCGGGCAAGCCTATAACATCAACGCCGACACTGCGGCGGGGGAGATCGCGGCTGCCATTGGCGCCGAGAAGCTGTTGCTGATCACTGACGTGTCCGGCATACTCGCGGACCGGGATGACCCCGGGAGCCTGGTGAAGGAGATTGACATCGCCGGCGTACGGCGGATGGTGGCCGAGGGCAAGGTGGGTGGGGGCATGATACCCAAGGTGGGGTGCTGCGTGCGCGCGCTGGCGCAGGGCGTGCACACGGCCAGCATCATTGACGGCCGCGTCCCGCACTCTCTCCTGCTCGAAATCCTCACCGACGAGGGCACCGGCACCATGATCACCGGCTGAAACTTGTTTGTTTGTTGTTGTTTTTTTCTTTTCTTTTTTGGTTCACATTCTTTGGGTTGGATGGTTTTGCATCCCTCATTTGTGTTAAATGTGTTTTCGATTCGAATCCTGAACAAGGAGTGGTGAAAGATTGCAGCTTTAAGCAGAATATATACATTTCGTGGCAAGATTTTCCAATTCTTTTCAGCATTCTATCTATTGTCTGAAACTACTCGCTGGCGCTGCTCAAGCTCTACACGCAGGGCCACCGGGTTGGAAAGCATCACACGATGAAGAATCCTCATTGACTTTACAGTTACAGAAACGAAAAACAGAGTCAAAACAAACAATACCTTTACAACAGTTTCATGAGCAAATGATTACAGCCCAGTAATAATCAATGTACAAGTTTCGTGTGCCTGTGATGTCCTACAAAACGTGTTCGTAGAAATCTTGCAATCACCACACTTCGAAATCCCACGGCTCATAACTGTATCCAAAAGCACCAGGAAATAAAATAAGATAAGCACACTGCATGCAAGCTTAAACATTTAACTACGATCAACCATGGTTACCACACCGGCAATGTAAATTCGGCGGCCTTTCAAACCAAGTCCGTGATCAATCTTGACTAAACTACGCTCACTAGATGATGTGCCCCTGCACCATAACTAAGAGGGCATGAAAACACTGAAATTTAAAGTCGACGGGTTGTTGTGCTCACTTGGTACGAGCAACGGCCACCACGATGAAGACGAACACCGAGAGCATGAAGGACACCTTCACTGCATCGCTGTACAGATCGGGCTTGTCTTCGTCGCTTTGAGGGTGGAAGAGCATGCTGACAATCTTCGCTATATTATCGAAGAATTCCGTTATTTTTGCCTGGGTGTTGGCCAGGATCCACTTAAGCACTACAGCAGGGCCGCAAGAGTTTCCCTTTCTATTAACTTCTTTGCCTGAAAGATGTGGTAGAATGCAGTAAGACAAGGCATGTATGTATACCCAGACGAAAATAATAATACAACTGTCAATTAATAATTTGGCAAGAGTACACAAATCTGATCAAAATAGTCATTAGATGGCATCTGCCTGACTAGGGGGGAAAATGACACTCTTCTAGGAAACAAACATATATATGTGACGCTGTGGTTTATGCCAAACATAGCTGATCATAAACGTTTTAGTGTAAACATACCATCCTGGAAAGATCTCCTGAATTCTTGCACTGCCTCGTTATTCATTACAGCATCCCATACAGTCCTATCACATGACAAGGACATAACCATTTTCTGCAAGGTAGAGAAGAACTATTAAGAAATTTGACCGTGCACAATAACACAAGTGTTACAATCAAACATGCAGCTTCGGAGCACATGAAGATAGGTTATGAATAATTCACCTGAACATTAGGGTCTCTTTGCAATAGACGGAAGGCATCCAAAACATTCCTATGCTCCCTGGTCAGAAGAGCAGTAGAGTTGAGAACATATGCAGCAGGTTCGACCCAATCGTCTGATCCTGATGAATTGGTTGATGAGGAATGCTCTGAGTTGGACAGCAGTGCTAGTTGTTTCTCAGTTTCATCTGAATTCACATCATAATAAGAACCCTCAAACACCCTGAAAAACAAAACAGTAAATCGATTAAATGAAGAGTAAGAGCAGAAACTGCATCTAAATGATCCTCTTTTAGTACTCTCTCCGTAAAGAAATATAAGAGTGATCAAATCACTCTTATATTTCTTTAAGGAGGGACCATTAGATAAAGGTCTATAACAGCTCTGTTGAAATGACTATGTCACATAAGCTATCAGAAAACAACAAAACAACGGAAGCAACTATCAAAAGTAGAGAGTTTGATCATTTCCTATTTAAAAGTACAAGCACCATCTAACCCTGATTGAAAGTTGCTGCGCTCAATACTTGCGGATCCTAACACCCTATAACGTCCCAGACAGCACATAGCCACAGCCACTAATTACCATTGTAACGAAATCATGGATTCGTGATTATCTCATTTTGGTGGGGTTTCAATCGATGGCTGAAAGTCCTAGCGTCTATCTGCGTAAACCAATGAAGTACACGATACTGCCCCTGAGCCCCATCCAATCATGTTAAAGGAACCGATCAGTACCATAAACAGCACGCAGACAAAATAACACGTTGTGGGAGACGTTTTTGTCGTTGTGCCCGAGAGGAACTAAGTTTCTCAGATCATACTGAAGTCCGAAGTCTGGAACTGAATTGAAACCATACGAGCGAGGTTAACTCTGCAGGCCAATCACCAGCACACGGGAAGGGAGCACCGAAAAGCACATACAAATCCTCCAATCCAATCTAAGCAAGCGAACGAGCGGGAGCAAAGGAATCTTACTCCTGGATGCTAGAGAAGGCGGCGCGGACTTCGTCCCCGGTGGGCGGGGACCAGAACACGACCCTGTAGTCGCTGTCCACCTCCGCGTCGCCGGCGCCCGGAGCCGCCCCGTCGGCCGCGGCGACGACGACCTCCTCCCAGTCGTCCTCCCCGTCGCGGCGCAGCGTGCGGGACTCCCAGCACGCGGCGGCCGCGACGGCGGAGGGCGGGGGCGGGGACGTGGCCCGCAGGAGCATGCCGCCGCCGCCGCCGCCTCGGCTGCGCGGGCGGCCCCCGGACGAGGCGGCGCCGGGGGACGTGGCGGACGTGGAGGCGCCGCCGAACCCGGACGAGGAGCGCACGGCGCGGGTGGCGACGCGCAGGAGGTGCCGGCCGGGCGGGTTCCTCATCGGCGGTGACGACGGTGAGGGCTCGCCCTCGCCTGCGCTATCCAATCCAATCTTCTTCTGCCGCTGCTGATGCGTTCTGACTGCTTCGTCGCCGTGCGCGCGTGTGTGGGGATAAGAAATAACGAGAACGGAGTATTGACAGGGAAGTTGGTTGCGGAACCCGTTGCGGTGTGGTTTCATATCTAGGAGGAGGGATGGAGAGGTGGAGTATTGCTTGGGGTCACCCAACTTGCACCACCTCGTTTGGTTCCGTGCGGTGTTGAGCGTGCTCATTGGTTGCTTTGTTTTTCAGTTTTTGTGGTTCAATTGAATTTGCTTTAGCTTAGCAACATCACGTGAAGCCATGTCAAACTGCTTGTGTAGAAAATTAAATAGTGCCCCCTCTGTATCAAAAATATAACACTCTTTTGACAATGTCATAGTATCAAAAACCGTCTTGTATTTTGATACAGACGGAGTATAGCCGATCTTTAGGATCTTATACATTTCCCTCCAAAAAAGAAAGAAACATATGAGCCATTCTTTTGAAACTTGGCGGAATTAATACACATAATTTAGGAAAAGGATTTAAAGCATACATGTTGGTAAAATGAAGAAACAAGTCCTTGTGAAATCCAGTGTCAATATTTGGGCGTTGTGCAAAAATCACAAAATATGCTTATGTGCAATAGGTTACACTATAATGTATCCAACATTTTTGGAGATTTTATATGTTTAATGCACTCTTTTTCTGCAGTGAATATGTTATGAACGTTCTGTAAATGGTAAAAATGCACGACTACATTGCCATGCCCACTTGAATTTACGAAAATTCTGTTCGACGAGGTTTTGATTGGATGCTAAGTTTTCTATGTAACATTCTGGTACAAAGGAATCCTTAGGAAAAAATTTCATGATACAATGTACAAATAAAATTGACCAACATGGCCAAAAAAATAAATAATATACAATTCATGGCGGGTCAACTAATCTGAAGTTGGATGGTTAGAAGGATAGTGATATCCCTAGCTCACCAGGGTTCTCTAGACTTGGCAGTAGTGTTTTCATTTTTCTGAACTTATTTTAGGCCTTCCGGCGATGTGTGTTCGGTGAGAGGAGACGTTCTCGTTGACTATGAAGGCGTTTGTGACGACTTCGTCAATCTCAAGATGATGTGCCGGCCCGGTCTCTCGGAGGTGCTCATAGGTGGTAGAGGGGGCAAATTTGACAATTTTGACGTCGGGACGAAATCATTTCACAGAATGAACTGGGTGCGAAACTATTTCACTCCCCTGACCTTTTTGTGTAGTGCCCGCCACGCCGGCGCCACACCGTACTGTGCAGCGCCTAGCTCGGCGGCGTTGCACACCTGTCCACCGTGGCAGCCCCTGGACCCGCACCCAGCAGTGCAGCGCCTCCGAGCTAGGCGCCACACATGGAATGTGCAGCGCCTCCGAGCTAGGCGCCACACATGAAATGTGCAGCGCCTAGACGCTGGGCGCCACACATGTAATGTGCAGCGCCTAGCGGCTAGGCGCTGCACTGTGACTTATCCAGCCACTTTGCTGCCCCCCCACCCCCCACACCACACACTCTCCCACTCTCTCCCCGAGCTTTGGCTCCTCTCCCACTCTCTCCCCCTCTCAAATCCTCTCCCAAATCTTGCAAATTTGAAGAATTTGTCCGTGGATTTCGAAGTCAAACCCTCCCTCAAGGTAATATTCTCCGATCCCCTTGTTTTGATCCAAGTAAAGTTCTCCCATTGCTCATTTGTTGCTAGTTTGGGGAAACCCTAGTTTTGTTTGGATCTAGAGATTTGCATGGAGATGTGAGATGTTTGTTTGCCAATTTCTATGATTAGGCTTTGTTAGTATGCTAGGGTTATTCTTATGGGTGCTCTTATGTTGGTGCTAGAGTTAGGTTTAGGGCTAGGGTTATGGTTATGGTTAGGGTTAGGGTTAAGGTTAGGGTTAGGGTTGTTGTTTGATATATATATTAGGGTTTGTATTCCGTGTTTATCCTTGGATTAGTCTCATGGAAGCAATGTTACCTTGTGTTCTTTGAATGCTTATAGGGATGGGAAGAACATGTGTGTTTGTTCATCATGGGGACAAAGACACCTTTTTGAAAGGAAATATAGAACCGGACCCGGATGAGCTTGACATGGTGTTTGATAGTAGTCCTAGCTATGCGGAGCTCTTGCAACAAGTTAGGAAAGATTTGAATTGGATGGACCCTAGTGATATCATTGAGTTGGAGGGAAGGCATAATGTTGGTTTTGGAATGCACATCCGTTGGAAGACAATGCGTGTCAACTCGGAGCAACGTTGGGTTGCATACAAGGAGACGGTGGCCGAATCACTAGACAAGGCTCTTGAGTTATTTGCAACAAAGAAGGTTGATTCAAGTTTGCATTTGGACTTGAACCGGAACCCCTCCCCTTTGGTTGCTAGTAGCCCCCCACCCTTGAAGCGAGATGAAATTGTTGAACCTCTTTTGACCCAAGAAGTGAGGCCAACATTGAGCCCATTTACAAACAACCAAGATGAAGCTTTGCAAGAGGACAATGATAAGTATGCGGACGATGACAATGAAGTTGATCTCCATGACAACAATGTGGGTGATCTCGACAAATATCATTTGCAAGAGACAATGGACCATTCCATCCCTTTTTCCCGTGCATATGCATCGGACTCGGATGACGATGGTCCCGATGAACAAGTTGATGCGGAGGGCTTCACGGTGAAGGAGGCCGAAGCTTTCGAGAAGGTATTTGGTCGGGATCATCGGACTACATTGTTCAAGGATGTTAGTCTCGCGGATGAAGCCGTGGTAGATGGTGGCCAATGTGTACCTCTTGGGGTTAGGCCAAGCTCTCACCGTGATTTGGTAGACGACAAGAACCGGATTGCTAAAGGTTCTAAGTTCGACACCTTGTTGGAGTTGAAGATGTGGCTCGACAACTACTCGGTTACGCATTATCGTCCACACAAGGTGGTGAACTCGGACGTCAATGTGCGCTACACGGTTGCATGTGCATGTGAAGATGAAATATGTCCGTGGATTGTGCGTGCAAGACCATGGAAAGGAGGTCCAACTTGGCATGTAGTGAGTTGTGTGCCAACTCATTTGTGCCAAGGCAAAAGGGTGGATGGCAAGATTGTGTCCCAAGACCACAAACAACTCACGTCCGAGTTCATCGCTTACAGGCTCTCCAACTCAATATCCACACTTCCAACAATGAGCGTCCAACATGTCATTGATCTTGTGAAAGCCATCTTTCATTACAAGGTGAAATACGGCAAGGCATGGAAGGCGAAGCAAGCCGCATTTAAGATGTTGTATGGTACATGGGAGGAAGCATACAACCGAATCCCTAGGTTGTTGTTAGCCATGGCCGCGACAAACCCGGGCATGGTTCATGTGGTCGAGCCTCATGGGCACCAAACAACGGTTCATGAAGGAAGGAAAGTCAGAGTATTTGGCCGTGCTTTTTGGGCGTTCGAGCAATGTGTGAGGGCTTTCGAACATTGTAGGCAGGTCATCGCAATTGATGGCACGTTCTTGACCGGACAATACAAGGGCACCTTGTTGGTTGCGATAGCAAGTGATGCCAGTAACCGGGTGTTGTCATTGGCATTTGCTTTGGTTGAGGTGGAAAACAATGACAACTGGGAGTGGTTTCTGCATCTTTTGGGGACGAAGGTGTTACTCGCTCAAAGGGAAATTTGTGTCATATCGGTCGTGGTGATGGACAAGGGCAAGTTCGTTATAGAGGAATGTTTGATACCTAGATGGACCGTTTTCGTATGTTCCTCACTAACTATAATGTATCATATGTTCTTGTTTTTCCATATGTTCTTGTTTTTCATATGTGCTTCCATTTGTTCTTATTGTCCTTACTAACCATTATGTTTCACTCATTGTAGGTATGGCGGCTTCCCAACCCAACAAACCAGCGATGAAGGAGGATGGCGAAGATGAGATGGCGGGATGGTGGGAGAAGGCTGCGAAGAAGCTTAGAGAGGAGGATGCAGCCAAGCTAAAGAAGAAGAAGGAAGAGGAGCTTGAGAAGGAGAGGAAGGAAAAACAGAGAGCGTCAAATGCGATGCGCGCTAGGGAGCAAGCGTTGGTGAGGAAATGTGAGGAGGCACAGAAGAAGCGTCAAAAGGATTTTGAAGAAAGAACCATGAAGTTTTGGGCAATTGCAGCTGAAAAAGAAGAGAGGGACAATCAGATATTCATGGAGAGGGTGGTTAAGGAGGCTCACCTCATAAGAAAAGGGAGGAGGAAGAGGAAGAAGAGAGGAAGAAGAAGAAGGGAAAGGGGCCTTGCTCTACGCAATAGAGCTATGTCATCCTCTTCGATTTGGTTGTGAACTACTATGTCTCCTCCTCGATTTGGTTGTGAACTACTATGTGCCGTGAACTACTATGTCTCCTCCTCGATTTGGTTGTAAGAACTACTATGTGTCGTGAACTACTATGTCTCCTCCTCGATTTGGTTGTAAGAACTACTATGTCTCCTCCTCGATTTGGTTGTAAGAACTACTATGTGTCGTGAAGTACTATGTGTTATGAACTACCATGTGTCGTGAAGTACTTCGTGCATATGTTCTCTGTCGCAAGAGCACATTGATAATGTATCAATGAAGTGAAAAGGAAACAACTTCATACCTGTCGATACAAGTAAGCCAGTGTCGCCGAACCCCAACTCCATTTGCTATCGAAGACGGTCAACGCCTTCAGCCACATCCATGGAGCATTCTTACCTGTGCCATCAGCAAACATAGTCCTGGATATCACGTACCACATGTAGACACGAGCATATGTCTTCACCATGTCCTCATTAGCATCCTCAGGGCAAGTACTGAAGTTCGATGATATCCACGTGAAAGTAGCGCCGGCTGCGACTCTTTCCTTCTTCTTATCTTCTACTTCTGGTTCCCGAGGCTCTAGAGGAACCATACCGATAAGGGCATGCATCTGCGCGCGCCACCATCAGAATCGGTGTTCATACATAAAGGATTCCCATCGATAGGAAGACCGGTGATCATAGCAATATCCTGGAGCGTCACGGTCATCTCCCCGGTCCGAAGATGGAAAGTGTGTGTCCCCGGCCTCCAATGATCAATAAGTGCGGTGAGTGCTGCAGCATTGTTGGGTGGCGTCGACCGGCGGACCAACTGAATAAAAGGGAGAAGTCCTGCCTCCCTTACATATGGTGTGTACCACTCATCATAGCGCATCCATCCAAGGGTGACCCCGTGAGACCGAAGCTTCAGAGGTGCAAGCTCCTACAAACAAACAAATCATAACATTACATATGGGGCATTTGTGTTTGAAAAAAATACGAAATTCATAACACCGGCCACTTTCAGTATTACCCGCTGCTCCACCGACATAGCGTACGACCGGTGTTGTTTGTCCCAATGATCATCGAGAAGCCAAACCATCCTAACAATTTCAACAAAGCATTCTTGTCAACACGATTATCTTTTCAATTCAAAAAAATTAAAGTAGGCCTACTACATGCAAGATTCAAAGCATATGTATCCAAAGCATTCTTCTCAATATGAGTATAATTTCAGTACAAATAACTTTTTCATAGAAATAACATGTCAATCTATGTATCCAACCATATCTTTTCAATAAAATAAAATAAACTAGGGTTCCACAAATCAAACAAACAAGGGTTATAATACATGCAAAATTCTAATACATGCAAGATTCAAATCTAATCAAATCAAACAAGGATTCCCCAAATCTTCAAAATACCATATTTTGTATGGATAGAAAGAAGGGGATCGGAGGAGAGTACCTTCTAGGATGGATTGGTGAAGAAATGCACGGACCAAATCGTCGGATCTGAAGGATTTGAGAGAGGGGATTGAAAGGGGGAGAGGAGGAAGCCGCCGGCGCGCCTGTTCTGTAACTCCTCCTGGAACGAATGGGTGGGGTGGGGGGAGGGGCAGCGGGCGGCTGTCATCTAAGTCACAGTGCAGCGCCTAAGGGCTAGGCGCTGCACATTACATGTGTGGCGCCTACCTCGTAGGCGCTGCACTGCTGGGTCCAGGGCCCAGGGCTGCCACTGTGGACTGGAGTGCAACGCCCCCGAGCTAGGCGCTGCATCGTATGGTGTGGCGCCGGCGTAGCGGGCGCTGCACAAAAAGGTCAGGGGAGTGAAATAGTTTCACGGGCAGTTCATTCTGTGAATTGATTTTGTCCCGAGGTCAAAATTGTCAAATTTGCCGGTAGAGAGTCCGTGTGTCCGTTTATAGGGGTGAGTGTATGTGCGTATTTATGATCGTGTGCACTAGTACTGTGTTAAAAACAAAAGACTTGTTATGGGGCCATGAACTAAAAACCGACGTGGACGAACTACGTTCCATCCCCTCCTTTGTCAGACGTTGCTTTGTCCTCGCGGGCTGCGATTTATCCACGTCACCGCTTTCCCCATCACGCAAGACGGTATGCATGTACCGAATTTGCCTGACATGGAGCCCGAGAAGTAGACCGTCCGACCCCACATGGTCACACGCCATCGCCATTGCTTTCAGAATCCAGACACGCTACTCCAGCCAGCTGCCCGCGCCGGCGACCAAAAGACGGCGGTGCCGGCCGCGACGAAAGTTTCAAAATGGCGCGTGCGTAATTGTAAGATTTAAACCGCGAGCGCGTGCGCCTGACGGGTGTCTTCACGCCATCACGCACCGCGCCCGGCCGCCGAGGTTAGCCGTGAGCGAGCTGGGCATACGTGGAAGAACCGGCAATCCGAAAAAGCCCGGGATGTACGGGGAGAAGCAACGTGACGGCGGCGGCGGCAGCACGTGGCTGCCGACGGGGAGAACGGGCTGACGAGTCGTCGGAGGTACGAGGTCGTACGTCGCGTGAAGCCTTGATCGGTCCCGATCGCATGCGTGCTGAGGAAACACGGCCGCGTGAGAGTCCGAGATGAATGCGCAAAGATGCATGGGACGATAAGGATGACGTGACGACTATGTGTTGTTGGGTTAGAACTTGGTAGAAGACAAGTTCGTGAGAATTCAAGGCTAACGAAATGTGTCAAAGTATGGTACTCCCTCGGTCCCGTAATAACACTCTTATATTATGGGACAGAGGGAGTAATAATTAGCGGTTTAATCAAACAAGTCATTGCGTAAGAACGCAAGCTGGCTAGACCAGCTGAAATACCAATCCGGCATCCCCAAAGTTATTATGAAACCGATAAAGACTTCGGTGGCGAAAACACGTGTCTTTCGTAATTTAGCTGAGTCAAATACATCCACTTGCAAAAAAGAAAACCTGTTGAGAGCACTGCATTGCCACATGATCAAAACGTGAATCAATCATATCCTGCCGAATTTTATTTTATTTTTGCGAGAAAACATCTTCAGGGATCCAGCCAGGTAGTCACCGACTAACTAAAAGCTTTACTTTATTTTTGAGACAATCCCACAAAGCTTTATCAAATCATCACAATGTTTTCATGGACGAAAGTTAGGGATCCTAGTTCATGTAAGCAAACATGCCGGCCAGCCCTTAAAGATAAAGCATGTCTCGCTAAGTTGTGAGACTAGACATTCGAGCTCCTAAATTCATGTATGAAATTACACCTAGCAAAAACTCTAGAACGATCATTGATTTCTTGGATAATTGCACCATAACTTGCTGCACTTCCTTGCTTGATATCGTCTGCACCATAACTTGCTTGATATCGTCTATGATCACCTTGCAATCAGAAGCAAAATGGATCTGATGAACATATAGGTCGCCAACCAGTGCCAAAGCTTCCCTCATTGCTAGAGCTTCCAAAGTTGTTGGATCCCCATCCCCATAAAAACTATAGCAGATGCGCCCAGAAAACCTCCAAGGTGGTCTCTACATACAGCTCCAACAGCTCCAATCGATTCATTCCTCGTTAGCGCCGCATCAACATTAATTTTGCATAAGCTATCTGAAAGGATCAATATAGTTGACTAGAGGGGGGTGAATAAGCAACTAACAATTTTTAGTTTTTCTTTACCAATTTAAATTTTGCATAAAAGTAGGTTGTCTAGATATGCAACTAGGTGAGCAACCTATATGATGCAACAACAACAAGCACACAAGCAAGCAAGGGGTACAACACAATATAAGCTTGCACAAGTAAAGGTAAGAGATAACCCAAAGTGGAGCCGGTGGAGACGAGGATGTGTGACCGAAGTTCCTTCCCTTTGAGAGGAAGTACGTCTCCGTTGGAGCAGTGTGGAGGCACAATGCTCCCCAAGAAGCCACTAGGCTCACCGTATTCTCCTCACGCCCTCACACAATGCGAGATGTCGTGATTCCACTATTGGTGCCTGTCGGTGTCAAAACCGGCGGATCTCGGGTAGGGGGTCCCGAACTGTGCGTCTAGGGTCGATGGTAACAGGAGACGCGGGACACGATGTTTACCCAGGTTCGGGCCCTCTCGATGGAGGTAATACCCTACTTCCTACTTGATTGATCTTGATGAATATGAGAATTACAAGAGTTGATCTACCACGAGATCGTAATGGCTAAACCCTAGATGTCTAGCCTGTATGATTGTGATTGTCTCTACGGACTAACCCCTCTGGTTTATATAGACACCGGAGGGGCCTAGGATTGTACAGAGTTGGTTTACAAAGAAAGGAATCTTCATATCCGAACGCCAAGCTTGCCTTCCACGCAAAGGAGAGTCCCATCCGGACACGGAAGTGTCGTCTTCTGTCTTGTATCTTCACGGCCCATCAGTCCGGCCCACGTCACATAGACCGGACGCCCGAGGACCCCTTAATCCAGGACTCCCTCAGTAGCCCCTGAACCAGACTTCAATGACGATGTGTCCGGCGCGCTGATTGTCTTCGGCATTGCAAGGCGGGTTCTTCCTCCGAATACTTCAAAGCGTTTTTTATCCGAAGAGTTATATTCAGCTTTCCCTTTAATGTCGTACCTGTTGGCTTCTGCGCCTCCATTGCTTCGGTTTCCACGTGTCGAGCGAACACGAAAGGTCGGAGTATTATTGCACATAACACCCCGGCCGTGTAAGAAAGGCGTATATTTAAGTGGATTGGATCTCAGATGCCATCTCACACCAGGCGGAATATCCTTAGAGCTTGCTAGGAGAAACCATTCCAGCATGGCTAGCGCTCCCAGTTCTTCCTCCCGCCCCCACGGCTCCGAAAAAGGCGATTGGGAGAAATGTTCAGTATCCCATGACCAGCTGAGTAAGCTTCAAACGCATGGATTCCTTCCCCCCGCGGATCTAGTCCCCGTCCGAGCAGGATTAACCTCTTTTACAGGCGAAGCCCTGGCGGAAAATTTCCCTAATCCGACCAGGGGGAGCGAGTGTGCTTCATATCCTTCTTAATAAGAGGCGTTGGGTTTCCAATTCACCCTTTCCTCCAAGGCCTTCTGGAGTACTACGGCCTCCAACTGCACAACTTCACTCCGGCCTCCATCCTGCATATTGCGGGTTTCGTCGCTCTTTGCGAGCTATTCCTGGGCTGCGAGGCCCACTTCGATCTATGGAGGAAATTTTTTCTGCCTCGTCCCTCGTACCCAAAAGGGATCCGTATTCGAGGTGGGTGGTGCCGAGATATGGCGCATAGCAGGGAACGGATACCTATCCGGCACGCCGAAGAAGGCATCCGAAGAGTGGCCCTCGGAGTGGTTTTATATTGAAGATGTCGCTCTCCCCGACCGAGTCTGAATGGGCCTTCCCGAGTTTTCCAGCGCTCCGTTGAGGAAACGCCACAGCTGGCGTCCTTGGAGCCTCGAGGAGGAGGACAGTGCAGAAGTCCGACAATTAATGGGCAAGATAAGGACACTCGCCCAGTCCGGATTATCAATAATCGAGGTAATGGCAACTTCCATAGTGCGGGGTGTTCAGCTGCTCCAATTCAAAGGGCTCCCTATGTGGCACTATAATGGGGAAGATGACGCCTCACGCTGCGGACGGAAAGGTCCGGACACCCCTGCCGCCCTGGCCACAATATTGGCCAATCTGTATAAAGGGGAGAAAGAGGAGTTCACTCGCCTTAAGCGCCAAGAGGGATTCTCCATGTACAATCCCCCTAGCTGGGTGAGTTTTAATTCCACCTCCTCACTCAATCCTTTCCCCGAGACATGTTTAATTGACATTTACCCGTCCATTTTTAATAGGAATGGCGGAAGGCTATCGCGGGGATTCATAGCCCCGCTCCATAGCCGGAGGACCATAACCGAGACCTTGATCCCAGATTTGAAGAGGATCCGGACATATTTGTAGAACTCCAAGAGGGAGTATTCTACCAGGCGAGCTATGATGGCACAGAAGTGGCCATCATGGCCGATTATCCTAGCATCCTTCCTGCCTCACATGTAAGTAGCCAGGAGACATCTCCTCCGAAAGAGCTTCCTCATTATGCCTCACCCACCGCACTGTCTCATGCTTCAAAGGGGAGGTGCTCGGCGCGTCATGCCGCACCAGAGGCGTCTCATAAGAGAGCGGCGCCTACGTCGGGCGGGTCTTCGAAGAGGAAGGCAAATGACAACGCGGCTGAGCCTTCATCAAAGAGGTATGACTTTTAATATGCCCCCTGGCAGTCACATCGAACTGTGACATTGTCCATTGTGTTTTATCAGGAAGAGTGTTCACCGGACTATCTCCGGGGATCCTGCCGGTCATGCCTCCATCAGTCAGGTTCTAGACCCTGCCTCTAGGGCGGGGGCTGACACGGGAGCAATGTCGGACTGTCCTCCTTCAGAGGATTCGGATAATGTATCCGTCACGAACTCTGAAGTGGAGAGCGCCATGGATCATCGGCGCCGGAGGGCCGCACTTCGCGACCCTGGCTTTGCTAAAGAGGCGTTCAACGCCTTCAGCTCGACTGATGCATACATCCGAGCTGCTCGGGATGGGCTTACCAGAGCCACTGATCATTATTTGAAAGATAAGCAAGTAAGTACGCATTTGTACCAATCCGGTAATCATGTACTAGTAGCCGCCGAGACTTGAAACAGTTGAAACAACTGATTTAAGGATCATTGTATAATTAGGTACTCACAGAGAAGAACAACATGTTGTCTCATGAGCTGGAAAAGTGTCGGACTCAGCTAGCTGTTGTTACCGCCGAACTGGAGAAGTCCAAGGAGGCACCGCCTGGTAATGTTCCCCTCCATCCAGAAAAAGTATAATCATGTACCAGTAATGTTAATACTGTTGCATTTCCAATGACAGGATCAGCAGATCAACTGAAAGAGGAACTGAAAGTTGCGCAGGCGGGTGAACAAGAGGTCAAAAGGCAACTGGCCGTAGGTGAGCGTGTGCTGACATGGGTCAGGGATGAGAAGAATAAGCTGCATGATTCCAACACCCTACTGGGTGAAGAGCTAAAAGATGTACGAGCCCAGCTAGCTGACGCCGTGAAGGAAAATAGGAGGCTACGAGGCGGCATATTCAGTATGCTTTTGAATTTGCCTCCGTGTAATTCAGCGAAAAAATGAGCTGACAGATTTAAGTCTGCAGGTATGCTGACTGGCCGTCCCGAAGAGGAAATGTCCGGATCTCAGGGCGATCTGCTGCAAGAGCTGTCCCAAGTGCACGAGCGAGCTCGGCAATCTCGGCGGCGCTTTCGATTATGGAAGATATTGGCCTGCCGAGAAGGTGCGCGAGAAGCCTGGGCCATGATAAAAACATGGTACACCAAGCTTGATCCGAATCACATGGCCCGGGTCGGACCTCGGGGGCCAGATGGACAAGAAATTCCAGTGAGTTTGGTATATGACCAAGTAAAGATAGCCGCCAAGTTCTCCCAACAGGATTGTAGGCTAGACAGCCTGTTAGACGACATAGAGGAAGAAGTTTTTGAGTCCAAGTGACTATGTACTTCAGTTGACAAATTTGTTCCTAGCCGGATTGTAAAACGATTGTCATGGCAGACCTTTTCGCTTCGACCTCCAGACCCGAAGGTGCGCAGTGTTTCCGAATACCGGAGCGGCAATATAAACCGGGGTATGCGTGAAAACCAGGCGTAGGGGTCATAGTTGCTTGAACAGACAAGTTGTATCCGGCTAGCTATGTTATATTACTTGTTAATTGTAAGAAACATCTTCCAGGGAGAATAGTTCCGTTAAGGGTTCCTTTCCCTGCGTGAACATGCGTTAGTGTGCATGCCCGAACTGTGATTGAAAAATCGCACTGTACATAACATCTGGGGGTTCATAGTGTAATGAGAGTAAAACATCTTTAGTCCGCCGACTGAATATTCCCTTAAGAACGCTAGCTTTCGGCTTCACCCAGTGTAAGGTACAAGTCCGGATGACCCGGCTGTAACAATCGCAGAGGTGCTCCCTTTATGCTCTAGCCGAACAAACGGGAACGTAGGGCATAAGCACAGGAGCCAGGCAACCCAGCTTGGCAAAAACTTAAGTCATAACGGTGCATATAATGGTGAAGAAAAGGTACATATGAGGAAAGGACACATATGTGGGGAGCTTGATGCTCGGAAAATAACAATAATAATAAGCTTTTGTAAAAGAAGCCCCCAGGTATCATGAGCGTATACATTTAAGGATGTGTACGCCATAGGTGTGCGGTTTAGCCGCACAAGAGCTATAGAGCTGGGAAAAAAGGAAAAGAGAGAAAAAATGGGAACAATGGGAGAAGAAGACGAACAAAGAGTGCGGCTCTAGGCGTAGAATCTTTGGAGTCTGGCGGCATTCCACGGGTTCAGCTCTAAGTGATTGTCTGATGCATCACGCAGGCGATACGCTCCTCCAGTGAGAACTTCATCTATGATGAACAGACCCTCCCATTTGGGCTTGAGTTTGTCCTTTTTTTCTTTTCTGGCAAGCGTAGAACGAGTTCACCGACATTATAAGTCTTGGCCCGCACTTCTCTGCTTTGGTACCTGCGAGCTTGTTGTTGATAGAATGCAGAACGTGCTTTTGCAACGTCGCGCTCCTCCTCCAGGGTATCTAGACTGTCCTGCCGATCCAGCTCGGCCTCTCTCTCTTCATACATGCGCACTCGAGGTGAGTCATGAATGATGTCACAGGGCAAAACGGCCTATGCACCGTACACCATGAAGAATGGTGTGTATCCGGTAGTGCGATTGGGCATGGTCCGCAGCCCCCAGAGTACGGAGTCGAGCTCCTCAACCTAGTGCTTGTCTGATTCTTTCAAAGACCACACTAGTCTAGGCTTAATGCCGCTCATGATAAGACCATTAGCTCGTTCGACTTGACCGTTTGTTTGTGGGTGATAGACCGAGGCATAATCGAGCTTAATGCCCACTTTAGCACACCAGGTTTTCACTTCATCGGCTGTGAAATTGGAGCCGTTATCGGTGATGATGCTGCGTGGGACACCATAATGGTGCACGACACCGGATATAAAGTCTATCACCGGTCTGGCTTCGGCCGTTTTAACTGGTTTGGCCTCGATCCACTTGGTGAATTTATCTACCATGACTAGCAGATATTTTTTCTTATGGCTTCCTCCTTTAAGGGGTCCGACCATATCAAGCCCCCAGACCGCGAAAGGCCAAGTAATGGGGATTGTTTGTAGAGCGGTAGGCGGCATATGGCTTTGTTGGCGAAATGCTGGCATCCGACACAGCGTTGGACTAGGTCCTGTGCATCTGCTCGGGCTGTCGGCCAAAAGAAGCCTGTACGGAAGGCCTTACTTACGAGGGCCCGAGCCGCGGCGTGGTGACCGCTGAGACCAGCATGGATTTTGGCCAGGAGCTGCTGTCCCTCTTCTTCGTAGATACATCTTTGAAGGACTCCGGTAGCGCTTTTCTTGTAGAGCTCTCCGTCATGGACCTTGTAGGCTTTCGAGCGCCGAACAATGCAGCGAGCCTCATTCTGGTCCTCAGGGAGCTCTCGCCTATTAAGGTAGGCCAAGAAGGGTTCGGTCCATGGGGCAATTACTACCATTATTAGATGGGCCGATGATGTTATTTCGGTGGCTGAGCCTCCGATGATATCGGTATCGTGTTCGGAATCTCGGGGTGTAATCGGATCTGGACTGGTGTTGCCGCTCTCACCCTGCCACACCACGGATGGCTTGAAGAGCCTTTCCAGAAAGATGTTAGGCGGGACGGGGTCACGCTTGGCGCCCATGCGAGCAAGGACATCTGCCGCTTGATTACTTTCTCGAGCCACATGATGAAACTCGAGTCCCTCGAACCTAGCTGATATTTTGAGTATGGCGTTACAATAGGCCGCCATCTTCGGACCTTTGGCGTCGAAATCTCCATTTATTTGGGATATTGCGAGATTTGAATCCCCGCGCACCTCCAAGCGTTGTATGCCCATGGAGGCGGCCATCCGAAGACCGTGCAATAAGGCCTTGTATTCGCCTGCATTGTTGGAGTCTGTGTATAATATTTGGAGTACGTACTGGACTGTGTCTCCAGTGGGGGACGTTAAGACGACACCCGTTCCCAAGCCGGCCAGCGTTTTAGAGCCATCGAAGTGCATGACTGTTGGAAATATGCCCTAGAGGCAATAATAAATAGGTTATTATTATATTTCCTTGTTCATGATAATCGTTTATTATCCGTGCTAGAATTGTATTGATAGGAAACTCAGATACATGTGTGGATACATAGACAACACCATGTCCCTAGTAAGCCTCTAGTTGACTAGCTCGTTGATCAATAGATGGTTACGGTTTCCTGACCATGGACATTGGATGTCGTTGATAACGGGATCACATCATTAGGAGAATGATGTGATGGACAAGACCCAATCCTAAGCCTAGCACAATATCGTGTAGTTCGTTTGCTCAGAGCTTTTCTAATGTCAAGTATCATTTCCTTAGACCATGAGATTGTGCAACTCCCGGATACCATAGGAATGCTTTGGGTGTACCAAACGTCACAACGTAACTGGGTGGCTATAAAGGTGCACTACAGGTATCTCCGAAAGTGTCTGTTGGGTTGGCACGAATCGAGACTGGGATTTGTCACTCCGTGTAAACGGATAGGTATCTCCGGGCCCACTCGGTAGGACATCATCATAATGTGCACAATGTGACCAAGGAGTTGATCACGGGATGATGTGAGTTACGGAACGAGTAAAGAGACTTGCCGGTAACGAGATTGAACAAGGTATCGGGATACCGACGATCGAATCTCGGGCAAGTAACATACCGATAGACAAAGGGAATTGTATACGGGATTGATTGAATCCCCGACATCGTGGTTCATCCGATGAGATCATCATGGAACATGTGGGAGCCAACATGGGTATCCAGATCCCGCTGTTGGTTATTGACCGGAGAACGCTCGGTCATGTCTGCATGGTTCCCGAACCCGTAGGGTCTACACACTTAAGGTTCGATGACTCTAGGGTTATAGGGAATAGATATACGTGGTTACCGAATGTTGTTCGGAGTCCCGGATGAGATCCCGGACGTCACGAGGAGTTCCGGAATGGTCCGGAGGTAAAGATTTATATATGGGAAGTCCTGTTTTGGTCACCGGAAAAGTTTCGGGTGATATCGGTAATGTACCGGGACCACCGGGAGGGTCCCGGGGGTCCACCAAGTGGGGCCACCAGCCCCAGAAGGCTGCGTGGGCCAAGTGTGGGAGGGGACCAGCCCCAGGTGGGCTCGTGCGCCCCCCACCAAGGCCCAAGGCGCATGGGAGAGTGGGAGGGGGCAAACCCTAGGTCCAGATGGGCCTTAAGGCCCACCCTAGTGGCGCCCTCCCTCTCCTCCCCTTGGCCGCCCCCTTGGATGGGATCTAGGGCTGGCCGCCACCCCTTGGGGTGGGAACCCTAGAGGGGGCGCAGCCCCCTCCCCCCTATATAGAGTTGAGGTTTGGGGCTGCCCAAGACAGGAGAACGTCTCTCTTTCGGCGCAGCCCTACCCCTCTCCCTCCTCCTCCTCTCCCGCGGTGCTTGGCGAAGCCCTGCGGGATTGCCACGCTCCTCCATCACCACCATGCCGTTGTGCTGCTGCTGGACGGAGTCTTCCCCAACCTCTCCCTCTCTCCTTGCTGGATCAAGGCGTGGGAGACGTCACCGGGCTGCACGTGTGTTGAACGCGGAGGCACCGTTCTTCGGTGCTTAGATCGGAATCAACCGCGATCTGAATCGCTACGAGTACGACTCCCTCATCCGCGTTCTTGCAACGCTTCCGCATCGCGATCTACAATGGTATGTAGATGCACTCCCCTTCCCCTCGTTGCTAGATTACTCCATAGATTGATCTTGGTGATGCGTAGAAAATTTTGAATTTCTGCTACGTTCCCCAACAGTGGCATCATGAGCTAGGTCTATGCGTAGTTTCTATGCACGAGTAGAACACAAAGCAGTTGTGGGCGTATATGTTGCCAATTCTTCTTGCCGCTACTAGTCTTATCTTGTTTCGGCGGCATTGTGGGATGAAGCGGCCCGGACCGACCTTACACGTACGCTTACGTGAGACAGGTTCCACCGACTGACATGCACTAGTTGCATAAGGTGGCTAGCGGGTGTCTGTCTCTCCCACTTTAGTCGGAACGGATTCGATGAAAAGGGTCCTTATGAAGGGTAAATAGAAATTGGCATATCACGTTGTGGTTTTACGTAGGTAAGAAACGTTCTTGCTAGAAACCTATACAAGCCACGTAAAAATATGCAACAACAATTAGAGGACGTCTAACTTGTTTTTGCAGCATGTGCTATGTGATGTGATATGGCCAGAAGATGTGATGAATGATATATGTGATGTATGAGATTGATCATATTCTTGTAATAGGAATCACGACTTGCATGTCGATGAGTATGACAACCGGCAGGAGCCATAGGAGTTGTCTTTATTTTTAGTATGACCTGCGTGTCATTGAATAACGCCATGTAAATTACTTTACTTTATTGCTAAGCGCGTTAGCCATAGAAGTAGAAGTAATCGTCGGCGTGACAACTTCATAAAGACACAATGATGGAGATCATGGTGTCATGCCGGTGACAAAGATGATCATGGTGCCCCGAAGATGGAGATCAAAGGAGCAGAATGATATTGGCCATATCATGTCACTATTTGATTGCATGTGATGTTTATCATGTTATGCATCTTATTTGCTTAGAACGACGGTAGTAAGTAAGATGATCCCTTATAAAAATTTCAAGAGACGTGTTCCCCCTAACTGTGCACCGTTGCGAAGGTTCGTTGTTTCGAAGCACCACGTGATGATCGAGTGTGATAGATTCTAATGTTTGAATACAACGGGTGTTGACGAGCCTAGCATGTACAGACATGGCCTCGGAACACATGCAAAACACTTAGGTTGACTTGACGAGCCTAGCATGTACAGACATGGCCTTGGAACACAAGAGACCAAAAGGTCGAACATGAGTCGTATAGTAGATATGATCAACATGGAGATGTTCACCGATGATGACTAGTCCGTCTCACGTGATGATCGGACACGGCCTAGTTTGACTCGGATCATGTATCACTTGGATGACTAGAGGGATGTCTATCTGAGTGGGAGTTCATTAAATAATCAGATGAACTTCATTATCATGAACATAGTCAAAAGGTCTTTGCAAATTATGTCATAGCTTACGCTTTAGCTCTACTATTTAAGATATGTTCCTAGAGAAAATTTAGTTGAAAGTTGATAGTAGCAATTATGCGGACTGGGTCCATGAATTGAGGATTGTCCTCATTGCTGCACAGAAGGCTTATGTCCTTAATGCACCGCTCGGTGTGCTGAACCTCAGCGTCGTCTGTAGATGTTGCGAAACATCTGACATACACGTTTTGATGACTACGTGATAGTTCAGTGCGTAATGCTAGTGGTTTAGAATTGTGGCACCAAAGACGTTTTTGAAATGTCGCAGAACATATGAGATGTTCCGAAGACTGAAATTGGGATTTCAGACTAGTGCCCACGTCAAGAGGTATGAGACCTCTGACAAGTTTCTTAAGCCTGCAAACTAAGGGAGAAAAGCTCAATCGTTGAGCATGTGCTCAGATTGTCTGAGTACCACAATCGCTTGAATCGAGTGGGAGTTAATCTTCCAGATGAGATAGTGATGGTTCTCCATAGTCACTGCCACCAAGCTATTAGAGCTTCGTGATGAACTATAACATATCAGGGATAGACATGATGATCTTTGAGCAATTCGCGATGTTTGACACCGCAAAAGTAGAAATCAAGAAGGAGCATCAATTGTTGATGGTTAGTAAAACCACTAGTTTCTAGAAGGGCAAGGGCAAAAGGGATACTTCATGAAACAGCAAATCGTTTGCTGCTCTAGTGAAGAATCCCAAGGTTGAACCCAAACCCGAGACTAAGTGCTTCTGTAATGAGGGGAACGGTCACTGAAGCAATACTACCCTAGATACTTGGTAGATGAGAAGGCGGGCAAGGTCGACAGAAGTATATTGGATATACGTTATATGAATGTGTACTTTACTAGTACTCCTAGCAGCACCAGGGTATTAGATACCGGTTCGGTTGCTAAGTGTTAGTAACTCAAAATAAAAGCTGCGGAATAAATGGAGACTAGCTAAAGGTGAGATGACGATATGTGTTGGAAGTGTTTCCAAGGTTGATGTGATCAAGCATCGCATGCTCCCTCTACCATCGAGATTTGGTGTTTGCGTTGAGCATGATTGGATTATGTTTATCGCAATACGGTTATTCATTTAAGGAGAATAATGGTTACTCTGCTTATTTGAATAATACCTTCAATGGTCTAGCACCTAAAATGAATCTCGATCGTAGTGATACACATGTTCGTGCCAAAAGATATAAAATAGTAATGATAGTACCACATACTTGTGGCACTGCCATTTGAGTCATATTGGTATAGAACGCATGAAGAAGCTCCATGTAGATGGATCTTTGGACTCAGTCGTTTTTGAAAAGATTGAGACATGTGAACCATGTCTATTGGTATATATGCATGAAGAAACTCCATGCAGATGGATCGTTTGGACTCACTTGATTTTGAATCACTTGAGACATGCAGATCATACCACATGGGCAAGATGACTGAAAGGCCTCGTTTTCAGTAAGATGGAACAAGAGAGCAACTTATTGGAAGTAATACATTTTGATGTATGCAGTCCAATGAGTGCTGAGGCATGCAGTGGATATCATTATGTCCTTACTTCACAGATGATTTGAGTAGATGCTGAGATTATTTACTTGATGAAACACAAGTCTGAATTATTGAAAGGTTCAAGTAATTTCAGAGTGAAGTTGAAGATCATCCTGACAAGAGGATAAAATGTCTATGATATGATCATAGAGATATCTGAGTTACGAGTTTGGCACACAATTAAGACATTGTGGAAAGTGTTTCACAATTAATACCGCCTGGAACACCATAGTGTGATGGTGTGTCCGAACATCATAACTACACCCTATTGGATATGGTGCATACCATGATGTCTCTTATCGAATTACCACTATCGTTTATGGGTTAGGCATTAGAGACAACCGCATTCACTTTAAATAGGGCACCACGCAATTCCGTTGAGACGACACCGTTTAGAGAAACCTAAGTTGTCGTCTCTTAAAAGTTTGGGGCTGCGATGCTTATGTGAAAAAGTTTCAGGCTGATAAGCTCGAACCCAAAGCGGATAAATGCATCTTCATAGAAAACCCAAAATAGTTGGGTATACCTCCTATTTCAGATCTGGAAGCAAAAGTAATTGCTTCTAGAAACGAGTCCTTTTTCGAGGAAAAGTTTCTCTCGAAAGAATTGAGTGGGAGGATGGTGGAAACTTGATAAGGTTATTGAACCATAACTTCAACTAGTGTGTAGCAGGGCACAGGTAGTTGTTCCTGTGGCACCTACACCAATTGAAGTGGAAGCTTATGATAGTGATCATGAAACTTCGGATCAAGTCACTACCAAACCTCGTAGGACGACCAGGATGCGTACTACTTCAGAGTAATGCGTAATCCTGTCTTGGAAGTCATGTTGTTGGACAACGATGAACCTATGAGCTGTGGAGAAGCGATGGTGGGCCCATATTCCGACAAATGGTTAGAAGCCATGAAATCCGAGATAAATGGATCTTTAAGAAGAAGACGGACATGGACGGTAATGTTACCGTCTATGAAGCTCGACTTGTGGCAAAGAGTATTTCCACAAGTTCAAGGAGTTGACTACGATGAGATTTTCTCATCCGTAGCGATGCTTAAGTCCGTCGGAATCATGTTAGCATTAGCTGCATTTATGAAAACTGGCAGATGGATGTCAAAACAAGTTTCCTTACCAGTTTTCGTAAGGAAAGGTTGTATGTGATACAATCAGAAAGGTTTTGTCGATCCTAAGGATGCTAAAAGGTATGCTAGCTCCAGCGATCGTTCCATGGACTAGAGCAAGCATCTCGGAGTCAGAATATACGCTTTGATGGAGTGATCAAAGTTTTTGGGTTTATACAAAGTTTGTTAGAAACTTGTATTTACAATAAAGTGAGTGGGAGCGCTACAACATTTCTGATAAGTGTATGTGAATGACATATTGTTGATCCGAAATGATGTAATATTTCTGGAAAGCATAAAGGGTTGTTTGAAAGGAGTTTTTCAAAGGAAGACCTGGATAAAAGCTGCTTACATATTGGGCATCAAGATCTATAGAGATAGATCAAAACGCCCGATGATACTTTCAAAGAACGCACACTGTGACATGATTTTGAAAGAGTTCAAAATAGATCAGCAAAGAAGGAGTTCTTGGCTGTGTTACAAGGTGTGAGTATTGAGTAAGACTCAAGACCTGACCACAGCAGAAGAGAGAGAAAGGACGAAGGTCGTCCCCTATGCTTCAGACGTAGGCTCTACAGTATGCTATGCTGTGTACCGCACATGAAGTGTGCCTTGCCATGAGTTGGTCAAGGGGTACAATAGTGATCCGGGAATGGATCACATGACAGCGGTCGAACTTATCCTTAGTATCTAGTGGACTAAGGATTTTCTCGATTATGGAGGTGAAAAGGAGTTCGTCGTAAAGGGTTACGTCGATGCGAACTTTGACACTAATCCGGATAACTCTAAGTAGTAAACCGGATTCGTATAGTAGAGCAATTATTTGAAATGGCTCCAAATAGCGCGTGGTAGCATCCACAAGATGACATAGATATTCGTGAAGCACACACGGATCTGAAAGGTTCAGACCCGTTGACTAATAACCTCTCTCACAAGCATAACATGATCAAACCAGAACTCATTGAGTGTTAATCACATAGTGATGTGAACTAGATTGTTGACTCTAGCAAACTCTTGGGTGTTGGTCACATGGTGATGTGACCTATGAGTGTTAATCACATGGTGATGTGGACTAGATTATTGACTCTAGTGCAAGTGGGAGACTGTTGGAAATATGCCCTAGAGGCAATAATAAATAGGTTATTATTATATTTCCTTGTTCATGATAATCGTTTATTATCCATGCTAGAATTGTATTGATAGGAAACTCAGATACATGTGTGGATACATAGACAACACCATGTCCCTAGTAAGCCTCTAGTTGACTAGCTCGTTGATCAATAGATGGTTACGGTTTCCTGACCATGGACATTGGATGTCGTTGATAACGGGATCACATCATTAGGAGAATGATGTGATGGACAAGACCCAATCCTAAGCCTAGCACAAGATCGTGTAGTTCGTTTGCTCAGAGCTTTTCTAATGTCAAGTATCATTTCCTTAGACCATGAGATTGTGCAACTCCCGGATACCGTAGGAATGCTTTGGGTGTACCAAACGTCACAATGTAACTGGGTGGCTATAAAGGTGCACTACAGGTATCTCCGAAAGTGTCTGTTGGGTTGGCACGAATCGAGACTGGGATTTGTCACTCCGTGTAAACGGAGAGGTATCTCTGGGCCCACTCGGTAGGACATCATCATAATGTGCACAATGTGACCAAGGAGTTGATCATGGGATGATGTGAGTTACGGAACGAGTAAAGAGACTTGCCGCTAACGAGATTGAACAAGGTATCGGGATACCGACGATCGAATCTCGGGCAAGTAACATACCGATAGACAAAGGGAATTGTATACGGGATTGATTGAATCCCCGACATCGTGGTTCATCCGATGAGATCATCGTGGAACATGTGGGAGCCAACATGGGTATCCAGATCCCGCTGTTGGTTATTGACCGGAGAACGTCTCGGTCATGTCTGCATGGTTCCCGAACCCGTAGGGTCTACACACTTAAGGTTCGATGACGCTAGGGTTATAGGGAATAGATATACATTGTTACCGAATGTTGTTCGGAGTCCCGGATGAGATCCCGGACGTCACGAGGAGTTCCGGAATGGTCTGGAGGTAAAGATTTATATATGGGAAGTCCTGTTTTGGTCACCGGAAAAGTTTCGGGTGATATCGGTAATGTACCGGGACCACCGGGAGGGTCCCGGGGGTCCACCAAGTGGGGCCACCAGCCCCAGAAGGCTGCGTGGGCCAAGTGTGGGAGGGGACCAGCCCCAGGTGGGCTGGTGCGCCCCCCCCCCCCACCAAGGCCCAAGGCGCATGGGAGAGTGGGAGGGGGCAAACCCTAGGTCCAGATGGACCTTAAGGCCCACCCTAACTGCGCCCCCCTCTCCTCCCCTTGGCCGCCCCCTTGGATGGGATCTAGGGCTGGCCGCCACCCCTTGGGGTGGGAACCCTAGAGGGGGCGCAGCCCCCCCCCCATATAGAGTTGAGGTTTGGGGCTGCCCAAGACAGGAGAACGTCTCTCTTTCGGCGCAGCCCTACCCCTCTCCCTCCTCCTCCTCTCCCGCGGTGCTTGGCGAAGCCCTGCGGGATTGCCACGCTCCTCCATCACCACCATGCCGTTGTGCTGCTACTGGACGGAGTCTTCCCCAACCTCTCCCTCTCTCCTTGCTGGATCAAGGCGTGGGAGACGTCACCGGGCTGCACGTGTGTTGAACGCGGAGGCACCGTTCTTCGGTGCTTAGATCGGAATCAACCGCGATCTGAATCGCTACGAGTACGACTCCCTCATCCGCGTTCTTGCAACGCTTCCGCATCGCGATCTACAATGGTATGTAGATGCACTCCCCTTCCCCTCGTTGCTAGATTACTCCATAGATTGATCTTGGTGATGCGTAGAAAATTTTGAATTTCTGCTACGTTCTCCAACAATGACCCAGTTGGAATATGTGTCGTACTCTTTAGGGAGTTCGGCCTCCGTCCATTCGGCGACGAAGTAGGCCAATACTTGGGATTTAATGGCTCGGCGTGGTTTGTATGTTATGTCGAATGGCAGGAGCTCAATGGCCCACTTGGCAATCTTGCCCATAGCGTCGCGGTTGTTTATTATGTCATTGAGTGGTACTTCGGAAGCCACCGTGATCGACCACTCTTGGAAGTAGTGTCGTAGCTTCCGAGATGCCATGAAGACCGCATATGCCATCTTTTGGTAATGAGGGTACCGGGATTTGCATGGTGTGAGGACAGTGGATACGTAGTATACCAGTTTCTGGAGTGGGAATTTGTGTCCGTCCTCCTCTCGCTCAACGACGAGCACCGCGCTCACTACCTGGTGTGTTGCAGAGATGTATAATAGCATCGGTTCGCTGACGTTCGGCGCGGCTAGGATTGGGTTGCTCGCTAAAAGAGCCTTTATTTCTTCCAGTCCGGTCGTTGCCGCATCCGTCCACTCGAAGTGGTCGGTGCGTCGGAGAAGGCGATAAAGTGGCAATGCTTTTTCTCCTAGTCTGGAGATAAAGCGGCTCAAAGCTTCCACACATCCGGTTAGTTTTTGGACCTGTTTAAGGTCTATTGGTGTAGCCAATTGTGACAAAGCTCGGATTTTGGCCGGATTTGCCTCAATTCCTCTATTGGAAACGATGAAGCCCAGCAGTTTTCCAGCAGGAACGCCGAAAACACACTTTTCCAGATTGAGCTTGATGTCATATGTGAGACGCAGGTCATCTATTAATGACTCGACGTGCCTAGTCTTGATGATGACGTCATCCACATATGCTTCTACTATCTTGCCGATTTGTTTCTCCAGGCATGTTTGAATCATGCGTTGGTAGGTGGCGCCGGCGTTTTTGAGCCCGAAGGGCATAGTGTTGAAGCAGAAAGGCCCGTATGGGGTAATGAATGCCGTTGCGGCTTGATCGGACTCCTTCATTTTGATTTGATGGCATCCGGAGTATGCATCGAGGAAACACAGTGAGTCGTGTCCTGCAGTAGCATCAATAATCTGATCGATGCGGGAGAGGGAAAGGGATCCTTAGGGCAGGCCTTGTTGAGGTCTTTGAAATCGACGCATAGGCGCCAGGATTTGTCCTTCTTTGGCACCATCACCAGGTTTGCTAGCCAGTCCGGGTGTTTTATTTCTCTAATGAATCTGGCCTCGATTAACTTGGCTAGCTCCTCCCCCATAGCTTGTCGTTTGGGTTCGGAAAAGCGCCGCAGTGTTTGCTTGACCGGCTTATATCCCTTCAATATATTGAGGCTGTGTTCGGCTAACCTGTGTGGGATTCGTGGCATATCAGAAGGGTTCCAGGCGAATATGTCCCAGTTCTCGCGCAGGAGCGTTCGTAGTTCGGCGTCAACCGTTGGTTCCAGCTGTGCCCCGATGGAAGCTGTCTTCTTGGGGTCCGTCGGGTGGACTTGAAATTTGACTATTTCGTCTACTGGTTTGAAAGAGGTGGATTTGGGCCGCTTATCCAGGATTACGTCGTCCCTATCCACTATGGAGCGTAGTGCGGTTAATTCTTCGGCCGCGAGGGCCTCAGACAGTGCCTCGAGGGCCAGGGATGCGGTTTTGTTTTCGGCGTCGAGGGCTATGTCCGGATCACTGGTGAGAGTGATAATACCGTTGGGCCCGGGCATCTTGAGCTTCATATAGCTGTCATGAGGTATGGCTTGAAAGCGTGTGAATGCGTCTCGCCCCAACAGGGTGTGATATCCATTGTTGAAAGGGGTGAGGGAGTCCTGGATTAAGGGGTCCTCGGACGTCCGGCCTGTTTGACATGGGCTGGACTGATGGGTTGTGAAGATACAAGACCGAAGACTCTTACCCATGTCCGGATGGGACTCTCCTTGGCGTGGATGGCAAGCTTGGCATTCGGATATGAAGATTCCTTTCTCTATAACCGACTTTGTACAACCCTAGTCCCCTCCGGTGTCTATATAAACCGGAGGGTTTAGTCCATAGCGACGATCATAATCATAGATGCTAGACTTCTAGGGTTTTAGCCATTACGATCTCGTGGTAGATCAACTCTTGTAATACTCATATTCATCAAGATCAATCAAGCAGGAAGTAGGGTATTACCTCCATAGAGAGGGCCCGAACCTGGGTAAACATCGTGTCCCCTGTCTCCTGTTACCATCGACCTTAGACGCACAGCTCGGGACCCCCTACCCGAGATCCGCCGGTTTTGACACCGACATTGGTGCTTTCATTGAGAGTTCCGCTGCGTCGTCTTTGAGAGGTTCGATGGCCCCGTCAATCATCTACAACAATGCTATCCAGGGGGAAGTTTTCCTCCCCGGACAGATCTTCGTATTCGGCGGCTTCGCACTGCGGGCCAACTCGCTTGGCCATCTAGAGCAGATCGACAGCTACGCCCCCTGCCATCGAGTCAGGTTTGGAAGCTTGAATTATGTTGCTGATACCCGCGGAGACTTGATCTTCGACGGATTCGAACCCACGGCAGCCGTTCCCTGCCACCACGATGAGCATGACCTAAATCTGCCATCGGACCATACCCGGGAGATAGCACCTGTAAGTGCTCCGGCCCTAGAACCGGAGCAGATTGCGCCATCCGAGGACGGGAAGCTCAACCCCGCCACGGGAGCCGCAGACTCAGCGGCGCTGAAGCCACACATAGACCCAACCTCGAGCATGACTTGCGTCACCGGAACCTCAGATTCGTCTCCGGCCACAGGTTCCGAACTACACGCGCCCACGTCCGTCGAGCCCGATCAGGTGTCGGTCGTCAAATTCAGCGCCGTGGACATCTTCCGGCACTCAAATTTAGGCGATGTGCTGAGCTCATTAAAAACCCTCTCCTTAGCAGGAGACTCACAGCCGAATTATATCCGGTTCGAACTAGGGGTTGATGACGGGGAACTTCGCTTCCCACCCACCTCCCACTTCATAGCCACCGTCGAGGACTTAACCTACATGCTCGATTACGGCTCCGAAGACATCGACGGTATGGACGATGATGCCGGAGAAGAGGAGGCCCAAAACCCGCCGTTTACCGGACGCTGGACGACCACTTCCTCGTATGACGTATACATGGTGGATACACCCAAAGAGAGTACCGGCGACGACAAGGAAGACCCAGTCGAGGATAAACCTCCTGAGATACAACCAAAGCGCTGACGTCAGCGGCGCCGCTCCAAGTCACGCCATGGAAAAGACAGCAATACCAGCACAGGAGAAAACAATACTCCGGACGATGCCGAAGACAATGAAGACCCCGTTGAGCCAACTTCCGAACAGGACGAACGGGAAAACGGGCAAGTGAGCCCTGATGAACAGGCCATAAACGAAGACTCGGAGGACAGTAATTATCTTCCGCTCTCCGAGGATGAGGTGAGCCTCGACAACGAGGATTTTATCGTGCCTAAGGAACCTCTCGAGCGGGAGCGCTTCAAGCGCCAACTAATATCCACTGCAAGGAGCCTGGAAAAGAAGCAGCAACAGCTTCAAGCTGACCAAGATCTGTTCAACGATAGATGGACTAATTGTTGGGAATCGTAGCATAATTTTAAAATTTTCCTACGCTCACCAAGATGCATCTATGGAGTATACTAGCAACGAGGGGAAAGGAGTGCATCTACATACCCTTGTAGATCGCGAGCGGAAGCGTTCCAATGAACGTGGATGACGGAGTCGTACTCGCCGTGATCCAAATCACCGATGACCGAGTGCCGAACGGACGGCACCTCCGCGTTCAACACACGTACGGTGCAGCGACGTCTCCTCCTTCTTGATCCAGCAAGGGGGAAGGAGAGGTTGATGGAGATCCAGCAGCACGACGGCGTGGTGGTGGATGTAGCGGGATGCCGGCAGGGCTTCGCCGAGCATATACGAGAGAGAGAGGTGTTGCAGGGGGAGAGGGAGGCGCCCAAGGCTGTGTTTGTTGCTGCCCTCCCTCCCCCCCTTTATATAGGCTCCCTGGGAGGGGGGGGGGGGCGCCGGCCAGGGATCCCATCTGGATGGGGGCGGCGGCCAGGGGGGGTGACTTACCCCCCAAGGCAAGTGGGGCGCCCCCTTGCCCTAGGGTTTCCAACCCTAGGCGCAGGGGGAAGGCCCATGGGGGGGCGCCCAGCCCACTAGGGGCTGGTTCCCTTCCCACTTCAGCCCACGGGGCCCTCCGGGATAGGTGGCCCCACCCGATGGACCCCCGGGACCCTTCCGGTGGTCCCGGTACAATACCGGTAACCCCCGAAACTTTCCCGGTGGCCGAAACTTGACTTCCTATATATAATTCTTTACCTCCGGACCATTCCGGAACTCCTCGTGACATCCGGGATCTCATCCGGGACTCCGAACAACTTTCGGGTTTCCGCATACACATATCTCTACAACCCTAGCGTCACCGAACCTTAAGTGTGTAGACCCTACGGGTTCGGGAGACATGCAGACATGACCGAGACGCCTCTCCGGTCAATAACCAACAGCGGGATCTGGATACCCATGTTGGCTCCCACATGTTCCACGATGATCTCATCGGATGAACCACGATGTCGAGGATTCAATCAATCCCGTATACAATTCCCTTTGTCAATCGGTATGTTACTTGCCCGAGATTCGATCGTCGGTATCCCAATACCTTGTTCAATCTCGTTACCGGCAAGTCTCTTTACTCGTACCGCAATGCATGATCCCGTGACTAACGCCTTAGTCACATAGAGCTCATTATGATGATGCATTACCGAGTGGGCCCAGAGATACCTCTCCGTCATACGGAGTGACAAATCCCAGTCTCGATCCGTGCCAACCCAACAGACACTTTCGGAGATACCCGTAGTGCACATTTATAGTCACCCAGTTACGTTGTGACGTTTGGCACACCCAAAGCACTCCTACAGTATCCGGGAGTCGCACGATCTCATGGTCTAAGGAAAAGATACTTGACATTGGAAAAGCTCTAGCAAACGAAACTACACGATCTTTTATGCTATGCTTAGGATTGGGTCTTGTCCATCACATCATTCTCCTAATGATGTGATCCCGTTATCAATGACATCCAATGTCCATAGTCAGGAAACCATGACTATCTGTTGATCAACGAGCTAGTCAACTAGAGGCTTACTAGGGACACGTTGTGGTCTATGTATTCACACATGTATTACGATTTCCGGACAATACAATTATAGCATGAACAATAGACAATTACCATGAACAAAGAAATATAATAATAACCATTTATTATTGCCTCTAGGGCATGTTTCCAACACTAATGTCCTGGCAACCGAGGAATATGGCCTCAAGCGCCCAACCAAAAGTTATCTGAAGCGCAAATTGCTACCTCAGTTTGATGACGAGGCGCTGGAGCCCGTACCATCATCGCGCAATGCGGCTGACCGACCACCACGTGGCCGGGACAATGCGGCAACTCAAGCCGAACACCAGCCCGTCCTACCTCACCGTAAAGGCAGAGATAAAACAGCTTGGGGACATACATATGACCTGTGGCAGGACTTGGACAGTAGAGCAGGTCAGAACAGATCGATCTATGGATCGCGGGGGCGTGCCCCGACACGTGACAATGGCTATCTAGCCGGACGCAACAATCATAATCACGTCCTGGCCGAGAACCGTAGACGAACTCCATCCGAGCTACGTCGCGACATGGCCCGATATAGAGGCGCCGCACACCCCCTTTGCTTCACTGACGAGGTAATGGAGCACGAATTCCCATAAGGGTTTAAACCCGTAAACATCGAATCATATGATGGGACAACAGACCCCGCGGTATGGATTTAGGATTTTCTTCTCCATATTCATATGGCCTGCGGTGATGATCTCCATGCCATCAAATACCTCCCACTAAAACTCAAAGGACCAACTCGGCACTGGTTGAACAGTCTGCCCGAAAACTCCATTGGCAGCTGGGTGGACTTGGAAGAAGCCTTCCTTGACAACTTTTAAGGTACATATGTTCGACCTCCGGATGCCGACGACTTAAGTCACATAATTCAACAGCCCGGAGAGTCAGCCAGGAAATTCTGGACTAGGTTCTTAACCAAAAAGAACCAGATCGTCGACTGTCCGGATGCCGAAGCCCTAGCGGCCTTTAAACACAGCATCCGGGATGAATGGCTCGCCCGACACCTCGGCCAAGAAAAGCCGAAGTCCATGGCAGCCCTCACGACGCTTATGACCCACTTTTGCGCGGGCGAAGATAGCTGGCTAGCCCGTAGCAATAACAATGCAAGCGAACGTGGCACTTCGGAAGCCAGAAATAGCAACGGCAAGCCCCGACGCAACAGACACAAGCGTCGAAGCAACGGTGACAATACCGACGACACGGCGGTCAACACCGGATTCAGTGGCTCCAAGTCCGGCCAGCGGAAGAAGCCGTTCAAAAGGAACAATTCGGGCTCATCCAGCTTGGACCGCATACTCGATCGTCCATGCCAGATACACAGCACCCCCGATAAACCAACCAATCACACCAACAGGAATTGCTGGGTTTTTAAACAGGCTGGCAAGATAAATGCCGAGAACAAGGAGAAGGGGTCGCAAAGCGAAGACGATGATGAGGAGCCCCGTCCACCGAATACAGGGGGACAGAAGAAGTTTCCTCTCAGGTCAAAAGGGTGAACATGATATACGCTACCCATATCCATGGTCGTCTATGCGATAGAGCCAATCGCCCCAAAATTTAATCCATGGTCGTCATGCCCGATCACCTTCGATCGCAGGGATCATCTGACCAGTATCCGTCATGGCGGTTCATCCGCACTGGTGCTTGACCCAATAATTGATGGATTCCACCTGACGCGAGTCCTCATGGACGGTGGCAGCAGTCTCAACCTGCTCTATCAGGATACAATGCGCAAAATGGGCATCGATCCATCAAGGATCAAGCCCACCAAAACTACCTTTAAAGGAGTCATACCAGGTGTAGAGGCCCATTATACGGGCTCAATCACACTGGAAGTTGTCTTCGGGTCCCCGAACAACTTCAGAAGCGAAGAGTTGATCTTCGATATCGTCCCCTTCCGTAGTGGCTATCACGCACTGCTCGGACGAACTGCATTCGCTCAATTTAATGCGGTTCCACACTATGCTTATCTCAAGCTCAAGATGCCCGGACCACGCGGGGTCATAATAGTCAATGGAAACACGGAGCGCTCCCTCCGTACTGAAGAACACACCACGGCCCTGGCAACGGAAGTACAGAGCGGCCTTTTAAGGCAGAATTTTAATTCAGCGGCCAAGCTCCCGGACACTGTCAAACGAGTCCGCACTACTCCGCAGCGTCACAGTCCGGCTCGTCAGGAGTCAGACTAGCAATTCGGCATCCATCTCAGTCCTGACCAAATGGCGGCATACGTACCGCGCGTACATAACTATGCACTGAAAATACCATGGACAGAGACGGAGGCATAACCAGACTGTGGTCCACAATACGGCTTCAACCTTCTCCGGACACACATACTTTCACTTTTTCTTTTTTATCCTTTCCAGGTTCCTTCTCCACAGGCCGCTCGCGGCGGCCTGCTCAGCTGTCCTCTCGAAGGATGGATACACCAAGGCGGCAAGTAGCACAGACGTGTGGGGGAATCTCTAGACGTTCTCTTCGACGATCGTCCTACCTGTTTTCAGGACCCGCACGCAGCTCTCCCTTAGTCTCGGCATGTTAAATAGCCAGGTTGCTTATCGCACTATTTGTACAAATACGCTTTGACATATTAACCAAACTATAATGGAAACAGTTTGCGGCCCAACTTCTGCGGCACTAGCTTAGTACTTCATTTTTTCTTGGTAACCTTATCAATTGCACCCGTACACTTTGGTACGCCTTAATTCGCCAGGGGCTTCATTGCGCCCCATACTACGGCAACAAAGTCCGAACACTTTTTATAGTACAGTTCGGCACCCCGAATTTTAGCACTATATGCATCAGCTCCGAATCGTGTCTTTGGTCAATAGTTGGGTTGCCCGGCTCCTGTGCTTACTACCTTACGTTCCGCTATATCGGCTAGGGTAGTAAAGGGAGAACTACTGCGATTGTGTCCTGGTTTATCCGGATGAGCACCTCAGTAGAGAAAGCCGAAAACTGACTGTCATGATGCGGCGAGAGCTGGTCAGCTATTCGGAGGTTAAAAATCTTTTGCGATTTTTTCCGCATTATGCGATGAATCGGCCTTCATCTGATCAGGTGTTCACAACACTCTAGTCTAGATTAAATGATAACTAGGGGTTGCGCCTACATTTTTATTGTCAAACTCCTATGGCTAAGTGAGGGTGATAAAGCCACATAGTCCGATCGCCTGGTTCGTTGCGCTAAACACCTCCTCCAAGGACCAAAAACTTGGATCAAGAGTGTCTAGATTCATCCCGAACACCCCCGTACTACCTACGTGGGGGCTGAAGCCAACGACTGGCCAACTCTCAGATTTAATAAAAACGGCCTCACAGGAGGTAAAATTTTAAATAATAAACAAGCATTATATTACATAATGGCTTTGTTCCATCATCCAAGACAAGATAACATGAATGTATTCATTCAAAGATAATGTCTTTTGAACACTGGCCCTCTACCATGTGAGATCCCTTGAGGACATCATCAAAATACCGCTCTGGCGTGCGGTGCTCCTTGCCAGCGGGCGGTCCCTCGGTCGCCAGCTTAACGGCGTCCATCTTCGCCCACTGTATATTGACACGGGCGAAGGCCATCCGCGCACCTTCGATGCAGATCGACCGCTTGACGGCATCAAGCCGAGGGCAGGCATTGACCAGCCGCTTCATGAGACTGAAGTAGCTGCTGGGTATGGCTTCGGCAGCCCACAGCCGGATTATCAAATCCTTCATGGCTAGTTCGGCCACCCTATGCAGTTCGACCAGATGTTTCAGCTGGTCGCTAAAGGGCACCGGATGTTCGGCGCAAGGTATTGCAACCAGAATAGCTTCTTCGTCGAGCTCCCCTCTTTGGCTTGGAAGAACTCTGCAGCATCGGCAACACTGCGCGACAAATCCGGGTTAGTAAGAGATACCTCTTCTTCACATATTTGCTCTGCATAATGAAGGCCTTACCCGCCGCGATCTTCTTGGCCTCTCGGATTCCTGGAGAGCACCCTGGGCTCTAACCCGGGCATCTTCTGCGCTTTGGCGAGCCTTGGCGAGTTCAGTCTCTTGGTCTGCAATGTTGCGATCCAAGGACTCACATTTATTGACAGCATCCTGGAGCTCCAGCTGGACCTCATCAACCATGGCCTCATGTTTCTCATGGGCGGCTTGCTCCTTTGCCGCTTTCCCTTGGGCCTCGGCTAGCGCCTTCTTGAGGGTTTCCACCTCAGTCGCCGCTCCTACAAATACCATGGCACTATAGTCAACATAAATCACCAATCCTTTCTGATATACAGCAGGTCATTACATACCTTGCCTATCCTCCAGCTGTTTCCTTGCTTGGCCGAGCTCCTCCTCGGCCCGCTCCAGCCTCTGCTTTAGTCCGGAGACTTCGGCAGCATGAGAGGTCGCAGCCAGCAATGATGCCTGCTTATTCACATAGACATATAAGGTTAGTCTCCTACGAAAACTATTTGATCCTCTGTTCAGCTCTTCTTTCTGAACACCGGACAGAGTCTCAGGGGCTACTGTCTATACTATGACATTCTTTTCACATAATTGCGTTGCTTACCTCAAAGCCTGTTAGAAGGATTGTGCAGGCTTCGGTCAGTCCGCTTTTTGCGGACTGAATCTTCTCAATCACCGTACCCATGAGGGTACGGTGTTCCTCAACAATGGAAGCACTTCGCAGCACTTCCAGTAGAATATTCGGTGCCTCTGGTTGGACAGAGGTCACCGGCAGAATGGGCACACCTCCTTCTTTCGAAGAAGGCTACTTGCCGGATTCCGGAGCCGTATAGGTCTCTGGGACCATATTCAGCTGGGGGCCGAATTGGATATGACCCCATCGCCAGTCTCCATGGGGATTTGCTCCCCCATATGTCCGGCGGCCGAGGTTTCACCCTCTGGCGCCGCCCTGACGGCCTCCTGCGTCTCTCCCTGGCCTGGGATCCTTCGGGACAGCACCTCGGTGTCGTCCATGGTCTTGGGAGAGGAGGCCGCCGGAAGGGACCCGTTGTCCATCACCTTCGGGTCCAGCGAATTCCCCGAAGATGAGGATCGCTCGAGGTCGGAACGAGCCGGACTGCAAGTGCATGATTCAACATGTTAAAACTATGAAGTAAAGAGGCTGATATATGAATGCGTCAGGGTCTCTGAGTACTCACGATTCGGCCAGGGGCTTATCTCGGGGGCGCCGCTCTGGGCTGCTATCCATGTCCCACGCGGAGTTATCCGCGAGGGAGACCTTCCCCTTCTTGGACGCTTCTGCCTCCAGATTTGTGGAGGCCGCCCTCTTCTTCCTTCCCCCCTCAGGGGGAGAGTTGCTTTCCTCCTCCTCCTCATCGTCCTCAGCGGCGGAGGAGTGAGTCTCGGCGCCTTCGGACGTCACGTCCGAAGCGCCCTTGCGACGGAGACCACTTCTGGTCTCCTTGGCCTTTTTCTTGGCCTTCTTCTCCGGCGCCTGGTAGGGCGCCAGAACCAGCATCTTTGTCACAAGCGGGATGGCTGGTTCCTCGGGCAGCGGAGCCAGACACTGAATCCGCTCCGCCTTCTTTGTCCAGCCCTGAAAAAATAAGTAGGGAGGCTTAGGCACCTTCCCTGAAAAAGCAAGTAAAGGATACACCTTGAAATGCGAAAGACTTACCGGACTGGCGGGATGGGCCAGGTCGTGCCCACGGTCCTTGGTCGTCTTCGGCCACGTCTCGTTGGCCTTGAAGAGCACCTTCCAGATATCTTCGTGCGTAGTTCCGAAGAACCGCTGCAAGGTCTGGTGCTCGGCCGGATCGAACTCCCATAGATGGCAAGCCCGACTCTGGCAATGGAAGGATCCGGCGAACTAGCATCACCAGGATCACGTTGACGAGCTTCATGTTCTTGTCCACCATGCTCTGGATGCGCCTCTGCAGCGCTGTCAGCTCGTCCGAGAAAGCCCAATTTAGGCCCTTCTCTAGCCAGGAAGTGAGCCGCATTGGGGCGCCGGACTTGAATTCGGGAGCCGCGGCCCAGGTGGCGTCGCGGGGCTCCGTGATATAGAACCACAGTTGCTGCCACCCTTTGACGGTCTCCACAAAGGAGCCTTCGGGCCATGTGACATTGGGCATCTTGCTCACCATGGCGCCTCCGCACTCTGCGTGTTGGCCACCCACCACCTTCGGCTTCACATTGAAAATCTTTAGCCACAATCCGAAGTGGGGTGGGATGCAAAGGAAAGCCTCGCACACGACAATAAATGCAGAGATGTTGAGGATGGAATTTGGGGCTAGATCATGGAAATCTAGCCCGTAGTAGAACATGAGGCCGCAGACGAAAGGGTGGAGAGAAAACCTAGCCCGCGGACGAAGTGGGGGATGAACACTACCCTCTCATAGGGCTCCGGGGTGGGGACGATCTGTCCCTCGGTCGGAAGCCGGTGGGCGACCTCCTGGGCCAAATATCTAGCCTCCCGGAGCTGGGTAATGTCCTTCTCCTTGACGAGGAGACCATCCACTTGCCTTGCGCTCTAGATCCGGACATGATCGGAGTGCTTTCTTGAGGCAGAAGAGATGAGGACTTGGGTGTTGGAGCTCGAGAATGGGTGGGCAGAGAGAGAGAAGGCGTGGGTGAAAGGGGGTGAATCCTTATCTCCTTATAAAGGCAGTGAATATCAAGCGCCTCCCACTCGCCTTAAAACTCGCCTGTTTCCCAAGGGTCATGCAGACGACACGGTTGGATTACCCACGCCCGTATTGATGAGAATCCCGTGATAAGGGGACACGATCTTTGCTTTGACAAGATGTGCCCATAAAACCGCATCTTGGAACATGGAGCGGCAGGCCGAAAAACGGTTCGAAATAATGACCGGGTGGTGACGTGGTGTCATGCTACAAAAAGTTGTCAGTAGATTGGACTCGTGAAATATTATACTCTCTGCGGTGGTATGTGGTACTTGTTTTGCAGAGCCGGACACGTTCTTTGTGTTCGAAGGCTGTTTTGGAGTATTTGGAGGAGGAACCCGCCTTGCAATGCCGAAGACAATCTCCGCGCCGGACACCTCGTCATTGAAGCCTGGTTTAGGGGCTACTGAGGGAGTCCTGGATTAAGGGGTCCTCGGACGTCCGGCGTATTTGACATGGGCCGGACTGATGGGCTATGAAGATACAAGACCGAAGACTCTTACCCGTGTCCGGATGGGACTCTCCTTGGCGTGGATGGCAAGCTTGGCGTTCATATATGAAGATTCCTTTCTCTGTAACCGACTTTGTACAACCCTAGTCCCCTCCGGTGTCTATATAAACCGGAGGGTTTAGTCCATAGCGACGATCATAATCATACAGGCTAGACTTCTAGGGTTTTAGCCATTACGATCTCGTGGTAGATCAACTCTTGTAATACTCATATTCATCAAGATCAATCAAGTAGGAAGTAGGGTATTACCTCCATAGAGAGCGCCCGAACCTGGGTAAACATCGTGTCCCCTGTCTCCTGTTACCATCGACCTTAGACGCACAGTTCGGGACCCCCTACCCGAGATCCGCCAGTTTTGACACCGACAATGGGCCACTTGGAAGGTTATCTCCTCGGACCGATAGTTCTCCGGCGTGCCGAATACCACGTCAAGTGTAATTTTTCCTGCGCATCGCGCCTCCCGACTGGGAATGATTCCTCGGAAGGTCGTATTACTTTGCTCGATGCGGCTCCTGCCTATTTCCATTTTATTGAGTGTGTCCTCGTAGATGAGGTTTAGCCTGCTATCGCCGTCCATGAGCACTTTAGTGAGCCGAAAGCCATCCACAATTGGATTGAGGACCAGGGCGGCTGGTGCCCGGACTGACCGGAATTTTGGTTCATCACTGGCATTGAAAGTTATGGCCGTGTCGTTCCAGGGGTTTATTGCTGTGACTTGGCAGACTTCGGCGAGGTCGCGGAGTGCCCTCTTGCGCCGATTATTTGAAGCGAAAGTCTCGAAGACCGTCAATACTGAGGTCGGTCCTCCGGGGGGTGTTGCTCTGGGGTGTCTTTGGTGAGGATATCCTCGCCGCTCTTGGCCACTTGCTAGAGTATCCAACATGCTCTAAGTCTGTGGGTTGGTACGGTATCCGGTGTTGTGTGTATTTTGCATGGCCTATCGAGCCATCCCTCCAGAACGGTTCCGCGTCCCGTAGTGGGCTTAGTTTTCTTCACTATGGGGTCGGGTGCCCCGCGAGGGTGTATCCTTTTTGCTCGCTAGGGGGGTTGAGTGGAGATCGGTGGTTCCCAGCGAGCTATCTGAGTTTTCCAAGCACTTTCCATTGCGCAGTACTTCTGTACTATGGTTGCCAAGTCAGCGAAGTGTAATACGCGACGGCGGTTGATGGCGTTGAGGATTCCTTCGTCCGTGCAATTATTGCAGAATACTGAGATCGCGTCCTCGTCGCGGCAATCTTTAATCTTGTCTTTGACAAGGAGGAATCTGGCCCAAAAGTGATGGACTGTTTCCTGAGACTGTTGTCGTACGTACATGAGGTCGCATATATCTGGAGGGCCAGAATTGCTTGACGAATATTGCTTGTGGTGGGTGGGTGGCTTTAAATCCGATCCCTGACCCAATTTTGAGTTCGGAGTTCGAAGAACTTCCGAGCTTATTAGTTCGGGCTCCGGGATGTTAGATGATTTTCCAGGCTCGACGCCCGATTCTAGTTTCGGGGGACCGGGAGAGTCGTCCCACAGACTGGTATCCGGCTCTTCGAGCTCAGAAATCTGAACACAACTCGTCTTCAACATAGGGGAAGAGTTGTTGTTTTGCTCCTCTACGACCGCTATCTGATGGGTGATCGGCGGAGATTTGATTTCTCTCTGATCGGGTTTATGCCCAATCCGATCATAGTCTGTAGCGACGCCCATGGCGGCGATGCGATCCAGGAGTTCGTTTAAAGATGACAACTCCGCCGGATCCATCCGTTTGGAGTATTCGGAGTCAACACGGAGACGATTTTCAATGACCTGAGAAGTCATCATCGGCTTGACAGCCGAGCGGGTGGTCATGGTAAAGCCGCCCAGCCAGAGGGTTTGGCCTGAGGACAGGGCTCTTCTGGAGGTGATACTGTCCTTGATAACAAGGCGAGTCATCAATCTTGTCTTCAACGCCACAGTGGAACTCTCAATGAAAGCACCAATGTCGGTGTCAAAACCGGCGGATCTCGGGTGGGGGGTCCCGAACTGTGCGTCTAGGGTCGATGGTAACAGGAGACGGCGGACACGATGTTTACCCAGGTTCGGGCCCTCTCGATGGAGGTAATACCCTACTTCCTGCTTGATTGATCTTGATGAATATGAGGATTACAAGAGTTGATCTGCCACGAGATCGTAAGGGCTAAACCCTAGATGTCTAGCCTGTATGATTGACTCTACGGACTAACCCCTCCGGTTTATATAGACACTGGAGGGGCCTAGGATTGTACAGAGTCGGTTTACAGAGAAAGGAATCTTCATATCCGAACGCCAAGCTTGCCTTCCACGCAAAGGAGAGTCCCATCCGGACACGGGAGTGTCGTCTTCTGCCTTGTATCTTCACGGCCCATCAGTTCGGCCCACGTCACATAGACCGGACACCCGAGGACCCCTTAATCCAGGACTCCCTCAGTGCCCTTGGAGGCGGAGACCGAACCTTTACAAACAAGGTTGGGGCAATCTCCACAACTTAATTGGAGGCTTCCAACGACACCACGAAGCTTCACCACAATGGAATATGGCTCCGCGGTGACCTCAACCGTCTAGGGTGCTCAAACACCCAAGAGTAACAAGATCCGCAAGGGATTAGTGGGGGGAATCAAATATCTCTGGGTGGAAGTGTAGATCGGGGCCTTCTCAACTAATCCCTAGAAAATCAACAAGTTTGATTGGCTAGGGAGAGAGATCGGGCGAAAATGGAGCTTTGAGCAACAATGGAGCTTGGGAAGGGAAGAGGTAGTCAACTTGGGGAAGAAGACCCCCCTTATATAGTGTGAGGAAAAATCCAACCATTACCCACCTACTCAGCCCGCGACAGGCGGTACTACCGCACATACCCACGGTACTACCGCACAGGCATGCGGTACTACCGCTTGGAAGTGCGGTACTACCGCTCGCGCAGCAGGAGCCAGGTGAGGCCCTGTTGCACAAGGAAATGAGTGGTACTACCGCGCATCGTTGCGGTACTACCAGAAGGCAGGGCTCATTCTGGGTTGGGAAGGCACGGACTAATAAAAGTACATCCGTGGCTACTTCCAATGAGTTTCGGACTGTGCAAAGATCCGGCACGGTACTACAACTCACAGGGAGCGGTACTACCACGTACGGCGCGGAAGTAAAAAATTACTTCCGCCCCTACTTCCGCTCAAGCTACCGTTCTGGGCCAGAGGCCACGGTACTACCGCATGCTAGGCGCAGTACTACCGCACTCACGGTACTACCGCTGCCATGGGCGGTACAGAACAGTAGCACTAGGAAGCCTTCGTCTTTGCAATGACAAGGGAAACAAGTGGTGCTCCAATGAAGCAAGGAAAGGTGGTGCAAAGGAACAGATGTGTACGTGTTGATTCCACCCTAACCTTTCGGAAGCGGACCCCCTCTTAATAGTACGGCTTTCCTATGTCTCAACTCCACCGAAAAGAAACCTAGAGAAATGTCGTCTTCGATAGGCTCCGAGGGGCACCGAATCGTCTTCTGCCTATACATGAGATATCTGAAATGCTCAATGCACACGATTGGTCCGCAAATGCATTGTCATCAATCACCAAAACCACTTAGGGAGAAATATGCCCTTACACTATCAGTGGAGGCAGTCAATGGTTTGGCCATGGTGTGTTGATCTAGTGCTCGTTGAAGAAGGTTTCTACAAAATTTGTATCCCAGACAGAAAAGAATTTATGAAACAGTCGGGCGATAACGGGCTCTGGAATATATCCTCGTGTATCGTCTTTCTCCTAGCATGCCAAACAATCCAAACCATGACCACCATTCTAATGAACTCGCCATGTGGTATGGAATTGTGCAATGTGAAGATCCAGCCTTTTGCATCTGGATCCTGGTTAGGAAACATATGTGTTTAACCAAACTTGCAGGAGAAAGAGCCCAAACACTCCTTGCCATGGAACGATGGTAAAGGAGCTTGCCCACTGGTATGGAGTGTTGCGCCAAATGCCACAAGAACACCCTGATTTTGCTTGGCACATAGATCTTCCATAAAAGAAGTCGAACTATTATTTTCTCAATCCATTTGATGACCCTTGTTGCCCTTCCAGCCAGCTTTCTCTGCTCAACTTAGTATGCAAAATCATTCGATGGGCAGATCAAACTGAAAAAACACCACGACCGTCCTTACTCCAAGCCCAAAAATCGTCTACCCTCCTCGTGCATAGCAGGATCTTCAGAATCTCTTCAGCGTCTATGGGAATGAATATTGTCTTCACTACATCCTCTCGCCAGGATGACTAGAAGGCATCAATAAGCTCTGAAACGAGCACATGAGGGGTAGCCACCATATATGTAAGAGGGTGCATGAAATTCCGCCTCGGTAACCAATTATCGGCCCAAATCCTTGTAGTCTCGCTAGTGCCAATCCTTCTAATGATTCCCCGCGAAAGGATGTTTCTACCGTCAAGGATTGCCCTCTAGATCTGGGAAGGGTACTACCCCAGCTCCGCCTCAAGTAAAGAACAACTAGGATAATATACGGCCTTCAAGATTTTAGCGCTGAGAGATTGGGATGGTGTAAGAGTCTCCACGCCTGTTTGGATAGAAAAGCCAAGTTAAAATTTCCATGTCTCGAAAGCCAAGTCCTCCTAGATGCTTCGGGCATTTCATTACATCCCATGAAACAGAAACCGGTTTTCTCCTTCCCTGCTTACTCCCCCATCAGAACTATCGTATGATAGAGGTTACGCTCTCGCGTAAACCCCTGGGTAGCCTAAAGCATACCATGGAGTAGGCAGGTATAGAATGTGCCACTGACTTGATTAAAACCTTCTTACCAGCTACCGTAAGGAGCTTCTTCATCCAACCTTTAAACTTTTCCCACACACGATGCCTAGGTATTTAAATGTCCCATTCTTTGAGTGTCCAACATTTGTAGGCACGCCCAAATATCTGTCATTTAGAGACTCATTTTGCACATTCAGAGCCACCTTCGCTATTTCACGTAAAGGTTGTGGACACCCTCTACTAAAAAATATAGATGACTTCTCATTGTTCACCTGTTGTCCCGAAGCATTACAATATGTATTCAACAAGTTTGACCCGACATTTGCTCCCTCAACACTTGCCTTGAATAGCAGCAGGTTGCCATCTGCAAACAAAAGATGGTTAATAGCAGGAGTTGTGGGGTCCACCTTAATACCACCAAGCACCGAGGACTGAAAACTAAATTTTAAAAGGCACAAAAGGCCTTCTGCTGCAATTAAGAAAAAAAAGGGGAAACTGGGTGTCCCTAGCGAATGCCTCTCGTGTGTTAAATTGTTCAAGTTTCTCTCCATTGAAAAGAACTGAGAAGGATACATACTTAACCATACCCATAATTGTGTCAATCCATGCTGGCGCAAACCCCAACTTGCTCATAATAGCTTGGAGATAGTAACACCCTAATCTGTCATAACCATTCATCATGCCTAGCTTTAATGCACATAAGCTATTTGTCTTGGCTCTTCTTCATAAAGTGCTAGCATTCGTAAGCACATATGATGTTATCAATGATTAGCCTCCTGGGAATAAAAGCAGACTGCTCCTCAGAAATTATGTTAGGCAAAAGCAGACTTGCAAAATAATTTAGTTCTTGGTTTAAAGTGGGCTTTCATGATTGGAGCGACGGGTCATCTAGTGTAATGTAAAGATTGAAGGTTTATTGAGATGATTTAAAACAATTATTATTTTGCAAAATCTTATATCTATGACTCCAAAATACGAAATTGCAACACCATTGCCATGCCCTTGCTGGTAGCAACGAAAAATGGGGTTGTCCTAGCCAGCGGCAACGAGACTGGGTTCTCTTAGTTAGCGGCAACTAAAAGAGACTCCTAGGCCCATGCAAGCACACAACTGAACATGAGAACATCCTTATCGTGTCGGAGCTCCCCTGGCCGAACACTCGCGTCCGCAAGACCACATCAACGATGAGAATCTGATCAGATGAAGAAGAGCTCAAACCGTGCATCGTGGAGGATGAATCTCGTTGTTTAATCTACATCAAACACCATAGGACTACATCATGCTCGGTGAGAAAAATTCCAGTTACTCACACTCATACTCAACGGTGGAGCTTGGTGCATCTCAGGGGCACCCCCCCCCCCCCCCCCACCCCACACACACACGCACAAATGGCACATGTGTGCAAAAGTCTTATATTATAAATTTTTGTGTGTTTGCCCCCTACCGCAGACAACTTCGTCAAGCTCCGCTACTACATCTACACATCTAGATCTTGCTAACCTCCTACACATTGTCCATGGGTTGGATGTCATCATTGACCATGTGCACCAAGATCCATGCCATCCGTGGGCATGAATCAGATGCCAACTCCGGCATCACCTTGACGCGATCATTAGAATTCTGACATGAACTTTTGATGTCACTTTGTTAGACACTCTAAACCAAATGTCGATCAGGTGCCAAGTCATTGTGCGACGGACGGCAAGAAAGGAGAAAGACATATAAATTGGTTGAACAAGCTAATGTCGATGATTGACATTCTGTTCACAATGGAGCGAGAGAGCTTTGGAGATCCAACTGACTCAAGGCTCAACTGATCTAAGATCGCAAGGATAAGTCTTACAAAATGAAAACAGATTCATTATTTATACCAAAAGTAACTAAGTTATATTTTAATACAAAATCAACACCACAGCAACTTTTTGTACATCAGCATCTGCATGGTACTGTTAACAAAACATCTTACCACGGCGATCTATGTACCGATTATTGTTGCACCTTATATTTACACATGGAACTCGTACAAGTCTGCACATTTTATTCTTCCACGTGGACTGACACCTCGGTCGCTCCCTGTGCTAAAACAAACGGGCTGCCGAGGAGCAGCTGCAGGCAAGACAAGCATAGAAACAGCCTTCAGACTTACGACGCGCTAAGCCTGAGCGACTCGAACGAGTGCTCGAGCTGAGCAGTGCCGCCGGCCGCCTGCCGGAGCAGGTTCTTCACCGACTCCACCCACTCCTGCTTGTGCATCCTGCTCTCGCACTCGAACTCGACCAGGCCCTGCGCCGTCCTCAACCCGAAGTGGCGGTTCTCCGGCGCCGCTGTCGCAGAGTCCGGCATGCCGCAGGGCTTGTGCCCCGGCGGCCACGCCGGCATGTCGCCGTGCACGCCGTACACGACGCTCCTCTTCTTCTTGGAGAAGGCGCCGCCGATGTGCTTGCTCTTGAGCTTCACGATCACCTGCGACCTCTTGTTGATGTACACGGACACTCGCTTCCAGCGCAGAGCGCCGCCTTTCCGGCTGCGCTTGAGGAGCGTCCCTTCCTTGCACCATATGTCCGCGCCGCAGCTGCCGGCCTTCTCGGAGGGCGCCACCGCCGCTTTGCTCCTCGCCTCCCGCTGCTCTCTCAGCCTCAGCGCCGTGGCTCCTCGTAGAGCTGCCGCCATTTAGCAATGTCACACCCCGGCACGCGTAACTCGCAATCTCATACGTACTATGTAAGAGACAGTATGGCGTGCGTGTTTTCTCACCTGTTGCAGCGGCGGCGGTGAGGGTCAGGAGATCGCCGGGGCTCCGGACGTCGACGGCGCCCTCGACGGCGGAGGCCACCTGGTCGTGGTCTGCCCCGGCGAGCTCGGCAAACTCGATGCAGTGCGAGGCCAGAAGTTGCGTGGCGGATGCCAGCGCGGCGTCCATCTTAGCGTCCTCTCCGTCCTCCGGGTTCGCGGCTCCCGCCGCGAGGGCAGCGACCGCGGCAGCCACGCTGGCCACGGAGACCGCCGCATGGACGCGCGCCCGCTCGGCACGGGCCTTGTCGACCCTGCTGCCCCCGTCCTTGTGGTGGAACCACCTGCCGATCGTGTGGTGGTGCGCGGAGATCGCGCTCCTGCTCCTGCAAGTCTGCACACGCAAATTGTGATGCATGTCAGCTTATTTTGCACAACTCTACTGGACAATACGTGAGCAGAGCACTTGGCAATTGCCTGTGATCTTACACGCTTTTTGGGGCTGCCGGTGCCGGAAGCGGCGGCGAGCGCGAGCGTCTCCGGCATGAGCATCCCGGAGAGGCGATCGACGACGAAGTTGGAGCTCCGCCTCCCGCCGCCGACCGCCAGCACCTTGGATAGGTCCGACGCGGAGACGCTCCACGACCGCGACAGGAACTCCATGGGCTCCACCGGCGTCTGCGGCGACTGCACTGCGCCGGCGCCGTCCATGAGCAGCAGGTGATCCCTCCTCTTGGTCCTCCCCAACAGGTACCCTTCCATCCTCACTTCTCTCCTACCGTTCGCTAGCTGTCGCACTGTGTGTCCTTTGATGCCTCTCGCTGGTGATCGATATGTCGCTGATGCGTGCCTCGCCGGCTACTTATGGAGCCCGGCGAGCGGAGGCCGCACGAAGCACCGGAAAGAGGCTGCTTGGGCGGCAGGACACACCAAGGCTTCGGTATCCGACGGAGCTGCCGCCCCTGTCGCGTCGCAGCGTCGGGTCGGGCGACACGTAGCGCTGTCACGGCGTCGCTTGCGGTTGCGGAGTAGCCATTGCGGTCCGTGTACGCTGCACCGGAGAGATGGGACGGTGTTGTAGGAGACAGGCTCGTCGGGATTTGGTTATTTCTCTTGCATCGTGGAGTATAAAAGTTGAACGAACGAAAGGACACCTAGGAATCGTGAGCCTGCCAGTCCTACATTCTTTCCTAATTTATTCATTCAGTTTTGTAGTGCTATCTGAGCCGGCCAGCCCAGAGATTAATCTAAAGTCGGAGCAAACGGACATGAGTCAGAACGTGGGACGGGCTCCTAAACATCCAATTTGTCACTTGACTTGCCACATGTCTCCACAATCTGACGCCACGTATATTATGGTAGCAAAAGGACGTCTGCGATCACTAAGCGAAAACAATACAGTATGATCTTTATGCAGTAAATATAGGACCGAAACGGAGCGGAAACTTTCCACTTTTCCTAAGAAAAACAGAAATAGATAGGAAATGTGAAAAAAAAGGAATTTGCAAAATGGAAATGTAAATTGAACTTTTTATTTAAAATGAAATAAAAAATGGAACGGTATTTTCGGATGAAACAGACACGAAAATGAAACTTCTCGTTTCCGCGAATATGTTTCCGTTTTATGTTTGCTTTGTAGCCCAACCACTACACAATGGCGCGATGAGCGAAAGTTGCCATGTGAGCCCAACTTCTACTACCACACACTTATTCAAATGGACACACACAATTGTCAAGTACTATTACAATACTACGCTATTCTTCTAAAAAATCATAATCATGTTAGTTTGTAACCATGTTAATAATTTGATTAAGTCTGTTGGTTTGTTTGTGTTTTTATCTTCGGTTCAAGGGGTTTTTAATTTCGGTCAACACCTATTTTCATTGTCATGTCCGCTCCCGCTCCGTGTTCATTTTCTGATAGTATTTGTTTTCATATTCATTTCCATTTGATGTATTCGTTTATACTTCTGCAAAACAATGAAAAGAAAATGTGGTAGCACCTAGTTCCATCTACTTCTGCTCTGTTTTCATCTCTACCGATAAACCCAATTCTACTTACCAGTTTTTGAGCACTGTTTTGGGTGGTTTGGATTTTTTTTTGGTATTGCCTTCCTCCTTGGGGGAGATCCGACAGGATCTTACTTGGGGTTAGTAAGGCTTCTCTTCATGCTAGGAAGATGGATGTGGGTGATTATGCTATCAAGTTTCACGTGTGGTCGAAATTTGACGGTTTTGATTTGGGTATCGTTGCGGTTCATGGAGCGGCGCAGCCTAAGCACAATCCCACCTTCCTGGCCGAATTAGGAAGTATCTACGGGGATGGGAATTTTCCCATTTTGACAGGAGAAGATTTTAATATTATTCTTCGAGGCTACGAGTTGGTGGTAGATAACCATTCATGTTTAATGCTATTCTTGTGAAGCTTGACTTGCGAGAGATAACTCTTACGGGTCGATAGTATACTTGGGCTAATAATATAGAGAATCCAACTTATGAAACGTTGGACCGTGTTTTAGCAAGCATGGAATGGGAACACAAATTTCCTCTCGTAACGGTACGGGCATTACAAAGGGGTTTGTTGGATAATACACCTTCACTCATTGACTCCGGTGAGGCAGCTTATGTCGGGAACAAGATGTCCCTGTCTTTTGAATTGTCGTGGTATGAAAAGGAAGGACTTCTGGAGTTGGTGGTTTCAGAATGGGCTAAAAATATATGTAACATGAATGTTGAATGATGGAAGTACAAAATTAGGCATCTTAGATAGTTTTGTGTGGATGGGCTAAGAATGCGAGTGGGTTTTATAAAGTTGAAAAGGAGAGCCTCATTAGCCTTATCAACGAGTTAGACAGCAAGCCTGATGTGGCAACCCTCTTGTCAAGAGAGTGTGCTGCTAAAAGAGGCTGGAGAGAGTTTAGAACTTTTGAGAGAGGAGGAGATTAAATGGGCCCAACGTGCCAAACTGAAGGAGGTACTATAGAGGGATAACAGTACCCAATTTTTCCATTTGGTTGCAAATGGAAAAAATAGAAAGAAGAAGATAGTTCTGCTTAAATAAGATGAGGGCATCATTGTAGGTTAAGAGAACCTTACTTTCTACATCTCAAACTTTTATAGGAAGCTTTCGGGAGCCCTTGTGTCTAAGTTCATGTTGATTGATCCAAACATGGTGGGGGGGTATTCCGTTGCTTTCTTCGGAAGAGAGTGCCGTGTTGAGAGCACCCTTTGTGGAGAAGGAAGTTCATGAGGCGATACTGCAAATGAAAAATAAAGAAGGCGATGGGAGCTGATAGATTTCCCGCGGTATTTTATCGGGTGTTGGATTATTATTTAGGGAGACCTATTGTCCATGTTTCATGATTCGTTTAATGGTGAGCTTCAGTTGTTTAAGCTCAATTTTGGAACGATTACCTTGCTACCTGATGAGGACATAGACCTGGGGTAGGGTAATAGGCCTGACCTATACCTCCTACCTAAGGTCCTTGTCCTAGAAGCGAAGAGGTTCAAGAGTAAATAGAGGGGACCCAACAAAGGTGTCGAGTGTAATCCACTCGACCTACCATTCACTCGGATACCCCCCTTTGTTTATGTCACTCGACCACTAAACCACTTGACGTGCAGAAGACCTAAAGCCACTCCGCGCAGCAACGGTCGGGCATTTACTCTTAGACTTAATAGTCATTTATATTACTTTACTACAGACGTTACATGTAACGCTCCTGCTTTATGAACATTGAACTCCTTGTAACGTGGGCTGGCCGGGGTTCTGGCGCACTCTATATAAGCCACCCCCTCCACTGGCACAAGGGGTCGCACCCCCTGTAACACACACACATATAATCCAGTCGACCGCCTCCGGGCTCCGAGACGTAGGGCTGTTACTTCCTTCGAGAAGGGCCTGAGCTCGTAAAACCCGTGCGTACAGCTTCTCCATAGCTAGGACCTTGCCTTTACATCCCTACCCCCCATTATACTGTCAGACTTAGAACCACGACAGTTGGCGCCCACCGTGGGGCAGGTGTTTTAGCGACTTGTTGGAGAAGTTGCAATTTTTCCGATCCCCATCAGCATGGCTTCAGGCGGAGGATTGACCGAGGGCCGTGAGATCCGTCTCGGCGCGCTCGTGTTCGTCGCAGACGACTCCGCTTGGCTCCAAGAGGCTCCACTCGACATCGAGGCGCTCCCCGTCCGCGGGGCAACGCACTTTCGCGCGTGCGTCCGCGGCGTCCTCCTGCGGCAGCCGTCGACCCAGTATCGGTCGGCTCCTGTGGCGTCTTCACTCCCTGCAGCCCGCCGGCACAAGCGTTCCGGTCGGTCGAGGCTCCAGCGGTGGGTGAGGCACGCGGTGGCTCGCTAGTCGGCCACCCTTCAAGTCGCGGCAATCGAGCCCGACAAAACTCTCTACGGCCTGTTCGACTGGCTCCGTTGAGACTGCATCCGAGTACGACAGGAGTGACCCTGTGGCGGAAGTCCTGAGGGTCAACGGACCGTGCAGTCCTCCTGGCTTCCCCCGCGTCGACGGTGGTGATGGCGGAGGTGATCCGTCGCGTGCCCACGAGGAGTACCGCCCCGAGCCACTCTCTTCGCAGCAGAGGGAAGAGCTTCGCCGCCGTAACATGGATGCACTTCACACTCCTATCGTTGGAGAAACCCCCGAGGCCCGGGCCTTGGAGGAGGTGCGTCTGGCCAACTTGGCTGAGCGCACTCGACTGGAGAATCTCCAGCACGCACTCGATGAGCGTGCTCGGCAGCGAGTTCCTGAATCTAGTCGACGTTAACTCTTTCCGCCTCCAACCCAGGTATATCGAACTCCGATCCAGAATCTCATAGCTGCTGCCCGAATAGGAGAGTCGATTCAGCCTTCCCAGTCGGAGGCTGGTAGGGGTTTGATGCAGATCCGGGCTTTGCTCCGGGCGGCGGGGAAGCAGAACACAGCTGTGTCACAGTCTCGGAATAGGATTCATAGTAGGTCTGTGATGGCAGATACAGTTCAGTCGGCTCACAGCCCGAGATCGCCTCCAAGGCGTGAGGGACGTGGAGATCGACAGGGTCAGTACAGGAACCGTGAGCAGTACGATCATCGTCGAGTACCCACGCCTCCCCCAAGGAGTGGGTCATACGCGCCTCGGCAACACGATGACAGACGCCCTCACAGTGGTGGGCGAAGGATTCCAGTCGACCCCCGGGAGCCAGGCTTTGACGCGAGATCCATTCTCGTTCAAGGTCTGGTTGACAGGAACAGAGCACACAGAGATGGCCACGATAGAGATTACCCGACCGGCAGCAGGGTGCATGTTTCAGGTCCCGAGTGTTTCAGCAGAGCCATCAGAGTAGCAGTGATTCCTCCCAACTTCAGGTTGGCGACTGGAGTCAGCAAGTTCACTGGTGAATCCAAGCCTGACACTTGGCTAGAGGACTACCGAGTGGCTATGCAGATTGGTGGTGGTAATGATGAAGTGGCCATGAAGCACCTTCCTCTGATGTTAGAGGGCTCGGCCAGAGCGTGGTTGAATCAGCTAGCACCTGGCAGTATTTATAGCTGGGAAGAGCTTGCCCGAGTATTTGTCAGAACATTTGAAGGTACATGCAAACGGCCAGCAGGGCTGACAGAGCTACAGTCTTGTGTGCAGAAGTCGAATGAAACTTTGAGAGATTATATCCAGAGATGGATCATGTTGCACCACACGGTGGAGAATGTGTCTGATCACCAAGCAGTTTGTGCCTTCAAGGAAGGCGTCAAGTATCGGGAATTGAATCTGAAGTTCGATCGGACCGGAGATATGTCTCTGAGTCGAATGATGGAAATTGCCACCAAGTATGCTAATGGTGAAGAGGAGGATCGGCTCTGGAGTGGCAAGCACAAAACAGCCGCCCACGAAACCGGGGGAGGGAACTCCAGTCGGAAGCAGAAGCGCAAAGCTGAGCCAGCTGCTCCCGGAGAAGCCTTAGCCGTGACTCAAGGAAAGTTCAAGGGGAAGCCCAAAGGGCCATGGAACCCCAAGAAGGTAAAAGATCAAGATGGAAATGATGTATTGGATTTACCATGCCACATTCACATCAAAAAAGATGAGGAGGGTAATCTCATTTACCCGAAGCATACCACTCGACAATGTCATCTCCTAATCCAGCAATTCTGAGAGAAACAACCCAAAGAGAAGGAGAAAGAATCAGACAAGGTTGAGGATAAGGAAGAGGACGATGATGGTTACCCCCACGTCAATTCAACTCTGATGATTTTTGCTGATGTTGAGAGCAAAAGTCGACTGAAAGTCATCAACAGAGAAGTGAACATGGTCGCCCCAGCGACGCCCAGTTATTTGAAGTGGTCTCGGACTGCCATTACATTCGACCAGTCTGATCACCCAACACACATAGCCACCCCTGGAGGCAAGCGTTGGTGGTCGACCCAGTCGTTGAAGGCACTCGGTTGACTAAGGTTCTGATAGATGGTGGCAGCGGCCTGAATATACTGTATGCAGAGACCTTGAAAAGGAATGGGCATTCCGATGTCCAGACTCAGTGAAAGCCATATGAGTTTCCATGGAGTTATTCCTGGCAAGAAGGCTGAATCACTCGGCCAGATCACCCTTGATGTGGTTTTCGGTGATTCCAAGAATTACCGCAAAGAAAAGTTGACGTTTGAAGTCGTCGATTTCCAGAGTGCTTATCACGCTATCCTGGGCAGGCCGGCTTATGCACGTTTTATGGCTCGACCATGCTACGTGTACCTCAAATTGAAGATGCCTGGTCCCAAAGGAGTGATCACTATCACTGCCAATCGGAAGAAGGCAGAAGAGTGCTTCCAGAAGGGCTCAAAGATCGCCGATGCACAAATGGCAGTAGTGGAATTGCAAGAGTATCAAAAGAACGCAGATCCGAGTGATTTGTTGCGAGCAAAGAAGCCTGCCACGGATTCAGCATTTCAGTCGTCTGGTGAAACGAAGCCGATTCATATTCACCTGACCGATCCCAATGCTGCTCCGACTCACATTTCGACAACGCTGGACTCCAAATAGGAAGAAGCGCTCATCCAGTTCCTCCGTGAGAACTGGGACATCTTTGTATGGAAACCTTCTGACATGCCGGGTGTTCCCAGGGGGCTGGCTGAGCACCGTTTGCGAGTCGACCCAAAAGTGAAACTAGTCAAAGAACATCTTCGACGGTCCGCCGTACAGAAGAGAGAAGCGATCGGTGAAGAAGTAGCTCGGCTCCTAGCAGCTGAGTTTATCCAAGAGATTTACCACTCCGAGTGGCTAGCCAATGTTGTCATGGTCCCCAAGAAGGACGCCTCACTTCGCATGTGCATTGACTTCTAGCATATCAATCGGGCCTGCCCGAAAGATCACTTTCCTCTACCCCGCATCGATCAAATAGTCGACTCGACTGCAAGGTGTGAGCGCTTGTCCTTTTTGGACGCTTATTCCGGGTATCATCAGATCAGACTGTATGGATCCGATGAGATAAAAACAGCTTTCATCACTCCATTTGGGTGCTTCTGTTATATCACCATGCCATTCGGCCTGAAGAATGCTGGAGCCATATTCATGAGGATGATTTAGAAGTGTTTACTCACTCAAATCAGTCGGAATGTGGAAGCATACATGGATGACATTGTGGTCAAGTCACGTAAAGGTTCCGACCTGCTGGCTGACCTTGCCGAAACTTTTGCCAACCTCAGAAGGTATGATATCAAGCTTAATCCATCAAAGTGCACATTCGGAGTTCCGGGTGGAAAATTACTCAGTTTTCTCATTTCCGAACGAGGGATCGACGCTAACCCAGAGAAAGTTGGTGCCATTTTCCGAATGAAACACCATGTGCATGTGCACGATGTTCAGAAGCTTACAGGTTGTTTGGCCGCCTTAAGTCGATTCATTTCTCGCCTCGGTGAAAAGGCATTGCCTCTTTATCGACTGATGAAGAAGTCTGATAAGTTCGAGTGGACTCCTGAAGCTGATGCAGCATTTGCAGAGCTCAAAGCCCTGCTTTCCACCCAGCCGGTGCTTGCTGCCCCAATCCGCAAAGAGCCTTTACTGCTTTACATTGCAGCCACTGGACAAGTCGTCAGTACAGTACTTACGGTCGAGCGGGAAGAAGAAGGAAAAGCCTATAAAGTTCAGCGCCCAGTATATTATGTTTCTGAAGTTTTGACTCCATCAAAGCAAAGATATCCACATTATCAGAAGCTTGTTTATGGGATTTATATGACCACGAAGAAGGTTGCACATTATTTCTCTGACCACTCCATTACAGTCGTCAGCGACGCTCCATTATCAGAGATCCTGAACAACAGAGATGCAACTGGTCGAGTGGCAAAGTGGGCGATTGAACTTCTTCCCTTGGATATCAAGTTTGAGGCAAAGAAAGCTATCAAGTCCCAAGCAATAGCAGATTTCCTCGCCGAGTGGATCGAACAGCAACTGCCGACTCAAGTCCACTCGGAGCACTGGACCATGTTCTTTGATGGTTCCAAGATGCTCAATGGTTCCGGTGCTGGGGTGGTACTGGTATCTCCCCGAGGAGACAAGCTTAGATATGTTCTCCAGATTCACTTTGATTCCTCCAATAACGAAGCAGAATATGAAGCACTCTTATATGGGTTACGTATGGCCATCTCACTCGGCGTCCGTCGCCTCATGGTCTACAGAGACTCAGTTTTGGTAGTCAATCAAGTGATGAAGGAGTGGGACGTCAGAAGCCCAGCTATGACTGGTTACTGCAATGCGGTGAGGAAGTTGGAAAAGAAATTTGAGGGGTTAGAGCTCCATCATATACCCCGACTAAAAAAATCAAGCAGCCGATGATTTAGCAAAGATAGGTTCCAAGAGGGAAGCCATTCCCAGCAACGTGTTTTTGGAACACATTCATACACCTTCAGTTCAAGAAGATCCTTTCACTGAAGAGCCCTCGCAGCCTAAGAGCGCCACAGATCTAACTGAAGTTGAAGTCCCAGCCGCGGTCGACCTGATCATGGAGGTTTTGGTCATCACTCCCGACTAGACAGTGCCATACATTGCGTATATCCTTAGGAAAGAACTCCCAGAGGATGAAGAAGAGGCTCGACAGATCGTCCGTCGATCCAAAGCCTTTACTGTGATAAAAGGACAACTGTTTAGGGAAAGTGTAACTGGAGTCAGCCAGAAATGCATCACACCAGAAGAAGGTCGAGTGATCCTCAACGACATCCACTCGGGGACCTGTGGTCATCATGCGTCCTCTCGGACCATAGTGGCCAAAGCATACTGAGCCGGATTTTATTGGCCACGAGCAAATGAAATGGCGAAAAATATAGTCGACAAATGTGAAGGCTGCCAGTTTTACTCCATTATGTCCCAGAAGCCCGCGTCAGCCCTGAAGACTATTCCACTCGTCTGGTCCTTTGCCATTTGGGGGTTGGATATGGTTGGACCCCTGAGGACTGGTAGGAGCGGCTTCACTCATGTGCTTGTAGCAGTCGACAAGTTTACCAAATGGATTGAAGCCAAGCCTATCAAGAATCTTGAAGCCAGTACTGCCGTCAGCTTCATCAGAGAATTGACATTCAGATATGGAGTTCCGCACAGCATCATCACTGACAACGGGTCGAACTTCGATTCTGATGAGTTCAGAGCCTTCTGTGCTTCCCAAGGCACGCGAGTCGACTATGCTTCAGTCGCCCACCCCCAGTCGAATGGACAAGCAGAAAGAGCAAATGGCTTGATTCTCAAAGGACTAAAACCCCGACTGATGCGTGATCTCAAACACGCAGCAGGCGCCTGGGTCGATGAACTTCCATCAGTTCTTTGGGGATTGAGGACAACTCCTAATCGGTCGACTAGACGAACTCCATTCTTCTTGGTTTATGGAGCTGAAGCTGTTCTACCGAGTGACTTGCTTCACAATGCACCCCGAGTCGAGCTCTTCTCTGAAGATGAAGAAGAACAGGCCTGGCAAGACGCAATCGATCTCCTAGAGGAGGAAAGAGAGATGGCCTTAATCCGGTCGAGCATTTATCAGCAAGACTTGCGTTGATTCCACGCTAGAAACGTGAGGGGCCGAGCCTTTCAAGAGGAAGACTTGGTTCTTCGAGTGGATCAGCAGAAACCACACAAGCTCGCCCCTGCTTGGGAAGGTCCCTTCATTGTCACCAGAGTTCTCCACAATGGAGCATACCATCTTTACAATGTCGAGCATCAGAAAGACGAGCCACGGGCTTGGAACGCGGAGCTGCTCCGCCCCTTTTATACTTAAGTACTCATTCGGATGAGATGTAATAAGAAGTACCTTTGTAGTTGTTTATCAAAGACAAGAGCTTTACAGTCTTCCTAAATGGTTGTTGTTACTTTTGTTTACGTCTGAAATCCCCCAGTGGGTGACTTTGCCGTGAATCAGTTTCGCCTAAGTTTGAAAAATCCTACCGAGTGGTGAGCAAGCCTCTCACTCGGGGACTTAGCCGCGAATCCATTTCGCCTAAGTTTGTAAAATCCTACCGAGTGGAGAGCAACCCTCCCACTCGGGGGCTTAGCTGCAGTCCAGTACTCGCCTAAGTTTGTAAAATCCTACCGAGTGGTGAGCAACCCTCCCACTCGGGGGCTTAGCTGCAGTCCAGTACTCGCCTAAGTTTGTAAAATCCTACCGAGTGGTGAGCAACCCTCCCACTCGGGAGCTTAGCTGCAGTCCAGTACTCGCCTAAGTTTGTAAAATCCTACCGAGTGGTGAGCAACACTCCCACTCGGGGGCTTAGCTGCAGTCCAATACTCGCCTAAGTTTGTAAAACCCTACCGTGTGGTGAGCAACCCTCCCACTCGGGGGCTTAGCTGCAGTCCAGTACTCGCCTAAGTTTGTAAAACCCTACCGAGTGGTGAGCAACCCTCCCACTCGGGGGCTTAGCTGCAGTCTAGTACTCGCCTAAGTTCGAAGTCCATCCCTATCCGCAAGGACGACGAGGAGCAGGTCGACTGCAACCTTCTCCTTCGGAGCTGCGCCACAAGTACAATGTGCGCTCCATCCCTATCCGCAAGGACAACGAGGTGCAGGTCGACTGCAACCTTCTCCTTCGGAGCTGCGCCACAAGTACGACATGTGCTCCTGCCCTATCCGCAAGGACGACGAGGTACAGGTCGACTGTAACCTTCTCCTTCGGAGCTGCACCACAAGTACAACGTACGCTCCATCCTCGTCCGCAAGGACGACGAGGTACAAGTCGACTGGGATCTCCTCCTCAGAGCTGCATCTCAAGTACAAAGATTATTCCGAGTGAAGAGCCAAATCCACTCGAAGGCAAACACAAGCATATTCAGAGATAAACCAAGTTCAGATAAATCCTAAAGTTCCGGACGACGGATCAAAAGTATTCGAGCACCAAGCCCAAAGAAGTTTAACGATTACACAATCACTCGGCATTCCAAGGCAAATAAAAGTGGAGCATAATGTTTTTCGGTCACGCGTTAGGAGAAGGACTGGCTGGGTCACAGAAACTGTCAAGGTCTATGATGTCTGCAATGCGAGTGGCAGCATCAAGAAAAGTGTCCATGAAGGATTGGAAGGTGTGCCTCTTTGTGTTAGCTTCTCTTCTTTGACGTCTTTGCAGTGCACTCGGACCAAGGACAACGCGACATCAGCGCCACAGCGAGCAGATGACTTCTTCCACTATTGCACTCGGTCAGGTATTTGATTCAATCAAGCCATCAGAGACTCGAGATCTTGAGACAGTTCCGCCTGAGGCCAGAGTTCAGCATCAACCCGAGTCATCGCTGCCTTCAGGCGAGCAAGATAAGCAACCGCGCTGTCCATGCGAGATTCCAACCGCAGCACATTTATCGCAACATCATCCTTGACTGGACAATTTATGGGATCGAGACCGGTCTCGACCAGCCCAGTTTCTGCTTCAAAGTCTTGGCAAAGCTTTGCACAGTCGAGTAAATGATGAGTCGACGATATAATCAAGCTGGACAGTCGACCGTAATAAGTCAGTCAATCATCAGCACCTTCAAGTTTTAGGACCAGCTTTGCAGCAAGCTGGCCCAGATAAGACTCCAACTCGCCCTTCTTGGCCTTGAGACTCCCAAGCCCGTCAGTCAGCTTGTCCTTGTTTTTCTTTAGTCGCTCGACCTCCCAATTGGCGTCAGAGACAACAACCTTCAGTTTGGAGTTCTCCTCTTCTAACTTACCGACTGAAGCAAGCTTCTTGTCAGCAAGCGCCGTTTTCTCTCGCGCTTCCTTCTGTGCAGTAGCAAGATCCAGATCCTTCTTCTCCAAAGCCTGCTTCATTTTGTCTAAAAAAATAACATTCTTCAGACGGGCTTGGAGTTGACGGTTTTCACTACATACATCTGCTCGAGTGGAGTCACTCGGTTCAAAAAATGGAAAGGAGAAGGGCCGGCAGTGAGAAAGACAGTTGTCGATTGGTTACCTCCCATGGTAGCTACTTCATCATGAGCAGTTTTGAGATTCTTGTGGGCCAATTCCAGATCAAGGTTGAGGCTGATCTGCTGCTTGTTCATTGCGGAAAGTTGAGCCCCAAGATCACAAGATTTCTGCAGTTTAAGCCATATGAATTGACCAGGATAAAAAGACATCATAGTGATAGCTACTCTAAGACTACCGCCGAATCAAACATTCAACGGCAGTCTCGGGGACTACACCCAGTGGGTGCACTTGGCGTGCCCCCACTGGTTTGAATAAACACTCGACATGGTCTACCCAGTGCGAGAGTAAAAAAACAGTTCTCAGACCATAGTCGACTGCCCGCAGTCAATCACGGTCTCGGGGACTACACCCAGTGGGTGCACTTAGCGTGCCCCCACTAGTTCTGGTGTCATTCGACCTGGCCAGTCCAGACCGAGTGACAAAATTCGGATTCTCAGACCACAGTCGACTGCCCGCAGTCAACTATGGTCTCGGGGACTACACCCAGTGGGTGCACTAAGAGTGCCCCCACTAGTTCAAAAATTCAATCCAAGACGACTCAAATTGACTCGTGCAACTTCAAAACAGTCACACCCCAGTGGGTGATCGGACGAGAAAAGAATCAATCGGAAATCAACTAACCTGGACACTGGTCTGCAGAGTAGCTCCGGCGTTGAAGGCCACCTGACTGGCCTCATGCACCACTTTCATCTGCCCCATCACAAGGTTCAACTGAAGAAGAGCTTCCTTGGCGGCAGACGGTGGGTCGTCCGGGGTTTGATACGCGGTAAAAAGCGATGATGGCAGAGCAGTCGGAGCAACCGCTGGGTCTGATGCGTGGGGTTGTATTGGTACAGCGGAAGTCTGAGCAGCTGATCCTGATGGGCAATCAGTCGACAGCGGGATAGCGAAAATGACGTTGGTACGTGCCGGATCTGACGATCGCTCGACGGCCGTCCCAGGCATATCAGTCGACTGAGGAACCTGGGCCTCAGGCGCTTTCCCGCTCAGTTCCTTGTCCCTCCTCCTCCTTCCCCTCAGCGGCACTTCTTCTTCATCGTCCGGGAGCACAACAACGTCCCGTGGCGCTGCAACAAGCAGAGAAAGTCAAGGAGATAGCTGACAAACAATCCAGTCGTCCAAATAAACTCGAGTCGGGCAAACTTACTGGCTTTGGACGTAACTACGTCGTCGGTTTCCTCATTGTCTGGGGTCTTGTCGATATCCATATCAGTCGCAGCCGAGGCCGGGCTGCAAAGGTTCATCATCCACTCGGTCAGTACAAGAGAATCGGTCAGAACAAGAAAATACGAAGAGAACATTTACCCAAAAGCAACAGGAACGTCCATCTTGATCCTAGGCAAGGTCTTCCGAGCCTTCGAAGGATTGATCTTGGGCTGCTTGGTGACCTTCTCAGCCAATTCTGGAGTCGAAGACCGAGCGCGCTTTTGAGATGGAGCGCTCGAGGCCACAGCCTTGCCGCGCCTGCCCGCGGGATCATGGCGCCGCTTGGATCGACGTTCAGAACGGGGTGGTGAGTCGGCTACCACCTCGTCGTCCGGCTCATCGCTCTCATCTTCATCATCGTCGGCTGGTGACTCCCACTCGCCGCTCTCCTCCGCGCTGTCCTCGCCTTCATGGTACTGCTCCAGAACTTGTTCGCCATTGGGCATTGAGTACATCTCTGTATAAATCTACAAAACAAGTAGCCGAGTGAAAATCAGTCGGATCAACAAACAGTCAGAAAACACATCCAAATTCAATCAGTTGTAATGGCCAAATCTTGTCTGGCTGGTTGCTGTCGCTGAAAGGTTTGACTCTCCTGGCGCCCCTGCGGTTGTCCTTGTTCCCGGTGATGCCGCTCAGCCACTCGGCCACTGTTTTGGCCGTCACCTCCTCCGGATGAACCCGAGCGCTATCACCAGCCCCGGAGTACATCCACATGGAGTGGTCATGAGCTTGGAGTGGTTGAATGCGCCGACTGAGAAACACCTCCAGCAGATCCATGCCGGTGACGCCTTGGTTGATCAGTTGAACTACCCTCTCGACCAACATGCCCGTCTCTGCCTTCTCCGCGGCGGTCACTTTCAACGAAGATGGAGTCTGAACACGATCAAAAGAGAAAGGGGGAAGTCCAGTCGAGTGGCCTGGGGTCGCGATATCCTAGCAATAGAACCAGGTCGACTGCCAGCCCCTGACCGACTCAGGGAGAGTCATCGGAGGAAAGGAACTCCTCTTCCTCTTCTGAATACCCAGACCCCCACACATCTGGATAACATGGGTTTTCTCGTCGTTCGAGTTCGCTTTCTTCATTGTTTGGGAGCGGATAGTGAAAATGTGCTTGAAAAGACCCCAGTGAGGTCGACACCCTAGGGAATTCTTGCACATGGACACGAATGCGGCAAGATATGTGATGGTGTTGGGAGTAAAATGATGGAGTTGAGCCCCGAAGAAATTCAAGAAACCTCGAAAGAAGGGGTGTGGAGGAAGCGAGAAGCCGCGGTCGACATGGGTGGCGAGCATAACACACTCACCCGGTCGCGGCTGTTGTTCCGTTTCCCCCTCCGGCAGCCACGCAGACTCGTGGATGATCATCCCTAGCTCGGCCATATCGTCCAGGACTTCCTGCTGAAGTGAGGATTGGATCCAATCTCCCTGGATCCAACCCGACGGCAGCCCCGAGCACGATGAAGATCCCCGATTCGTCTTCTTGCTTTTCGATTCCCCCGTCGCCTTCTTCGCGCGTTCCAGCGCCGCCGTTCTCTCCTTCCCCATGGTGGCGGAGCGGCGGCGTCGAGGGTGGAGAAGCCGAACGAGGTAAAGGAGCAAGAGGAAGAAGAGGGAGAATGGGCACGCACAGTGCGGACGCCTCGGCCTCGCCGCTTTTAAGGGCCTACTTCCGAGTGGCTGACGCGTGGGTCCGGACGATCCTGTCAAATCCCTTAACAGTCGCACACGGGATACGTGGCGAAAAAGGTGGCGCAGAAATCGAAACGCCCTGCTTATCCACTCCGCTTACCACGGCGCGCTCCGCCTGGCGCGCTTCCACCAAAATTTCGAATCCCGCAAAATCCGGGATCCTCTACAACCGATCACGCCAAAGATTCCATGTCAAAGATAACACTCGACGGATGACGTTATAAAACCAGTCGGTCATTTCTGGATCGATCAAGGCGACTAAAACGAATTCGAAGTTCCAACAACTGGCATCCATTTGGAGATGAAAGCAAGAGCCAGAGCAAAGTCAACTTCAACCTTCTTTTCACTCGGACCTCAATCCATTCGGGGGCTAATGATGAGGACATAGACCTGGGGTAGGGTAATAGGCCTGACCTATACCTCCTACCTAAGGTCCTTGTCCTAGAAGCAAAGAGGTTCAAGAGTAAATAGAGGGGACCCAACAAAGGTGTCGAGTGTAATCCACTCGACCTACCATTCACTCGGATACCCCCCTTTGTTTATGTCACTCGACCGCTAAACCACTCGACGTGCAGAAGACCTAAAGCCACTCCGCGCAGCAACGGTCGGGCATTTACTCTTAGACTTAATAGTCATTTATATTACTTTACTACAGAGGTTACATGTAACGCTCCTGCTTTATGAACATTGAACTCCTTGTAACATGGGCTGGCCGGGGTCCTGGCGCACTCTATATAAGCCACCCCCCTCCACTGGCACAAGGGGTCGCACCCCCTGTAACACACACGCATATAATCCAGTCGACCGCCTCTGGGCTCCGAGACGTAGGGCTGTTACTTCCTCCGAGAAGGGCCTGAGCTCGTAAAACCCGTGCGTACAGCTTCTCCATAGCTAGGACCTAGCCTTTACATCCCTACCCCCCATTCTACTGTCAGACTTAGAACCACGACACTACCTAAGAGGGAAGAGGCGGTGAGAATTGAGCAATTTAAGCCTATTTTCTCTCTTAATGTTAGTTTTAAGTTTATTTTTTACAAAAGTGGGTACAAATCAATCAATTGCGATAGCTCATACCTTGACTTGCCCTACACAATATTGTCTTCATGCCTGGGCGTCACACTCTACAGCGGGTGGTTGTCTTGCTTGAAACTATTCATGAGATCCATTCTAAGAAACTCAGATAGAGTTACCTTTAAAGTGGATTCTGAGAAGGCTTGCGATAAAGTCAAATGATATGTATTGCAACAGGCACTGCAAATGAAGGGTTTTGATCCTACTTGGCGGCAACAGGTTCAAACTCTTGTTCGTGGAGGTAGTGTGGATATCAAGGTGAATAATGACATTGGGCACTGTTTTCAGACCCAAAAAGGTCTATTTCATCGATACTTTTAGTTCTCTTTGCTTCATGATACGTTACAAAACCCGAGGCAAGGCTTTTATTTGGATCCCATGATCAACACCTTGTATCTCTCCTTGGTCGGAGGAGCAAATCTCAGTATTGAACTATCGATACCAAAACATACTTTTCCATTATACCCATATAAGTTACTTTTGTTGTCACCCAGTTATGGTGTGACATTTGACAACCCCAAAGTAACCATGTAATATGTTGGTATATGATATTCTCATGGTTCAAAGACGTTCATGAAATATGAAAATACCGACAACATAATGACAATATGATCTCACAATAATTCATAAATTGGATCTATCCAACACCATTTTATGATAACAATATGTTCTCATTATTGATGGCATCCTTGTTACATTAACAATGCCCATGATCAGAAAAAACGAGAATATAATCAATACATGAGTTAGTCCTAGAAGCATGACTAGAGATCCATTTGGTGTTTATCTTTTTCACATATGCAATTGAGTTTTCTCTGAATCTCATAGTATTCAAGAACTAATGCAATCATATTCAAAAAAATAAACTTAATTATGAACATGAAAATATAACAATACATTTATTATTGCCTCCAGGTCGTATTCCAAAAACCACGACATCGCAATTAGAGGGGAGAAAGGAGGCTCAAGGTGTGGGTTTTTCCTTTTTATTGCTCTCCTCTCATCGCGATCACCCACACCTTCGCCCTCTTAGACGAAGCCAGAGCTCGAGCCAAAAACTTTTGCTGGGGACGAGGTAGGGTGGACTGGGGGTGAGGAGGGGGAGAAATTTCGTATGTATCATGGGAGAGGCGAGCAAGAAGATGCACAATGCGTGGGAAAAAAGGTCGAAGGTAGAAGAAGACGATTCTGGGCGCTCGTTTTCAATCCAACGTCTCGAAGTCATTCTGGGAAAAAAAAGTTCATAGGCACTTCTTTTTCTTTTTTTTCCAAACAAACGAGGGCTGCCGAACGAAAATATTTTACATGGATTGAATCGAAAGGGAAACACAAAGGCCGTGACCGTGACACACCATTTGTACACAACCTTGACCATCAGATCACATGACGAAGAGCAAAGCAACGATGCAAATCCGAGACGGGTCGAGCGTTCGGCTCACGCGCTAATTTACGCGTAGTCCTGGTCGGCGACTGGCTGGTAGGACGCGATGAACACGTCGCCGTAGACGAACCCGGCGAGGCCGCCTCCGATGAGAGGCCCGACCCAGTAGACCCAGTTTCCAGCGAAGTTGCCGGCGGCGACGGCCGGGCCGAAGGAGCGGGCAGGGTTCATGGAGCCGCCGCTGAAGGGGCCGGCGGCGAGGATGTTGGCGCCGACGATGAAGCCGATCGCGATGGGCGCGATGGTGCCGAGGGACCCCTTCTTCGGGTCCGCCGCCGTGGCGTACACCGTGTACACCAGCGCGAAGGTGATGACGATCTCCATCACCACGCCCTCGAACTCGTTCATGCCCGCCGCCACACCGTGCGTCGGGATGGCCTGCGTTTACAGTTCACCGGTAAGCTGGACGGTAAATTGCACGGCCATATTCTGATCGTATCATGTGGCGAGTACCGACCTTTCCGTGGGTGACAAACTTGAGGAGGAAGCAGGCGGCGGTAGAGCCGAGCAGCTGGGCCACCCAGTAGAAGATCCCGGTGAGGATGGTGATGTGGCCGCCGACGGCAAGGCCGAAGGTCACGGCGGGGTTGAGGTGGCCGCCGGAGATGTTGGCAGCGATCGCGACACCGACGAAGAGGGCGAAGGCGTGGGCGATCGCGATCGCCACAAGGCCAGCCGGGTCGAGCGCGCCATCATCGGTGAGTTTCCCTGCACGAACCCAGTTGCCACTTAGCACTGGGGTACCGAACAACTGTACGTACCATACGTTCATACTGATCACCGATGGATTCACAGAGAGGGTTCACAGAGACACGGTGACTAACCATAGGCAATGGCGGACCCAACGCCGGCAAACACGAAGAGGAGGGTGGCGATGAACTCCGCCACATACGCCCTGACGGACGTGGCGCTGAAGGAGTCACCGCAGCTCCCGAATGCGAGCTTCACCATTCTGCTTTCACTCTCTCTTGCTACCCTGGAAAATTACTGTCTGTACCACACACTCAAAGAGGGCTGATGGCTTAACACTGATGAGCGAAGTCCCTTCACCATTAGGACCCTTTTATACACGCGAAATCGTGCTAACAGCTTAATGGCCAGCTCCAATTGCAGACTAGAGTATTTCTGGGCGGTGCGGATGATTATCATAAACTGTTAATTTAAGGATTAGCTTGGTCTATGATTGGTACTACCAGGCCGCCCAACCGCACCATGCTTTGTTCAAATGTTCCGTTGCTAATATGAACTTCTAGGGAGTATTTTATCTAATCCTGTCATGAAATAATATTTGTTTAAGGAGAGCAATTAGATCGCTGGGAGGGTTCGTTGCGCCGTCCTTGTTGCCTCTGTTGATGTTCCTCATGAAACCATGTCAAGTTATTCAGTTCTCTCAATGTTTTCTGATTTTTCATATACTTCGTAGAGTTGAAATCATGTTCGTTTTAAATGACACTTTATCCGCTTGATTGATCAATAACTATTGCTAGAATGTTCATGAGTTCCACTACAAACAGTTTTGTCTGATCATGCAGATTTCAAATACGAAACTCGTCCTGGTACCAAAAAAAGAAGAGAGAACCGCCATTTGCTAGTGTATACTGTAGACAGAAACATGTGTTCCATTGTTTTCATATCTAGCCGCCCCTCCTTCTCTTCCCTTCCTGGCCGCCCCTCCTCCTCTTCCCTTCCTCGCCGCCGCCTGAGGCAGCCGCCGGGCAAGCCCGGGGCGCCAAGGATGGTGGCGGCGGGGCCTCGGTTGCCCTGCCTCTGCGTGGGGAACACTGGATCTGGAGCGGCGGCTCCATTGGCAAGGCACGGCCGGCTAGCAGCTGTGCGGGCGGTGGATCTGGCGTCCCGGCCGCGCGAGCGGCTGGATCCGGTGGTCGTTGGCGGCGGCCGCCGGTTTCTGCAGTGGCCGGTGCGCGCGATCTGGCGCCTCCCCTCCTCCCCTGTTCGGCGTGCGGGCCATCCTCGTCGGGCCGCGCTTTCTTGGGTCCCCGGTTCTATACAGGAGGCGCTGCTGGTGGCGGGGATCTAGTTCGGGCCGAATCCCTGTTCGGCCATGGCCGGCCGCGTCGACGGCGACGCCTGAGGGCGCCGTTCCCCTCCTTGGAGGCGTCGGTATGGACTGATCCCCTCACTTCCCCTTCCCCTAGGTCTCCCGGGCGAAAGCCCTAACTTTGTTGGGCGGCGACGGCGCTCACGGCGCCGTTCCCTTCTTGAAGGCGCCGCTTTGGGAACCTTGGGGCTGGGTGGCGATTGTGGGTGGTGGGCGATGGCGGTGGTGCGGCCCTATCCTAGCATGGATCTGCGTCCGTTGCTTGAAGATGGACTCGCATAGGTGGAGGTCGTCGTTTGGCGTCATGGTGGGTTCGATGGCGGAGGCACCTGCCAAGGTTGGCACCTCAATCTGCTCTGAAGATGGACTAGTGGAAGGTGGTGGCGACGACACATGTGAGTGCGTCGGACCGGTTTGTGCCCCAGACCCGGTATGTGGCTCGGTCGGGGCCTCCGGCTTTAGATGTAAGGCTTAGGTGAGAGGTCTGGGTATTTGGCCCAGCTTGCACCCCTTCATCATATGGATTGGAGTAGCGGCAGATATTGCCAAGATGACGGATTTAGACATATTGTTGTACTGCTTTGTAAGGTCCTCGAGAATAATCAATAAAATGGCCTTATGCATCTTCCAGATGCAGAGGCCGAGGGTCATCCTCCTTTTCTAAAAAAAAGTTGTTTTCATATATATAACAGGATAAATATTAATATTGAAAAATTGCATCATTATGCAACTTTGTGCATGCTGTATTAATAAATTTTGTTGGTGATGTTTTGTAACATTATGCAGCTTCAGAATATGTTCAGCATTTTTTGGCCTCTCTGTGGTACTACTTAACATGCATTAATAGCTGGAGATAATTTATGTGGCGTAGCAAACAACATTGCCCATTTGGGGAGTCGGATATTGTCATCACTTTACCCAATTTCACCCAGCCTGTCTGTTCCAAACAATGTCGGAAACTGTCTACTCCTTCGGGGAGTATATCGTTTAACAGTAGACCAGGAAGAGTTATTCTCAGTTCAGCTAAACAATGTTTACTAGATACACTAACTAAAATATGGTGAAAAAAGTGAACATGTGAAATAGTTTGGCTAAGTGATCATGACATGAACCAATCGAGAACTCAGCGTTCTCCAAAGTCGGCGAGTCAAACAATGTTAATTCTGCCAAGTTAGCATCAGGTACAGCAATTGAAAAATTGCAGTGATGATTAAGACTTAGCCCCTTGGTTTATTTTATTGTGAGATTTCTAATGCCTTCAAAGAAATTTGGGGCTTCAGAGAGGGTTCATATAGTGCTGATATCAGAGTTTCAATTCTCGAAACTACGGTTGCGGGATGGTGATAATCAATAGAAATGAACTTTTTGCAGCAAGGACAGCCTCTGACTTAGAGGGTGGACGCCCCCCAATGACCGGCTGTTCGTGTGGTTTTTACTATCAGTGTAATTTCAATGGAATTTCAAAATTTCCATTAATTTTGGTACATACCAAATAATTGCCTTTTGGTCAAAGTATTTCATTAATTTCGGTAGTACACAAAAATCGAATAAGGTTTACATTATTTTTTGAATTTTCAAAATATTTGTTTGGATCACAGTCAAATTCAAGTGAAAATTTTAGCCGTTTGGCCGGAATGAAAACCAACTTTACTGAATTTCAGTGCAATTCAATAGTTTCGACAATAGCTGGAATGTTTTTAAAATAAAAGTTCAAAGCCACTCTGACATACTAAAGCGCATCGAGCTAGTAGCTCTTTTCTTCAGCAATTATCTCTTTCCTAATCCCAGCAAGTCAAAGTCTTGCCAGAGATGCAAGGTCTTGTGTTCCTGTCACGCAAGCCATGCGCACATCATGATATCATCCAAACACGGTACAATAGTCTTGAGAAAACTGCAAGAATCTTTCGCAATTTTTCATAGTATTCTGCCGTTCTGCGACGCCAGCAAATTTGCGACTTGCTAGAAAAACGTTTTGGCGGTGCAGTGGGTAGCACTTTTTGGTTATGAACGGAGGCCGATGGGCACTAACTTGCAGGGATTAGGTTTGTTGTTTGCTTGTCCTGCTCTCTTGATTATTCAGTGGCAACGCTCCGGCGTGGCATGCGGTTGTTTAATAAGGCACCTTTTGTTCTTTATTACGGCTTTACCTTATCGTTTTGAGCAAATGATTGTGGAACCGTGCCTACATTGCGGAGCCTTTGTCTCATGAATGACACTCTGTTGTTGGTTGATGGCTGACTGTCTTTGTTCCACACGGTTGCCCGTGGTACACATATATGTAGGCTCACTTTAGAACTGACATCTAAAGTTTGAAGAGAAGCTTGGATTTCCCCCAAAAAAAGAAGAAGAGAAGCTTGGATGAGTTTTGTAAACAAAAAAGAGAGAGAGAAAGGAAACAGGGCCTCTACATCTGTTGATACAAACAAACATCTTAGGACGTGTTTGGTTGCTCGTATCTATTTTGCTTGCATTGCATGCTTGTCTCAGTTGGGTCTGATTGAGAAAAATAAGCTAAAAGCAACATCAGCATGTTGTTTAGTTGCCTTCATACCCTCTAGCCTGGCTGAGACGAAAGGGAAGGCAGGCTGTTTTGTTGCTCGGTTGTTTAGGCGTAAACACAAGTTAAGTTGTTTGGTTACATGCAACATATGTTGCCTGGTAACCTCCTCGTGGAGGTGAGGTTGTGAGGTTACCAGCACACTAGCAGACATGACAACCAAAATAGACAGCATGGGAACCAGTTTAGCTTAGTAGGAATCTTAAACAAGCAGGACATAGTCTTAAACAAACAAGAACCAGTTTAACTCTTAGTATGAAGCAATCATGCAACAGTGAGCGCTCTAGACATTGACGGTGAAGGCGAAGTCGTGCTTCTTGCACTTGGTCACCACCTCAACGCCATCGTCGTCAAAGACTATCACCTTCAGGGTGACGGTAGTCAACAGCTTGAAGGTGACTATGTAGCCGATCCCGACCTCGTGAACAACAGCGAAGGGAGCCCAACCCTGTTCAAGGGTGACCCTGCCGTTCATCAGCCGAACCATCACCCTCCATGCACAGCCGGTGTTTGTCTTGAGCTTGAACTCCTGAGGGACGGCGGGAAAGTGCTTCGTGAACTATAGAGGCATCGACAGGCACTCCAGCTTTGGGGCAAGGATCACCTTGCAGAAGTGGGGTGGTCTGCCTCCTCATGGTAATGTCCGTAGTTCCTCCACTTGCCGCTGGGCGGCTCCTCCACCGCCACCTCGTCGTCTAAGGGCGGCACCACCTCCTTGCTCTTGTCTAAGACCAGCACCACTTCCTTGCCCTTGTCTTCAGGCGCCACCACCTCCTTGCCCTTAGTGTTCCTCGTCTAGATCTACGTTATAAACAACACGAAGTTCAAAGGATGACAAATATTCATTCATATCGTGCAACGCCCCTATATTTACCCACCCAAGGGCCACCTACTTACCCACCACCGCACTCAATTAACCCTCTCTATCTCTCACTGTCACTCCTCTTCAACATCTTTGTTTCACCACCACTCCATTGCCATGAACCCCTTCCCCTGGGGCATTGGATGGAGGGCTTTCTTCATTGGTTGCTCGCTCACTGACCGCACCAAGTTTGAAAACACCAAGAAAGTGTGCTCTAACTTCACCAGCATCGAGGACATGCCTAAGAAGGTAGACGTTGTGGTGGCAAAGGCGGCGGCGGAGGAGTTGAAGACATTGATTCCTGACCTAGTCAAAGGCGCTATGCCCGTGGACATACTGCGTTGTGCGATGGATGAGGCCGAGTCCGGCGATGCTGGTCAGAGAGCCAGATGGGCCAAGTACATGTGGTATGGGGCTCGTCAAGATCACTGGCCGTCACTGTGGCGCCGACCGTCTTCGTTCTAGAGCCGGACGAGGACGAAGAAGTGGTGGAGGTGGTGATAAAGGTGCTGGATCCAGGCCACCGTACCGTAGTATGCTAATCGTTTTGGATGACGGCAAGGATGAGGAGATGGTGCACTCTAGGTCAAGCCAGAGGTGGACAACTATAAGGCCAAGGGCCCCTGCCGCTCCAAGCGCCTCCAGGGTCCCCATGGCTAGGATTTAGTGGTACTGTGTGTAAGTTTGATTTACCCCCATTCCCCAATCCCCTTGTACTCAATCTAGATCGAACCCTACAATCCATCACTACTCCTAAATCAAGATGTGTTGATCAATCCTATCAAATCCCCATAATCAATCGTACCCTTAGCACGCGAATCGAATCCAAAATGAAATCTAATATGTGAATCGAATGCAGAAAATCGAGAGTGAGGAAGTGAAACATAGGGCTTACCGCCATTGTCGAAGTGCCGCTGGTGAACGATGCTAGTGCTCGCCTTGTTGTTCTTCGCTTCGCTGATCCTCGTTGCCGGTGTGAGAGCGGGGAGAGGAGAAGAGAGCAGTGAGGAAAGGTGAGGGTAATTATGTCGGCGCTTTGGGAAACAAAGCGACATCTCGAGCGTGGCACCTCGCTTGCAGCCACCGCCGCCCGCGTGCATCCTGTGGGCCTGGCAGTGGAAAAACTGCCGACTTGACCATTCGCAACGGGCCTGGCCCGAAGGTGCTTTAACTTCCATGCTATGCAGGCCAAATAGTGAACGCCGGCAACCAAACGGGCATTTTCTTTCTAGACGGACCTGGTTGGGGTGTATACGAGCAACCAAACACGTCATTACTATGCAGTCTTAAAACATTCAAATAGGAAAGCTATGGCCTCCCTAAGCACGCTCATCTCATTGTCCATTTGGAATGAGAGGAACACGGTTGTCTTTCGAAACAAAGGTGCGCCATTGTCGATCCTACTCGACAACATTAAGAAGGAAACCTCGCTTTGGGCGGCCTCGGGTGCTAGGAAACTGGGACAATCATGCGAGGAATAATTCATTTGTTGTATTAAGGGGTGTAATTTCGTAACACAAACTCTCCTTCTCTCTTGATTAATATACAAGGCAAATTTTTTGCCCCCGTCTAAAAAAACATTCAAATGAGAAAAAAAGATAAGAAAAGCAAGCCAGCATGCTCAACTCAACTAAACATGATTACACGACACATTCATGCAGCACAAATCATATTGTTAGACCACGATCCATGTCAGGTGACTAATTGTGCTACTATGTCTAAAAAAGTGTTTATCTGTTAGAAACTGGGAAAAATATGACAAGTAAAAAAGAAATAAAAATAAGTAAAGACACAAAAAACAAACCAAAAGGAAATAAAATAAAAAATAGACAAAAGTGAAAATTGAAACCAGTAGAATACTGATGAACATGACAGAAACCGGCAGATGTTTTTTTAGTACAACGTCACACTTTTATTCAATGATTCAATCATAGTGTTCATAGGGATACACACATTGGGGGGGGATTCGATAACCAAATACACTGATGTGGAGCATCCTATGGACATCACCATGTCAAGAGTCCGTTCGGCGAGTGACACGTGCGACATCTACTTCACATACACAAAGGTGAATCGTCTCCTTTACACGTGCTCACTTGACACCTTCGAGGATGGTATACTACTTGACACTCCACTCGTGTGCATGCATAGGTATTGTCGGAACACTACGGACGACGAGGAGGAGTGTGAGCACCAAGGAACAACTACACCATCCGCGAGGAAAGCCTGGAAGCGACGACGGAAGAAGACGGAGCTGCTGAAGCTACAGCGGCCGGACATCCGGCGCCTGTGCAGCCGCCCAACAGCTGCACCAACAGACGGCCGAAGCATCAGCGGCCGGACATCCAGCGCGACGCCACAGCCCGGACATCCGGCCTTCCCTCGGAAATCCGGCATCAACAACAGAAGCCAATAGAAGGCCACCCCGCTCGGGCCGGACATCCGGCCAACCGCCCCGGACATCCGGCGTCTCACGAGAGCCCGGACATCCGCCCCCCAGCCTGGACATCTGGCGCCTGCCTGCACGCAGAGTCGGGCCAGAAGCCCATGTATCCCTTTCCCACTTACCCTTTTGTGGCTTAGACTATAAATAGACCACCCCTCCTCCATTCTAGGGTTAGCAAAGTGATAGCTCATTTGTGTGTGAGCTTTGCTCCTACCTTCCTCTACTCTTGAGAGAGAGAGAGACTACTACTCCTTTGGAGGCCAAGACCTCCATCTAGGAGAAGATCCTGCGGGATATATCATCAAGACCCCCTCTTGGGTGGCCCCCTTCAAGACCTCCTCATGGAGATGAACCTTACCTTGTATCTTTCCCTTTGTTGTTCATGTACCTTGTGGATCTTATGTGTTTGATTGTCTAGTGGATGTGTGATTGGACTTGTTCTTGAGTGTTTCCCCTTGTGTTTTCTTTCCGTTCTTCCCCGTGTTCTTCGTGTTCTTAGTTGGGATCCGCTCCTTTTGTGAAAGATCGGCCGTATACGGTTCCACCCTACATCATCTTGGTATCATGAGCCAGGTTGATCATGATTTCGGAGCCTTCCCCCTTGTTTTCTAGCCTAATTTTGTTGTGTTCTTCCCCAATTTCGAAAATCCCCACCAAAAAATAGCCCCCAATTTTTTTATGATTTGTTGGTTTGATGATGTTTTGTTGGATTTGATCCATGGATTTGCTTGGTTTCAAGTGGATCTAGCATCTCCCCAAGTTTCCCCACCTTCCATCCACGAAATCTCTCCAATTTTGCCTTTGAAATCATCAATTTCCGCCCCAAATCGAGTTTCGAAGTCCAAATCCTGACCTGGAATCGTCGGGCCGGACATCCGGGCCATCTGGCCGGACATCCGGGCCCCAAGACGGACATCCGGCTCCTTGAGCGCAATTTCGCGCGCGGTTCTGGACATCAGGTCCCGGATATCTGGCCCCGACCCCGGATGTCCGACCCCTGGAGCATTAGCCTCCCGTTTTTCACCGTTTTGACCGTAACTTTCACATCCGGAGTCCGATTTTCATGTTATTTAGCTCGTTGAGTAGCTATTGACATCCTCTATCCATCTAGATAGGTTTCAACACCATTTGACTCCATCAAATTTTGGGCACTTTGGCATCTTTGCCTAGGGCTTCCACCATATCATCCGCATAACTACCACCGACTATCGCAACCTAACCCATTTTGTTTCCCTTAGCATTTGTGGTTGTTTGAGTTGTGATTCGCGTCTCCTAAGGTATTTCGGCTACTTAGGGACGATTGCTTCTTCATCAACCACCACCATAACTTCCGCATAGGCTTACCCACCATACACTTCCACCACCCCAACTTAACCCAATTTTGTTTGTGTTGTGAGTTGTGTCTCCTGAGGTGTTTCGGCTACTTAGGGACCGTGCTTCCAACTCCAACACCACCACCTTACCCTCCACTTCCGCATTGCGTCTCCAAACCCCATCATTGCATTTCCGCAATCCCATCGAGTTTCCGCAAAACCACCACCGCATTCCCGCTACCACCATTTGACATTTGACGTTTGAGATCTTGAGTTCACGGTTTTTCCGTTTCCTAAGGTGTTTCGGCTACTTAGGGATGAGTCTCCATCATCTTGGTATCTACATCAAGAACACCGCCACTCATCATCTCCTCGGACGATAACCTCCATATCATCTTGGTATCGTGGTGTCCCTCCTTTGTATATTCCCTTGCAATTGCATTGTTAACCCCTAGCCTATTTTGCGTCACTTGCCTGACTAGCCTTTGAGTATTACCGGCAACGTTACTTGTGCACATTAGTGATCATCGATCTATACCTTCCATTGCATACATACTATACCATATTGGTATCATATCATCTCTTGTGTCACAAGATTGTTCCCGCATATACACAATTGCTATCTTGGTTTGTGCATTTCGCATAGTGGCTATCCAAAAAAAGAGAAAAAAAAAAGAATAAGCTTTTAAGCAAAAGAGAAAGAGCAAAGAAGCTTGTGAGCAATAGCCATAGCATCATACCACATTGTATAAGATTGTCATATCCGATCATCTCGGATCATCTTGAGAGAAACACCGGGAACCATACATACATAGCATACTTGGGATAGAAAGTTTATCCATTTTGCATCTTATAGGTTGTGCACAAGTGTCGTATCCGCCTATAGAGCAATCGTGCTAGAGTCTCTCTTGAGTTGTGCAACACGAGCGTTTTCCGTGGATTCCACATTTTGTGCTCATTCCTTGGTTGCACGACCCCATTTATCTATCCATGTGTGTGTTTCCGTGTGCCACATATTGCTATTGGTCTACTTATTTCACTTGCGAATTTGTGAATCTCTTTCAACATTATTGACTCTTGCTAACATTTTGCATCAAATTTTTGTGTCACTATCCTCACCAAGCTACTCCATAAGCTTTAGTTTGTAGGTGTGAGTGAACAAGTCCGGTACCAATTCCACTATTCTTTCATCTCACATTGAGTGAAACATGATACATCCTCAACTTTGGGAAAAGGTAACTTGGTATTGTTTATCTCATTTCCTACTCACCTCTACTCGAGTCTTGTGATGGATAGGCAAGGCATTTCACCTCCGGTCTACAACAACAACGACGAGTTCGATGCCACGAAAAACTCTACCGACGCCAAGATGCAAGCTCAAATGGAGGAGATCAAAGCCATCATCAAGTCCTACAAGAGATCTTCATCATCTTCGAGAAGACGCTCAAGTACACATGCTTCCGAGCTACCATCTCTGGCAAGGTCACATCGGCATCCACACCATCACCAACAAGAACGTGAAGGTCAAGAGCTCAACACCAACAACTGCTCAACGACTTCACCATCTCCCTTGGCATCTTCGCCAAGCGACTTCAAGGCATCTCCGCCTTCGGATATACGACATCTTCGCCAACAAGCACCTCAAGACTACGCTCAAGAGAAGCTCCCCAAGCTCAAGTCCGCGACTTCCACGAGCTACTACGACCTCGACACCGACCACAAGATTCCTTTCTATGGGACTCAAGAACCCGAGGAGTATCTCGAGTGGGAGCGCCTAATGGATGACTACCTCAAGCTACATCAAGTTCCTCCCGAAGATCAAGTGAAGTGCGCCACAACAAACTTCCACGACTACGCGTCCACATGGTGGCTTCACACACCTTCGGAGTGCTACGACATGAGTTGGTCCAAGACGAAGAGAGCTTTGCGGTGAGAGTTTGTGCCTCCAACCTACACGGAACAACTTCTACGCCAATTGGAGAACACCACCCAAGGATCCATGTCCATCGATGAGTATTTCAAGGAGATGAAGCATGCCTTGCGACGAGCCGGCGTGGATGACCCCATGTCAATGAAGTTCCACTTCATGATGGGATTAAACAACGACATCTCCAAGACTATCTTCCTCGATAACTACAAGTCCCTCGACGACAACTACATTGGTGCTCTCAAGGCGGAACAAGAACTCATGAAGGCCAAGGCTTCTCCACCCCAAGCACACTTCTCGAAGACCAAGCTCAAAGACGACGAGCATGAGGCTAGTACCACCAAGATGTCCAAGCCCGACGAGCTCCAAGACGATCCTCCCAAGTTCGACTTCACCGCCATCCCTCTTTGTGGCATTGATGATGCCGAGTCCTCCACGACTCTTTTTCAAGATGGTGCGGTGACGAGTACGCTACTGAGACCTTCAAGGACCAAGCTTTGGAGGCGAGCGACAAGGTGGCGAGCAAGGATGATGCTTCCATCTTTGGAGGCGATAGTGATGATGTGCCATCTTCGTCCTTCATCCACGGCGACGATGACGAGATGATCGAGCATGGGATTTTCCCGGTCATGGAGGATAGTGATGATGTGCCATCTTCGGCCTTCATCCATGGTGACGGTGATGAGATGGTTGAGTATTTCACCTCGACCACGGCGACGTATGATGACTTGAGTGACTTTAGCCACCATATTGAGAGTGAGAGTGACTTCACCACTAGCCCCATATATGAGTTGCCACAAATTCCATGTGAGGAGAGCCACAACCCCCACCACTTGAGTGACATGAGTGACTCCACCATATGTGACATTGAGTGCACCTACCTTGAGGGAGTGACTGAACCACCACATAGAGAGATTGAGATAGTTGATAGGTCATGTGAGGCCACTTTCAACACTAACGACTGGACCTCTACCTCTATTGCGTCTTCTCATTTGGTGCTAGGTCCCATTTATGATGACGCGCCGATTCGCGACGACTTCGTCCTTCCTTTGGTCAAGACGATGGCCATGGTGGAATATGATGCATGTTGGAAATATGCCCTAGAGGCAATAATAAATTGGTTATTATTATATTTCCTTGTTCATGATAATCGTTTATTATCCATGCTAAAATTGTATTGATAGGAAACTCAGATACATGTGTGGATACATAGACAACACCATGTCCCTAGTAAGCCTCTAGTTGACTAGCTCGTTGATCAATAGATGGTTACGGTTTCCTGACCATGGACATTGGATGTCGTTGATAACGGGATCACATCATTAGGAGAATGATGTGATGGACAAGACCCAATCCTAAGCCTAGCACAAGATCGTGTAGTTCGTTTGCTCAGAGCTTTTCTAATGTCAAGTATCATTTCCTTAGACCATGAGATTGTGCAACTCCCGGATGCCGTAGGAATGCTTTGGGTGTACCAAACGTCACAACGTAACTGGGTGGCTATAAAGGTGCACTACAGGTATCTCCGAAAGTGTCTGTTGGGTTGGCACGAATCGAGACTGGGATTTGTCACTCCGTGTAAACGGAGAGGTATCTCTGGGCCCACTCGGTAGGACATCATCATAATGTGCACAATGTGACCCAGGAGTTGATCACGGGATGATGTGAGTTACGGAACGAGTAAAGAGACTTGCCGGTAACGAGATTGAACAGGGTATCGGGATACCGACGATCGAATCTCGGGCAAGTAACATACCGATAGACAAAGGGAATTGAATACGGGATTGATTGAATCCCCGACATCGTGGTTCATCCGATGAGATCATCGTGGAACATGTGGGAGCCAACATGGGTATCCAGATCCCGCTGTTGGTTATTGGCCGGAGAACGTCTCGGTCATGTCTGCATGGTTCTCGAACCCGTAGGGTCTACACACTTAAGGTTCGGTGACGCTAGGGTTGTAGAGATATTAGTATGCGGTAACCCGAAAGTTGTTCGGAGTCCCGGATGAGATCCCGGACGTCACGAGGAGTTCCGGAATGTTCCGGAGGTAAAGATTTATATATGGGAAGTCTTATTTTGGTCGCCTGAAAAGTTTCGCACTTTATCGGTATTGTATCGGGAGTGCCGAAAGGGGTCCGGGGGTCCACCTGCCCCGGGGGGGCCACATGGGCTGTAGGGGTGTGCGCCTTGGCCTATATGGGCCAAGGGCACCAGCCCCAAGAGGCCCATGCGCCAGGAGATAAGGGAAAGGAAGAGTCCTAAAGGGGGAAGGCACCTCCGAGGTGCCTTGGGGAGGATGGACTCCTCCCTGGCCGCACCCTTCCTTGGAGGAAGGGCCAAGGCTGCGCCCCCCCTCTCCCTTGGCCCTATATATAGTGGGGGGAAGGGAGGGCAGCAACACCTAAGCCCTGGCGCCTCCCTCTCCCTCCCGTGACACATCTCCCTCCTCCCGCAGCGCTTGGCGAAGCCCTGTTGGAATCCCGCTACTTCCACCACCACGCCGTCGTGCTGTTGGATCTCCATCAACCTCTCCTCCCCCCTTGCTGGATCAAGAAGGAGGAGACGTTGCTGCTCCGTACGTGTGTTGAACGCAGAGGTGCCGTCTGTTCGGCCCTAGGATCATCGGTGATTTGGATCACGACGAGTACGACTCCATCAACCCCGTTCTCTTGAACGCTTCCGCTCGCGATCTACAAGGGTATGTAGATGCACTCCTTCCCTCTTGTTGCTAGTAAACTCCATAGATTGATCTTGGTGATGCGTAGAAAATTTTGAATTTCTGCTACGTTACCCAACAGTGGCATCATGAGCTAGGTCTATGCGTAGTTTCTATGCACGAGTAGAACACAAAGTAGTTGTGGGCGTCGATTTTGTCAATTTACTTGCCGTTACTAGTCTTATCTTGATTCGGCGGCATCGTGGGATGAAGCGGCCCGGACCGACCTTACACGTACTCTTACGCGAGACAGGTTCCACCGACTGACATGCACTAGTTGCATAAGGTGGCTAGCGGGTGTCTGTCTCTCCCACTTTAGTCAGATCGGATTCGATGAAAAGGGTCCTTATGAAGGGTAAATAGAAATTGGCATATCACGTTGTGGCTTTTGCGTAGGTAAGAAACGTTCTTGCTAGAAACCCATAGCAGCCACGTAAAACATGCAACAACAATTAGAGGACGTCTAACTTGTTTTTGCAGGGTATGCTATGTGATGTGATATGGCCAAAAGGATGTGATGAATGATATATGTGATGTATGAGATTGATCATGTTCTTGTAATAGGAATCACGACTTGCATGTTGATGAGTATGACAACCGGCAGGAGCCATAGGAGTTGTCTTAATTTATTGTATGACCTGCGTGTCAATGAAAACGCCATGTAATTACTTTACTTTATTGCTAACCATTAGCCATAGTAGTAGAAGTAATAGTTGGCGAGACAACTTCATGAAGACACGATGATGGAGATCATGATGATGGAGATCATGGTGTCATGCCGGTGACGAAGGTGATCATGTCGCGCCTCGAAGATGGAGATCTAAGGCGCAAGATGATATTGGCCATATCACGTCACTTTATGATTTGCATGTGATGTTTGTCATGTTTACATCTTATTTGCTTAGAACGACGGTAGCATAAATAAGATGATCCCTCACTAAAATTTCAAGAGACGTGTTCCCCCTAACTGTGCACCGTTGCGAAGGTTCGTTGTTTCGAAGCACCACGTGATGATCGGGTGTGATAGATTCTAACGTTCGAATACAACGGGTGTTGACGAGCCTAGCATGTACAGACATGGCCTCGGAACACATGCGAAACACTTAGGTTGACTTGACGAGCCTAGCATGTACAGACATGGCCTCGGAACACAAGAGATCGAAAGGTCGAACATGAGTCGTATAGTAGATGCGATCAACATGGAGATGTTGACCGATGATGACTAGTCCGTCTCACGTGATGATCGGACACGGCCTAGTTTGACTCGGATCATGTATCACTTAGATGACTAGAGGGATGTCTATCTGAGTGGGAGTTCATTAATCAGATGAACTTAATTATCATGAACATAGTCAAAAGGTCTTTGCAAATTATGTCATAGCTTACGCTTTAGTTCTACTGTTTAAGATATGTTCCTAGAGATAATTTAGTTGAAAGTTGATAGTAGCAATTATGCGGACTGGGTCCGTGAACTGAGGATTGTCCTCATTGCTGCACAGAAGGCTTATGTCCTTAATGCACTGCTTGGTGTGCTGAACCTCAGCGTCGTCTGTAGATGTTGCGAAACATCTGGCATACACGTTTTGATGACTACATGATAGTTCGGTGTGTAATGCTAACGGTTTAGAATTGTGGCACCAAAGACATTTTTGAAACGTCACAGAACATATGAGATGTTCCGAAGACTAAAATTGGGATTTCAGACTAGTGCCCACGTCAAGAGGTATGAGACCTCTGACAAGTTTCTTAAGCCTGCAAACTAAGGGAGAAAAGCTCAATCGTTGAGCATGTGATCAGATTGTCTGAGTACCATAATCGCTTGAATCGAGTGGGAGTTAATCTTCCAGATGAGATAGTGATGGTTCTCCATAGTCACTGCCACCAAGCTATTAGAGCTTCGTGATGAACTATAACATATCAGGGATAGACATGATGATCCTTGAGCAACTCGCGATGTTTGACACCGCAAAAGTAGAAATCAAGAAGGAGCATCAATTGTTGATGGTTAGTAAAACCACTAGTTTCAAGAAGGGCAAGGGAAGAAGGGATACTTCATGAAACAGCAAATCATTTGCTGCTCTAGTGAAGAATCCCAAGGTTGAACCCAAAACCGAGACTAAGTGCTTCTGTAATGAGGGGAACGGTCACTGAAGCAGAACTACCCTAGATACTTGGTAGATGAGAAGGCAGGCAAGGTCGACAGAAGTATATTGGATATACATTATATGAATGTGTACTTTACTAGTACTCCTAGCAGCACCAGGGTATTAGATACCGGTTCGGTTGCTAAGTGTTAGTAACTCGAAATAAAAGCTGCGGAATAAACGGAGACTAGCTAAAGGTGAGATGACGATATGTGTTGGAAGTGTTTCCAAGGTTGATGTGATCAAGCATCGCATGCTCCCTCTACCATCGAGATTGGTGTTAAACCTAAATAATTGTTATTTGGTGTTTGCGTTGAGCATAAACATGATTGGATTATGTTTATCACAATACGGTTATTCATTTAAGGAGAATAATGGTTACTCTGTTTATTTGAATAATACCTTCAATGGTCTTGCACCTAAAATGAATCTCGATCGCAGTGATACACATGTTCATGCCAAAAGATATAAAGTAGTGATGATAGTACCACATACTTGTGGCACTGCCATTTGAGTCATATTGGTATAGAACACATGAAGAAGCTCCATGTAGATGGATCTTTGGACTCACTCGTTTTTGAAAAGATTGAGACATGCGAACCATGTCTATTGGTATATATGCATGAAGAAACTCCATGCAGATGGATCGTTTGGACTCACTTGATTTTGAATCACTTGAGACATGCAAATCATACCACATGGGCAAGATGACTGAAAAGCCTCGTTTTCAGTAAGATGGAACAAGAGAGCAACTTGTTGGAAGTAATACATTTAATGTGTACAGTCCAATGAGTGCTGAGGCACGCAGTGGATATCGATATGTTCTTACTTCACAGATGATTTGAGTAGATGCTGAGATTATTTACTTGATGAAACACAAGTCTGAATTATTGAAAGGTTCAAGTAATTTCAGAGTGAAGTTGAAGATCGTCGTGACAGGAGGATAAAATGGAGGATAAAATGTCTATGATATGATCATAGAGATATCTGAGTTACGAGTTTGGCACACAATTAAGACATTGTGGAAAGTGTTTCACAATTAATACCGCCTGGAACACCACAATGTGATGGTGTGTCCGAACATCATAACTACACCCTATTGGATATGGTGCATACCATGATGTCTCTTTACCACTATCGTTTATGGGTTAGGCATTAGAGACAACCGCATTCACTTTAAATAGGGCACCATGCAATTCCGTTGAGACGACACCGTTTAGAGAAACCTAAGTTGTCGTTTCTTAAAAGTTTGGGGCTGCGACGCTTATGTGAAAAAGTTTCAGGCTGATAAGCTCGAACCCAAAGCGGATAAATGCATCTTCATAGAATACCCAAAACAGTTGGGTATACCTCCTATTTCAGATCCGGAAGCAAGGTGATTGTTTCTAGAAACAGGTCCTTTCTCGAGGAAAAGTTTCTCTCGAAAGAATAGTGGGAGGATGGTGGAGACTTGATAAGGTTATTGAACCGTCACTTCAACTAGTGTGTAGCAGGGCACAGGAAGTTGTTCCTGTGGCACCTACACCAATTGAAGTGGAAGCTTATGATATTGATCATGAAACTTCGGATCAAGTCACTACCAAACCTCGTAGGTCGACAAGGATGCGTACTACTTCAGAGTGGTACGTAATCCTGTCTTGGAAGTCATGTTGCTAGACAACAATGAACCTACGAGCTATGGAGCAGCGATGGTGGGCCCATATTCCGACAAATGGTTAGAAGCCATGAAATCCGAGATAGGATCCATGTATCAGAACAAAGCATGGACTTTCGTGAACTTGCCCGATGATCGGCAAGCCATTGAGATAAATGGATCTTTAAGAAGAAGACGAACATGGACGGTAATGTTACCGTCTATGAAGCTCGACTTGTGGCAAAGAGAATTTTCACAAGTTCAAGGAGTTGACTACGATGAGATTTTCCAATCCGTAGCGATGCTTAAGTCCGTCGGAATCATATTAGCATTAGCTGCATTTATGAAATCTGGCAGATGGATGTCAAAACAAGTTTCCTTACCAGTTTTCGTAAGAAAAGGTTGTATGTGATACAATCAGAAAGGTTTTGTCGATCCTGAGGATGCTAAAAGGTATGCTAGCTCCAGCGATCCTTCCATGGACTAGAGCAAGCATCTCGGAGTCAGAATATACGCTTTGATGGAGTGATCAAAGTTTTTGGGTTTATACAAAGTTTGTTCGAAACTTGTATTTACAATAAAGTGAGTGGGAGCGCTACAATATTTCTGATAAGTATATGTGAATGACATATTGTTGATCCGGAATGATGTAGAATTTCTGGAAAGCATAAAGGGTTGTTTGAAAGGAGTTTTTCAAAGGAAGACTTGGATAAAGCTGCTTACATATTGGGCATCAAGATCTATAGAGATAGATCAAGACGCCTGATGATACTTTCAAAGAACGTACACCTTGACATGATTTTGAAAGAGTTCAAAATAGATCAGCAAAGAAGAAGTTCTTGGCTGTGTTACAAGGTGTGAGTATTGAGTAAGACTCAAGACCTGACCACAGCAGAAGAGACAGAAAGGACGAAGGTCGTCCCCTATGCTTTAGACGTAGGCTCTACGGTATGCTATGTTGTGTACCGCACATGAAGTGTGCCTTGCCATGAGTTGGTCAAGGGGTACAATAGTGATCCGGGAATGGATCACATGACAGCGGTCGAACTTATCCTTAGTATCTAGTGGACTAAGGAATTTTCTCGATTATGGAGGTGAAAAGGAGTTCGTCGTAAAGGGTTACGTCGATGCGAACTTTGACACTAATCCGGATGACTCTAAGTAGTAAACCGGATTCGTATAGTAGAGCAGTTATTTGAAATGGCTCCAAATAGCGCGTGGTAGCATCCACAAGATGACATAGATATTCGTAAAGCACACACGGATCTGAAAGGTTCAGACCCGTTGACTAATAACCTCTCTCACAAGCATAACATGATCAAACCAGAACTCATTGAGTGTTAATCACATAGTGATGTGAACTAGATTATTGACTCTAGTAAACTCTTTGGATGTTGGTCACATGGTGATGTGACCGGTGAGTGTTAATCACATGGTGATGTGAACTAGATTATTGACTCTAGTGCAAGTGGGAGACTGTTGGAAATATGCCCTAGAGGCAATAATAAATTGGTTATTATTATATTTCCTTGTTCATGATAATCGTTTATTATCCATGCTAAAATTGTATTGATAGGAAACTCAGATACATGTGTGGATACATAGACAACACCATGTCCCTAGTAAGCCTCTAGTTGACTAGCTCGTTGATCAATAGATGGTTACGGTTTCCTGACCATGGACATTGGATGTCGTTGATAACGGGATCACATCATTAGGAGAATGATGTGATGGACAAGACCCAATCCTAAGCCTAGCACAAGATCGTGTAGTTCGTTTGCTCAGAGCTTTTCTAATGTCAAGTATCATTTCCTTAGACCATGAGATTGTGCAACTCCCGGATACCGTAGGAATGCTTTGGGTGTACCAAACGTCACAACGTAACTGGGTGGCTATAAAGGTGCACTACAGGTATCTCCGAAAGTGTCTGTTGGGTTGGCACGAATCGAGACTGGGATTTGTCACTCCGTGTAAACGGAGAGGTATCTCTGGGCCCACTCGGTAGGACATCATCATAATGTGCACAATGTGACCAAGGAGTTGATCACGGGATGATGTGAGTTACAGAATGAGCAGAGAGACTTGCCGGTAACGAGATTGAACAAGGTATCGGGATACCGATGATCGAATCTCGGGCAAGTAACATACCGATAGACAAAGGGAATTGAATACGGGATTGATTGAATCCCCGACATCGTGGTTCATCCGATGAGATCATCGTGGAACATGTGGGAGCCAACATGGGTATCCAGATCCCGCTGTTGGTTATTGGCCGGAGAACGTCTCGGTCATGTTTGCATGGTTCCCGAACCCGTAGGGTCTACACACTTAAGGTTCGGTGACGCTAGGGTTGTAGAGATATTAGTATGCGGTAACCCGAAAGTTGTTCGGAGTCCCGGATGAGATCCCGGACGTCACGAGGAGTTCCGGAATGGTCCGGAGGTAAAGATTTATATATGGGAAGTCTTATTTTGGTCGCCGAAAAAGTTTCGCACTTTATCGGTATTGTACCGGGAGTGCCGAAAGGGATCCGGGGGTCCACCAAGGGGGTCCACCTGCCCCGGGGGGCCACATGGGCTGTAGGGGTGTGCGCCTTGGCCTATATGGGCCAAGGGCACCAGCCCCAAGAGGCCCATGCGCCAGGAGATAAGGGAAAGGAAGAGTCCTAAAGGGGGGAAGGCACCTCCGAGGTGCCTTGGGGAGGATGGACTCCTCCCTGGCCGCACCCTTCCTTGGAGGAAGGGCCAAGGCTGCGCCCCCCCTCTCCCTTGGCCCTATATATAGTGGGGGGAAGGGAGGGCAGGAACACCTAAGCCCTGGCGCCTCCCTCTCCCTTCCGTGACACATCTCCCTCCTCCCGCAGCGCTTGGCGAAGCCCTGTTGGAATCCCGCTACTTCCACCACCATGCCGTCATGCTGATGGATCTCCATCAACCTCTCCCCCCCTTGCTGGATCAAGAAGGAGGAGACTTCGCTGCTCCGTACGTGTGTTGAACGCGGAGGTGCCGTCCGTTCGGCGCTAGGATCATCGGTGATTTGGATCACGACGAGTACGACTCCATCAACCCCGTTCTCTTGAACGCTTCCGCTCGCGATCTACAAGGGTATGTAGATGCACTCCTTCCCTATCGTTGCTAGTAAACTCCATAGATTGATCTTGGTGATGCGTAGAAAATTTTGAATTTCTGCTACGTTACCCAACAATGCACCCCCACATGGTTCCATCAAGATGAAGATGACCACCATTTGGTCTTTCCCACCTCACCTACACCACTTGAGTGGAATGACAAAGGTAGCATAGGTGAAGGTGATGCTCTAGTCCCACTAGTGGACATTCTTGACATTGATTGCTTGCATGATGTTGATCCACCTAGTACCATGATTCATGCTAGTGCGACTTCCTCATGTGATGATTTCTTGCCCATTTACGATGAGTATGATGATTCTCATGTGGAGTCTATTAGTTGTGATGCCATGTTACATAGGATTTCTTGTGACAATTCTTTAGGTCACATCATGTTTGATAATCCGCTTGACTTGTCATATGCTATGCATGAGATCAATCATATGTCATATTTGCAATCTCATCATAGTGACTATGCATATGCCATTAAAATCAACCCAATTTGCACATATGGCATAGATGACAAGCCCATGGTTATTGGCATTTGTTTCTCTTGTGATAATATTGATATGCTTCCTTTGCATCATTTATCTCATATGCCATGCCATGACCACCTAGCTTCGGATATGCATTGTTTTTGGATGTAGTCCATTTTCTCCATATGATGTTTTCAATATTGCTCATGAGGAGACCCCCATAGTTTCCTCATACATGTTAGGAGATTTTGATCCATCCCATCCATTGCATGATCCTCATACTTATGTGCACAATATGCTTCCCATGAATGAAAATGATATTGATGTGTCATATATTTGTATGCTCAATTTGCGTCCCCACCGTGTTATACACAATAACTATTCTTTCATGATGGATGACATGTTCTTATACCATGCATCAAATTTCTTTGAGCAATGCTTATCTTGTGCTAACTCACACGTGCACATACACATCATGATGGATGATGTGTACATTTACCACACGCACAATTTCTTTGGTTTGTGTCTCTTTTGTGTAGGTACCCATGAATACTTGTCAACCTCGCAATCCCATGAGTTGACAAAACGAGCTCTAGAGAGCAATGATGAGTTGGGATCCCATGGATTGCCTTTCCCACCGCTCTCTTCACGCGAAGTCTTCGCGCATTTCTTCTACATGGCCCTCACTTGGCTATGGGTTATTGTCCATTACATATTATATGCCCATCTTGCCATGTTCACTTTGCATGACATGCTTATTCATATGCCTTTACCATGCATTTGTGAACCATGCTTTGCATTACACATGATGATTGATTCTACTACTTGTATGTGTATTTGCAAGCGTGGTGGAGATATCACTTGTTATTGCCATGTTTGCTTTGTGCCCCATGCCTATGATGATACTATGATCTTGCTTTTGTGTTCGTGCTTGCGATATGTCATGTGCATTTCCTATATCAACTACTTGCTCACATGACATGATTGCCATGATCTCCTCTAGTATGTTGCATCTTCGCACTACTGGCTTGCATGACTTGATTACTTTGATTTCTTACCTTGTTGCATCACCGATGATTCATACTTGCTTGCTTTATGCGGTTGATGACAACCATCTACATGCTTTACACATGATTGTTATTGCTTCTTGCCATATATCTCCATGTGTTGCCTCTCTCATGCTAGATGATTTGCCATGTATTGAGTGCAATTATGCCTTTAGTCTTGATAATGAGTTTGCCCCCATAGCATTCTCGCATATATTTGGATATTTTGACATATTTCTTGTGAAGCATGCTTGTCTTACCTCTTTGCACCATATACCTAGTGCCATGAATATTGCCATTGTTGAACCATATTATTCATGCACTTGTGCTTCTAATGGTTGTGTGCAAAAGAAGAGAACCATCATGATGGATGATGTGTTTATCTACCATGCGCACACGTTCTTTCTTTTGTTGTGTGCATGTGTAGGATACTTGGACTTTGTGTCGACTTCCACGTCACGTGAGTTGACCATTCGAGCTCTTGAGAGTGAACCACCTTCTACCACGACGATTCTACATCGCTTTTGCTTGCGCTTCGGCATTGTGAAGGACGCACAAGGACACGCCTTCAAGGTGACATCTTTCTTGAGCATGGATATGACGGATCATACTACTTGTGTTGCTTGCGCCATGAGACTTATTGGTCATCTTGGACCATTTGATTGCGCACATGTTAGAGATCTTGCTTTGACTTATCATTTTCAACGTTCCATGCATCATGATATATATGCCTTGTGTGTTGCATCTGATTCTTGGATTACTTGCTCCTATCACATGTTTGGTTGCAACAATGTCATCACTTCACATATGCCATGTCCCATTGATTGCTACATGCTTGCCTTGATTGCCTCACACATGATGAACAATTGCTCTTTCCATTGTGTTGAGTGCCACACGATATTCACTACATCCCATGCACATTATGCTTGGATTGTCTTGCACTTGACCCATGTGTTTAGACATATCACCTTCTTTGGTGTTGTGAATGATTCATATGCCTACCATAGACCTTTCATTGAGCAATTTGTGAATGCTTGCTATGACCTTGAGGTAGATGCTTATTCTCTTGTCACTCATATTTGCATCACTACCTCAAAATTGCATACTTGTCCACATGATTTCTTTGCTTGTGATCGATTGATATGCTTACATGCCATGTCACAATCCTTTGTCACACCATATGCTTTGCATGATGATGACACTTGTTTGGTGAATCACCTCTTGAATGCTTGGTTGTGCACTAACACTAACCACATTTGTTTTTCCAAGTGTTTGTTGTCCTTACTCCTTTTGAAGGAATCACAAGATGGTGCGACATTGGAGAGTGCCCATTTCGAGATTCAAGATGATGAGTACTTGGTGAACGTCCACTTCTACACGGCGAAGCCATCTCTTTCCCATGGTGATTTGGTTTTTGATCCGAAGTCGGATCTTTCTCAAGGGAGGGGAGATGATGCGGAGCATCCTATGGACATCACCATGTCAAGAGTCCGTTCGGCGAGTGACACGTGCGACATCTACTTCACATACACAAAGGTGAATCATCTCCTTTACACGTGCTCACTTGACACCTTCGAGGATGGTATACTACTTGACACTCCACTCGTGTGCATGCATAGGTATTGTCGGAACACTACGGACGACGAGGAGGACTGCGAGCGCCAAGGAACAACTACACCATCCGCGAGGGAAGCCTGGAAGCGACGACGGAAGAAGATGGAGCTGCTGAAGCTACAGCGGCCGGACATCCTGGCCAGAGGCCGGACATCCGGCGCCTGTGCAGCCGCCCAACAGCTGCACCAACAGACGACCGAAGCATCAGCGGCCGGACATCCGGCCCATGGGCCCAGACATCCGGCGCGACGCCACAGCCCGGACATCCGGCCTTCCCCGGAAATCCGGCATCAACAACAGAAGCCAACAGAAGGCCACCCCGCTCGGGCCGGACATCCGGCGTCTCACGAGAGCCCGGACATCCGGCGCCTGCCTGCGCACAGAGTCGGGCCAGAGGCCTATGTATCCCTTTCCCACTTACCCTTTCGTGGCTTAGACTATAAATAGACCACCCCCTCCTCCATTCTAGGGTTAGCAAAGTGATAGCTCATTTGTGTGTGAGCTTTGCTCCTACCTTCCTCTACTCTTGAGAGAGGGAGATAGACTACTACTCCTTTGGAGGCCAAGACCTCCATCTAGGAGAAGATCCTGTGGGATATATCATCAAGACCCCCTCTTGGGTGGCCCCCTTCAAGACCTCCTCATGGAGATGAACCTTACCTTGTATCTTTCCCTTTGTTGTTCATGTACCTTGTGGATCTTGTGTGTTTGATTGTCTAGTGGATGTGTGATTGGACTTGTTCTTGAGTGTTTTCCCTTGTGTTTTCTCTCCGTTCTTCCCCGTGTTCTTCGTGTTCTTAGTTGGGATCCACTCCTTTTGTGAAAGATCGGCCGTATAGGGTTCCACCCTACATCATATACCAAGCAACCTTGAAGAAGTCACCGGGCTAAATTAGGTGCCTCCTCATTTGATGTGCGTTGCTCATAGCATATTTCACATGCCAAAAACTAAAGCTTTCAAGCATTGATCCGACGAAGGATAATGCAATAACCTCAATAACCCCAATAACCACCTGTGCCGTTTTTCATATTCAAATCCATAACTAATTTTAGGCAATCTGAAGCAATGCAGATCTTAGCCAGGCCCAGATCGGCTCCCGGTGTAAAAGCTTTTTTGCATGTATACGCCTCCATGCCCTCGAAGACAAATGCAGATGCCCCAATGAATGTTCCATTTTCATCATAGCAGACCACTCCAGCCACACCATGACTCGTATACGCTGCCACAACCCCATCTACATTAAGCTTTGCTTCACCTGGTCGCCGTCCAGTTACGTGCTCCCTTGTGCGCCGCAAGCGACATATGTAGGGGATAACACCCTGTTACAAGGCAAATTTGGCCAGCCCACTTCAGCGTTTGCTAAGTTGTTTCGTTTGCTATACTGTTGAATCGTTTTTTTTCCTCGTTGTTATTTTTGTTCCACCTTTTTTTTCCTTTGTTTTGTTCGTTGCACTCCTACAACGTTTTTTCTCCAGTTTTCTTGTTCTGGTCTTTGTTTTGTTTGTTTGTTCTTTTGTTTGTTGTGCTGTTGCAGCGTTTCCTTGGTTTTTCGGTTGTGGTTTTTTCCAGCTTTTTTATGGTTTACCTTTTTGCTTCTTCTGGTTTTTCTGTTTTTCTTTTATCTTTTTTAATACATGTGAATAATTTTTTTAACATGGCAAACATTATTTTAATACACAGCTAACATGTTTTCAGTACATGCCGAACAATTTTTTAATGCATGGCAGACAAATTTTTAAACATGAAGAAACAATACATGGCGATCAATTTTTATTAAACATGATGACTGTTTTTTAATATATAGTGAACAATTTTTAAATACAATGAAATTTTAATATATAGTGAAAAATATTTAAATATGTGCTGAATATTTTTTAATACACGTGAAAAAAAAATTAAATAAAATTTTATTTTTGTGTATTTGAAATTTCGTACGGAAATCTGAAAACCAGACCGAAAAAGCCGCTACAAAGAGCTACTCTCTCCGTTCAGAATTACTCGTCCAAGAAATGAATGTATCTAGATATATTTTAGTTGTAGATACATTCATTTTTGTGACAAGTAGGAGTAATTCCAAACGGAGGGAGTACATGGCTACAGAAACAAAGGTTAGCACGCTTATTGGGCTGGCCCATTGCGCTCGCTTCAGCGTCGCCTCAAGCATCAACTAGGAGGTCTCTCTTGTCTCAAAAAAAACTAGGAGGTCTCTCTCTCTCTCTCCAAAAAAAAAAGGAGGTAGCCCGACGCCGGAGCCGTCCGCCCGTGGTAGGACAAAGGAGATGTCGTCGGCGGCGCAGCAGCTGCCGCGGACGGAGTCGCGGACGCTGTCGGGGCACGAGGGCGCGGTGCTCGCCGTTCGCTTCAACCACGACGGCAAGTACTGCCTGAGCTGCGGCAAGGACCGCACCGTCCGCCTCTGGAACCCCCACACCGGCGCCCACGTCAAGACCTATAAATCCCACGGTCGCGAGGTTCGCGACGTGAACGCGTCCTCGTACGCACCCTCGCTCTCAACCCTTCTTCCCATCTGATTTGGGGGCGGGGAATTTAACGGCGACTCCGTTCGCAGGGACAACGCCAAGCTGGTGTCGTGCGGCGGGGACAAGCAGATCTTCTACTGGGATGTTGCCTCCGGTAAAGTCATCCGCAAGTTCCGCGGCCACAACAGCGAGGTAATGTATCAGCCATCGATTGATTGGGATATCGTAATGCGGTACTGATGCCCTCGCTTAGTGCTGCTATTGAGGGCTTGTTGTTTTCAGTTTTCACTTATATAAATTAAGCAAATTCGGTGTCATAGGAGCAAGCTGCTGGAAAGCTTTATAATTATTTCTATGCCAGTGTTACTTTAATGGTTTTAGCTCTGTATCTTGTGTGAAGTAGTAGCAATGTTATAGTAAAAACTACTGTATTTAGTTGTTTGTGATTGTAATTTTTTCTAGAATACGCACGAGTGTGCGTATCATATACTAGAGAAGGAAGTGGGGAGAAAGAGCCCCATCCACATAGCGTTCTTACATCATGTAATTTGTAGAAGAAATAGAGAGGGTTTGTGATTGTAATTGAAACAGCGTAGTGCAGACCACTGTAATTTGTAGAAGAAATAGAGAGGGGATTGGTGGAATATTGTTGTATTGCTTGAGCCTTGTGGGTATATATATAGGAGTGCATGATCAACTTGGAGTACAAGACAAGGTAGAAATAAACCCTACGCTATCCTATGTTTCCTAACTAATCATGATACTCAACATAATTCAACAATGTGAATCCTGTAGTTTCACTATGATGTTGGGAACTTTTCGTTGTACCCTGGAGGGCGTCTTCACCTCTGTTCATTTTACGATTGCTACTGTAACGGAGAACCTCATAGGGCGAGTACTCTACAAGCAAGCTGTAAAATGCTGAATTCTGCACGTCGTGGTATTACTACTGTTTTTAGAACTCAAATACCATGTCCAAATCAGTGCACCAATACCATACTTCTGTAATGGCACTCTTGTGGTGTTATGCTGTTGTTCAATTTACATGCATTACCATACATCGACAGTGTCTTTATTATTAGGCCCATCAGTAATACCCAAAACCTGACAAAAGAGCAGGTTTATGACAGATGTTTGAATCTTGATGATTCTCCATTTTTGCTGAGATTTCTCCATTCTGCTTCCTTTAGGTCAATTCAGTGAAGTTTAATGAGCACAACACTGTTGTACTGTCAGCTGGTTATGACCGTTCGGTGCGTGCATTTGACTGCAGGTCACAGAGCAGTGATCCGATTCAGGTATTTATTTTTATTGTTAAAAAACATATGGATTCGTCAATCATAGTCATAGTTTTTTTTTTCTCATATACTTAGTTATGTCATGAATTTTATCTCCTAGTGCAGACAATTGATACTTTTCAAGACAGTGTAATGTCAGTTAATGTAACCAACACCGAAATAATTGCTGGCAGTGTTGATGGTACTGTCCGAACATTTGATATTCGCATGGGCAGGTAAGTGCATACCTTGTTCCGTACTCAAGTCTCAACTGATTTGCTATATTTTCTAAATGAAAATTTCAGTCTTCTCTTTTATTAAACAAGGAAGTGTTGTTCGAATCCTAATCAATTCCTTGACTGGTTCTACATTGTTTAATGATCTATTTCTATCTCATTCTTAACAGGGAGACTGTCGATAACCTGGGTCATCCTGTCAACTGTATATCTTTGTCGAATGACCGCAATTGCCTCTTGGCTAACTGTTTGGATTCTACCGTGAGGCTTCTTGACAAGTAAGTACTCTTCAAAAGCTGACAATCTCAACTTGACAAAAAGTTGCTAGGGAGCCCCCTCTATTTAGCACTCAGGAGCAATTAGGGGCTATTTGAAATTTGAAGCAGTTAGACCCCCTATCCTTTGTAGAATGATGAAATCAGACCCTTCAATTAGTTTTCCTTGGAATTATGACATGGCCAGTAGTTATGTAACATGTACTTTCAGTTCCTTATCATAGGAATTTTTGTCACACATGAACTACAAACAGAGTCCAGTCCTTCACTTCACTTTACTTGACTGGATAGCTACCGATCTATTTCCTGTACTGAGTCAGACGACACATGGGGTCTTCTTTATCTTGCCATCAGAGCTCTTGCTGTCTAAATCTGTCCAACCAAAGAGTTTCATCTTCAAATGGCAGCTGTGGTCAACTCTTGTTCGTGCTTTGGAGATTCTTCGGATTTGAACCTGCTGTTTCATCTTCAAGTGTCTCAAACAATAGTTTGAGAAATTACAGTGCCTTCTTGGAAGTTAGCCGGTCAAACGGCCAGTTTTTCCTTGTTCATGGAGACAGATGTCCTAATTGAACGTACTTCCCCCGTTCCAAATTAATGGAAGTTCTACTTGAAAAATATATCAACATCTACAACATCTAATTACTCCCTCCGTCCCATAATATAAGATCGTTTTGCAAGCAGTTTTAGCTTGCAAAACGATCTTATATTATTGGACGGAGGAAGTAGTTTCCTTAGATTCATCATAAAATATATTTTTCATACTACGTTTATTTGACGTTGTACATATTATCACAATTTTCTATGGACTTGGTCAAATATTGAAAAGTTTGAAATAGGACAAAGCTAGAACTTCAATTAATTTGGAATGGAGGAATTAATGAGGTATAGTTGTGCATGACCGTTTTTTTGCTGGTGGTGGTGGTGGTGTGTGTGTGGGGGGGGGGGGGGGGGTGGTAAATCCTTGCACATCACAGCTTAGGAGCCATAGCTTGAACCTTGAAATAATGTCCGACATTGAATGACTTTCTTGTGCTTTTGGTATCTGCATTATTTCTGTTTTTGGGAGACACGGCAAGCGACGAGATTAGGGTCATATACAGAGTTTTTGTTTTGTTTCCTAGCAAGTCTTAAGATTGACGAGGGATCGCAAATCTCTGTTGTACATGGAAGTACATGTTTGCATGAAATACAGCCATTTAATCTTTCCATATGAAATATGATGAAATGTAGCACCATTTTGTTGTGGAGGGGGTCTCATTGACCAAGTTCCAAATAGAGGAATCTCACTGCACTGTTGCCTTAAGCATGCATGACTTTTGGTAGTAATCAAACCTACTGGCTTTTGTTATTTATTAGGAACTCTGGGGAAATGTTACAAGAGTACAAGGGCCATATATGCAAGGTATCACCTGAACAAGTTATGATTGCATTGGTTACTTCAATATTGCAGAAAAGAAACACTGTCTCAGTTTTTTTGTCCTTACAATTTCCACAGTCTTTCAAGATGGATTGCTGCCTGACCAATGATGATGCATTTGTTATCGGCGGATCCGAGGACGGGTTTGTTTTCTTCTGGGAATTAGTGGATGCACCTATTGTTGCGACTTTCCGAGCACATAGCTCTGTGGTATTATTTCCTTGTCAGAATTGCGTCTTATGCTTCTTTGTTTTGTTATTATTGGTTAAGTATTGTTTCCTACTTTAGTTTGAATTTTCTTCTTCACAATTTTTTCTTATGCTACTCTTTCTTTTGGCAGGTCACCAGCGTCACTTATCACCCAACAAAGACCTGCATGTTGACGTCATCTGTCGATGGGACCATTCGTGTTTGGACCTGAAGATAGAAATTGCTGATGTGTGTTATCCCTACTGATGCGCCTATGACAGTGTTCTTCCTATCATCCATCTATGTAGTTTCAAGGATTCAGAAGCATAATGTGTACTACTCCATGTGACATTCTGACATGAGAACAGACTCAAGGATTCATATGCGCAATCCCTTTTTGAGAAACGTTGTTGCTACTATGTTGTATTCTTCATGGATATGTAGTAGCTTTTTTTTTTCTTTTGACATGGATATGTAGTGGGTTGCCTCGTGAAAGACAATGTATGTTATTCTCTGTTTAAGTAAGAAGACCTTGAATGGCCGGCTATGGTGCGAGGTTTTTAATCTTTGACGGGTGGTGACATAGTTTTTTGAGAGAGATCCAGCAAATTGTTGGCTTTGATTGTTGATCTTTAGCACAACGCAATGGAAGATCAAGGGCGAAATATAAAGGAGCTGAAAATGAAGAAAACTATAGCCCACCTACAGCCCTATTGGCTGCAAGACATGGTGGTGATCCTAAGATCAAGGATGAAAAGGAAAGGTACTGAAAATGAAGAAAATTACAGCCTTATTGGCCGCAAGACAAATAGCAATCTCTCATGGTGGATCCCCAAAAGGGGGCTTAATGTATTTTGCTCCAGCTAGGTGCCAAAGCTCCATTGATCGTCTGATTGCGATGACAATCTCTTGTGCGGAGGCGATCTTGCCCTTGAAAGTGCGCTTGTTGCTTCCTGCCAAATCTCTCATAGACCAGCATGGTCAAGGATTTTTTATATTCTTCTTCTATGCTCGGGTGCAACCTTGTTGCCGATTGACGTAGCGATGTCCGTGCAACAGCTCATCATCTGCCATGAAGCTGGTCCCAGCGAGGAGCATCCCTTCTAAGGGCATGAGCAGTGGAAGCATCACCATACTGTAGCCTCAGTGCTTCCAGCGAGGAAAGAGACGGTGAGACTACTGTCACAGTTGCTCTTGTCCAACGCAGGCAACACATTTGGACCACCATCTACTTTTCCTCTCAAACTTTCTTCGTTTTCTATGTGAGAAACAAACCATGGTGACTAGCGGTCCCTGCACAGGATTCCTGCCTTTTTACCACTTTCTCATGCTTTTGTCAGGGAAAAGGCTGCCTCTTCTGCAAGAGGCCGTTTTGGCCTGCAAGCAGCAGGTTTGGCTTAGCTGGACCGAGCAGGTCGATGTGGAGGGCTGGGGCATCTGTCCATCGTGGAGCGATGGCCATGCCCTAATGCGTCCCCCATGGACCATACCAGCTGCCTGGAGACGGGGCAGCACCAGAACAGGTGGCGCGCGTCCTCCAGGTTTCTGAGGCAGAGCTGGCAAAAGTAGCTATTTGGTCAGCCATGGCATTGCAGGCGACCTTTCCATCAAAGGTGATTTTGGTGCAGAAGCAAAGCGAAGATTTTTATCCTTCTAGGCGCCCATGCAGTCAAGAAGAGTTGCCTGAAATTAGTTCCTGAGGATTTGCATTAAGATTTTAGTGGGTTTATGCATATATTCATGGCACCACCGAAGTCCCCGAGGATTTGCATGAGGTTGTCTATTCTTGTCGTTGTGGGTTTGTGAAGATTACCGTGTCGTCGGTGTATAAACTAACCCCGAGCTTAATTTCCCTGCCTGGCAAAGGGGCTATGAGGTCCATCTTGGTGACCATCTCTAGGAGGCGATGTAGGGGGTCGATGGCGATGATGTACAACAGGGGCATAGTGTCATTTCCTGAGGCCCCGGTGATGGTGAAATTGTAAGGGTGTCTTGTGTAGCACTAAGATATTTAGTCAACGACCTTGGATCTTTAGTACTTTCATTCCTAGTTACTATCCACGCAAGGTTTGGATTTCAAGAACTACGGTGATTATCAACCAAAATGAAAATGAAGAACATGTAAAACTATTTAATTCGAGGAGTGTTTACTCACACATTCATACTCATAGTGTGCTTTAATTGAAGAAATGTTTACTTGCATCTGCATAGTGTGCTTTAACTAAAGGAATGTTTACCGATAATTTTATTGTTCCTGTTGCATAACTCTTGATGGGTAGATCTAAAAAAAATTGTTGATGGGTAAGTGGTTTGGGTCTAACTGAGCTATGAATTCGAACTTGAAAATGGCAATGAACAAGAAATCGAAGGTCGGTCTAAGAGAAAAGAGGATAGAAATGCAAGAAAGTTGGTTGAATTGAAGAAGTTGCTTAAAGTTTCTGACTCCCAAGGCAAGTTTGTTGAAGATGTGGAAGAAGAAATGCAAGGACTGCCAAGTGCTCCTCCTAGCTCCTAGGCCTAGTAGTTAGGTAATTGTTTTCTTTCTCACATGAGTACCTAAAGAAAGGTACAACCCTTGTTATCTAACAATTTTTTGCAAGAGTTGCTCACTTCCTCAAGTAGTCTTGTTTGGACTATGTTTTTGTGTGTGTGTGTCTAGTTTCCTTTTATGGTGTCCTGTGTTGCAATCACCTTGTTTATAAGTGGTATATTTGCTTACTTTCGTGTGCACACAATGCACTCCCATGGAATGTGTCATATAATTGGTGTTACCATATTACCTAATAATATGTACATTTGCATTCCAAAAGAAAAAGTTGTACACACCTAAAGTTATTTAGGCTATAGTCCTATTACTTCAAGTGGAACATCAATGGTGATCCCTACCTACAACTTCTCAAGTTGTTCTCTACCTCAAGCTCTTAGATTGTGTTTGATGTGCTTTGGTGAATCCAATATTCACATTGAATGAAGGACAAACTCCATGAAAGTTCCAAAACTAAAACCATCAAGATAAGGAGCTGCTTGACGCTTGTGGCCCTCGAGAGGTCACCTGAGTGGCCGCATGAATGAACCAATTGCTGAACTACTCTGGGTAGCCCCAGGAAGAAAATGAGCTCTCCCACATAGTCGTATATCGGGGGATCCCACACCTGCTTGGTTTCAAGCTCGTGTTCATAGCTTCCTTGTCATGGCAAAGGTGATTAATAATTGCAATATCGTCTGCTTTCTGGGACGGAGATCGGTCACTTCTTGACCCACTAACCGGTGGTTTTTATTCACTACCGCAAATTTCTTCTACCTTTCTTGGACTTGGGCACAAAGATGGTCATGCTCCTTGATATGCCTCTAGCTCTGTGGGCAAACATGCGACTTGAATTTCTGCATGAAAAAGCTTGGACCCATGAAAAAATCGGTAAGACTTATCAATATACAATTGCCTTTCACTACTTACTCTTAGCTTTACCTGTATTAGGAGTGAAATGGATGGATGACAATAGTATAAAAGATGCGTCCGCCCCTCCTAACCCTACAAGGACAAATCTGACATACAATTAGGGCTAGGGGCTCCACTAGCAGCGTTAGCCAAGTAGGCACCCACACCATGGGGGCTCGGTGTAGAACTACCATCACAACTAAGCTGTAGCCAGTGTGGTGCTGCTGCACCGAAGGAGGTTCCCTTCGATGGGATAACCGACCAAGCTCTCAGACGCAAAATCCTAAATCACCTGCGTTTTGATGAGACATGAAGCTGAAAACCACCAATGTCAATTATTACCTACCCTTCTTCCAAAGGGAGGTGGACAGGAGCGCCCCTAAGGGGTCTTTGTTCAGCTTAAACAATGCCGCACTGGTTGACCACCGCATTTTGGTGCTCCGCCTTGCAGTGGCATTGTGGTGCTCCGCCTTGCAGTGGCATTGTGTTTTCATCTGCCTTCGGCGATCTAGGAGCCTCCTACCCCATTGAGGTGTGAGGTAGCTTCAAGGCCATCCGGGGGATTACTAAGCTTAACGCACCAGGCATAGGAGGGATCCCCTCGATGGCGAGGGAGGAGGAGGGGTGGCAGATCAAGAAAATTAGATAGGAACAAGAAGTCAATCGAGCTCGGCGACGTCCCATATGGGCCTTTTATCCTACGCCCCTCCCCCTGCAGACCTGTTGAAGAAATATCCCATCAAAAGAAGAAGAAGTTAGTTACGTAGGTGCACAAACACGAGAGTCCAATTGTCTGCACGCAAAGATGAAAGCACAAGTGCTCCCTAGGTGATTTTGGTAATTAATGTCAACATATCTCTTGTTGGACTAATGCTTCTACCTAGTATGTTTCAGATAAGTTCAACAATGGAGTGGCATGGACTAGAGGATGTGGAACCTCTTGAAGTTGCTGAAGACAAAGGATTGGCTCAAGCTCAAAGCTCAGGACTCTACATTTTCTATTTTAGTGGTCCAAGATCTCATTGAGTCCATAGGAAAGCCAATACTATTAAGAGGGGATGAGGTGTTGCTTAATGGCCTGCTTGCTCAAAGTGCTTAGTGATATGCTCCAAAGCCCTCAACCACTTTATCACATCCACATATGTCCTAAACCAAAAGTCAAACTCGGCCCCACCGAAACTTTCTATCCGGCGCCACCGGGTTCAGTTGACATAGCCACTGCCAGAAACCCTAGTCTTTTCGGTCTCACCGATAGGGATCTCGGTATCACCGAGATGGGATTGCAAACTCTCTGTTGCCTATTGCAATAATTTCGGTCTCACCGAAATATGCAATCGGTCCCACCGAGATTGCAATGCAAACACTCTGGTTCCCCTTTGTAACGTTTCGGTATAACCGAGATGAGCGAATCTGTCCCACCGAGTTTGCCTGACCAACTCTCTGTTTGTCAATTACCAAAATCGGTCTCACCGAGTTTGTGTAATCGGTCTCACCGAGATTACGTTATGCCCTAACCCTAATGATATCGGTCCCACCGAGTTGACATGTCGGTCCCACTGAAAACCCTAACGGCCACATTATGAACCAAATCGGTCTGACCGAGTTCTCTGAATCGGTCCCACCGAGTTTGGTGATTTGTGTGTAACGGTTAGATTTTGTGTGGAGGCTATATATACCCCTCCACCCACTCTTTATTCGTGGAGAGAGCCATCAGAACATGCCTACACTTCCAACACATATTTTCTGAGAGAGAACCACCTACACTTGTGTTGAGGTCAAGATATCCCATTCCAACCACATAAATCTTGATCTCTAGCCTTCCCCAAGTTGCTTTCCACTCAAATCTTCTTTCCACCAAATCCAAATCCTGTGAGAGAGAGTTGAGTGTTGGGGAGACTATCATTTGAAGCACAAGAGCAAGGAGTTCATCATCAACACACCATTTGTTACTTCTTGGAGAGTGGTGTCTCCTAGATTGGCTAGGTGTCACTTGGGAGCCTCCGTCAAGATTGTGGAGTTGAACCAAGGAGTTTGTAAGGGCAAGGAGATCGCCTACTTCGTGAAGATCTACCCGAGTGAGGCAAGTCCTTTGTGGGCGACGGCCATGGTGGGATAGACAAGGTTGCTTCTTCGTGGACCCTTCGTGGGTGGAGCCCTCCGTGGACTCGCGCAACCGTTACCCTTCCTGGGTTGAAGTCTCCATCAACGTGGATGTACGATAGCACCACCTATCGGAACCACGGATAAAAAATCTCCGTGTCTCGAAATTGCGTTTGCACACTCCAATCCCTTCTCTTTACATTCTTGCAACTTGCATGCTTTACTTTCCGCTGCTCATATACTCTTGGCATGCTTGCTTGATATGTATTGTGAATGTTTAAACTTGTGCCAAAACTCCACATCAACTTAAGGAAATTAAAAACTGCAACTTTTCTTCTTAAAGTCTATTCACCCCCCTCTAGACGCCTCTTCTCGATCCTTTCAATTGGTAAGAGCGTTGGTCTCCATTGGTTTAGTTTAAACACCTTTGGAGGAAGATGGATGTGTCTACATTGGGGAGTCTTAGACATAGAGTGCCCATTCTTGATGGAGAGTTCTTCTATGAGTGGAAAAATGAAGTGCTTGAGATTTTCAATGAATATCATTTGAACAAGTACATTACTAGCCCTTGTGCACCTCATATTGATCCTTTGCATCCTACACCCGAAGAGGATCTTGACATGATTCGCAATATTAGAACTATCAATCTTATCATTAGAGGATTGCCCAAAAATTTGATTGCTAGTTTACCTACTCTTGATTGTGCCTATACCATATGGAGATTTCTTGAGGAACGATTTCCAAATTATTCCTTGAAAAATTTAGACGAAATTCTCCATAAGTCTATTGCCTTGAGTAAGATGAATTCCAGTGATCCTATGTTTGGTGATTGTCTATTTGAGCTCACAAATCTCATGCGTGCCAAAGGAGATGTTGGAATCATTAGCAATATCATTTCCGAAGCCATTAGAATTCATAAAGATAACCATTGTAATGATCATTTACCTAATGAATTACCCTCTCTAGGAGTTGATCAATCACAAGACGATGTTGAACATGGATACTATGATGAGGATGATGATAGTGACTATGATCTTGATGAAGCAATGAGACATTTTGGTCTTATGGCTAATCTTCGCGGCTACATGGCTGGAGGAAAGGAATGGGTCCTTGATAGTGGATGTACTGATCATATGACCGGAGACAAAGATATGTTTCATGAGCTTGCTGAAAACGACGGCCCTCGAAAGTATGTCACCTTTGGTGATAACTCAAAGGGTAAGGTGGTTGGCCTAGGTAAGGTGGCCATCTCACATGATAGCTCCATACAAAATGTCATGCTCGTTGAATCTCTTGGGTACAATTTACTTTCAGTATCTAGACTTGCTGATTTCGGTTTCAATGTCCTATTTACTGAGGTGGATTGCCAAGTGTTTCGAAGAGACAATCATGAAATGGTCTTTACCGGTATACGTAGAGGTGATCTTTACATTGTTGATTTCACTAAAAAGGCTCAACCTAGAACTTGCTTAATTGCTAAATCTCTAAAGGCTGGTTGAGGCATAGAAGGCTAGGTCATGTGGGCATGCGAAATCTTGATAAGCTTATTAAAGGTGATCATATCCTTGGAGTAAAAGATGTCATATTTGACAAGGATAGACTTTGTAGTGCTCGTCAGGCAGGAAAACAAGTTGGAGGGAGTCATCGCGTGAAGAACATCATGACCACGAGAAGACCACTCGAGCTAGTTCACATGGATCTCTTTGGTCCCAATGCCTACAAGAGTCTCAGTGGTAACTCATTTGGTCTAGTCATAGTTTATGTTTATTCAAGATTTACGTGGGTGTTCTTTATTGATGATAAATCGCAGGTCCAAAAGATCTTCAAAGACTTCGCTAGGAAGGCCCAAAATCAATTTGACGTGAAGATCAAGAAGGTTCGGAGCGACAACGGAACGGAGTTCAAGAACGCAAATGTGGATACCTTTCTTGAAGAAGAAGGGATTTCACACGAGTTCTCGGCTACGTACACGCCTCAACAAAATGGAGTTGTTGAGAGAAAGAACCAGGCTCTTATTGAGATGGCAAGAACGATGCTTGATGAGTACAAGACTCCAAAACACTTTTGGGCGGAAGCGGTTGAGACAGCTTGTCATGCAACAAATCGCTTGTATCTTCAAAAGCTACTCGGCAAGACGACATACGAGCTCCTCACCGGTAACAAACCCCAAGTTGGATACTTTCGAGTATTTGGCTCAAAGTGCTACATTCTTGATAAGCATCGTCGTTCTAAATTTGCTCCTAAATCTCATGAAGGTTTCCTACTTGGTTATGACTCAAACTCTCACACTTACCGTGTCTACAACAATTTCACCCGAAAGGTTGAAGAGATGGTAGATGTGAAGTTTGATGAATCTAACGGCTCGCAAGTAGAGCAATTGCCAATTGATGTAGGAGACAAAGACCCTTCGGAAGCAATCCAAGACTTGTCTATTGGCAAGATTCGTCCAACGGAGGTGAAGGAGAGTACCTCGTCCATCCAAGTGGAAGCTTCTACCTCACGACAAGGTGAACCAAGAATTGATACGGAAGCATCCACAAGTGGGACACACCAACACGAAGAAAACGAGGAAGCACACCAAGATGAACATCAGCAACCTCCTTCTCCACCACGACAAGAGAACGACAACGACAACAATGAAGAAGGCCAAGAAGGAGAACAAGATGATGAGGATGTTCCACCCCGAGCCAAGCAAAAGCTCCCACGAGTTCGGGCAAGAGTCGCCAAAGACCATCCCGTCGAGCAAATCTACAATGATATCCAAACCGGGAGAATCACTCGCTCTAAAACTCGTTTGACTAATTTTTGTGAACATTACTCATTCATCTCTAGCATTGAACCTATGAAGGTTGAAGAAGCATTGGAAGATCCGGATTGGATAAACGCTATGCATGAATAGCTACACAACTTTGAGAGAAACCAAGTGTGGACATTGGTCGAGAAGCCCGACAACAACCACAACATCATTGGTACCAAATGGGTGTTTCGCAACAAGCAAGATGAAGATGGTCAAGTCGTCCGCAACAAAGCACGCCTAGTCGCCCAAGGCTACACTCAAGTCGAAGGTAAGGACTATGGTGAGACATATGCTCCCGTTGCTAGACTTGAGTACATTCGCATCTTACTTGCTTATGCTAATCACCATGACATCACCTTGTACCAAATGGACATTAAAAGTGCTTTTCTAAATGGTGAAATTGAGGAGGAAGTTTATGTTAAGCAACCTCCCGGCTTTGTCAATCATAAGAAACCTAATCATGTTTACAAACTTCACAAAGCTCTTTATGGTCTTAAACAAGCTCTTAGAGCGTGGTATAAATGCTTGACCAAGTTCCTTATTGAAAAAGGCTTTGAAATTGGAAAAATAGATTCTACTCTTTTTGTACTAAAAGGGTTAATGGAGAACTATTTGTGTGCCAAATTTATGTTGATGATATTATATTTGGTTCGACTAACCCTCATTTTAGTGAGAAGTTTGGAAAGCTAATGTGGGAGAAGTTTGAGATATCTATGATGAGTGAACTCAAATTCTTTCTTGGTTTGCAAATCAAGCAAACTAAGGAAGGTACCTTTGTTTCTCAAACCAAGTACACCAAGGACTTATTCAAGAAGTTCAATATGCAAGAATGCAAAGGTATGTCTACACCCATGCCTACTAGTGGACATCTTGACTTGACTAAGGACGGTGAACCGGTTGATCAAAAAGTTTACCGCTCTATGATTGGTTCATTGTTATATCTATGTGCCTCTCGTCCCGATATTATGTTAAGTGTGTGCATGTGTGCATGATATCAAGCGGCCCCTAAGGAGTGTCATCTTAAGGCTGTGAAACGGATAGTGAGATACTTAATGCACACACCAAATTTTGGCATTTGGTATCCTAAGAGGTCTTCTTTCGATCTTGTTGGTTACTCCGATTCGGACTGTGCCGGAGACAAGGTTGATAGAAAGTCCACTTCGGGTACTTGTCAATTTCTTGGTAGATCTCTTGTGTCTTGGTCCTCCAAGAAACAAAACTCGGTATCCTTATCCACCGCCGAAGCGGAATACATTGCCGCAGGTTCATGTTGTGCACAATTACTTTGGATGACCCAAACTCTTAAAGATTATGGGATATATGTGAAACATGTTCCATTGCTTTGTGACAATGAAAGTGCTATCAAGATTGCTCACAATCCCATGCAACATTCTCGAACTAAGCATATTGAAGGTTGTCATCATTTCATTCGAGATCACGTTGCCAAAGGGGATATTAATCTTAAGCATGTTCGCACCGATAAGCAATTGGCAGATATATTCACCAAACCGCTTGATGAGAAAGTCTTTTGCCGTTTGAGAGGAGAATTGAACATCATTGATGCTTCAAACTTGGAGTAGGAACTCCATTTGGATGCATGCAAGGCATGAGCCTTTGACTAATCCTTGATATTTCCTTCATGATGCTATCTATTTGTCTTGGATATACTTGCACCCTTGCATGCTATCTAACCCTTGTAGGTACTTGGATGAATCTAAATCCATGAAATTGCAACTCACTCATATCTTGAGCAATTTCTACATCACCAAGTCTCTACACAATGCTGGTTGAAGACAAGGAAGCACAAAACCCTTCAAACATATCCTTTGACAAATTCTATGTTAAGTTTTATGATCGTCATTTTGGATACACAAGTGCTCTTCCTTGCAAAACTAACCCATGTAGGTAGATGAACTCAAATTCCAAGTGGTGCTCCCAACTCTTGATGAGCTACATCAACCTTGAGCAACCCACACAAGTTCAACTACATGATCAAGATCAACACCATCACCCAAGGTATGTTATTCCATCTTAGAGAAACTTTACTCAAAGACATGAGTCAAAGCAACTCAACAAGATGTGAATACATCAAGATGCTTAAACGAAAAATGGTAACCCCATTTTGAGCTTAAACGATGAGTATGACCTATGATCAAGTGCCCTCACTTGACTCCCAAGTCAATTTACTCTAACATAGGTGACTTTGTCGCCGCCCAATTCTAGATGAAATTCTCTTGTGTTTCTCCGTGCTCTTGCATTTGTCTCATGCATATTTATTTTCCCTTTCAAAAAAACTTCATCTAGATTCTTTTTCTGTTTATTTGTGTTCTGCATTCCCTGCATCCAATTCATTGCAAATCTTTCAGCTAATTCCTTGCAAATCCTTGTGAGATCTTTATCGCCTAGTGAGCTGAGGTGACAAGTGTTTTCTCTCTAATGAACTCGGTCACACCGGTTTGCTTCCTTCGGTCCAACCGAAATCTTTCGGCGCCACCGAAGCACACAACTCGATGCCACCGATTTTACTACAGGAAAGATAGCTTGCCACTTATTCCTGCATTCATTCTGCTCCAGCTCCACTCAATGATTCTTGTCCTCTACCAGCATCACATTCGACCTGCTACTTTGCTTTGTGACTCAAGGACCAAACCCTTTTGTAATAAAAATCCAGAAGAGTTCTTCTTGGAAATTGATGTCAAAGGGGGAGAGAGAGATCACATCAAAGCTTAAGCTTAATCATTTCTATAGGGGGGGAGAATACTCAGGGGGAAAGTGTAAGAAACCCCAGATGCTTGGTGTTCAAGAGGAGAGAAGTCACATGTCTTTAAGAGGGGAAAGACATGTTCATATTTGATTGTTTGCATTACCTCTGTTTCTTTTCTTTGCTCTGATTTTCTGTTCCCTATCTTCTCCCAATATCCCATGCAAGATTCAGGGGGAGCAAGACATCTAAGGGAAGGATATCCTTGAATTCATTGCATATCTTTACCTTTGGGGACATGTCTATATCAATAGAGTACTCAGTACTCACTCTCTACATATCATCCCAGTCTTGGTACTCTTGTGGTTTCTTTTGGTTGCTTTGGCTAGTAGATGTATTTGTGTTATCTAACCTTGTTTACTCAGGTTCATCCTTTCCTAAGCCAACTCAAGACCACAAGGTAAGTATATGCATCACAGTCATGTGCATGAGGATTTCTTGCTGATGTATATACTGTTTGCAAGAAGGACTCATGAGCATGAAAGTACATTTCCTATTCTGACATCATTTGCTCTGATGCATATAGCCAAGATACATGTAACACATTACTTACTCTGTCATGCTTATGCATTCACATGCTCCTATGTTCCATATTTATATGATTGCATACATGTAGGGGGAGCCTATGCATGTTACATGTCTTTCCAAAGCTTTACTTGCTATTCTCTATATCCTTATCTAAAGCTTTGATGTATGTTGTCATCAATTACCAAAAAGGGGGAGATTGAAAGCACAAGTGCTCCCTGGGTGATTTTGGTAATTAATGTCAACATATCTCTTGTTGGACTAATGCTTCTACCTAGTATGTTTCAGATAAGTTCAACAATGGAGTAGCATGGACTAGAGGATGTGGAACCTCTTGAAGTTGCTAAAGACAAAGGATTGGCTCAAGCTCAAAGCTCAGGACTCTACATTTTCTATTTTAGTGGTCCAAGATCACATTGAGTCCATAGGAAAGCCAATACTATTAAGAGGGGATGAGGTGTTGCTTAATGGCCTGCTTGCTCAAAGTGCATAGTGATATGCTCCAAAGCCCTCAACCACTTTCTCACATCCACATATGTCCTAAACCAAAAGTCAAACTCGGCCCCACCGAAACTTTCTATCCAGCGCCACCGAGTTCAGTTGACATAGCCACTGCCAGAAACCCTAGTCTTTTTGGTCTCACCGATAGGGATCTCGGTATCACCGAGATGGGATTGCAAACTCTCTGTTGCCTATTGCAATAATTTCGGTCTCACCGAAATATGCGATCGATCCCACCGAGATTGCAATGCAAACACTCTGGTTCCCCTTCGTAACGTTTCGGTATAACCGAGATGAGCGAATCGGTCCCACCGAGTTTGCCTGACCAACTCTCTGTTTGTCAATTACCAAAATCGGTCTCACCGAGTTTGTGTAATTGGTCTCACCGAGATTACGTTATGCCCTAACCCTAATGATATCGGTCCCACCGAGTTGACATGTCGGTCCCACCGAAAACCCTAACGGTCACATTATGAACCAAATCGGTCTGACCTAGTTCTCTGAATCGGTCCCACCGAGTTTGGTGATTTGTGTGTAACGGTTAGATTTTGTGTGGAGGCTATATATACCCCTCCACCTACTCTTCATTTGTGGAGAGAGCCATCAGAACATGCCTACACTTCCAACACATATTTTCTGAGAGTAGACTTGTGTTGAGGTCAAGATATCCCATTCCAACCACATAAATCTTGATCTCTAGCCTTCCCCAAGTTGCTTTCCACTCAAATCTTCTTTCCACCAAATCCAAATCCTGTGAGAGAGAGTTGAGTGTTGGGGAGACTATCATTTGAAGCACAAGAGCAAGGAGTTCATCATCAACACGCCATTTGTTACTTCTTGGAGAGTGGTGTCTCCTAGATTGGCTAGGTGTCACTTGGGAGCCTCCGTCAAGATTGTGGAGTTGAACCAAGGAGTTTGTAAGGGCAAGGAGATCGCCTACTTCATGAAGATCTACCCGAGTGAGGCAAGTCCTTCGTGGGCGACGGCCATGGTGGGATGGACAAGGTTGCTTCTTCGTGGACCCTTCGTGGGTGGAGCCCTCTGTGGACTCGCGCAACCGTTACCCTTCGTGGGTTGAAGTCTCCATCAACGTGGATGTACGATAGCACCACCTATCAAAACCACGGATAAAAAATCTCCGTGTCTACAAATTGCGTTTGCACACTCCAATCCCTTCTCTTTACATTCTGGCAACTTGCATGCTTTACTTTCCGCTGCTCATATACTCTTGGCATGCTTGCTTGATATGTATTGTGAATGTTTAAACTTGTGCCAAAACTCTACATCAACTTAAGGAAATTAAAAACTGCAACTTTTCTTCTTAAAGTCTATTCACCCCCCTCTAGACGCCTCTTCTCGATCCTTTCAAAAGCCTTTTCAATGAGGCACTGGAAGGTTATTGACGAGTGGATATGGTTAACTTACTCCACTATAAAAACTCGTGCTAGCGTGGGAAATTAGGGCACTCTGGATGCTTGATATCTGAAACAGTATCAACGAGCATTAAATAGAGGTACAAATACAACAATCCACTACCTTATACTCCTTCCATTTCTAAATATAAGCCCTTTTAGATATTTCAATACGAACTACGTACGAATGTGTGTAGACATCTTTTAGAATATGGATTCACTTATTTTGCTCCGTATTTAGTCTGTATTGGAATCTCTAAAAGGTCTTATATTTAGGAACAGAGGGAGTATATAAAAGTTGTATATGGTAATTAAAATATTGCATCTGGTGAGATTAATATGTGGATCTCTTGTGGAGTGTCCTCGTGTAGTAGAGGGAGAAATAGAAAAAGAGTTGCCACACATGTTCAGTTTTGAAGTTACTATGCACTGGTTCCGGAGACAAGAGTTGTATCGTCCTCACGATACATTTTAAGGGGGTGTTTGGAAATGCTCCAGCTCCTCCGAGTCCTTGACTTCCACTTCTCCACCAGAAATACTGCTCCTTATAGAAAATAGCGCCCGTGAAAGATGTTCGCCATGCAGCTCGGCTCCGATTCATGTGGAGCCGGGCGGGGAAATAGAAACGAGTGAGTTGGGTGTGGCCAGGCAAACTGTTTTCTTCCTTTGGTTACTTGGCGGTGGTAATTTCTCTGTAAATCTTATCAACTCCGTGATTTAAGGATCTCGAGATCTCAGAAATTGCTGCTCCGCGTAATCGCACTGCAACTGACTCCACTCCGCGTTTTCTACTCCACGGAGTTTACTCGTTCGTCCTCGCTCCACCAACTCCGGGAGCGGAGCTGAGGAGCGGAGAGCATCCGAACACGCCCTAAGTCTCTCTCATCATTAATTGAGCTACCACATCTGAGTTTTTTTTGCAAACCAACGTGTGGTTGGATGGTTAGAGTATCTCTAGCAGACCCCGCATCCCGCCGGCCCGCATAACCCGTTTGCAGTTCGCGAAAAACGGCCTTTGCGGGCCGGCGCGGACGGCCGCAGATGCAGACCCCCTAAACGGAAAAGGATATTCACGGAATATGCTTTTTTACAGGTTGGCTTTGCGGGGTCTGCTCTTGCGCCGCTGCATCCCGCATCCCACCGGCCCGCAAATATCAAATCGACAACACAAAAATAAAAACAAACATCCACACTACAAAACAATTATTGAAATCACAGAAGCAAACTAAATAATTATTCAATACCAACATAATACAACAATCATCCACATTACAAATAATTATTCAAATCACCACTACCAACATAATACAACAATCATCCACATTACAAAACTTGTCATGAATACAAATACAAATGAATACAAAAAGGAGCTACTGTCCAGCCCTTTGCCAATGGTGTTCAATGAGATCCTACTGAAGTTGAAAGTGGGTGTTTGCATTTTCAATCTCTTTGTAGGTCTTAAGAAAAACTCTAATGCGGTTAGGGTCTCTAGCTGGTTTGACACGGCTACCCACATTATCGTAGAAGAACTCCAAATTCATTCCTCTCTCATCTTCGAGAATCATATTGTGAAGGATAACACAACATGTCATGATATTTTTCAAGGTCCTCTTGTCCCAAAAACGAGCAGGACCACAAACAATGGCAAACCTAGATTGCAAAACCCCGAATGCTCTTTCAATGTCTTTTCGGGCTGCCTGTTGCACCCTTGCAAATTCACAATGTTTTCTAGTTTTGGGATCTTTGATGCTCTTGACAAAGGTGCATCAAGGAGGGTATATACCATCTACAAGATAGTACCTTTTTGTGTATTCATGCCCATTGATAGTGTAGTTGCAAGCAGGAGCATCACCACTAGCAAGCCTAGCAAACAAATGAGACCGTTGCAACACATTGATATCATTGAGAGTGCCCGGCATACCAAATAAGCAATGCCAAATCCATAAATCCTCGGATGCTATGGCCTCTAACACAATTGTTGCATCACGAGACTTGCCACAATACATTCCTTACCATGCCTTTGGACAATTTTGCCAAGTCCAATGCATATAATCAATGCTACCTAGCATGCCAGGCCAACCTCTCCTCTCATTAGATGCCATCAATTTCTTTGTATCATCCTCGTTGGGTGCCCGAAGATACTCAGGACCAAAGACACGGATGATCACTTTTGCAAATCTACGCACTGACTCAATTGTGGTATCTTCACCAATGCGAAGGTACTCATCGACATAGTCAGCCGGAACGCGATATGCAATCACCCGCGTAGCTGCGGAGATTTTTTGATATGCACTAAATCCCTTTAAGCCCACATCATTTCTTCTTTGAGTAAAATACCGACAATTTGCCTCGCAAGCTTGAACAATTTTCACAAATAGGGATTGGCGCATTCAGTACCTTCTCCGGAAGAGGTGCGGTGGATATGTTGGATTCTCCGTGAAGTAGTCTTGCATCAACATCTCGTTCCCAAGATGGCGATTCCGAGGAATGCAAAGACGCCCGACGGTCGATCCTCGCCGCCTCTTCCAGTTCTCGTCTTCGTGCTCCTTCACAGCAAGTGACATCACTAATGTCTGCTGCCGAAAGGTCACAAGCATGGTCTCAACATCCGAGTCGTCCGAATCGGAGAGCAAGAACTTCTCGCACGTGCTCAATTCCATCTACATGGACAAGAATCGCACGCCGCGTCAATCAACTAGGCATACCGCTCACAAATATCACAAAACAAACACTAACCGACGGCTCGTGTGGCGGGTGATCCCGGGCGGCGACGAGGGGCGGGCTCGACGGAGGTCGATCCCCGGTGGCGACAGCGACGAGGGGCGGCTCTTCTCGCCGGATACGGGGGGGGGGGTGCAGTGTATCGGTGCTGGAGGGTGGGGGACGGCCCCGTGGCGCGATTCCGCCCGCAGATTTGGCCGGAATCGCCGACGGCGGACGAGCGGAACCAAAGGCGGGCGGGCGGTGGAAGGAGATGGGGAAAGACACGCGGGCTGAAATGTCCCTCCCGCCAACCGCTTCACTGGGATACGGGGCACCGCAGGGGCGAGGGGGAAACCCGCATATTCGCGGGTTGGGGCCGAGATTGTGCCGCACCCCTCAAAAAAATTTGCGGGCCGGCCGCGTTTGTGGGGTCTGTTCGGGCGGGATTTTCCGCGCCGACCCGCATTTTGGCAGTTATTTTGCGGGTCGGAGCTTTTTGCGGGGACTGGTAGAGTTGCTCTTAGAGGGACAGTGGTATCCCCAGCCCACCAGGGGTTTAAGTCTTCGTGCTGGCATTATTTCTGGATTTATTTCAGGATTTCCGGTGATGCACTTTCAGTGGGAGGAGATGTTCCCGTCGACGACGAGGCGCCTATGGTGACTTCGTAAATCTCAAGATGATATGCCGGCTCGAAGGTGCTCATAGGGGTAGGGTATGCGTGTGTGCATTCATGAGGTGAGTGTATGCACATATGTATGAGCGCTTGCGTCTGTGTTCAAAAAAACATCCGAGTTTTTTAACTGCATGACATTCTTAGATATAGTCTTACATCACCGCACCCGAATCCTATTTGGCGCTCCAAATAGAGGGTAAGGCCCTGTTCGGTACGAAGGATTTTTTTGGAGGAATCGTACAACTTTCCTTACCTGCGGATAGTTTCCTTTGGAGGCGTTCGGGATAAAGGAAAGAGCGCTGCACTTTCCTTAGTAAAGGAAACTTTCCAGCAAAGTAAAAAATCTACACATACCTAATGGAAAGGCACGGGAAACAGAGTCCCCGCCGCTCCTCTCTCTCTCAGCACTCCCGCCACTCCCCCAAAATTCCCCACGGAGAAGAAGGAACCCTAGACTGCTTTGGCGCGGAATCAACATGGAGAACCAGCGGAGCGCTGTCGGCTGGCGAATCCACCCTCCTCCGCCTCCCCATCTCCCCCCTCCACCCCCTCCATCCACGCAAGGGCATGACGACCAGAAATTTGGGGGAAGTCAAGAAATCTCCCTAGAAGGTAACCGTCCAAACCTTTTTGATTTATTCTCCTATAAAACTTCCTAGTACTTGTTGATTTCCGCTCCTAAAATATAATTCTACTTCAGATTTATAGGTTTATAAAAAACAAAAATAGATCACACAGATTCAGTATGTTTATTAGATGCATAAATGAATAGAGATTATTTCTTGTGTGTTTAAGTTGTTACACGGAGAAAGATCTACTTCTACTTGTTCATGTATGATATATGCTAGCAGGAAGTGTTGCTAGCCTGCTAAGCGAGTTCCTGTATACCTAAACCATGTATGTGTGCAAGGATTGACTAACATGTATGATGATTTTGCATTTGTGACCACCTACTACGGAAAATGGACTGAACTTCCTGGTAGCATATGATACAGGATATCCATTTTCTGATTTATTTATTTGTAGTACTCATCTTGGAAAAATACAGTTAAAAGCCTACCCCGAAGCTTAGTTGTTCTGTGGTGTTGCTCTGAATAAAAAAAGGCTTGGTTGTGTGCTTGTAGTAAAGAGATAAAATCAAGGCATCGTATTTTTACGATTAGGTAATATACTTAATATATAACCTGCTCACCTGCCTTCAGTACCACAAATCAGATTACACTTGATTGCTATTACTTTCAGAGAAGTGACTACATTTTAGAGACCATGTGTATATGCACAATATTAAAAAAGAGCTGACCTATAAAGCTGCACTTTTCATATTGCTAGGTACCGCTAAGAATTCTGGTAGAGCCAAGTGGAATCATCAGATGAAGGCATATCTCATTGAACTCTTAAGAGATCATGATGTTCCCAAATACCGGACAGTACATGCTCCACAAGTTGAGGCAAACTCGGCTCAAGGAAATGACTTGACAGTACATGCTCCACAAGTTGAAGCAATACCAATTTCCTCACAACATGTTGGACAAACCTTGCATGAAATTCCACAAGTTGTACATCGCAATCGTCGACCATCTAGCTCAGCTCCTGAGGTTACTAGCAGGAAGAGAGCGAAAAAGCAAAAGACGACCAGTATTGATGATTTTCATGAGAGATACCTGAAATTCAGAAGGGAAGAAATAGATAGGTATGCAGCCATTGAGGAGAGGAAATTAAAGGACCCCTTCAGCATCAAGAAATGCATCAAAGCACTTGAAAGGTTGGAGGGTCTTTCGATGGCCGATATGCTAAAAGCAGCGGACATCTTCACCGCCAACAAGGAGAACAGGGAAGTATTTCTATCATTTTCAAGTAACGAATTACGGTTAGGTTAGTTGACTGGAAAAATTCGGAATACCTAATCAAATGAACTAGTATTTCGTACTAGGGGAGGGCTAGCTTAAAACTGAGATATATTTTGTGCATGTGCATTTATGGACACATGGATATGATCCTTGGCGTAGGTAACTTGTAATAGGATGTGATATATTTTGTACATGTGCATCTCTGGACACATGGTTATGATGCACTTGTCATATTTAACTTGTAGTAGGTTGTGCATGTGCATTACTGGGCACATGATTATGGAAGTGTCAAACTCATTAGAATTTTAATGCAATGTTAAATGGCTCCTAAAGCAATGTCTTTCTGCAGTTTTTGACTAAAATAATCATATGCTTATCTTCTAGCAATGTAATCTGCCCATATTGAGTACAGTACAACCAAATAGTTACATAACATAAGGGAAAATTACACAATACATATGCTTATCTTCTAGCAATGTAATCTGCCCACATTTGCATTGCCATGGCATCTCGCATCTCATTTTCAGCTTGTCTCAAGTTGTTAAATACAATCACATCTTTTTTGTATTTGACATCTCCATCTGGTACATCCTTCATATTGCTTTCATTAACATCCATTGTAGCTCTATCAGGCAGTGTCATATCTCCATTGTGTAGCCTTATGAAATTGTGCAATACACAACACGGTACAACAGTATCAACTTGTGTGTCAATATCAAACATTGTAGCTGCCTTTAGTATGGTGTAACGCCCACGATGCGGCTATATCTCCCACGTGTCGAGGCACGACTTAGAGGCATAACCGCATTGTGGTTTTGTCGCAAGAAGGGTCATCTTCACACAATCCCATGTAATGAACAAGAATGGGATAAAGAGTTGGCTTACAATCGCCACTTCACACAATACATAATAAATCATACATCATTCAAGATACACACATAGGTCCGACTACAGAACCAAAATAAAAAAAGACAACCCAACTGCTAGATCCCCGATCGTCCCAACTGGGCTCCACTACTGATCAACATGAAAAGAAACAACACAACGAACAAGATCTTCATCGAGCTCCCACTTGAGCTCGGTTGTGTCACCTGCACTGGTATCATCGGCACCTGCAGCTGTTTTGGAAGTATCTGTGAGTCACGAGGACTCAGCAATCTCACACCCGCGAGATCAAGACTATTTAAGCTTATAGGAAAGATGAGGTAATGAGGTGGAGCTGCAGCAAGCACTAAGCATATATGGTGGCTAACATACGCAAATAAGAGCGAGAAGAGAAGCAACGGAACGGTCGTGAACTAGCAATGATCAAGAAGTGATCCTGAACCTCTACTTACGTCAAACATAACCCAGAAACCGTGTTCACTTCCCGGACTCCGCCAAGAAGAGACCATCATGGCTACACACGCGGTTGATGCGTTTTAATTAAGGTCAAGTGTCAAGTTCTCTACAACCGGATATTAACAAATTCCCATCTGCCACATAACCGCGGGCATGGCTTTCGAAAGATAATACCCTGCAGGGGTGTCCCAACATAGCCCATTATAAGCTCTCACGGTCAACGAAGGATATTCCTTCTCCCAGGAAGACCCGACCAGTCTCGGAATCCCGGTTACAAGACATTTCGAGAATGGTAAAACAAGACCAGCAAAGCCGCCCGAATGTGCCGACAAATCCCGATAGGAGCTGCACATATCTCGTTCTCAGGGCACACCGGATTGTCCAAGCTTCCGATAGGCGAGCCCAGAGTAGCCCCTGGTGGCCACCGGCGACTGACGGGTTGGACCAACACTCAGAGGAGCACTGGCTCGGGGGTTTAAAATAAAGATGACCCTTGAGTCTGCAGAACCCAAGGGAAAAAGGCTTAGGTAGGCAAATGGTAAAACCAAGGTTGGGCCTTGCTGGAGGAGTTTTATTCAAAGCGAATTGTCAAGGGGGTCCCATAAATCACCCAACCGCGTAAGGAACGCAAAATCAAGAAACATAACACCGGTATGACGGAAACTAGGGCGGCAAGAGTGGAACAAAACACCAGGCATAAGGCCGAGCCTTCCACCCTTTACCCAGATATATAGATGCATTAATTAAATAAGAGATATTGTGATATCCCAACAGAGTTCATAAAATCCATGGTCCAACAAGGAACAAACTTAATCTTCACCTGCAACTAGCAACGCTATAAGAAGGGGCTGAGCAAAAGCGGTAACATAGCCAAGCAACGGTTTGCTAGGAAGGGTGAAAAGGTTAGGGCTGACATGGCAATAAGGGAGGCATGATATAGCAAGTGGTAGGTAGCGCGGCATGGCAATAGAACGGACAACTAGCAAGCAAAGATAGAAGTGATTTCGAGGGTATGGTCATCTTGCCTGAGATCCCGCTAGGAAGAAGAGCGAGTCCATGAAGAAGACAAACGGATGGAGTCGAACGAATCCTCACAACTCCGGAACGAAACCGAAGCTAACGAGAGAAGCAACCCGGAAAGAAACAAACAACATAGTAAACAACCACCACATACACATGGCATGATGCAAAAACAAATATGATGCATGTCCGGTTTAATGAGGCATGGCATGGCAAAGTGCAACAAACAACACTACAAATTAAGTGGAGCTCAATATGCAACGAGTTGCATATTGAAGAAACACCACATCAATTATTTAGTTCTCTCTTATTTATGGACCCAACAATATTAAATGTTATTAACCATGGCAAGAGGTGAAGCATATGGAAACTAACTATTTAAGCAAGTTAAAAGAGGCCGGAAACCATAAACAACAATTCCGGAAAATCCTCATATGCATATTTTGAATTTGCTACTGTTCTGCCATAAACATAATCCTAATGTTGTTAAACAGCAAAATAAAGTGCACCATGTTAAACTAGGCATTTTTCCAAGCAAGTTATATATATAGTTTATTTAAATCCGAGTTACGGTTATTTAGTTATGAAATAAAGCATTTTAACATGGCATTTGAGCAAATTAAACAAACAACATTTTAAACATTTTAACATGGGATGAAAATGGCAAATTATTAATCTACACAAATTTCTAAGCATTTAATATGTATAAATTATTTTAATCCGATGCACGGTTGTGAAGTTATTATATGCATGAAGTTCAAGGGTTTTTCTGCAAATCTGTTTTCTCAGCATTAATAGGCGAAAATCGCAGACAGAGAAAAAAACAACACAGGGCCGAAACTGACTGGGCCAGCGGTGCACAGGAGAGGGACGGGTGCTGCTCACTCATGGGCTTCGGCCCGGTTTGGTGGAGAGGCCAAGGCAGGCCGGATCTGGCTTGAATCAGCGCGCTGGCCCAGGCGAGAGGAGGCAGGGCGCGGTCAACGTGAGGCACGGGGGAGCGGCGCCTCGTCCTCTGCTCGTTTCCAACAAAACAGCAGCAAAACTCGGCGATGCAGAGGCAGGGGAACTTGGCGTGACTCCGGCGAGGACGGACGAAGGGCGCCGGATCCAGGCGGGGAAGACCGGAGGCGCGCACGGGATGGCTGAAGGAAATATGCCCTAGAGGCAATAATAAAGTATTATTTATTTCCTTGTATCATGATAAATGTTTATTATTCATGCTAGAATTGTATTAACCGGAAACATAATACATGTGTGAATATATAGACAAACAGAGTGTCACTAGTATGCCTCTACTTGACTAGCTCGTTAATCAAAGATGGTTATGTTTCCTAGCCATAGACATAAGTTGTCATTTGATTAACGAGATCACCTCATTAGGAGAATGACGTGATTGACTTGACCCATTCCGTTAGCTTAGCACTCGATCGTTTAGTATGTTGCTATTGCTTTCTTCATGACTTATACATGTTCCTATGACTATGAGATTATGCAACTCCCGTTTACCGGAGGAACACTTTGTGTGCTACCAAACGTCACAACGTAAATGGGTGATTATAAAGGTGCTCTACAGGTGTCTCCAAAGATACTTGTTGGGTTGGCGTATCTCGAGATTAGGATTTGTCACTTCAATTGTCGGAGAGGTATCTCTGGGCCCACTCGGTAATGCACATCACTATAAGCCTTGCAAGCATTGTGACTAATGAGTTAGTTGCGGGATGATGTGTTACGGAACGAGTAAAGAGACTTGCCGGTAACGAGATTGAACTAGGTATCGAGATACCGACGATCAAATCTCGGGCAAGTAACATACCGGTGACAAAGGGAACAACGTATGTTGTTATGCGGTCTGACCGATAAAGATCTTCGTAGAATATGTGGGAGCCAATATGGGCATCCAGGTCCCGCTATTGGTTATTGACCGGAGACGTGTCTCGGTCATGACTACATAGTTCTCGAACCCATAGGGTCCGCACGCTTAACGTTACGATGACAGTTTTATTGAGTTTTGATGTACCGAAGGAGTTCGGAGTCCCGGAGGAGATCGGGGATATGACGAGGAGTCTCGAAATGGTCGAGACGTAAAAATCGATATATTGGACGACTATATTCGGACTTCGGAAAGGTTCCGAGTGATTCGGGTATTTTTCGGAGTACCGGAGAGTTACGGGAATTCGTATTGGGCCTTAATGGGCCATACGGGAAAGGAGAGAAAGGCCTCAAAAGGTGGCCGCACCCCTCCCCATGGTCTGGTCCGAATTGGACTAGGGAAGGGGGGCGCACCCTTCCTTCTTTCTCCTTCCCCCTTCCCTTCTCCTACTCCCACAAGGAAAGGAGGAGTCCTACTCCCGGTGGGAGTAGGACTCCCCCCTATGGCGCGCCTCTCCTCTTGGCCGGCTGCCTCCCCCTTGCTCCTTTATATAGGGGGGCAGGGGGGCACCCCAGAGACACAACAATTGATCCTTGAGATCTCTTAGCCGTGTGCGGTGCCCCCCTCCACCATATTACACCTCGATAATACCGTTGCGGAGCTTAGGCGAAGCCCTGCGTCGGTGGAACATCATCATCGTCACCACGCCGTCGTGCTGACAAAACTCTCCCTCAACACTCGGCTGGATCGGAGTTCGAGGGACGTCATCGAGCTGAACGTGTGTAGAACTCGGAGGTGCCGTACGTTCGGTACTTGATCGGTCGGATCATGAAGACGTACGACTACATCAACCGCATTGTGATAACGCTTCCGCTGTCGGTCTACGAGGGTACGTGGACAACACTCTCCCCTCTCGTTGCTATGCATCACCATGATCTTGCGTGTGCGTAGGAATTTTTTTGAAATTACTACGTTCCCCAACAATGGCGGCGGCGGAGCTTGGCGCAGGTCAGGCACGCGTGAGGAGGAGGCATCGGGCGCGCTGGTGGTGGAACGAGCAGCAGCTCGATGCAGCAGAGATGCCTCGCGCCCTCTGCAGACGAGCGGAACGAGGCGAGGGAGAAGATGGCCGACGCGGCAGGGACTCGCCTGTGATGAAGCGCAGCTTGGGCCCCGGAGGTGGGAACGGCGACGACTTGGCGAGGCGGCGCTGGCGGGACTTGGGGACGAGCTGGAGGCGGAGGGAGGCAGACATGGCAGCGGCGGCGTCGAAGCCCTGTCCAAGGCGGCAGAGAGGGAGCAGAGAGATTAGAGACAGAGAGGAAAAGAGAGACGGCAGATGGGGAAGGAAGGGAGCAGGGCACAACGGGGAACCCATCTCCGGCGAGGTTGTTGCTGCTGGAGGTCGCCGGCTCGGGCGAGGGTCGCGGGCATAGGGCGCCTGGTCTCGGGAGGCAGGGCACGAACGCGGGAGAAAGAGCTCGGGCTCCTGGCGTGGTGGATGAGGGCGACGCCCTCGTGGTTGAGGTCACTAGTGGTGGTGCTCTGGTGGCCTGCCGGTTCTTCCGACGAGCGGCGCGGGGACGAGGTGAGGAGGCGCTCGGGCACCTGCCCGCTGGATCGAGGGCTCGAGGAGCTCCTCTCCTTTGGTGCTGGACACGCACGGGAGCCGAGAGGGGAGGCGGCTGCGAGCAGTGGTTGGCCTGGTGCTGAAAGCGAGGGGGATTTTGGATCGAGGAGAGGGTGGCTAGTCGATGGATCTGGAGGATCCCGAGGAAGATGCTGAGTGGGTGGCGGCGCGGCTAGGGAGGATGGGACAAGTCCCCTAAAAACTAGGGTTAGGCTGTTTTAATAGCTAGGTGGACTAGCTTAAGGTAAAACGGACCCTCCGATCAAAAATTGAACGGTCGAGAAAAATAGGCTATAGAGTCCAATAAAGAAAACGGAGATATTTTGTAGATGTTAGGGGATGATCCGGACCCAACGGTAACAACAAACCGGGTCGGGTACGGGACAACTTTCGGACGCGCGCGAGGGGGTGGGTGGTTGTGCAGAGAGGGTCAAACGGTCAGACAAGAGAGAATCAAAAATCCGGTTAGACTCAGAACGGTCAATGAACGCAAGGGGGAACGCGGCAACTACGAGCGGATGCAAGTTTGAAAAACAATGACGACAACAGAGTGCCGATGCAATGCGAATGATGCGATGATGAATGCAACAAACAATTAAAACACACGACAACAATGAAATAACTGGAAGGCTTCTGGAGCGTCGGTCTCGGGGCGTTACATATGGGATACCTTGCTTTCAGTATGCCAATAATTCTTTCGACGTGATTTCTTAGCTGTGCATGTCGAAGGTTAAATAACTCCTTGTAGCACTGTGGCCTTTGCTGAACTCTTCCTTGTTCTTGTAAATGGTACCTAGTTCCTCAGTATGGAGCAATGAATTGGGGTGTATTTGCATAACCTGCATCTACAAGATAAAATTTTCCAGGCGGTACATTAAATTCATGGTCTAGTGCATCTTGCAAAACCCTTGCATCTGATGCAGATCCCTCCCATCCAGCATGTACATGCACAAACTTCATGTCAAAGTCACAAGCAACCATTACATTTTGTGAAAGACCTTATTTTCTATTTCTGTATGGGTCTTGTTGCCCAGGAGGAATAGTCATGGGAAAGTGAGTACCATCAATAGCTCCAATACAATTCTGCAGATTTAATTCTATAATTAGATATATAAATATAAGCTAAATTTGCTCAATACCAGTTCACCATGATAGGGCTTGAAAACATTACCTTAAAGTATGAAAACTTTTGTTGCCTTAATATGGGATGCTGGTGTACAGAAGGTTGTATGTAGTTGCATGTGAGTCGAGTAATCGCGTTGAGCACGACGTGGAAATAAGTACTAATTGAATCTGCACCGTGCTGGAATCTATCTTGCAATGTTCTGTTGGTTGCGTTCTTTGATACTGCATACAAAAATATAGCTACTTGCTCTTGCACGGAGATATACCTTGCATCCTGGAGAAGGTGCTTTTCACACAGTTTTTGTACTAAAGCTTGAAAGATTGGTCTCTCCATATGGAACCGCCATTCACATAGAACCTCGTGGACGGTAAGAGCTTCATGCACATAAGTAGCTCCATTCAGGATGGATGTATGTATTGCTCTCCTCTCAGATGATTGGGATGAGCTACCTTGTAATGTAGGGAGTATAAAATGTACAAGATCATCTTCGTTTCTTGACCGCCGGCTGTAATTTGGATCCATTCAGCTTCAGGAATGAATGAATGAATTTTGAGGTTAGAGGAATGAATGGATTGCCGCTACAAGACTGGACTATGAGTTCCTAGAGAAGTTCTTACAGGAGAGGAGAAGAAATGGCAAGCAAGTTGTTGGCAGTGCATTGTATGTGCTTATATAGCAAGAGAAAGAAGAAGCAACGGCTAGAGAAATCAACGGCAAGAATACAATGCCCAGGCACATAACGGCTAGTTCTATTTCCTAGAGAAGTGTGTAGATTCCAAAACTTTTTTCCTTTGTTCAGAACACCCCATAGATTCCCATTCCTCTTTCTTGAAGCTTGCAAGTTTCACTTTGCACTCCATCCCATATCTATGCATTTTTCTTTTCCTCTGTTTTGTGAACCCACATCCCGAACAGGGCCTAAACGGTCAGGGCGCACATCCCCTGCTTCGCTAGTTTAAGTGGGTTACCGGCCCATTCTTTGTTTTTCTTTCCTTTTCCTTTCAGTTTGTACTTTTTTTCATTTTTTCATTCTGTTACTTTTTCGTTTTTTGCTTTTTAATATTTTGTTTGTTCTTTCTTCCTTTCTATTTCCTTTTTTATTAAAAAAATGAACTTTCTTTAAATCACGAACAATTTCAAGTTCACAAATATTTTCTTAATTCACAAAAAATTTAAAACTCATGTACTTCTTCTGAATCAGTGAACATTTTTCCATTTTTTTCAACCTTTTCAAATGTGTGCACTTTTTTGCGAACATTTCTAAAACTCATGAATATTTTAAATTCGTGAGCATTTTTCGCGAACTTTTCTTAAAGTTGTTTTTTTTTCTAATTTTCCAACCTTTAAATTTTTGCAATTTTCTTAATTTATGAACGTTATATTATTTTTTAAACTCATGAACTTTTTTCAAAATTTTCATTGATGTTCTCAAATTCATGAAATTTTCATTTGTTTTTCAGTTTTATGATCTTTTTCAGAGTTCATGAACATTTTTTTGAATTTGTATTTTTTTCAAATATATGAATCTTTTCAAATTTTCAAACTTTTAAAATTCATTAACTTGTCCAAATCCATGAATATTTTTCAAATGTGCGAACTTTTTAATATTTAAAAATAAATTTACTAAAATCGATTAAATTTTTTCAAATTCGTGAACATTTTTATTTCCAAAAATATATTTTTAAAAATTGGAGAACTGGTAGCCGGTTTTTTCTGTTTTCTTTTTTATTTATAATTTTTCTTCTTCTTGGTTTGACATTTTTTTGTCAAATTTTTCAACTTTGTTTTTTCAAAATTGATGAACTTTTTTCAAATTCGACAAACTTTTTTTCATATGCGATGCTTTATTTCAAATTGATGAAATTTTATTAAAATTCGTGAACTTTTTTCAACATTATGATTTTTTCTCAAATTCAACGAATTTGAAACTTTTTCAATATTGATGAACTTTTTTCAAAACTGATGAACTTTTTTTCAATTTGGGATGAACTTTTCTGAAATTCAATGAATTTTTTTCAAAATCGATGAACTTTACCACAAAATTGATGAACTTATTTTAAAAATCAAAGATTTTTTGAAAAAAATAGATTAACTTTTTCCGAATATGTGAATTTATTTTCAAAGTCGATGAACTTTTTTTTCAAGTTTGTGAACTTTTTCTCAAGATGATGAACTTTTTTTCAAATTGGATGAACTTTTTTTCACTTCCATGAACTCTTTCCAATTTCTTTGATCCTATTTTTTCATATTCGTGCATGTTTTCTATATTCTTGTAGAATTCTGTTTTGAATTTAGACTTTCTTTTCAAAATAATTTATATTAGTTTTTCCTATGTGTGGTCAACGGAATGAGCTCGACCTAGTGGTTACGAGCGACTACTCTCAAGGCTCCCGTTCGGAGTTTGAATCACACTATTCCTAGAATATCGATGGGAATAAAACCTTTAGTTTTTTTTTGCTGTGTTTGAGCAGATATTTGGCCGGCCCAGGAGCGCTGCGCGTGAGCGCTAGTTGCAACGCTGAAGGTGCTGTATAGGAGCCCCGTTAACCAGCGCTCTAAGCACTCAGGAGGACGTTGATGAGGACATAGACCTGGGGTAGGGTAATAGGCCTGACCTATAAGTCCTACCTAAGGTCATTGTCCTAGAAGCAAAGAAGTTCAAGAGTAAATATAGGGGACCCAACAAAGGTGTCGAGTGCAATCCACTCGCCTACCATTCACTCGGAGACCCCCTTATTTAGGTCACTCGACCACTAAACCACTCGACGTGCAGAAGACCTAAAGCCACTCCGCGCAGCAACGGTCGGGCATTTATCCTTAGACTTAATAGTCATTTATAGCACTTTACTACGGACGTTACCTGTAACGCTCATTCTTTATGAACATTGAACCCTTCTCTGGGACAAGGGTTCGCACCCCCTATAACACACGCATATAATTCAGTCGACCGCCTCTGAGCTCCGAGACGTAGGGTTGTTACTTCCTCCGAGAAGGGCTTGAACTCGTAAAACTCGTGCATACAACTTCTTCATAGCTAGGATCTTGCCTCTACATCCCTACCCCCATTGTACTGTCAGACTTAGAACCACGACAGTTGGCGCCCACCGTGGGGCATGGCGTCTATCGAGCCATGATGCCGATGATTTTTTTTCTGTTCATCCTAATCGGATTGTTCGTCTTCGCAACAAGTAACTGGAGCCTCTCAAAAGGAGAGGATAAGATACATCTTCACCTGACGTCGGCATGACCGTTCACAAACCGATCGTTCATGAGATTTCTTTCTATGCTATACACTTATGATCTAATAATCATCGTGGATCTAAACATATCCGTTGTTTTCCTCCCTGTACTAGCAGGCGCCCATCGGGATCAACGACGAAAACTTGCGATGAATAAATCAGAGAAGAGACAAGGAAGGGAAAAGGGCATCAACACGGTGCGCCAAGGCTCGTGGCCATCGTCTTCACGCACGGCCGCCAGCGCGCCGGACTGCACCTCCTGCTTCCTCTTCTCAATCGACCTCAACCCGCCCGTCAGCCGGCTGCAATGATCGCAGGCGCTCGGCAGTCCATCTGGCGGCGCGGGCGCTCGGCTGTGGTCACTGTGACGTGCACGCAGGCCTGGCGCTGCAGCAGCCTCTCCGCGACGGCCTGACACGGCACGTTGCGGCGGCGTCCCTCGTCAACCCGCCGCCGGCGACCTCCGCGGTGGATGCACTGACGGGACGCGGCACCAACGCCGGGGCTGTCCACGCCTCCGATCCCAATAAGACGGGAGCCGCTGGATCGACTCAGCGCCGCCTCAAGCTCCGCCCGCGCGCGACCTCGCAGGAGGACGCCGTCCTGCACTCGGATTCGTCGCGGCCGCCTCTCACGATGGATCCGTGCCAAAAATCGCCGCCGCCATGGCCGACCAAGGAGCTCTGCGCCCCGCCTTCCACTTTCCTTCTAACCTTAATTCTTGCTTAACTGCCGCTAATTAACGCCTCCTGCATGCAGGGGTTAAATGGTCGTGGGAAAGGGAAACTACCCTTACATGCACGAACGGTAACGCATCTTGCCTAATTACCGCTAACTAACCACTCCTGCATGCACGTACATGTCCTGGACGTGGGCAACTCCATCAATGGATCCTAATGTCTTCTTTGTCTTTCTTGTGGCCCCGGCCGGCGTTCCGGCTCCTCGAGCGGAGGGACGAGACTTGGCTGCTCTCTTCCCATGCTCCCATCCATGCTCCCGCATACGTGGCTTGATTTGATTGGAAGAAAATAAGACCCGGCACCACCCCCTGAAAATTAGGGGGGGAGATGATTAGATTAGAAAAGAAAAAGGAAAAAGAACAGCCGTAGGATGAAGTGGGAGCATGGATGGGAGCATGGAGAGGGAGCAGGCAAGCCGGATCCCGAGCGGAGACACGCAGCAATCGACAGCGTGGGATTCCTCCGCCGAGTCAGCTGATCAACGGCTCCCGCCGCGGAGACGCGTCCAACTGAGTGCTGCTCAGCAGTGACTCCCATGATGGAAGCGGAGGCTGGCCGTATCCCCGCACGCGCGGCAGTTCCTCTCTCCTGCACAGGTACTCGGTCGCAGACTGGCGACGGCTCCCGTGGTAGAGTCGCGGGCTCGACGAGGCACGACAACCAGCAGCGCTACTCCCCCATCGACATCAACACTTGGCCGTGGGCTGAGCGTCCGTGAAACTAGCCTACAACCAGGCTCCCCCGAGCAACGAAGCGTAGCAGCCGGCAACGCTGCTCCATCTACCGGGGTAGACTGCAAGGCGCGACCCACTCGACGACCTCTCCCTCAGGCGTCGACTGCCCGACGTAGCGCGGGCACACAGCGGCTCTTTTCTCCACCCAACTGCTCGACCGCGGCCTCCGTGGCGGAGTGCCAGCGCTGGCCATGGCCCCGCAGGCGGCGGCTCCTCCAGTCGGCAGCGTGATGATTCCCTCCGCGGTGAAGCGGAGACCGAACGTGACGCGAGCGCGGGCGCCGATCCGTGTCCCCAGACACGGCGGCCTCCACAATGTAGACGCACCGGATTCCGGCATTGCGACACACTCCCCTCACCGACGAAGGTTACACGGCAGATGGAGAGGTTCTTCTGTTCACGACTGATTCGGTCGGACGGGGACTTCTACATTCACTCGGACGTCCCACGCATCGCCACTCAGTTGGTCACCTCATCATCACTCAGCCGCCCCGCGCGTCACCACTCGGTTGGTCACCTCATCACCACTTGGCCGTCCCGCACGTCGCCATCGGTTGGTCACCTCATCACCACTCGGCCGCCCGCGCGTCGCCGTCGGTTGATCACCTCATCACCACTCGGCCGCCCCGTGCGTCGCTATCGGTTGGTCACCTCATCACCACTCGGCCGCCCCGTGCATCGCCACTCGGTTGGTCACCTCATCACCACTCGGCCGCCCCGCGTGTCGCCATCGGTTGGTCACCTCATCACCACTCGGCCGCCCCGCGCGTCGCCATTGGGTTGGTCACCTCATCATCACTCGGCTGCCCCGCGCATCGCTACTCAGTTGGTTGCCTCATCACCACTCGGCCACTCGCGCGCTTCAGACAGCTAAGTCGTTTTACATTCTGTTATTTCCATCTTCCCGAGTATCCCGTAATTCACACATCACGTTCACTCGGAGTCCACGCCAACGAGTGTACCTCTACGCTCGGCTGCTTATTTTCACATACTTGCTTAGTACTGGTTATGTGACTCCCGAGTCCAACTTCTATTTTTTCGCATGCATCATTCACGAACACCATGTGTCGTTCTTCATTTTGAGTTTGCACCGGTCCTCCGGGGCTGCAACTCAGTCGAAACATTACTTTCGTTTTATTTGAGCCAGTATTCCAATGAGTTCAGTCGGATCCGTCGCTTCGACAAGTTCGAACGGATCCTTCGCTCTTTTAGACTCTTGCTGGTCAACCCGCAAGCCCCTTGCACTCCCAGCGGGTGTCTATGGATGTTATTCACACAAATCATTGCTTGTGCCCTTTTTTACACAAGTTACGCGATCACTTGACGGCCCTATGTGCCAACTTCATCGCTGCTCGGACTCGGTCACCGTACCGGTCCTAGCGCACCACAACACCGAACTTGTCGCTCTGTTGACTTCAAACGCATCCGGCCAACCCCTCTGTGGAATCCTCTTCATCGTATCAATGATATAGACCTCATCAAGCATGAGACAGATAAGTCCCTTTTATAATTAAACTTCACACTTCACTCTTTTGCGAGTTTGCCTCTTTCGAGCCTCACTCGGAAGCTTCTCCTCATCTTTACCCGAGTCCGACTCGATGAATTGCAAATCATCCATTCAAAACTATATTTCTCGTATTCCGACATGTCCGTTGTCGAAGCCTGTAGTACGTTCGGGGGCTACACCGCACTCAGGGGAAGCATCTCCTTTGGAATGACACTCTCCTGAGTAGTCGAGTACTTCATCACCAGTCAGATCCTTCACTTCAACAAGTACATTCGATCCGCCACCTTGACAAGTTTTATAATCACCCAGACGCTCTGCACGCCATCTTCATTCCTACTCAGACTCAGTTGTCACGCCGGTCTTGTTGTGTCGCAACCACACTACACCGACCTCATCGCTACATTAGCTTCGAAAGCATCTGGCTAACTCCTTCGAGGACCATTTCAGCCACTTGGCTGGACACACAATCTTTCACTTGGCTGCCCCGCGCGTCGTCACTTGGCCACGCCGCGCGTCGTCACTCGGCCACTCCGCGCGTCACCACTTGGCTGGACACGTAGTCCTTCACTCGGCCACCTCGCGCATCCTCACTCGGTCGTCCCGCACGTCGCCACTCGGTTGTGCACGTCTTCACCACTTGGCCGCTCCGCGCGTCGCCTCTTGGTTGTGCATGCCTTCACCACATGCATGGCCGCCCCGCGTGTCACCCCTTGGCTGGACACATAGTCCTTCACTCGGCCACCTCGCGCATCCTCACTCGGCCGTCCCGCACGTCGCCACTCGGTTGTGCACGTCTTCACCACTTGGCCGCTCCGCGCGTCACCTCTTGGTTGTGCATGCCTTCACCACATGGCCGCCCCGCGCGTCACCCCTTGGCTGGACACGTAGTCCTTCACTCGGCTACCTCGCGCATCCTCACTCGACCGGCCCGCGCGTCGCCACTCGGTTGTGCACGTCTTCACCACTCGGCTGCCCCGCGCGTTGCCACTAAGTTGTGCACATCTTCATCATTCGACCACCTCGCACATCATGACTCGGCCGCTCCGCGCGTCGCCACTCGGTTGTGCACGTTTTCACCACTCGACCGCCCCGCGCGTCGTCACTCGGTTGTACACTTCATCGCCCCTCGGCCACCTCGCGCGTCACCATCATTTGGACATGTCTTTACCTCTACACCCCCAGCACAGGAACGACTAAGTTACTCATATGATCAAACCTCATATCACACTCTATAGCAAGCTTACCTCTTTCGAGCATCACTCGGGGGCTACGCACAGCCGTTGGCCATGCTGCCCTCAGGGGTTATGCCCATTCGATCAACCCATTGATCGCATCAGGAATATCTTTCTGACCATACATGCTCGTTCCGCCGAAAATCTATAAGGGTAGTACTGTCCACTCGGACGATCGCCCAAATCATTTCTTGAAGTCATCTTCAGGACTGCAAAAGGGTGAAAACGACGCTCCTCTACGGGTACACTTGGCCCTTATCTTAGGCTCCAAGGCGTCAGTTTCACAAACTTGGACTCAGAGATGGCATGTGCTAGTGTTCCCCCGGGATAATGAGTGGCATCTCTCCGGAGAGTCAGCCCACACACTAGCCTCGCCACTCGGGTTTCATGGCACGTCCATGTCAGACCACTAGTCTATCTCCTCCGGGAGACATACGAGTGCCACCAAGTTTTTCCTTGCAGTCAACATACCCCGATCAGCTGGGAAGCACGTCCACTCGGACAAATACCCCTTTCACGCAAAATCTAACGGTCAATATAAGAAGTACTACTGGAACGGTTACTCCCCGGAGTGTCCAGCTTTTTTCTACAGTCGTCAGTTTCAAAGCCGAATTCATTCACCGTGCTGAGAGCACGAAGATTCAGCTGCTTGACCGAGTTCCAGGCTGAATTTATTCCATGCCGAGTGCACGAAGATCAGTCCGCTGACTCAGCTCCAGGCGGAGCTTACTTACCATGTCAAGCGCCTGAAGATGCATCCGATTGACTCAATTTCAGACTAAAAAGATATTTACTGCGTCGACTGCGTGGAGGTTTACCAGGAGACTTAAACCCTCTGCCAGGCTCATCTAGTCCGACAGAGGCTCGGGGACTACACCCAGTGGGTGCACTCAGCGTGCCCCCACTGGAAGAGAACTCGGAAAGAAACATTTTGCTCGATGCAAAACCATCTCCAAAATTACTCGACCTCCGAGTCAGAGAAGAACAAGTTCGATCTCGGGGACTACACCGAGTGGGTGCACTCAGCGTGCCCCCACTAGAGTAATCTCCACTTGGTACGGCCTGACCAGTCCGAGTGATGAACAACAACAAAAAGGACAGGCTCTAAGACTCCCGCCGACTGCCTGCAGTCGACGGCAGTCTTGGGGACTACACCCAGTGGGTGCACTCAGCGTGCCCCCACTGGAATGGTATCCACTCGGAACGGTTCGCCCGGTCCGAGTGACGGCCAAACAAAAAAAAAGACACGTTCCAGGCGTGAAGAAATTCCGAGTAATCAGTTACTCGATGCAGGACCAGCTCCAAATCACTCAAAAAAAAATTGCTATAAGTTGAGTTTAACGCTCCTCCGCGGACCCGTTTGAGCTCATTTCACTCGGACACCATGCAGTCTGGAATCCGTCAAGGCAACACGCGGAGATAAGATCGCCGGGTGACCAGAGGGAGTTCATAAGTGCCTCCGTAGCACTCGACTCATCTGGGAATTCACCTCGACTCGACCCGCTCAACCTCGACCGATTCGGGGGCTAATGACGAGGACATGTATTGGGGGTAGGGTAACAGGCCTGACCTAAAGGCCCTACCCATGGACACCGTATACTTTGTACTGGGCCCCTGGGCCAGATCGCTGTCCAGATGTATCGCAACTTGAAAGTCACTCGGACGACAACAACCACTCGGAGCACGGCACTTCACTCGACGAGCTCATTCCACTCGGCCGTGTAACTCACTCGGATATGCAAAGACCAATAGTCAGCATGACGGTTTTGTAGTGGGCAGGCATTATGGCGTTGATGCTCCACCGTGTAACATAAGGGGTGAGGGGGTGGCGCACTCTATATAAGCCACCCCCACCACTAGACTAGGGGGCTCTTTTCTTCCATCTCTCTCTCTCTTTTTCACCATTAGTCTCAGGACTACGGGGATCCGTTCTCCTTTCATTGTAATCTCCGGATACATACTAAGATAAAACAAAGCCTCTCCGGAGCACGAGACGTAGGGTTGTTATCTCCACCGTGAGAGGCCCGGGCTCGCTAAAACCACCTTGTCACCCATATGCATCTCGATAGATCATGCTCTTTTATCCTACCCCTCTCTTATTGTCGGAATCGTTACCACGACAGACGTCTCGTCACCACACTGGGACTGCCCTTAGTATATGAAGTTTATTCAGGAATTTAAAAATCAGAAGAAACCTGCAGGGAAAATAGAAAAGATAAAAATAAGAAAACTAGTGAAAAGGGAAATGAAAAAACCTGACAAAAACATTTAAAACCAACTATAGAAAAATGAAACCAGAAAATAAATAAAATAAAAAACCGAAAGAAAAAACAAAAGGCGAAAAACTGAAAAGGGAAAAAATGCAAGAAAACAGAAGATTTTTTTTGGAGAAAAGTAATTTGCTGCTGGTGGGTCGGTCTGTGAGCGCGTGAGTGTATGTGATTCATACCATTTTTTAGTATACATTTGTACTGCTCTTAATTAAACAAGAAAATCATGCGGAAGCATTCAACAATATGGAAAGCAACTATTCCGCACAGTCATATTATCGTACTTTAAAATTACACCTTCTAGCTAATTGTTTATACTGTACGGAGCATACATCTTTTTTCGCAATAGAGATGTAGCATACATGTTCTAGTGATTCTTCAATTGGTAATTTCCATAACAACCGATTCTTCAGTCCAAAGTATGATGATCTTCATAAATAACGTAATCGTTCTGTCCGATACTCAATGATATTTTTCACAACTAACATGATACTTTCGGCCAAAGAATGATACTTTGCATGAAATTAAGGTGGTTCTCCTGTCTAGAGTATACCCTGCCATGTTCAGCCCGGCCCGACCTTACCCACGGGTCGGGCCTGGGCCTAGATTTTAAGCCCAATGGCCGGGCCGGGCGGGGCTTTGACCTGTCAAATTTGCAATTTAAGGAAGAGGCCTGGCCCAAGGCCCAACGAGCCTTTTGACTGATGGGCCAGACTCAGGCCTAATTTTTAGACCCTGCGGCCAGGCCGGGCTGGGCTGGGGCCTATATTTTCCGCGTCGGGCTTTGGTAGGCCCGGCCCGGCCCGACAGATGATCAGGTATAGTCTAGAGACTGACACTCTCTAAAACCAACAAACATACGAAACCAAGCAACACGTATTATCACCACCCAGACTACACTTTAATAATACTATAAAATTGCCTCGAAAACAAAATATGTCGAATCAAATCAATCCATCACTTTTCTAGATCTGCCAGCCAGGTCCATCACTTTTTATCTCCAAAATCCATAGCGTCAACCTTCCGTCTCGACTCTCGAGTCGTCACACCAAACACGAACAAAGGGAACATCACAAGACCTGTCTCTAGAGTCCTAGTTAAACTCGTCCATTCCTCCCGATTACTATCGCATCACATCGCCGGAGGTTTCATGCTTATCCTCCGGCGCACGATTTTACGCGTGAGCACTGACCGATGCCGTCTATTCACCGTCCATCACCGCGGTACGCCATGCATCGATCCATCGTCTGGAGAAAGCTGCGGCCACTGAAACGAGTACTCGACTCGCGCACCACGTCGAGCGTACTACGTACGTACTCTTGCTATCTGGGCATGTGCAAGTGTTGTCCTCGCACGTTTGGCAGGGAGGACGCGTACGCACCGATCGCCTCCATCCATCATTCCATGGACGCATCACGCATATGAAATGACCGGCAGGCTGTTCAGGGCCTCGTTTTTTTGTTTCTTTCGTTTCATGGCGATCGATCGACATGCATGTCGTGGCGCGTGAACGCGTGCGTGCATGTGCATGAACCGTCGGCCATACAGGCCCTATCCGCTTCAAATCGTTGCTAGGCGTGTAGGGGTGGAGACTGGAGCTGCGATAGCTAGGCTAGACGGGTACGTGTACAGACTAGAGAGTTCTGACAGTGGTCCCCCGAAACTGTGCAGATTTTGATTGTTGCACATGGGCAAGGCCTCTCATCTACCACCCACGTTGCACTGCGTGGACAGCAAGTCTTTCTTTGGCGCGACGAAGGTTGCCCAGATCTAGAGAGCTGAAACCAGGATGGGAAATTAACTTAAATAAACCTTTGAAGCTCGGTCCTTTTGACCAGACTTGTGCCACGTATAAAGTTGTGGCGGACCAGATCTTCATGTGCATGGTAGGGCCGCCGATCCCACGGTGACGCACCACCGGCATGGTTTGATTTTTTGGTTCATGGGGCTGTACAAGCATGTGTCATATATGACGTGTCTCCGCCTGTTTTCCCCATAATGTGTATAGCATGATTTGTATTTGTATGCTCAGACCGAAGATGTGTCCGGATCTTATGATTTTTTTAAAGAAACTTCTATTCATCAAGCGTGGAGACAGTACAAAGAATAGCAGAACTTAACTTACATTCAGCTCCGTAGACCACCTAACAAAGATTATAAACATACGTACTCTCGAAGATTATAAGCATAAACGAATGGGATGAAGGTGCACTGCGGTGATCGCTCCTCCCACATTAGAGCCGGATAAACCCTATTGTAGTAGACAACCATAAAATCATCGTACTAAGGCCCCACAAAAACAGCACACTAAAACCTGTGACGAAGCGTGAACCAGATTTGAGGAGGGGCTAATTTGGAGCACTCGCATATAATCAACTAGGGACATCAGAGTGGCCCGGGGATTAGCATATAATTTAGCAAGAGGATGAGCAAATCCCTTATGTGCTCAGGTTGGTCACTTCGAAGCTCCATTACTGACTATGTTAAATATATGATTTGTGCATGTATATTGTATATCTCGGCCCATCTCCTAGTCATGTATAGTTGAGGTTATGGCCCACCTTGTATTTCATATATACGTGCATTATGCACCGATCAATACATCGAGTCGCATTGCCAATACTCTCGTTTCCAACATGGTACCATACCTCTGATCCTAAACCCTAACCCTCTGCCCCGCCGCTGTCACGCCACGCCGCCGCTGCCGCCGCGCCGCCGCCACTGTACCCGCTTCCGCCTTCCCTCTCTAACCCTAACCGCGTCGCCGCCCCTCGCCGCGCCGCCTTCCCCGTACCGCGCCGCACCACCTCCCCTCCCGGACCCATGGCTTCCCCCGGTTCCTCCGGCACCACCCGCACCAACCACACCAACCCGTTCGCCGGCCCCGACCGTACCCCGTCATCATCCACGATCTCAACATCCTCGGTCGGGTTCCCGTCGTCCTCGATCATCTCACCTCCATCTACTATGCCTGGAAGACGTACTTCTCCCTTGTGTTCCGCGAGTACAATCTCCGGGATCACATTGATGGCTCCGTGGATTCCCGGTTCATGGAGGACGATGAGGAGTGGATGACCATCGACGCGACTCTTATCCGTTGGTTCTACACCACCATCTCGAAGGACCTCTTCCACACGGTGGTCTCTGCCGAGGATGACGCTCATGCCGTCTGGACCAAGCTCAACGGCCTCTTCACGGACAACGCGCTCCAGCACAAGGTTTTCTTGCACGGCGAGTTTTTTGGGTGCCAGCAGCACGACTCGTCCGTTGACGATTATTGCACGCGCCTCAAGAAGCTTGTTGATGAGCTCCGTGACCTCGGTGAGAAGGTCTCCGACGAGCTTCTTCTCAGCACACTCATCGCCGGCCTGAACTTTCGGGAACGCCGCCTCCAACATCCCCCTCATCACCAACCCGACTTTCCCCAAGGTTGTGGCGTACCTGAAGCTAGAGGAGAGGAGGATGCGGATGTCGCGCACACGGGCCACTCACACGGCCCTCGCCGCCGGTACCCGCGGCGGCGCGCCGCCCACCGCCCCGGCCCCTCAGCCGCAGCCTGGACCGGGCCCCTTCCAGGCGCCGCCGCCGCCCGGGTTCCCCTACCCGCAGCAGCAGCCGGCTCCGCTGCCGCCACCCGCCGAGCATCGCGGTGGCCGCCGTGGCCGCGGTGGCCGCAAGCAACAGCAGCAGCAGCCGGCCGCCCAAGGCGGGGCGCCGCGCCACCCGCAGCAGCAGCTCCCGCCGGCGCCCTGGCAGGCCGGCCAGAACCCCTGGACGGGGGTCGTTCACGCGTACTCCATGCCCATACCGCGCGCCCCCGTCCCCGGCTTCTTCGGCACCCCCCGGCCTCTCATCAGGCGCTTCACGCGGCTCCTCATCTGTACACGCCCGCGCTGTCCTACGGCCCCTCCGCGGCCTATGGGCTTCCTTCGGCCGGTGGGTACCCACCGCTCCTCGCGGCGCCGCCACCACAGCCACAGCCGTCCGCTCCGGCACTCCCACTGGTGCCTTGGGACCCGCGCTCCTAGTGGCCCTCCACACCGCCCCCACGCCGCAGAAGTACACTAGCGCTGGCGACTGGTACATGGACACTGGAGCCACGGCTCACATGGCCGCCAACCCCGGTAACCTTCTTGCCGCTCACCCCGTTCACACTGCTGCTCGCATTACCTTGGGCGACGGTTCCTCCATGCCCATTACTCATGTCGGTCATGGTGCTTTTCGATCTAACTCCATGCCATTATATCTTTCTAATGTACTTGTCTCTCCTGACATCATGAAAAATCTTGTTTCCGTTCGTTTTCTTACACGTGAAAATCCCGTCACCGTTGAATTTGACATGTTTGGCTTTTCTGTTAAGGATGCTCGTACCCGGATGGCGCTCCACCGATGTGACAGCCTCGACGAGCTCTACCCGGTCCACTCATCCACCTCCACCGTCGCTGCACCCATGGAGCTTTCCGCCGGAGTGGACCTTTGGCATGCTCATCTAGGACATCCCAACAACGCCACCCTTCGTCATATTCTTCGGAGTTTTTCCTTCACGTGTAATAAGATCGACGATCACACTTGTCATGCTTGTCGCCTCGGCAAACATGTTCCTCTTCCTTTTAGTACTTCATCGCATGTTGCATCCTACCCGTTTGAGTTAATTCATAGTGATGTTTGGACCTCTCCTGTTGCAAGTAACACGGGTTATCTTTATTATCTTGTTATACTTGATGATTTTTCGCACTATGTGTGGACCTTCCCGTTGCGGCGAAAGTTGGATGCTATTGCCACTCTCACAACTTTCTACTCTTATGTCTCCATGCAGTTTGGGCGTCCCATCCATGCGTTGCAAACAGACAACGGGAAGGAGTTTGATAACCTTGCGATCCGCAACCTTCTCGCCACACGGCACGATTTTTCGTCTCACTTGCCCATACACTTCGCAACAGAATGGCCACGCCGAGCGCGTGCTTCGCACTCTTAATGACTGTGTCCGCACGCTTCTCTTTCATGCCAACGTGCCATCACATTTTTGGGCCGACGCGCTTGCCACCGCATCACTACTCATCAACATTCGTCCCTGTCGCAATCACGGGAATTTTGCACCTCATCACTTTTTGTTCAGCACGACACCCTCCTACGCTGAGCTACGCATCTTCGATTGCTTGTGCTACCCTAGCATCGCTTCCATTACTCCGCATAAGCTCGCACCTAGATCCTTGGCCTGCATGTTTCTCTGCTATCACCCCAACACCAAAGGCTACTGCTGCTATGATCCTATCTCACATCGGGTGATCACTTCCCGACACGTTGATACGTCTCCAACGTATCTATAATTTTTGATTGTTCCATGCTATTATATTATCAACCTTTGATGTTTTATATGCATTTATATGCTATTTTATATAATTTTTGGGACTAACCTATTAACCTAGAGCCCAGTGCCAGTTTCTGTTTTTTCCTTGTTTTTGAGTTTTACAGAAAAGGAATACCAAACGGAGTCCAATTGACGTGCCAATTTTTGATGATTTTTTATGGACCAAAAGAAGCCTCCGGAGTAAAAGAGTTGGGCCAGAAGAGTCTCGAGCCATCCACGAGGGTGGAGGGCGCGCCCCCTATCTCGTGGATGCCTCGGAGACCCCCCCCCCCCAGACGTGAGACCGACGCCAAAAATTCCTATAAATACAGAAACCCCCGAAAAGAAACCTAGATCGGGAGTTCCGCCGCCGCAAGTCTCCGTAGACACCAAAAACCAATCGGGACCCTGTTCCGGCACCCTTCCGGAGGGGGGATCCCTCACCGATGGCCATCTTCATCATCCCGGCGCTCGCCATGACGAGGAGGGAGTAGTTCACCCTCGGGGCTGAGGGTATGTACTAGTAGCTATGTGTTTGATCTCTCTCTCTCTCTCTCTCTCTCTCTCTCTCTCCCTCTCTCTCTCTTTCTCTCTCTCGTGTTGTTGATATGGCACGATCTTGATGTACCGCGAGCTTTGCTATTATAGTTGGATCTTATGATGTTTCTCCCCCTGTATCTCTTGTAATGGATTGAGTTTTCCCTTTGAAGTTATCTTATCGGATTGAGTCTTTAAGGATTTGAGAACACTTGATGTATGTCTTGCATGTGCTTATCTATGGTGACAATGGGATATTCATGTGATCCACTTGATGTATGTTTTGGTGATCAACTTGCGAGTTCTGTGACCTTGTGAACTTATGCATAGGGATTGGCACACGTTTTCGTCTTCACTCTCCGATAGAAACTTTGGGGCACTCTTTGAAGTTCTTTGTGTTGGTTGAATAGATGAATCTGAGATTGTGTGATGCATATCGTATAATCATACCCGCGGATACTTGAGGTGACATTGGAATATCTAGGTGACATTAGGGTTTTGGTTGATTTGTGTCTTAAGGTGTTATTTTACTACGAACTCTAGGGCTGTTTGTGACACTTATAGGAATAGCCCAATGGATTGATCGGAACGAATAACTTTGAGGTGGTTTCGTACCCTACAATATCTCTTCGTTTGTTCTCCGCTATTAGTGACTTTGGAGTGACTCTTCGTTGCACGTTGAGGGATTGTTATATGATCCAATTATGTTATCCTTGTTGAGAGAATTTGCACTAGTGAAAGTATGAACCCTAGGCCTTGTTTCGAAGCATTGCAATACCGTTTGTGCTCACTTTTATCATTAGTTACCTTGCTGTTTTTATATTTTCAGATTACAAAAACCTATATCTACCATCCATATTGCACTTGTATCACCATCTCTTCGCAGAACTAGTGCACCTACACAATTTACCATTGTATTGGGTGTGTTGGGGACACAAGAGACTCTTTGTTATTTGGTTGCGGGGTTGTTTGAGAGAGACCATCTTCATCCTACGCCTCCAACGGATTGATAAACCTTAGGTCATCCACTTGAGGGAAATTTGCTACTGTCCTACAAACCTCTGCACTTGGAGGCCCAACAACGTCTACAAGAAGAAGGTTGTGTAGTAGACATCAAGCTCTTTTCTGGCGCCGTTGCCGAGGAGGTGAGTGCTTGAAGGTATATCTTTAGATCTTGCAATCAAATCTTTTAGTTTCTTGTTTTATCACTATTTTAGTTTATAAAAGAAAACTACAAAAAATGGAATTGAGGGTGCCTCATATGCTTCATCTTTTTGATATGTTTCGTGAAAATGATGGAAAGGAAAATTGTGCTCAAGTGTTAGAAGAAGAATGCATTAAAATGTTTGGCACTAAATATTTGAATGATGAGCATGATTTCAATGTTGTTAGTATGAATTCTTTGAATATCCATGATGCTAATGATATGCAAAGCCACAAGCTTGGGGATGCTATGTTTGATGAAGATGATATTTTTTGTCCCCCAAGTTTTGATGAGAAAATTTACTACGATGAAAGCATGCCTCCTATCTATGATGATTATTCTGATGACATGTATGCTATAAATAATAATGATAACCATGAAACTTGTCATCTTGATTTTAATTTTCAATCACAGGATAGTTATTTTGTTGAGTTTGCTCCCACTAGTATTCATGAGAATAAATTTGCTTATGTGGAGAGTAATAAAATTTCTATGCTTGTGCATCATGAGAATAATGCTTTATGTGATGGTTATATTGTTGAATTCATTCATGATGCTACTGAAAATTATTATTATGGATGAATATATGCTTGTAGGAATTGCAATAATATCAAGTTTCCTCTCTATGTGCTTAAAATCTTGAAGTTATGCTTGTTTTGCTTTCCTATGTTAGTTGATTCTTGTTCCCATAAATTGTTTTCTCACAAAATCCCTATGCATAGGAAGTGGGTTAGACTTAAATGTGCTAGTCATATTCTTCATGATGCTCTCTTTATGTTTCAATTCTTATCTTTTATGTGAGCATCATTGAAATCATCATGCCTAGTTAGGGGCATTAAACGTTAGCGCTTGTTGGGAGGCAACCCAATTTTATTTTTGTTCTTTGATTTTTGCTCTTTTCTAGTAATAAATAATCTATCTAGCCTCTGGTTAGATGTGGTTTTATTTTTTAATTAGTTTTTGTGCCAAGTAGAATCTTCGGGAAGACTTGGGTGAAAGTTAATGTGATCTTGCTGTAAAAAACAGAAACTTTGCGCTCATGAGATTATCTGTCATTTTTTTTACAAAAGAGTGCTTTTAAGTTGATTCTTTTTGCAGAAGATTAATAGACAAATTCCTCACATGCAACAATTTATTTTAGAATTTTTGGAGTTACAGAAATATTCGGGAGTTACAGATTACTACAGATTGTTCTGTTTTTGACAGATTCTGTTTTCTATGTGTTGTTTGCTTATTTTGATGAATCTATGAGTAGTATCGGAGGTTATGAACCATAGAGAAGTTGGAATACAGTATATATTACACCAATATGAATTTAGAATGAGTTCACAACAGTACCTAAGTGGTGGTTTTATTTTCTTATACTAACGGAGCTTACGAGTTTTCTGTTGAGTTTTGTGTTGTGAAGTTTTCAAGTTTTGGGTAAAGATTCGATGGACTATGGAATAAGGAGTGGCAAGAGCCTAAGCTTGGGGATTCCCAAGGCTCCCCAAGTTAATATTCAAGGACAAACAAGATCCTAAGCTTGGGGATGCCTCGGAAGGCATCCCCTCTTTCGTCTTTGTTCATCGGTAACTTTACTTGGAGCTATATTTTTATTCACCACATGATATGTGTTTTGCTTGGAGCGTCATTTTATTTTATTTTGTTTTGCTTGATTTTTGAATAAAATACCAAGATCTGAAATTCTTAAATGTTAGAGAGTCTTCACATAGTTACATAATTATTCGACTACTCATTGATCTTCACTTATATCTTTTGGAGTAGTTTCTCGTTTGCTCTAGTGCTTCACTTATATCTTTTAGAGAACGATGGTGGTTATATTTTGAAGAAATAGATGAACTCTCATGCTTCACTTATATTATTTTGAGTCTTTAGAACAGCATGGTAATTTTCTTTGGTTATGAATTTAGTCCTAATATGATAGGCATCCAAGAGGGATATAATAAAAACTTTCATATAAAGTGCATTGAATACTATGTGAGGTTTGATTCCTTATGATTGTTTTGAGATATGAAGATGGTGATATTAGAGTCATGCTAGTGAGTAGTTGTGAATTTGAGAAATACTTGTGTTAAGGTTTGTGAGTCCCGTAGCATGCACGTATGGTGAACCGTTATGTAACGAAGTTGGAGCATGATTTATTTATTGATTGTCTTCCTTATGAGTGGCGGTCGGGGACGAGCGATGGTTTTTCCTACCAATCTATCCCCCTAGGAGCATGCGCATAGTACTTCGTTTCGATAACTAATAGATTTTTGGAATAAGTATGTGAGTTCTTTATGACTAATGTTGAGTCCATGGATTATACACACTCTCACCCTTCCACCATTGCTAGCCTCTCTTGTGCCGCGCAACTTTCGCCGGTACCATACACCCACCATATACCTTCCTCAAAACAGCCACCATACCTACCTATTATGGCATTTCCATAGCCATTCCGAGATATATTGCCATGCAACTTTCCACCGTTCCGTTTATTATGACATGCTTCATCATTGTCATATTGCTTTGCATGATCATGTAGTTGACATCGTATTTGTGGCAAAGCTACCTTCATAATTCTTTCATACATGTCACTCTTGATTCATTGCACATCCCGGTACACCGCCGGAGGCACGCATATAGAGTCATATTTTGTTCTAAGTATCGAGTTGTAATCCTTGAGTTGTAAATAAATAGAAGTGTGATGATCATCATTATTAGAGCATTGTCCCATGTGAGGAAATAAAAAAAAGAGGCCAAAGAAGCCAATGAAAAAAAGGGGAAGGCCAAAGAAGCCAAACTTGAAAAAAAGAGAAAAAGAGACAATGCTACTATCCTTTTTCCACACTTGTGCTTCAAAGTAGCACCATGATCTTCATGATAGAGGGTCTCTTACTTTGTCACCTTCATATACTAGTGGGAATTTTTGTTATAGAACTTGGCTTGTATATTCCAATAATGGGCTTCCTCAAAATGCCCTAGGTCTTTGTGAGCAAGAAAGTTGGATGCACACCCACTTAGTTTCTTTTGTTGAGCTTTCATACATTTATAGCTCTACTGCATCTGTTGCATGGCAATCCCTACTCACTCACATTGATATCTATTGATGGGCATCTCCATAGCCCATTAATACGCCTAGTTGATGTGAGACCATCTTCCTCCTTTTTGTCTTCTCCACAACCACCATTCTATTCCACCTATAGTGCTATGTCCATGGCTTACGCTCATGTATTGCGTGAAAGTTGAAAAAGTTTGAGAATACTAAATTATGAAACAATTGCTTGGCTTGTCATCGGGGTTGTTCATGATCTGAATGTTTTGTGTGATGAAGATGGAGCATAGCCAGACTATATGATTTTGTAGGGATGAACTTTCTTTGGCCATGTTATTTTGAGAAGACATGATTACTTTGTTAGTATGCTTGAAGTATTATTATTTTTATGTCAATATTAAACTTTTGTCTTGAATCTTTCGAATCTGAATATTCTTGCCACAATAAAGAAGATTACATTGATAAATATGTTAGGTAGCATTCCACATCAAAAATTCTGTTTTTATCATTTACCTACTCGAGGACGAGCAGGAATTGATCTTGGGGATGCTTGATACGTCTACGTATCTATAATTTTTTTGTTCCATGCTATTATATTATCCATCTTGGATGTTTTATATGCATTTATATGCTATTTTATAAGATTTTTGGGACTAACCTATTAACCTAGAGCCCAGTGCCAGTTTCTGTTTTTCCTTGGTTTTGAGTTTTACAGAAAAGGAATACCAAATGGAGTCCAATTGACGTGCCAATTTTTGATGATTTTTTATGGACCAAAAGAAGCCTCCGGAGTAAAAGAGTTGGGCCAGAAGAGTCTCGAGCCATCCACGAGGGTGGAGGGCGCGCCCTACCCCCTGGGCGCGCCCCCTATCTCGTGGATGACTCGGAGACACCCCTAACGGAGACCGACGCCAAAAATTCCTATAAATACAGAAACCCCCGAAAAGAAACCTAGACTGGGAGTTCCGCCGCCGCAAGCCTCTGTAGCCACCAAAAACCAATCGGGACCCTGTTCCGGCACCCTGCCGGAGGGGGGATCCCTCACCGGTTGCCATCTTCATCATCCCAGTGCTCTCCATGACGAGGAGGGAGTAGTTCACCCTCGGGGCTGAGGGTATGTACAAGTAGCTATGTGTTTGATCTCTCTCTCTCTCTCTCTCTCTCGTGTTCTTGATATGGCACAATCTTGATGTACCGCGAGCTTTGCTATTATAGTTGGATCTTATGATGTTTCTCCCCCTCTATCTCTTGTAATGGATTGAGTTTTCCCTTTGAAGTTATCTTATCGGATTGAGTCTTTAAGGATTTGAGAACACTTGATGTATGTCTTGCATGTGCTTATCTGTGGTGAAAATGGGATATTCATGTGATCCACTTGATGTATGTTTTGGTGATCAACTTGCGAGTTCTGTGACCTTGTGAACTTATGCATAGGGGTTGGCACACGTTTTCGTCTTGACTCTCTGGTAGAAACTTTGGGGCACTCTTTGAAGTTCTTTGTGTTGGTTGAATAGATGAATCTGAGATTGTGTGATGCATATTGTATAATCATACCCGCGGATACTTGAGGTGACATTGGAGTATCTAGGTGACATCAGGGTTTTGGTTGATTTGTGTCTTAAGGTGTTATTTTACTACAAACTCTAGGGCTGTTTGTGACACATATAGGAATAGCCCAATGGACTGATCGGAATGAATAACTTTGAGGTGGTTTCGTACCCTACAATAATCTCTTCATTTGTTCTCCGCTATTAGTGACTTTGGAGTGACTCTTTGTTGCACGTTGAGGGATTGTTATATGATCCAATTATGTTATCCTTGTTGAGAGAACTTGCACTAGTGAAAGTATGAACCCTAGGCCTTGTTTTGAAGCATTGCAATACCGTTTGTGCTCACTTTTATCATTAGTTACCTTGCTGTTTTTATATTTTCAGATTACAAAAACCTATATCTACCATCCATATTGCACTTGTATCACCATCTCTTCGCCGAACTAGTGCACCTATATAATTTACCATTGTATTGGGTGTGTTGGGGACACAAGAGACTCTTTGTTATTTGGTTGCAGGGTTGTTTGAGAGAGACCATCTTCATCCTACGCCTCCCACGGATTGATAAACCTTAGGTCATCCACTTGAGGGAATTTTACTACTGTCCTACAAACCTCTGCACTTGGTGGCCCAACAACGTCTACAAGAAGAAGGTTGTGTAGTAGACATCACACGTTTACTTTGATGAGATGGTCTTTCCGTTTCTGCAGGTACCTTCGGATGTTGCGGCATTGCCCGCTCCTGGTGACGGCCGCCCGCGTGCTTCTCTTGGGCCGCCTCCCAGCTTTGAGGGCGCCCCTGCGCCACGAGTCGAGTTCCTCCCCGTTTGGCTGCCTCAGGGGCCGCCCCCCCTTCGGGTCGTCCTCCTCGGCGCCCACCACGCCCTCGGTGTCACCGGCGCCCCTCTCGGTATCCCCCGCGGCCTCGTCCGCGGCAGGCTCTTCGTCATCATCACCCGCCGCCACCCCGGCCCCGTTGCCCCGCCCGATGACTCGCTCTCGGGCTGGCACTCTCCACCCGAGCACGCGGTATACCAGCGATGAGTATCTTCTCGCTGCTTCCATTTCTGAGTTGTCCCCTCTCCCATCGTCAGCTCGAGCCACCCTCCGGGATCCTCATTGGCTCGCTGCGATGCAGGAAGAGTTCGACGCTCTCCAACGGAACCGCACCTGGCAGCTCGTCCCTCGGCCGCCTCGTGCCAACATCATCACGGGCAAGTGGGTCTTTCGGCACAAGACTCGTCCAGATGGCACTCTCGAGCGCTACAAAGCTTGCTGGGTGGTTCAGGGCTTTCGGGAACGTGCGGGCGCGGACTTCACCGACACTTTTGCGCCGGTTGTCAAACCAGGCACGATCCACACCGTGCTTCAGTTAGTCGTCTCCCGAGCTTGGCATGTGCATCAGCTGGACATTTCCAATGCCTTCTTGCACGGCCACCTCGCTGAGCAGGTGTTCTGTGAGCAGCCCGCCGGCTTCATCGACGCCACGCATCCAGACCATGTGTGCTTGCTCTCCCGTTCCCTTTACGGGTTGAAGCAGGCGCCTCGGGCCTGGTACCAGTGCATCACTGCGTTCCTGCAGACGCTTGGATTTACATCCACTCGCTCCGATGCATCCCTCTTCGTGTACCATCACGGAGTTGACACGGCCTACTTGCTGTTATATGTCGACGACATCATCCTGACGGCATCCACTGCCGAGCTCCTTCAGCGGCTCACTACTCGTCTTCGCGATGAGTTTGCCCTCAAGGACTTGGGGCCCCTGCACTACTTCCTTGGCATCATGGTGGTTCGATGGACAGATGGGTTCTTTCTGCATCAGCAGCGGTATGCTCATGAGCTTCTTGATCGTTTTGGCATGCTTAACTGCAAGCCCGCCGCCACGCCCGTCGACACCAAGGCCAAGGTTTCCGCTCTGGAGGGTTCTCCCGCATCCGATGCGGCCTTCTATCGCTCCATCGTGGGCGCTCTATAGTATCTGACTCTGACGCACCCTGATTTGCAGTATGCTGTTCAACAGGTCTGTCTTCACATGCATGCTCCGGGCGACTCTCACTGGACCCTGGTGAAGCGTATCCTCCGTTACATACGCGGCACCCCATCCATGGGACTCATGCTGACGGCCTCCGCCTCCACCGACCTCGTCGCCTACTCTGATGCGGACTGGGCTGGCTGCCCGGACACACGACGCTCCTCCTCGGGGTACTGTGTCTACCTTGGGCCGTCGCTGATCTCGTGGTCATCCAAGCGACAGCCCACTGTCTCCCGCTTGAGTGCCAAGGCAGAGTGACGGGCAGTGGCTAACGCCGTTGCCGAATGCTCGTGGCTTCGTCAGCTGCTCCAGGAGTTGCTTTGTGATGTTCACAAGGCCATGCTCGTCTACTGCGACAACGTCTCCGCTGTGTACCTCTCCGCCAACCCGGTCCACCATCGCCGAACGAAGCACATTGAGCTCGACATACACTTTGTTCGTGAGCAGGTGGCTCTTGGGAGCGTCCGGGTCCTCCACGTCCCGACGGTGCAACAGTTCGCCGATGTCATGACGAAAGGATTGCCTACTTCTGTTTTCGAGGAGTTCAGGTCCAGTCTTTGCGTCTCTAGCGACGCTTCGACTGCGGGGGGGGGGGGGGGGGTGTTGAATATATGGTTTGTGCATGTATATTGTATACCTCGGCCCACCTCCTAGTCATTGTATAGTTGAGGTTGTGGCCCACCTTGTACTCCATATATACGTGCGTTATGCACCGATCAATACATCGAGTCGCATTGCCAAAACTCTTGTTTCCAACAGACTAGAACAATAACCATCGTCAATGAAGAAAAACGTAGATCGAAAAGATCCAACCTGTAGACAACCGAACACAGACAACGAAGAAGGTACCAACTGGATCCACCGAAGACAACCACTGACTGAATCCCACAAGATCCGTGGAAGCCACACCTCCACACGCCCTTCGACGAGCCTAGACACATCGTCGGGACAAGGGCTATACGAGGAGAACTTTACTCCATCTTTAGGGAGCCGCCACTTCCTTGCCTTCCTGAGTAGGGCACAAAATCTAACCAAACTTTAGATAACACCTAAAAACGAAACCTTGCCACAGCAAGCCCTATCTTCTATGCGCCTCGAGAGTAGCGAGAGAAGGGTAAGACTGGTGGATGTATGTGGATAACCCACGACGTCGAACTGTCCATGTAAACCAAGCAATGTGAATTAAAAAAACAGTGTATATTTGGAAGAAAAATGGAGCAAAGAAGTAAACCCGATTCCTAAACAATGACGAAGCATTTTGCTGGAAACACAACTAAAAGCATGAACCTATCGTAAAAGCTTAAAAGAAACTACCACCTACCACAAACTAGGTTCATGACAAAACTACAGATTCACAACTAGATAGGAAAAATGTTTCCATGCAATGTTGCCTTGTAAAGTAGTCTGCTAGATCATGTCGAGTGTCGGCTCTATATTTTGGAGGGCTGGCAGATCCAAAAATTCAAATTTGGGTGTTCAAAAGGAAAACTCACCCTAGCATAGAGCCAACTTGTTCACGTCAAAACAAATATACATATAAAATTGCAAAAATTAAAAGGGACTGATACATCTCCAACGTATCTATAATTTTTGATTGCTCCATGCTATTATATATTCTGTTTTGGATGTTTAATGGGCTTATTCATCACTTTTATATTATTTTTGGGACTAACCTATTAACCCAAGGCCCAGTGCAAATTGCTATTTTTTTCCTATTTCAGTGTTCCGCGGAAAAAGAATATCAAACGGAGTCCAAACGGAATGAAACCTTCGGGAGCGTGATTTCTGGAACAAACGTGATCCAGAGGACTTGGAGTGGACGTCAAGCAATCAACGAGGAGGCCACGAGGCAGGGGGGCGCGCCCTCCTCCCTCGTGGGCCCCTCGTGGCTCCCCCGACCTACTTCTTCCTCGTATATATACCTACGTACCCCCAAACCATCGAGGAGCACCACGAAAACCTAATTCCACCGCCGCAACCTTCTGAACCCATGAGATCCCATCTTGGGGCCTTTTCCGGCGCTCTGCCGGAGGGGGCATCAATCACGGAGGGCTTCTACATCAACACCATAGCCTCTCCGATGATGTGTGAGTAGTTTACCACAGACCTTCGGGTCCATAGTTATTAGCTAGATGGCTTCTTCTCTCTCTTTGGATCTCAATACAATGTTCTCCTCGATCTTCTTGGAGATCTATTTGGTGTAACTCTTTTTGCGGTGTGTTTGTCGAGATCTGATGAATTGTGGGTTTATGATCAAGATTATCTATGAACAATATTTGAATCTTCTCTGAATTCTTTTATGTATGATTGGTTATCTTTGCAAGTCTCTTCGAATTATTAGTTTGGTTTGGCCTACTACATTGATCTTTCTTGCAATGGGAGAAGTGCTTAGCTTTGGGTTCAATCATGCGGTGCTCGATCCCAGTGACAGTAGGGGAAACGACACGTATTGTATTGTTGCCATCGAGGATAAAAAGATGGGGTTTATATCATATTGCATGAGTTTATCCCTCTACATCATGTCATCTTACCTAATGCGTTACTCTGTTCTTATGAACTTAATACTCTAGATGCATGCTGGATAGCGGTCGATGTGTGGAGTAATAGTAGTAGATGCAGGCCGGAGTCGGTCTACTTGTCACGGACGTGATGCCTATATACATGATCATGCCTAGATATTCTCATAATTATGCACTTTTTTATCAATTGCTCGACAGTAATTTGTTCACCCACCGTAATAATTATGCTATCTTGAGAGAAGCCACTAGTGAAACCTATGGCCCCCGGGTCTATTCTCCATCATATTAATCTTCCGTCAACAAGCTATTTCTTTCGCCGTTTATTTTGCTTTCTTTACTTTTAGTCTTTATCATAAAAATACCAAAAATATTATCTTATCATCTCTATCAGATCTCACTTTTGCAAGTGGCCGTGAAGAGATTGACTTGCGCGTGGCCTCCTACTGGATTGATACCTTGGTTCTCAAAAACTTAGGGAAATACTTACGCTACATTGCTGCATCACCCTTTTCTCTTCAAGGGAGAACCAACGCAGTGCTCAAGAGGTAGCAAGAAGGATTTCTGGCGTCGTTGCCGGGGAGTCTACGCACAAGTCAAGACATACCAAGTACCCATCACAAACTCTTATCCCTCGCATTACATTATTTGCCATTTGCCTCTCGTTTTCCTATCCCCCACTTCACCCTTGCCGTTTTATTCGCCCTCTCTTTCCGTTCGCCTCTTTCTCGTTGTTTTCCTTGTGCCATGGCCGAATCAAAAGGGGCTAAGGGTTCTCTCCAGGGTTTTACTTTGGAGAGCCCCTCTGTCCTCTCTAAGCTCATAAATAATGATGCTATGGAAAGACCTACCGGGGTTATCAATGAGGGTTTGAATAATTTCGATGAAGATGATCCCGGAATTTTTCGTTATTTACTTGATGAGTCTTTGAAAGATGCTTGGGATAGGCTTTTAAGGATCCGAGCTAGCTATGTGCTCCAATATCAAATTGAGATATACCTAAAAAGCTTTTATTGAAGAGGGCTTTAGATTCTATTTTTGAAGAGGGTTTTCTTGAAGGGGATCCCATATATACCTATGAAAAGATGAAAACTATATTTGGGCACCCCATGAGTGAGAAAGTTGAATCCACCTCTCTTTTGTGCTTTTACCAAAACGAAATTATCAAAGAGATGAAAGCTAGCTTAGATGCAAATTTCCGTAGCGTGCTTAATCTTTCTTCTACCATTAATGGCCACGTGCTTTCTCAAAATAGAAAGATTAATGCTATAGATAATAAATTTTCTCTTTTCTTTCCCAACACCAAAGATGGCAACACCTAGATCTATCCTTGCCTTTATGCCTAGCTAGGGGCGTTAAACGATAGCGCTTATTGGGAGGCAACCCAATTTTATTTTAGTTCTTGCTTTTTGGTTCTGTTTAGGAATAAATAATCCATCTAGCTTCTGCTTAGATGTGGTTTTGTGTTTTAATTAGTGTTTGTGCCAAGTAGAACCTTTGGGAAGACTTGGGGAAAGTCTTTGCGATTTTGCTGTAAAAAAACAGAAACTTTAGCGCTCACGATATTAGCTACAACTCTTTACTGGAGAGTGCTATTTAGTTGATTATTTTTGCAGATGATTAATAGATAAATTCCTCAAGTCCAGCAATTTATTTTAGAATTTTTGGAGTTCCATAAGGTTGCGTTAGTTACAGATTACTACAGACTGTTCTGTTTTTGACAGATTCTGTTTTTCGTGTCTTGTTTGCTTATTTTGATGAATCTATGGCTAGTATCGGAGGTTATGAACCATAGAGAAGTTGTAATACAGTAGCTTTAACACCAATATAAATAAAGAATGAGTTCATGACAGTACCTTGAAGTGGTGTTTTGTTTTCTTTCGCTAACGGAGCTCACGAGATTTTCTGTTAAGTTTTGTGTTGTGAAGTTTTCAAGTTTTGGGTAAAGATTTGATGGATTATGGAACAAGGAGTGGCAAGAGACTAAGCTTGGGGATGCCCAAGGCACCCCAAGGTAAAATCCAAGGACACCAAAAAGCCTAAGCTTGGGGATGCCCCGGAAGGCATCCCCTCTTTTGTCTTCGTCCATCGGTAACTTTACTTGGAGCTATATTTTTATTCACCACATGATATGTGTTTTGCTTGGAGCGTCTTGTATGATTTGAGTCTTTGCTTTTTAGTTCACCACAACCATCCTTGATGTACACACCTTTTGAGAGAGGCACACATTATTCGGAATTTATTAGAATACTCTATGTGCTTCACTTATATCTTTTGAGTTGAACAATTTTGCTCTAGTGCTTCACTTATATCTTTTAGAGCACGATGGTGGTTATATTTTATAGAAATTATTGATCTCTCATGCTTCACTTATATTATTTTGAGAGTCCTTTATAACAGCATGGTAATTTTCTTTGGTTAAAATTAGTCCTAATATGATAGGCATCCAAGATAAAAAACTTTTAAGTGCATTGAATACTAAGAGAAGTTTGATACTTGATAGTTGTTTTGAGATATAAAGGTGGTAATATTAAAGTTGTTCTAGTTGAGTAGTTGTGAATTTGAGAAATACTTGTGTTGAAGTTTGCAAGTCCCGTAGCATGCACGTATGGTAAACGTTGTGTGACAAATTTGAAACATGAGGTGTTCTTTGATTGTCATCCTTATGAGTGGCGGTCGGGGACGAGCGATGGTCTTTTCCTACCAATCTATCCCCCTAGGAGCATGCACGTAGTGCTTGGTTTTTGATGACTTGTAGATTTTTGCAATAAGTATGTGAGTTCTTTTTGACTAATGTTGAGTCCATGGATTATACACACTCTCAACCTTCCATCATTGCTAGCCTCTTCGGTACCGTGCATTGCCCTTTCTCACCTTAAGAGTTGGTGCAAACTTTGCCGGTGCATCCAAACCCCGTGATATGATACGCTCTATCACACATAAACCTCCTTATATCTTCCTCAAAACAGCCACCATACCTACCTATTATGGCATTTCCATAGCCATTCCGAGATATATTGCCATGCAACTTTCCACCGTTCCGTTTATTATGACACACATCATCATTGTCATATTGCCTTGCATGATCATGTAGTTGACATCGTATTTGTGGCAAAGCCACCATGCATATTATTTCATACATGTCACTCTTGATTCATTGCCCTTCCCGGTACACCGCCGGAGGCATTCATATAGAGTCATATTTTGTTCTAAGTATCGAGTTGTAATCATTGCATTGTAAATAAATAGAAGTGTGATGATCATCATTAATAGAGCATTGTCCCAAATAAAAAAAAGAGATAAAGGCCAAATAAAATGGACAATGCTACTATCCTTTTTCCACACTTGGGCTTCAAAGTAGCACCATGATCTTTATGATAGAGAGTCTCTTGTTTTGTCACTTTCATATACTAGTGGGAATTTTTCATTATAGAACTTGGCTTGTATATTCCAACGATGGGCTTCCTCAAATGCCCTAGGTCTTCATGAGCAAGCAAGTTGGATGCACACCCACTTAGTTTCTTTTGTTGAGCTTTCATACATTTATAGCTCTAGTGCATCCGTTGCATGGCAATCCCTACTCCTTGCATTGACATCAATTGATGGGCATTTCCCTAGCCCGTTGATTGGCCGCGTCAATGTGAGACTTTCTCCTTTTTTGTCTTCTCCACACAACCCCCATCATTATATTCTATTCCACCCATAGTGCTATATCCATGGCTCACGCTCATGTATTGCGTGAAAGTTGAAAAAAGTTTGAGATTACTGAAGTATGAAACAATTGCTTGGCTTGTCATCGGGGTTGTGCAAGATGAGAGCATCTTGTGTGACGAAAATGAAGCATGACCAAACTATATGATTTTGTAGAGATGAACTTTCTTTGGCCATGTTATTTTGAGAAGACATAATTGCATTGTTAGTATGCTTGAAGTATTATTATTTTTATGTCAATATTAAACTTTTATCTTGAATCTTTCGGATCTGAACATTCGTGCCACAATAAAGAAAATTACATTGAAGAATATGCTAAGTAGCATTCCACATCAAAAATTCTGTTTTTATCATTTACCTACTCGAGGACGAGCAGGAATTAAGCTTGGGGATGCTTGATATGTCTCCAACGTATCTATAATTTTTGATTGCTCCTTGCTATTATATATATTCTGTTTTGGATGTTTAATGGGCTTATTCATACACTTTTATATTATTTTTGGGACTAACCTATCAACCCAAGGCCCAGTGCAAATTGCTGTTTTTTTGCCTATTTCAGTGTTTCGCAGAAAAAGAATATCAAACGGAGTCCAAACGGAATGAAACCTTCGGGAGCGTGATTTTTGGAACAAACGTGATCCACAGGACTTGGAGTGGACGTCAAGCAATCAACGAGGAGGCCACGAGGCAGGGGGCACGCCTACCCCCCTGGGCGCGCCCTCCTCCCTCGTGGGCCCCTCGTGGCTCCACCGACCTACTTCTTCCTCCTATATATACCTACGTACCCCCAAACCATCGAGGAGCACCACGAAAACCTAATTCCACCGCCGCAACCTTCTGAACCTGTGAGATCCCATCTTGGGGCCTTTTCCGGCGCTCTGCCGGAGGGGGCATCGATCACGGAGGGCTTCTACATCAACACCATAGCCTCTCCGATGATGTGTGAGTAGTTTACCACAGACCTTCGGGTCCATAGTTATTAGCTAGATGGCTTCTTCTCTCTCTTTGAATCTCAATACAAAGTTCTCCTCGATCTTCTTGGAGATCTATTTGATGTAACTCTTTTTGCGGTGTGTTTGTCGAGATCCGATGAATTGTGGGTTTATGATCAAGATTATCTATGAACAATATTTGAATCTTCTCTGGATTCTTTTATGTATGATTGGTTATCTTTGCAAGTCTCTTCGAATTATCAGTTTGGTTTGGCCTACTAGATTGATCTTTCTTGCAATGGGAGAAGTGCTTAGCTTTGGGTTCAATCATGCGGTGCTCGATCCCAGTGACAGTAGGGGAAATGACACGTATTGTATTGTTGCCATCGAGGATAAAAAGATGGGGTTTATATCATACTGCATGAGTTTATCCCTCTAGATCATGTCATCTTACCTAATGCGTTACTCTGTTCTTATGAACTTAATAATCTAGATGCATGCTGGATAGTGGTCGATGTGTGGAGTAATAGTAGTAGATGCAGGCAGGAGTCGGTCTACTTGTCACGGATGTGATGCCTATATACATGATCATGCCTAGATATTCTCATAATTATGCATTTTTTTATCAATTGCTCGACAGTAATTTGTTCACCCACCGTAATACTTATGCTATCTTGAGAGAAGCCACTAGTGAAACCTATGGCCCCCGGGTCTATTCTCCATCATATTAATCTTCCGTCAACAAGCTATTTCTTTCGTTGTTTATTTTGCTTTCTTTACTTTTAGTCTTTATCATAAAAATACCAAAAATATTATCTTATCATCTCTATCAGATCTCACTTTTGCAAGTGGTCGTGAAGGGATTGACAACCCCTTTATTGCGTTGGTTGCAAGGTTCTTATTTGTTTGTGTAGGTACGAGGGACTTGCGTGTGGCCTCCTACTGGATTGATACCTTGGTTCTCAAAAACTGAGGGAAATAGTTATGCTACTTTGCTGCATCACCCTTTCCTCTTCAAGGGAAAACCAACGCAGTGCTCAAGAGGTAGCAGGGACACGCAAGTCAGCCACCCGATTGCTTTAAGATTCGTATTTCGTAAACTTGAGTAGTCTTAAGCCTTTGACTACCGCAGGCCGTGGTCCTTTTTACAGTTTTTGTCTGAGTTGCATACGTCATCTACCCCACCTCATATGTCTTTTTCATTTCATGTTTTAGTTTGAATCTACTATATAAAAGTCCAAATTAAGTTTGTTTACAAATTTGTGTTTGTCGTGATGAGAAATTCCAAATATGACCAATCTTGAATACATTTTAACAACTTCTTTTATAAAAAAATCCAGGTTTCAAATATTTAAACTTGATAGTTGTAACATCAAGTTTTACCAAATTTCATCAAGATTTAGCAAGTTTCATATACCTTACAGGTCTGTACAATATTTATGGAAGACCCTTAGGGTTGCAGGGCTTAAGTTTATAGTTTGGGGTTTAAGTTTTAGTTTTTGAAACTTGCTAAATTTATCATCATTCCTATCAAGTTCTGTAGTTTAAACTTTTCTGACTACCTGATTTGCATCATGATCCGCAAAGTCATTGAATTCCACACGAGGTCACACCAAGTTTTAAGTTTCAATTTCTAAAACTTGCGATTTTTCCATTCGTTCATACCATGTTTCGATGGTTGAAACTTCATGAAGTTTGAAAAACTCGTCAAAACATATTCAAAATGTATCTTGTTTGAAAGCTCTCGTCACAAGAAACACAGAGATGCAAACAATAATAAACTGAACTATCAAATCAAAAGATATAATAGATTCCAATTTGAAAGTCAAAAGAAAAAACATGGGATGTGGGATGGGTGGAGCTGCCAAAAGTTGCGAAAAGATGCACACATGAACCCCATCTAAGGTAATCATGGGCTAAAACACATGCAAAGACCAAACCAATTTTTGAATTGTGAAACAATCGGACGACCAGAAATCTACGTGCCACCACACCTGTGTGCCACAACCATCTTCCTACAAAATTTTCACAATAGCATCAATACCTCAAAATATGAGGGAAATTATGAAATAGAGAAGAAAACTACAACATGACATACACTCTGTGATGGTTTGGAAGCGATATATGGCAATATCATCCTTGAATTGAAAAATTATTTGCTCTCAATAAATGTAACCAACCAATCATTCAAGAGTTGATACCACATTTGGTTTGGTAGCTTGTTTTTCAGAAAAGTCATTGAAAAGAATACCCTCTCAACACGTGTTGTTGCTACAGGTAGGATTAAAACCAATTTGAAAAGCTAGTAACAAGATTATAAGTGACACTCTTGTTTGTCTCAACAAGCATAGTAGAAAGGTCTCAGCTATACGCATATCAGTAATGAAGTGTGTAAGTTGATAAGGAATATGAATCAAATCTTATCCATAGGATAAATATGTGCAATACAAAGCAAGTTTTTCATATGATAAGCAACAAAAGAATTAAGCAGACCAAATGATCCCATGCAATGAAGTGATCTAGTGTTTACCTCATCAAACTTATCTCCAAGCTCTCGAAGTTGCCTATCAATAAGACCCAAAAAGGTGATGGAGATTCACTAGTTTTTTTGTAGAATCTTAAGGGTCTTCCATAAATATTGTACAGACCTGTTGGGAAACGTAGCATGCAATTTCAAAATTTTCCTACGCTCACGCAAGATCTATCTAGGAGATGCATAGCAACGAGGGGGAGAGTGTGTCTACGTACCCTCGTAGACCGAAAGCGGAAGCGTTTGACAACGTGGTTGATGTAGTCGAACTTCTTCTAGCTCCGACCGATTAAGCACCAAACGTACGGCACCTCCGAGTTCCGCACACGTTCAACGCGATGATGTCCCTCGCCTTCTTGATCCGGCAAGGTGTCTAGGAAGTAGATGAGCTCCGTCAACACGACAGTGTGGTGACGGTGATGGTGAAGTGATTCGCGCAGGGCTTTGCCTAGGCATCGCGAGAATATAACCGGGGGTGTAAACTGTGGAGGGGGGCGCCGCACACGGCTAACAATTGATGTTGTGTGCTTGTGAGGCGCCCCCTCCCCACATATATATAGGTGGGAGGGGAGGAGAGGCAGCCAGGGGCGCCCTAGGGTTGGCCGCCGCCCCCTAGGGGGGTTAGTTTAGGCACTCCAGCCCTAAGGGCTGCCTGCCTTGCCCTGCGCCCCCTTTTCCATGTATGCATGAAGGGGAAGGAAAGAGGGGGGTGAGGGAAGGAAGTGGGAATCCTAATCCACACTTTCCTTTCCATTTCCCCCTTTCCTTCTCCTCCTCCTATAGCCTTATAGGGTGCACCAGCCCCTTGTGGGCTGGTGTGTTCCTTCACAAGGTCCATATGGCCCATGGACTGCCGAGGGTACCCGAAACACCTTCCGGTGACCCGATAAGTACCCGATACCCTCTGGAACACTTTCGGTGTCCGAATACCATCATCCTATATATCAACCTTTACCTCTCGACCATTTAGAGACTACTCGTCATGTCTGTGATCTCATCTGGGACTTCGAACAACATAAGGTCACCAAATCACATAACTCATATAATACTAAATCATCATCGAACGTTAAGCGTGCGGACCCTACGGGTTCGAGAACTATGTAGACATGAATGAGACACCTCTCCGGTCAATAACCAATAGCGGAACCTGGATGCTCATATTGGCTCCTACATATTCTATGAAGATCTTTATCGCTCGAACCGTAGTGACAACATACGTTATTCCCTTTGTCATCGATATGTTACTTGCCCGAGATTTGATCGTCGGTATCCATACCTAGTTCAATCTCGTTACCGGCAAGTCTCTTTACTCGTTCCATAATACATCATCTGGTAACTAACTCATTAGTCACTTTTCTTGCAAGGCTTCTTATGATGTGCATTACCGAGAGGGCCCAGAGATACCTCTCCGATACTCGGAGTGACAAATCCTCATCTCGATATATGCCAACCCAACAAACACCTTCGGATTTATCTGCAGAGCATCTTATAATTACCCAGTTATGTTGTGACGTTTGATAGCACACAAGGTATTCCTCCGCTATCGGGGAGTTGCATAATCTCATAGTCGAAGGAATATGTATTTGACATGAAGAAAGCAATAGCAATAAAACTGAACGATCAATATGCTAAGCTAGCGGATGGGTCTTGTCCATCACATCATTCTCCTAATGATGTGATCCGGTTCATCAAATGACAACACATGTCTATGGTTAGGAAACTTAACCATCTTTGATTAACGAGCTAGTCTAGTAGAGGCTTACTAGGGACACGGTGTTTTGTCTATGTATCCACACATGTATCAAGTTTCCGGTTAATACAATTCTAGCATGAATAATAAACATTTATCATGATATAAGGAAATATAAAATAACAACTTCATTATTGCCTCTAGGGCATATTTCCTTCAGTCTCCCACTTGCACTAGATTCAATAATCTAGTTCACATCGCCCTGTGATTTAACACCAATAGTGCACATCTTTATGTGATTAACACCCATAGTTCACATCACCATGTGACCAACACCCAAAGAGTTTACTAGAGTCAATAATCTAGTTCAAATCGCTATATGATTAACACCCAAAGAGCACTAAGGTGTGATCATGTTTTGCTTGTGAGAGCAGTTTAGTCAATATGCCTGCCACATTCAGATCCGTATGTATTTTGCAAATTTCTGTGTCGACAATGCTCTCCATGGAGCTAGTCTAGCTAATAGCTCCCATGTTCAATACGTATCTAGATTGAGACTTAGAGTCATCTAGATCAGTGTCAAAGCTTGCATCGACGTAACTCTTTACGACGAACTCTTTGTCACCTCCATAACTGAGGAACATTTCCTTAGTCCTCTTTAGGTACCTAAGGATAATTTTGACCGATGTCCAGTGATCTACTCCTAGATCACTATTGTACCCCCTTGCCAAACTCATGGCAAGGTATACAAAAGGTCTGGTACACAACATGGCATACTTTATAAAACCTATGGTTGAGGCATAGGGAATGACTTTCATTCTCTCTCTATCTTCTGCCGTGGTCGGGGTTTGAGTCTTACTCAACTTCACACCTTGCAGCATAGACAAGAACCCTTTCTTTCATTGATCTATTTTGAACTTCATCAAATTTTTGCCAAGGTATGTGCTTTGTGAAAGTCCTATTAAGTGTCTCGATCTATCCCTATAGATCTTGGTGCCCAATATTTAAGTAGCTTCACTGAGTTCTTTCATTGAAAAATTCTTATTCAAGTATCCTTTTATGCTATCCAAAAATTCTATATCATTTCCGATCAATAATATGTCATCCACATATACTATCAGAAATGCTACATAGCTCCCACTCACTTTCTTGTAAATACAGGCTTCACCAAAAGTCTATATAAAACCATATGCTTTGATCACCTCATCAAAGCGTATATTCCAACTCTGAGATGCTTGCACGAGTCCATCGATGGATCGCTGGAGCTTGCACACTTTGTTAGCACCTTTAGGATCGACAAAAACCTTCTAGTTGCATCATGTACAACTCTTCTTTAAGAAATCCATTAAGGAATGCAGTTTTGATGTCCATTTGCCAGATTTCACAATCATAAAATGCGACAATTGCTAACATGATTTAGACAGACTTAAGCATCGCTACGAGTGAGAAAGTCTCATCGTAGTCAACACCTTGAACTTGTCGAAAACCTTTTGGCGACAAGTCGAGCTTTGTAGATAGTAACACTACCATCAGTGTCCATTTCCTCTTGAAGATCCATTTATTCTCAATGGCTTGCCGATCATTGGGAAAGTCCACCAAAGTCCACACTTTGTTCTCATGCATGGATCCTATCTCAGATCTCATGGCCTCAAGCCATCTGTCGCAATCTGATCTCATCATTGCTTCTTCATAGTTTGTAGGTTCCCTATGGTCTAATAACATGACTTCCAGGTGTCGCGGGATATCCGCGGCCACCTATGGGACCGGGTGGCCCTTTGCTGGTTCAGTAGGGGGACGTCGCGTTGCACAAAGAGCAGACCAACACACGGCAGCACGCCAGAGAGCACATGAGCAATTTACCCAGGTTCGGGCCGCCGCGAGGCGTAAGACCCTACTCCTGCTTTGGTGGATTGATGATGAAATGGATGTGGTAGTGCATAGTACACTTTCCCGGCAAGGGCTGCCTTGGGGCAGCAGCGACTACGCACGTGTGGTGGCTTGGGCTTGTCAATTTTCTAACCCTCTAACCCCTTCTACGAGTGCCATGGGCCTCCTTTTATAGATTAAGGGGTCACCACAGTGGCAAAGTGGTCATTATCCACTGATATGATAGCAAACAGTGCTATCATACCTAACTCTGCGGGCTGACAGGGTGCATTAAATGCATCGCTTAGCGTCACATCACTGGTTGCCCGGCAAGGCCTACCCGGCTCTCTTGCCAGCTCTACGCCTATTCCCTTGACACGTCATAGGACAAGTGTCATCTGTGGGTTTCTTCTGTAGGAAATGTCTGCCACTTTATCATCTTGCGGCTTAACACCGCACTGATTGGCGATGTGGGTCGGATTTGAGTGGTTGGCGGGGTGTTCCAGCCCCCGCGAGCCCCAGCAGGCTCTGCCAGGGAGTCTTGGTTGCTTGCTTTGGGTGGTGGCCTCGCCCCTTGCCGGGCTCGCCTTCCTGGCAAGGGAGGCCCTTCTTCTGCTGATGTCTTGCTCTCTTGGTTTGATCTTGGTCTCTTCGAGCTGTATGTTGGTTCTTCAAGTCTCTTGGCTCTTCGACCTCTGACTTGAGCTGGTGCTTTGGTCTCGACCTTGTGCCTGTCCGTGCACGATTCAGGGGAAAATGCATGCCCCTGTATATTTTCCCCGACATAAGCCCCCAAGCCTGAGCCATACGTGTCAAGTGGCACGTTGGGTTAGGCCCCAAACAGTGTGCGGACACTTGGCAGGAGAGGGCTGTGCGCGACGGTTCGCCACAATGACTAGTCAATCCAACGTCCACTTTCGCGTAATTACTGCACGTCATGGGGTCGTGGGACTGTTGTAGTTAAGGTAAAACGGTAACTTTCTGAATGTCGCGCCTCTGTCCCACCTTCCCTTCTCTTAAGAGCAGGAAAAATTGGAATGGCGTGATTCATCTGTTTCTCGCTCCGCTTTCCCATCTTCTTCCTCTGCAAGCCAAGCCCCAAGTTCTCATCTTGCCCCTCTCGCCTTTCGCCGCCACCCAACGAATCCCTTCCCCCTTCTCTGCGTTGCCGCAGCAATGGGCAAGAAACCCGCGAAGAAGCCGATGACCACGGCGAAAGAGACCGTCGTCGAGGAGAACAAGAGGTCGGCAGAGCTGAACAAGAAACGGAGCGAGGGCGTTGCCTTTGTTCCGTCCAACTTGAGCGGCATGGTCCTTCAAGAGAAGTACGGGTATCTATGGGGGCGGCCCGTCGAGAAAGGGCATGGGGCGCCTGTGGTCTACGAAGCGGGCGAGGTAAATCCTCCCGGTTCTTATCGGTTCTTTGCTGCCTACTTCATCTGCAGCCTCTGCCCTCCCTTTTCTGAGTTCTTTGAGGCAATCATGAACATCTACGGATTCCACCTCCTTGATTTCACGCCCAATGCAATGGCGACCATGGCCATATTCGTGCATCTGTGCGAGAATTTCATCGGAGTGATGCCCAATGCGGATCTGTTTCGGCATTACTTTGTCCCGCGGGTGGAGAGCAGAGTTAACCGCTCTAGGATCATCAGCTGGATACCGCGATCGAAGAAGAACTACCTCCCAGGGTTCCAACGGGAGAGGTGGGATGAATGGAGAGGAGATTGGTGTTGGATCCAGGACAAAGGAGCCCCCGAGTTTTGCGCAGCTCGGCAAGAGTGCGTTGAGCGTGGCAAGGATTGGAGCGCCAAGGGTCTCTCTGATGACAGGTTGCGCCCGGCAATCAATAGGATCATCTGCTTAGCAGCTGCCGGGTTAACCGTCGAGCATGTGGGGGCAGACTTCCTTCTCCGCCGCATCTCACCGCTGCAGGACAGAGACAGGCCTGCGTGGTAATACAGCGGCGCCGCAGATAGGATGAGGCTTTTGCCGGGGCTGGCCAACAATTTGTCAGTTTATGGCCATGCTTGGTTGTGCGACCAGCTGTTCGGCCACGTTGAGATGTTCAAGATCCCAACAACCGTTGTTTCCCTGAATATCAACTCTGCCTGGGATCAAATACTGAAGTGGATGCCGGACTGCAACGCTGAGGGAGTGTCGGGCACTTGGCAGCTCCCTTCTCTATACGAAGAGCTCCAGTGGGCGAGCACTTTGGTGGAAAAGGCTACCAGGGCTGAAGGCGAAATGTATAAACGCACCTCTACTGCGGAGGTAGCGTATATTCTGAAGAGAGTCGCGGAGGACAAGGTTGCCCGCCGTGCAGAGATGGAGAAGGCCGCAAAGGCCGGGAAGGGCTAAGGGAAGGCTGGGAGTGGAAGCTCTTCCCAGGGCGGCAGCGAGGCGCAGGCCACGGGAGACACCGCCGGGGGAGAGTTTGCCGGGCTACACGCTCTGGCCACGGCAGCAAAGGAGCTCCAGGAGGGAGAGGAGGTGGAGAGGGAGGGGAGCGCGACAGCGGCTCCTGAAGAGGAGGAGTGGCTTGCGGCAGGACCGCAAGCTCCCGCACCAGATCCAGACAGCGCACCCGCAGGCGTGCTGCAGCCCGGGGAGTGGCGACCTCCAACCCAGCGCCACCCGCCAAGAAGGTGAAGAAGACCTCCGCGAAGACCAACAAGGCCGAGGGGGCATGCCGCCAATCCCCTCGTCTAGCCCGGGACAGGGCATCTTCTGCCAAACGGTCGGCAGCCTCGGAGGAGGAGTCCAGCTCCCGCTCTGGCTCGAGTTCCTCTCAGAGCTCGCCTCCCTCGGAGCCCTTGTAGTCGTGGCAGGCACCGAAGCTGCCGGGAAGCTCCACCCTTCCATCTCTGAAGAGGGGACGGGAATCCCCTCCTCCCACAGAGTTCAATTTGACCTCCATGCTCATTGCGGAAGACTAAGGGAGATTTCTCTTTGAGGTAGATATCTTCCTAAGTAGATTTGAATGCTTTTGCTGACTGACCTCTTGTGCTTGTTGTTATCGGCAGGGAAATGGAGGAGGAGGAGGAGGAGACCCTTGTCCACCACTCCTGGAAGAGGCTCCGGCGCCTTGGGTCGCTGAAGGGCGTCGAGGGCTCGGCCTCGGCAGGGAGGGATGCAGAAGATCCTGTGCCGAGCCCCCAGCTCAGCCCCCGGACAGGGAGCGGAGGTTTGACTCCACCCGCCGGAGATGATGGAGACAACCCTTCCGTCCCCTTGCGCGGAGGAGGGGGCGAGGTAACACAAGGTGAGCCACTCCTTAAGGAGCACGCCTCTCCTGCTGTCCAAGCCGAAGATGTCGCCATGGGATCCTCCGCGGCAGAGATGGCGCAAAAAGCTGTCGAGTCTACCCCGACAGAGGAAGAAGCTCGCGACCCGGAATGGTCGAAATAGAGATCCCTGCCTGGCAGACTTCCCCAGGTACTTGGCTTGATTTTTCCTTTATACTCTGGACGTCTCCACTGGTTTCTTTATTCGCTTCGAGGCTTCCATACTTTCGTTTGTTCACTGGTCCCTTCCTTCCGCAGACCCCCAGGTTGAAGAACCAGATTTGTTGGAGGTGGTGGCGGACATTGGGAGGTCCGCCACGGATGAAGCCGTGAGGGTCGCGGCTACTGAGGGGCAGGATCTCGTTGCCGGGGGAACACAAAATCCCTTGGCCATTATGGAACATTCTCTGGACAGCGCCCCGGTAGAGGAAGTGGTTATCAAGGCGAAGATTCCCCTTCAAACCATGGGCCCACTCCCTTCCTTCGGAGGCGCTGCCGGTGCCTCGTCGTCTTCCTCGAACACGCTGGCCGTGGTGCCATGGTTGCCTGATATCGGAGCCCCAGGGCCGACCTTGAGAGATGCAGAGCTTGATGAAGAGCTTCAGTGTCTTCTAGCACCGCTGCATCTGGGAGGCGAGGAGGCCGATGACTCCGTGGTCGTCACCATGGACTTGTCCTTCATGGAACCCATGGCGACAGGTGTGAAGGAGATGCTGGCCCGGCACCGCCAAAAGTGGCAGGAGGTCAAGACACGGCGTGATCCACTGACAAAGTGGACCACAGGCTGAAGGGCAAGTGTCTGGAGCTGCGCGAATGGCACGACAAGTAGTTCAAGGTGCTCATGAGGTAGCAAGGGACTCTTCAGATGATGAGGGAGGATGTCGTGGCTCGGGAGAGGCGTCTGGTGGATCACAAAGCATCTTTGGATGCCAGGGAGTAAGAGATCTCCCTTCGGGAGGAGAATCTTGAAGCCACCCTCCGTGCCAAGGACGAGAGTTTGGAGACCTTGGTGCAGCAACGCACTAAAGAACTGAAGGATGAGCATGGGCCTGCTCTGGACACGCTGTCTACTGATCATGCTGCCCAACTGAAGAAGCTTGTTGATGATCTGGATGCTGCATCCTCTGCCAAAGTTGAGCTCGAGCAGCAGGTGGCCAAACTGAATGAAGACCTTGCCGGGAGTGCCAAGGAGGTGGAGGCACTCAAAGAAGAGGCACGGCAAGCAGAGCTCCATCTGGCTGATGTGCAGTCACAACTCTCCTCCAAGACCCAAAGCCTTGAAGCCGCCGATAGCAACATTTCTGATATGACGGCAAGGATTGGCTCGCTGGAGCAGTCGGCAGAGTCCCTTGAGTCCCGGCAGCAGCTGCTATCTAAAGAGTTGGAAAACACCAAGCGTCTCCGGCAAGATGCAGAAGATAAGCTGAAGAATCGGGTCGATGTGAGCAACCTCTGGATCAAGAACCTATTTGATGTTGCAGAATGCCTAGGCGCCCAAGCTGCGGCGATGGGTATGGATGGCCCAGTCTACTCAGCCAGCGAGCAGGAGGTCCCGAGTGTCAAGCTAGGGATGTTCTTCAACGAGTTGATCGACAAGCTGAGGGTGCATGAAGAGGGGAGGGCCGAGCGCTTTGTGACTGAATCGCGGAGGCTTGCTCGCAACGCCCTCTTCATGGCATTGAGCAACATCGCATGTCGTCACCCAGAGCTCGATCTCGACGACGGCTTCAGGAAGCCGCCGATGGGTGCTGACGTTGCTGCCGCTGAGGAGAAGGTTGCCCCCCGCCCTGACAGGGTTCTCCGCGTTTAAGTCATTCCTTCTACTCCTTTAACGAAAATATGACGCATACTTTGTGTTTAGTCCTTTTATATCTAGTACTTGCGCGAGGTCAATGTTCCTGGTTGAATCTTTAAATGCGCGTTTATCCCGTTAAGCTCTTTATGCTTGTGTTCGTATGATCAATTCCTATGTATGCTCTGGATGCCTGCCGATATCATATTGCCACGATTGTCGTAAGGGTCCGGCCCTTAACAGTCATCTTGGCGTGGATGCGTCTCAGCAAGTTTTTCCTAGGTAGCTCTCGATGTAGCCTCTCGACCTGCGAGCGTGGCTCTGGACAGGACGATGGTGCGATCAAAGAAACTAGCCGAGGTTCCATTGCATGAGGGATTTCTCGATACCAACACTTGCTAGAGTTAAGGGATAAACAACTGCAAAAATCTAAAATGCATCAACAAGAAGCAATAGCGTGGACTTAGCTTTCGTTTCAAGCTTCTTTTCCGCCTGCCGGGCCGCGCGCGTTCGACGTGCCCGCGGCGCTTGGAGGAGTAGAAGGCAATCTGGTGGCTTCTTTGTTCCCGGAAAGGGTCGGCAATCATTTCTTGTGACTGACGGGCATAGGGGCACGGTGGCGAGCTTCCCTGGTCCTCTTCTCTTTTGCTTCCCTCCCCTTGAGTCAGTACGACGGCTGCCATGCATCGCACGGATCGTGCCAATGCAGGCAGCCTCGCTGAAGTGTGCTTGCCGGGGAATCAATCGACGAACTCATACCAGCATTTTGCTCAGGATTACCCATGGCGGGGGAAATACTGGACCTAGCGTCGCAATTTAATCGTCGACGTCGACGATGCCGAGGCTAAAGCAGTTTGACTGCTGACGAGGTGGAGGGATAGGAGGGAGGAGCTCGTTCCCGCACGCCTTGTGCCCCTTTCCTCCGGACGGTGCTCGGATGGCGATAACGCCATACGAGCCGCTGGAGTTATTCTATTGCCATCGGTTGTGGCCTTGGTCGTAACCATTGCCACACGAATCCTGGAGAGGGACAACACGGTGCAGAAGTGGATCTTCCCCCTGCTTCACTTCCGCGTCGCCGCGGGCGCACGGTTGATGGCGCCGTCGAAGATGGAGAAGGTGCTGAAGATGGCGCGCTGCGCACGCTTTCAGGTTCGCGCAAGCGATCCCCTACCTGGCGCGCCAAAGATGTCGTGGGATATCCGCAGCCACCTATGGGACCGGGTGGCCCCTTGCTGGTTCGGCGGGGATACGTCGCGTTGCGCAAAGAGCAGACCGGCGCACGGCAGCACGACAGAGAGCACACGAGCAATTTACTCAGGTTCGGGCCACCGCGAGGCGTAAGACCCTACTCCTGCTTTGGTGGATTGATGATGAAATGGATGTGGTAGTGCGTAGTACACTTGCCCGGCAAGGGTTGCCTCGGGGCAGCAGCGACTACGCGCGTGTGGTGGCTTGGGCTTGTCAGCTTTCTAACCCTCTAACCCCTTCTACGAGTGCCATGGGCCTCCTTTTATAGATTAAGGGGCACCACAGTGGCAAAGTGGTCATTATCCACTGATATGATAGCAAACAGTGCTATCATACCTAACTCTGCAGGCTGACAGGGTGCATTAAATGCACCACTTAGCGTCACATCACTGGTTGCCCGGCAAGGCCTGCCGGGCTCTCTTTCCAGCTCCGCGCCTGTTCCCTTGACACGTCGCAGGACGGGTGTCATTTGTGGGTTTCCTCTGTAGGAAATGGCTGCCATGTGGCGAATGACTGCCACTTAATCATCTTGCGGCTTGACACCGCACTGATTGGCGACGTGGGTCACATTTGAGTGGTTGGCGGGGTGTTCCAGCCCCCGCGAGCCCCGGCAGGCTCTGCCGGGGAGTCTTGGTTGCTTGCTTCGGGTGGTGGCCTCGCCCCTTGCCGAGCTCGCCTGCCTGGCAAGGGAGGCCCTTCTTCTGCTGATGTCTTGCTCTCTTGGTTTGATCTTGGTCTCTCTGAGCTGCATGTTGGTTCTTCAAGTCTCTTGGCTCTTCGACCTCTGACTTGAGCTGGTGCTTTGGTCTCAACCTTGTGCCTGTCCGTGCACGAGTTAGGCGAAAATGTCTGCCCCTGTATATTTTCCCCGACACCAGGACAGGATTACCGTACCACTCTGGTGCGGAACATGCTCTGTTCAACCTACGAGGTCCAGTAGTAAATTGATCCGAAGTTTCATGATCATCATCATTAGCTTCCTCTTTAGTAGGTGTAGGCATCACGGGAACGGATTTCACTGATGTTCTACTTTCCAATTCGAGAGAAGGTACAATTACCTCATCAAGTTCTACTTCCCTCCCACTCACTTCTTTCGAAAGAAACTCCTTCTCTAGAAAGGTTCCATTCTCGGCAGCAAAGATCTTGCCTTCGGATCTGTGGTAGAAGGTGTACCCAATTGTTTCCTTAGGGTATCCTATGAAGACACACTTCTCCGATTTGGGTTCAAGCTTATCTGGCTGAAGCCTTTTGACATAAGTGTCGGAACCCCAAACTTTAAGAAACGACAGCTTAGGTTTCTTGCCAAACCACAGTTCATACGGTGTCGTCTCAACGTATTTAGACGGTGCCCTATTTAACGTGAATGCGGTTGTCTCTAATGCATAACCCCAGGACGATAGTGGTAAATCAGTAAGAGACTCATAGAACGCACCATATCCAATAAAGTATGGTTACGACGTTTGGACACACCATTACGCTTGGTGTTCCAGGTGGCGTGAGTTGTGAAACAATTCCACATTGTTTTAAATGAAGGCCAAACTCGTAACTCAAATATTCGCCTCCGTGATCATATCGTAGAAACTTTATTTTCTTATTACGATGATTCTCCACTTCACTCTGAAATTCTTTGAACTTTTCAAATGTTTCAGACTTGTGTTTCATTAAGTAGATATACCCATACCTACTCAAATCATCTCTAAAGTTCAGAAAATAATGGTACCTGCCGCGTGCCTCAATACTCATCGGACCGCATACTTCGGTATGTATTATTTCCAATAAGTCATTAGATCGCTCCATTGTTCCGGAGAACGGAGTTTTAGTCATCTTGCCCATCAGGCATGGTTCACAAGTATCAAATGATTCATAATCAAGTGATTCCAAAAGTCCATCTGTATGGAGTTTCTTCATGCCCTTTACACCAATATGACCTAAACGGCAGTGCCATAAGTATGTTTCACTATCATTATCAACTTTGCATCTTTTGGCATCAATATTATGAATATGTGTATCACTACGATCAAGATTCAATAAACCATTTACATTGGGTGTATGACCATAGAAGGTTTTATTCATGTAAGCAGAACAACAATTATTCTCTGACGTAAATGAATAACCGTATTGCAGTAAACATGATCAAATCATATTCATGCTGAACGCAAACACCAAGTCTTTCCCTAATAATAAAGCACGGATTGACTCCGTGGGTTCACCGTCACAACACGCTTTCTTCTCATGTCATAATACGCTTTTATGATTTGTATAGACAAAATCGTAATATAAACGAGGTGGTACTAATTTGGGATCCGCACGTCCTTGTTAGTTTTGTACGTCGTCCTTCGCTGCCGTAATTTTCGTCTGTTCGCTTGTAGCTTTGTAAGTAATGGGCCAGAATATTTGTTATGGGCTGCTACAAGTTGGACCTCGCGCCTGCCTTCCCCTCCCCTCTATTATGGCTGAGGCAAACAGAGTTTGCTTAAAATTAGTCCCACCCTGCTCTTTTAAATCAAATCCTAGCAACTTATATACCTTCGGAGTTGTGGGACTCAACAAGCCAGGAAAAGAGGGTGAGATATGGGTCATGTTTATATCTTACAAAAGTGAAGAAAGATGCGATGCATCACCAACCGCAAATGCTGAAGCTGACCCGCAAAGGTTGGGTTGTGAGGAAAGTCACGAACAAATAAAAAGCAGCATCGGATGCCTAGACAAGGAGGGAAGAGAGCCAAAATCTGAATACTGAAAATCAGGACTCGCACCGGGACGGCCGGTGCTGGGGCATGAGCATGGCCGCCCAATCGGTGTCGCTCCTCTGCAGAGGAGCCTATCGTGGAGCGTGGCCCGCACCATGGCCAGGGGGAAGCGAGGGGTCCGGGGGGAGCGGGTGTGGAGCCCGCGCCATGGATGGCCCGGTGGTGCGGGAGATCCGGCGGCGTGTCCCCGGGCTGCGAGCGATGCGGGTAGATGCAGGGAGGTCGTGGTATCTGGGTAGGTCGGGGGATGTGGATTACTGAAGAGAAGATGAGGAGATAACCTCTGCGAGCGACGAATCCAGGCTGGAGAAGCGCCACCGACGCGGCTGGTTTCTTCTGGACCAGCCGACATGTGAGGCTAGCTAGCGTACACATGTTCATAGGTTCATTTCCAGTTTTTTTAAATATTCACGGATCAATAAAAATCTGCAGACGCATCACGCGGATGTGCTAGCTTATATCCTAATTCTATGTAGGATATCATTAGCCTAACTTAATGATAATCATCTAAAAGGATTTACATAGAATATCATAGTTGGCTAATATAAACTTAAACTGCAAAACAGAGCAGAAACTCACCTGACTTACCTGGCCCAGCTCCTCTAGCCGGCCCAGCCCACCTGGCAAGTGCTAGTCGTCTTCAACCTCTGCCAGTAGGCAGAGGCGAAGGCAGGCACAGCGCGCGCTGAGGCCGCCACCTCCTCCCTGCCTGCCTCACGCCCCCGAGGCTCTCTCCCAGCGCCACGGAGACGGCCACGGACCCCCCTCTTTCTCTGGTTCTCTCTCCCTCTCGCTCCCTCGCTCTCCCTCATGGCCGAAGCCGCCATGGCCACACCGCCGAGAACCACTGCGGCCAGCCACTCCCTCGCTCCATCTCCGCGTCCCCGAGCTCCGCCACGACCCCGTGGAGCTACACACCCGACGCACGCGATTGCAGAAGCCCTGCAATGTCGTCCCCGCCGTCCTCATCGCCGCCTCTGTCCAGTGATCGCCGTCGTTCGATTCGTGCCGTCCAGGGCTTCCCCGACCTCGACTCCGTTCGACGCCTCTATGATCCTCCGTCGTTCCCCCTTGTTTCCCCTCTCCAACCCTTCCTCTAGCCGTGCTTTTCGCCGAAGCCGAGAGCTCACGCCCGCCGGCCATGTTGCCGTCGTGGCTACAGACGCCGTAGCTTGCGTCTGGGCGCGTTATCGTGCTCGGGTTGCTCCTAGGAGACGACCCTAACCACCAGCTGGTCCCGCCGTGCACCGGAACACCGAACCCGTGCGTGTCCGGACTCCGGCCGCCGCGGATGACCTCGCCGCCGTTGACACCGGCCACCCCAGGCCCGGAAACCACCACCATCCGACGCGCCATCGTGCTAGCTCTCCGTAGAGCCCAACGGCGCATCGAACGGTGCCCCGTAGAGGAAACCCGAGGCACAAGAGCGCCGCTGACCTCGCCGGCGGCTAAAAGCCGGCGGGTTTGACCCGAGTTAACCAGGGTTGACCCCCCTGGGTAATCGCCATGTGGGCCCCATCGGTACTAACATTGGGTTAAGTTTATAATTAAACTTAATTAGCCCTCTGACTCACTGACTAGTGGGTCCGGACCCCACAGGCAGTTTAGTTAGGATTAACATAACGCTAATTAACCCTGTTAATTAGTGTTGACACTGCCACGTGGGTCCCATAGGTCAGGTTTGACCTGGCTGACCGGCGTTGACCTGCTGACGTCACACTGACATCAGGCTGACGCAGTAAATCATTTTCTGGATTAAAAATAATCCAGGAAATTTCAGAAATTGTCCTAAACTTCTAAAATTCGTAGAAATTCAACCGCAGCTCAGAATGAAATAATTTATATATGAAAAATGATCAGAAAAATCCAAAGAATCTGAATATGGAATTTTCATGCATATTTGAACAAGTTAACCTCACTGAAAAGGACAATTCATGATTATGGAATAAATGGTAATTAGTTTTGGAGCTGGAATTTGCTATAGGTTTGAATTCCACTTCAATGAATATGACTAACTGTTGCACTAGGTCAATTCAGTACTTGATATGACATATCATTCATATGAATGTGCATTGCATTGATTGTGGTTCCTTTTGTGTTTGCCGGTGGTTGTTCCCTCTTAGTAGACGATGTTTCCGACGACGTGATCGATGACACCGATGAAGAGCTATACTATCTTCAGACGTGTACATGGTGGTAAGTGGCGACAGCGTGTCTGAAGAAGTACACCCCTGCAGGGTTAACATCATCTATTCGAATAGCCGTGTCCACGGTAAAGGACTTCTGGGTTGCCTGTACAGTTCATAGACAAGTGAAAGTGGATACTCTAAAACTCGCAAGATAAGCGTGAGTGCTATGGATGGCGTTCTTGTAGGGAGACGGGAGCGGATCCATAGTGGTGTATTGTTATGGTGAATATGTGGACTCGTGTGCGCCACCTCAAAAGAGTTACTTGCAGTCGTAGTTCAGGATAGCCACCGAGTCAAAGCTGGCTTGCTGTAGTTAAAATCCACCACCCTTTGTTGATACCGATGCATATGTAGATAGTTCTGATGTAAGTCTTGCTGGGTACATTTGTACTCACGTTTGCTTATTTTATGTTTTGCAGAGAGACTTCAGTCTCGCTAGTAGTTCCGCGTGGACTTCGACGTATAGCTTGTTACCTCAGCTACGATCTTGTACCCTTGGGAGGGTCTTGTAGATAGTCAGGCTTCTCAGCCTTCTTCATTTGTAGTTGTCTGTACTCAGACAAGTTAAGCTTCCGCATGTGCTTGTTGCTTGTATGCTCTGTATGTTGGGTCATGAGACCCATGTTTGTAATACTTGACTCTTCGGAGCCTATTGAATAAATACTCTGAGTCGTAGAGTCTTGTTGTGATGCCATGTTGTATTTGCACATATCGAGCATATTGTGTGTATGATTTTGAAATGCTTGGTATGTGTGGGATCCGACAACCTAGTTGTCTATCCTTGGTAGCCTCTCTTATGGGGAAATGTAGTCTAGTGCTTCCACTGAGCCATGGTAGTCTGCTATAGCCCGGTTTACCGGAGTCCTGCTAGCCTAGTTACTATTGCTCTGGAACAATTAGACTGGCCGGCATGTGATCCACTTCGGTCCTGTGTCTGTCCCTTCGGGGAAATGTCACGCGGTGACTTCCGGAGTCCTGCTAGCCTGCTACAGCCCGGGTTCCCGGAGTCCCGTTAGCCCAGTTGCTACAGCCTGGATTCACACGCTGATGACCGACACGTTCGATGCTGGTTCATGTATGCCCTTCCCCGTAAGTTAGCGCCACTTTGGGTTCACGACTAGTCATGTCGGCCCGGGTTCTCTGTCATATGGATGCTAGCGACACTATCATATACGTGAGCCAAAAGGCGCAAACGGTCCCGGGCCAGGTAAGGTGGCACCCGTGGGAATACCATGCGTGAGGCCGCAAAGTGATATTGTGTGTTACATGCTAGATCGGTGTGACTTAGAATCGGGGTCCTGACAGGTTTGGTATCAGAGCCTGACTGCATGTAGGATTACCAAGCCAAACTGGTCGAAGTCGAGTCTAGAAATGCTTTAGTTATGTAAGGGAATTGATTGTGGAAGGGAACGTAAGGCTCTCTTTACTCCTTTACCTTATGCCCTTCTGATCTGAGTCAACCTCTTCTTTTCTACGGGGATTAAGAACTAGGCTTCTCATCTTTCTATCAGGATCACGTGTTACTAATCCGTATACTTATAGGATTGTTGGATTCAAGTCTCAGCTTAGTTTCTACTACTTCCGTATGTTCTTAGCTGGCCTTTGAGCATTTACAGCCGTTATGCTGTCCGAGTCATCCCAGGTTTCTAAACAATCTGATGCATTTGCAAATCTTACCTCGCTGATTTCGATGTCCCCTTGGGCCAGATTAACCATACTAATCGGTGAGTTGAGGTACTCTATTGCCTCGACATATATGTTGGAGTTGTTATTATGACACTAGGGTATCTTAGAGATAGTAATCTAGCCATGTTTGGTGTTCCCAGTGTGATGATTCTGGCCATCATTCTCGAAAGCATCTCGTGATGTTATTTAGTTAGTAGGCATTCTATTCCTGGGTTCTTGAACCCGAGATTCACCCTACTTACTTCATGTTGATAGTGTTTTCTAGTTCCTTTAGGATATTAGTAACCTTTGTGATAGTCCTCGAGGTTCGTGGTATTTCCTTCTTCCAAATACAATGAACTGCATATGGCAGAAGTTCTGTTGAACCAAAAGATCGCAACCAAAGTGCTCTTGATGAGTTCTCCGTTATATTGTGAATCTGCCAGTTCTACCTTTCTGCATGGGTTATCCGGAAGAAATATGTTGAATTTGTTCGACATACTAACCTATGCATCCACAACTCATAAAGATATATGTTCCTTTGAGTTGTCCCTCTGTAGTTGTATTCCGATCCTTGTCTATCAGTTGATAGTCAAGTTTATGTCGTGCATTCGTGTTCTTTGATGCGTACTATTCTTGTGGTCCGTCAAGCCGTTCTATTTCAGAATGAATAGGAGAAACAAACTGCAGAACCTCATCCATATCTAGGATTGGGTCAAAGCAATTGTATTCCGTGGATCAAAATGCCAATACAGCTTTTGCTCTGCTCTACCTTGGAGTGTTACCATCTTTATGTCAAGAGTGTCATGAGAATTGCACCACCTCTTATGAATTCTTGACGCAGTAATACTTCTTGCCATCATTGTTCATTCCTCGGTTCCCGTGTTATTGTAACCAGAATGCCGACAAGTGAATCGTGATGTGTGAAATCAATACTCCTAGCAACTCCGTTGCTTGGTAGTTAATGGACAATAATTTCATTCTTAGCGTGTTGGTTATTGAATCATCATTCTTAGATAGATTGTGCTACCTAGTCCTTAATTCTGGTGCACTCTTCGATCAATGAGTTAGGATTATTCAATCCCTTGCTTATTTGATCATATCGTCTTACTCTGAAAAGCAAGATTGTTCTCAAGCTTAGTAACATATCGGTGGTTCGTGATGTTCCGAATATCTTCTCGGAAGTATTACCAGGTTGTTACCTGACCGCTATGTTGAGTTTGTGATCAAGTTCGTTTCCTATAAACCACCCCTTCTCCAAGAATCTGTGTTGGATACCCCTCAGCTAGTTGGCTAAGCTAAACAACAACTTGGAGAGTTGGAAGATAAAAGCTTTGCCTTACTTAGTTCATTCCAAAGGGATATCTTTGTGTGTGTGTGTGTGTGTTGAAGAAAGATGATATCTTCATTGATTGGTCCGCGTGATCAATTGTTGGACCTATTGTCCTACCCAAATCTTTGATTGCGTATGGGCTATCGTCAAATCAAATCAGAACCAACGATGTTTGTAGTGTTGTCTTACTCGCGGTTGTCGAGCATACACCATTATATCTTTTGGGTCTGACCAATGCTATTACTTTGTTCACATAGTTATGGAATTCCATCGATATGGAAATCTTGATAAATTGTAGTTGAGCCCATTGACAACATTTTTATGATCTCCATGATTCATGTTGAACATCCAGCTAGTGTTGGAAACTTCTAAAAAGCATTATCTTCATGTCCCGCTCATGAAGCATATGTTGGATGAAAGAAGTGACTTTCTCTGATTCACGTGCATTTGGTGCAAGTTGCCGCCGTGAGTTCGAGAAAGATTGTTTTTGTTTCCTCTGGTACCATCCCAAGTCAGCCATGCATGTGCGAAGTATGCTATGGTTTGAAAGGCTTGCTACCTTCATTCCATATGTATCTCCTAGTACACAAAGCCACTGATTGATTTGTTCATGGATAAGAAGTTCAACTGCCATTCCCGAAGGGCCCAGACGGACATGCACAAGACTTCGTTATCTTCAATGATGGTTCCCCACCTGAACTCGGTAGTGTTTTATTGTAAGACTACTATGTGGTCATGCTTGTCTGGGACAACGTGTTCACATGTGTGTAGCAGAACCCGCTCATGCTTTGGAGCTTGCTACCGTAGTTCATTTCCCAAGAATCTTGCAACGTCATCTCATTGGTTTGTGTTGCTAATTTTCTTTTCCAGACACGCTGTCTAAAATATCCCGTTCCCAACCAGATCTGAATCTCAGGCATATATGATGGTTGGAACTTTTCTAAGATCTATGATGTAGGTCTCGACAAGGTTGATGTTCTGGCCGACACACCTAGCCGGAAGATCTATTATTGTAGTATCTTGATTAAGCAATTTGATCGTTCTCTCCATGAGGATTTCGTGCGACTTATTCTAGAAGTTGTTCCTTATGGATCCTTTGTCTTCCCGAAGTCCGACCTATACTTGATGGCCACATTAATGCTTTATGTATGACTGTGGTATGTAGAACATCAAGGAGAACATTAGAAGCGGAGTGCTAAATGTCTCTCGGTCGATCATCCAGATTTTGTTCCCTGGGCCCAGTCATGGTGAAATTTGAGAAAGTGTTATCTTTCTTTGCATCTGCATCCTCCATCATTATTCATCATGGTAGTATGATGTGTTTCCTGGATCCTCGGCACAGATGTTGGTAAAACCTTGATGAATACGGAACTGCTCAAATTCTTGAGAGCACGCTCACACACTTATATCCTCGGTATCAATTAGAATGTGCCTTCCTTTTTGCCGAGTTGTTCTATAACCGTAGTTTCCGTTCCAAACTGGGTATGACATTCTTTCGAATTCCTTCAAATGATCAATTTTGAATTGCCTCAGGCTGCTACGAAGAGTTTCAATGATCTATGGATCAAAGTAATTCTTTTGCCACTTAAGGGGAAAATTCTATGAGTCACCTTCCCTAAGGTGCCCCGTTATGGAATCATGGCAATTATTTCCTCGCAATCTTGAAACCATGCACCATCATCTTAAGCGTGGAATTATTGCCTACCAAATTAAACCTTCATTATCTATTTCTTTCCTTCCCTCTTGATGTGTGTTTCGAGTCTCAACTCAAGAGGTGTTCTTACGTCTCACTCCATGAGTCAATCTTGAGTTGCCCGATCTCAAGAAGATCGTTTCCAGTAAAGTTTCTTTCTGTCGTCATCGTGTTGGATGAAGTTCCCGAAGGCAAATACGTCAAGATCAATATGATGCCATGAATCAACATCTCCGAGAAGGACAGCTGGATCATGAAGATTGTGTAGTTTTGTGTCCCCTCTGTCTCCTTACCTCACGTCTTGAATCTTGAGATGAGATTCTTGTTTAGTGGGGGTGAGTTGTCATAGACCTAGAATAATGCTTGTAATTAGTGGCATTGCATCCATGCATCATGTCTAATTTCTAAAAGCTGAGCTAAGGAAATTTTAAAGCCTCAAAATTTAATTAAAAGAAGGGCAAATAACCCTGGAAAATGCATCCAATGTTCCCAAAATGCTCTTCATTGATGTTTGATATTTTTGGCAATGGTCTTGATCCAAACCAAAAATAATGAGCATTTTTAAAGAATAATTTTGGGCACTGATGTTAAATCATATTGTATTTTGAATTTGAATTTATATCATATAACTAGAATATATCTTCAAATGCTCCTGAGATAATTTATGGGCATGTGGCTAGGTCCATATATGCAACATAAAATATTTCAGAAAGATTTGGCATGAGTTTGAATTCTATTTTGAATTTAAATAGTGGCAAATAAATAAATAAAAGAAACAAAATAGAAAAATAAAACAGAGCAGAACTCACCTGCCTTACCTGGCCCAGCTCCTCCAGCCGGCCCACCCACCTGGCAAGTGCCAGTCGTCTTCAAGGCGGGCACGGCGCGCGCTGAGGCCGCCACCTCCTCCCTGCCTGCCTCACGCCCCCGAGGCTCTCTCCGAGCGCCACGGAGACAGCCACGGACCCCCCTCTTTCTCTGGTCCTCTCTTCGTCTCGCTCCCTCGCTCTCCCTCATGGCCGAAGCCACCATGGCCACACCGCCGAGAACCACCGCGGCCAGCCACTCCCTCGCTCCATCTCCGCGTCCCCGAGCTCCGCCACGACCCCGTGGAGCTACACACCCGACGCACGCGACCGCAGGAGCCCTGCAACGTCGTCCCCGCCGTCCTCATCACTGCCTCTGTCCGGTGATCGCCGTCGTTCGATTCGTGCCGTCCAGGACTTCCTCGACCTCGACCTCGACTCCGTTCGACCCCTCTGTGAGCCTCCGTTGTTTCCCCCTTGTTTCCCCTCTCCAACCCTTCCTCTAGCCGTGCTTTTCGCCGGAGCCGAGAGCTCACGCTCGCCGGCCATGTCGCCGTCGTGGCTACAAACGCCGTAGCTTGCGCCTGGGCGCGTCATCATGCTCGGGTTGCTCCTAGGAGACGACCCCAACCACCAGCTGGTCCTGCCGTGCACCGGAACACCGAACCCGTGCGTGTCCGGACTCCGGCTGCCGCGGATGACCTCGCCACCGTTGACACCGGCCGCCCTAGGCCCGGAAACCACCACCATCTGACGCGCCATCGTGCTAGCTCTCCGTAGAGCCCAACGACGCATCGAACGGTGCCCCGTAGAGGAAACCCGAGGCACAAGAACGCCGCTGACCTCGCCGGCGGCTAAACGCCGGCGGGTTTGACCCGAGTTAACCAGGGTTGACCCCCCTGGGTAATCGCCATGTGGGCCCCATCGGTACTAACATTGGGTTAAGTTTATAATTAAACTTAATTAGCCCTCTGACTCACTGACTAGTGGGTCCGGACCCCACAGGCAGTTTAGTTAGGATTAACATAACGCTAATTAACCCTGTTAATTAGTGTTGACACTGCCACGTGGGTCCCATAGGTCAGGTTTGACCTGGCTGACCGGCGTTGACCTGCTGACGTCACACTGACATCAGCCTGACGCAGTAAATCATTTTCTGGATTAAAAATAATCCAGGAAATTTCAGAAATTGTCCTAAACTTCTAAAATTCGTAGAAATTCAACCGTAGCTCAGAATGAAATAATTTATATACAAAAAATGATCAGAAAAATCCAAAGAATCTGAATATGGTACTTTCAGGCATATTTGAACAAGGTAACCTCACTGAATAGGACAATTCATGATTATGGAATAAATGGTAATTAGTTTTGGAGCTGGAATTTGCTATAGGTTTGAATTCCACTTCAATGAATATGACTAACTGTTGCACTAGGTCAATTCAGTACTTGATATGACATATCATTCATATGAATGTGCATTGCATTGATTGTGGTTCCTTTTGTGTTTGCCGGTGGTTGTTCCCTCTTAGTAGACGATGTTTCCGACGACGTGATCGATGACACCGATGAAGAGCTATACTATCTTCAGAAGTGCCGGGCAAGCAAAACCCCCTTGTTCATTCCAATACAATCCCACTCTCTCGCTCCTGCTCTCTTTTACTGCATTAGGACAACAGCGATTCAATTGTTACATGTTGTGGTAGTTGAACCCCTTTCCTCTGCTTGACCTGTCATTGCCACAGTAAATAGATGAAACCCACTAGCATGAGTAGGAGTTGTTTGAGCCTTGATGTGCCTACTCATTCATGCTTGTTTGTCATGCCTGCTATTGCTTAGAGTTGTGTAAGGTCTGATTCACCGGGGATGAATTAGAAAGTTGTGAACATGTCCTACTATTGAGAGCTAGGTGTGTGAACACGATTTGGTAAAGGTAGCGGTGAGAGGCCATGTAGGAGTACATGGTGGGTTGTCTCATTGAAACCGTCCTCAGGAACTGAGTTCTGTGTTTGTGATCCATGAACAGTTACTACCACACATTGGGCGCCGGGCGCTCCAAGCTCTCTCGACTTATTAATCAACCTGATCTCTGTCCAGGAGTTGCAACTAGTTTCTGGTGTTTGTAGGTTGTGTTAGTAGTCTACCAAGTGGCACCCGATACAGGTGGGCTTGGGACAGACTAGGCACCGTGGCACGGTGTACCAAGTGTAGATCCATCCGTCGAGGTGGGCTTGGGAACCCTGCACACATCGTTTGGGGCTGTGAGCGACACCCCGGCCAGATCTCCTTGCGGATGGAACCCGAATAGGCGATAAACTTGGACGAGAGACTTGTGTGGTTAGTCAGGTCGTGGCCGACTCCCTCGCCAGGCTTCCGCTTGAAGGTTGCCGAGATACACGACGTGTACACGGTGGTAAGTGGCGAGAGCGTGTGTGTAGAAGTACACCCCTGCAGGGTTAACATCATCTATTCGAATAGCCGTGTCCGCGGTAAAGGACTTCTGGGTTGCCTGTACAGTTCATAGACAAGTGAAAGTGGATACTCTAAAACTCACAAGATAAGCGTGAGTGCTATGGATGGCGCTCTCGTAGGGAGACGGGAGCGGATCCATAGTGGTGTATTGTTATGGTGAACATGTGGACTCGTGTGCGCCACCTCAAAAGAGTTACTTGCAGTCGTAGTTCAGGATAGCCACCGAGTCAAAGCTGGCTTGCTGCAATTAAACTCCACCACCCCTTTGTTGATACCGATGCATATGTAGATAGTTCTGATGTAAGTCTTGCTGGGTATATTTGTACTCACGTTTGCTTATTTTATGTTTTGCAGAGAGACTTCAGTCTCGCTAGTAGTTCCGCGTGGACTTCGACGTATAGCTTGTTACCTCAGCTACGATCTTGTACCCTTGGGAGGGTCTTGTAGATAGTCAGGCTTCTCAGCCTTCTTCATTTGTAGTTGTCTGTACTCAGACAATTTAAGCTTCCGCATGTGCTTGTTGCTTGTATGCTCTGTATGTTGGGTCATGAGACCCATGTTTGCAATACTTGACTCTTTGGAGCCTAATGAATAAATACTCTGAGTCGTAGAGTCTTGTTGTGATGCCATGTTGTATTTGCACATATCGAGCATATTGTGTGTATGATTTTGAAATGCTTGGTATGTGTGGGATCCGACAACCTAGTTGTCTATCCTTGGTAGCCTCTCTTATGGGGAAATGTAGTCCAGTGCTTCCACTGAGCCATGGTAGTCTTCTATAGCCCGGTTTACCGGAGTCCTGCTAGCCTAGTTACTACTGCTCCGGAACACTTAGACTGGCCGGCATGTGATCCACTTCATTCCTATGTCTGTCCCTTCGGGGAAATGTCACGCGGTGACTTCCGGAGTCCTGCTAGCCTGTTACAGCCCGGGTTCCCGGAGTCCTGTTAGCCCAGTTGCTACAGCCTGGATTCACACGCTGATGACCGACACGTTCGATGCTGGTTCATGTATGCCTGTCCCCGTAAGTTAGCGCCACTTTGGGTTCACGACTAGTCATGTCGGCCCGGGTTATCTGTTATATGGATGCTAGCGACACTATCATATACGTGAGCCAAAAGGCGCAAACGGTCCCGGGCCAGGTAAGGTGGCACCCGTGGGAATACCGTGCGTGAGGCCGCAAAGTGGTATGGTGTGTTACATGCTAGATCGGTGTGACTTAGAATCGGGGTCCTGACACATACTGGCATATGTTAGCTTTCAATATACATGGTCGTGAGCCTGCAGTGGAGAGATTGGTTGTGCACCTTCCTCGAGTCTTCATAAGGAGTTACCTTGGAACCAGGAAAGTTGCTTTAATTTTTGTTGATAAGACGACGAAAAATAATGGATACAATTATGGAGAAAATAAATTACTTTGGCTGAACAACCTACAACAACCTGAGCCATGCTTGTCATACTACTATCTACTATCATTTTCATGGTATTTTCTAGCTCTTAGTCTGCAAGCGTTGCCAACTCTAATGACTCACGATGCAGACTCACATATTGCATGATCACATCTTAGCTTTCATGGTAATTCTGCACTTCGAACGAAGTTTGTTTCTTTTCAGGAAACCAAGGTAGTTTATTTTGATCCAAATCCAATAATAAAATTTGATCAATTGCTGTATAATCTATGGAAATTGCATATATTTGTCAGGATTAATCAGCTTGATTGATAAGTTATATTTTTCATTTTGCAGTCTGTATCTGGTGAAACTTTATAGGCTAGTTACACATACATATAGAAATAGTGTCATTTTCCTTTAAAAAAAGGTTAGCGTTGCATGTTCATAGTAGATTGGCCAATAATTTCACACCGAATATAATCTAAGATGAGACAAAAGCAGATGGACTGCAAGCTCTAACTGAGTAGTGCACAACGACAGATAAACTAACAAATACGAACTCTTATTTATTTTGTAAGTGTTGCAACACACGGGCTTGTGCTTCATGGTTCGGACAATGCCCGTAGCAACGCACGGGCATATTTACTAGTAACATTTATTTAGGTTCAACACTAATCCCGAAGGTTGAGGGAGTGTGCGATGGTGATCGTATCAACCTTGGAATCTCTTCCAACACACATCATCACCTCACCCTTAAGTAGTCTCTGTTTATTCTGCAACTCTTGTTTTTGAGTTACTAATCTTAGCAACTAAACAGGTATCAAATACCCAGGGGTTGCTATCAACAGTAGTAAAGTACACATCAATAACATGTATATCAGATATACCTTTGTTCACTTTGCCATCCTTCTTATCCGACAAGTATCCGGGGAAGTTCCACCTCAAGTGACCATTTCCTTTGTAGTAGAAGCACTAAGTTTCAGGCATAGGTCCAGCTTTGGGCTTCTTCACGGGAGTTGTCGGGGATATACCCCGCGGCGTAAACCGGCCGGAAGTATAACCCGGCCGGACTTGGCGGTTTATTTGAGACCCCGCTAACACTTGGCGATTCATCGGCGACCCGCACAGACCAGACGGTTTTACAAGCAACCTGACTGAACATTATGATTCACTGGTAACCCGGCGGGCGGGACAGACGGTGACAAGGCCCAAGGCCCAGAAGGCCGGCTCATGTTATGGTGGGCCGGTTTAAGAGGAAAGGCGTGAGGAATATTTGTCTTACAAGGAGTTAAGACCTGGACTTGTATCCGGTTTGTATTAGAGATAGACTAGTCCTAATCCTAATAGGACTCCACATGTAACCCGCCCCTTCAACATATATAAGGAGGGGCAGGGCTCCCCAAAGAGGGAAAAGTAACAAGAAACAATCTCTAGGGCTAGACATAATTGGGAGAGCCGGTTTACGGCGACTCTCTCATGATCATAATGAGACCTAGCCACAAACAACATGTAGGGTTTTTACCGGATGATGTTTCCCGGGGCCCGAAGCTGTCTAAACCCTTGTCTTGTGTTGCGTCTCTCGATTCCGCTCAACCCCTCTCAAGCTACCACATAGATGCGTTGGCCTCACGACTAAGTCCTCACACTAGGACATCTGCCGTGACAAATCCACGACAGTTGGCGCCCACCGTGGGGCCTACGCACGGTGGTGTTGAGTTCTTGGAGGCATCACTTTTCAGGGATCGAGAAGCTCATGATTGATCAGATGAGGAAAAGATGGTTTGATGGTCAAAATCATGACTAATTTTGGAGTTTACAACACGAGGGGTTATGAAATCAAGAAGTTAGGGTTCCGTCCTCTGTGCCGCTAAACGTGATGAGGTGATCCGCCGAAACCAATTCTACATTGAGTCCGAGGTTGACAAGGGGTTGATCTGCTGCACGGTATGCGTACAAATTGTTCCGGGTTACGGACGGATTCGCCGAGTTCCCCTGCTGCTGGCTTCAAGTCCCAAAGAAAGCCACCTGATTTTCAATGAACCGGAATAGCTACTGCTCCCGAGACACTACAAGGTCCTGCCGCTGCTGCTTCCCATCAGGCCATCATCAATCGAGAAAGTCTTTGCTCCTCACGTGGTGGTCAGGCTGGTCCACAAGATTAAATTTTTGGTCTCCTATTACACTATACGTGATGCTAGTATTAAATTAGTGCAGATCAGATTTTTGGGTCTTCAAAAACACTGTCTACTATCGGAAAGATCAGTGCAAGATCCCAGTGTATAAACGATTGAACGAGTCGGTCAGACCAACCACGACCCGGAGAGGAAGACAACTACGACTGGGAGTCAGCGGCCACGACTCGAATTCGCCGCAATGAGCCACCATCGTGCCTGGCTTCCTACGAGCCTTGACCCTCCTCGCTACCGCGTGAGCTCGCCCCTCTGGCCTGGCGTTGGCCTTGCCCTCTGTTGCAGGTTGGCGAGCCTCTCTACTGGTCTCCATCTCGGACGCAGCACGGTGCCTCCAAATCGCGTTCTTCCACACTGAGCCGGGATTTTTGCCGTCATCATCTGCAAGAGCCGCCGTCCGGGTTATGACCGTCTGCTTAAACTGCCGAGCCGTTCGGGTTGTGAATCTGGCCTTCGCCCGCAGCTACACCAACCACCTGATTAGCTCCGTGCATAAGACGCCGCCCTGACGGATTGCCGAGCCTCCGTCGCGCCTGATTTCCACAGGGACCCGCCCCTGCCGGACTCTGAGTCACCGTCGTCAAGCACCCCGTGATTCGTCGAGTCACCACCTCTGACTCGCCTCAGCAACCCGGCGCCGAACCGCCACCACGGCCTCGAGCCTCCTCCTCCGAGCCGTCTGCTTAAACCGCCGCACCACTTTGTCAAACCGGCCGTCTTCTATGGCGCTTGAACTGCCGTGGGCAGTCACCTCCGCTAGTGCGACCGCGGCCGCCCGTTTCTACAACTGCCGTACCATGCTGCTAGCTCACTAACATTGTTGGGTCCGCATGCGCCGGCCATTGCTGGGTATGCTCCGCTTCTCTGCGTCGGGTCTTCTCCGCTGAGCTGTCCACACGCTGGTTTTCCACTGCGGTTGAGCCGCCACCACCATTGCCTCGCGGGCCGCCGTCGCCTCGTCAAACCGGCTGTGCCTGAACCGCCACCACCGAGACCCGCCGTGGCTTGTTCCGTGCCGTCATCGCTGTTTGCCCATCCACGGCCGCTTCTCCTCTGCTGCCATGTTGAGCCGTCCTGACGCGAGCGGTGCGGTGCCTCTACCACCGCGGGCTGTCTCCGCCTCGTCTTGTCGCCGCATCCCCAACAGGCTTGCCGCGGCGCTTCTGTTCAACCGGGTGTCTCCTCGAGACCTCGACATCCGCGGCCTCGCCCCGAGCGCTCCCTGTCTTCGCCGTTGTGACCCGCCACTGCTGTGCCGGTCGCTATTGAAGCCTCCTCCGCCGCCGCCACCAACGCGCCGGAATGCGCCGCCGCGAGTCGCCGATCTCCACCTGCTGCACCCGTTCTTCCCCGCCCTGGCCTTCGCCGAGTCGGCCGCCGTGGTGGCGCGTCGTCCCGGATTACGACCTTGCTTCATCACGCCGCGTCCGAGGACGGGCCACCCTGCCGCCACTGAGCCGCCGCGGTTCCACCTCTATTTTTCTCTGCCTACATCCTACTGCGGTGGTTGCCGCCGGTGGCCGGTGGTCGGTGTTATTTTGTTGGAGGAAATCAGGTGGAGAGAGCGAAAGCAAGTGCATGGAGTCCAGATGACATGTGTCAGCAGAGGGAGGCAGATGACGTTATGTCATTTTCTTCCGGTTTAAGGGTGCTGCGTCACATTGATCAAGTTATCCCTCCACGTACCTGACAGTCACAACATGGGAGTATCACGATTCACGAGTGGCCTTGCATGGTATTTTCAATCAAAGTGATCCACGTACAAACCTCATGTGAGACAAGAAAAGGATGAAGGAGGGCAGGTTACGTGGAGGCCTGGTGCTACAAATACTAAAGCTATACAGAGCAGTACTACATCAGAAGATCAACGGTTCGTTCAAAAAAAAGAGGGTCACGTGGATGTTATGCTACATCACATCAGCGGAGCTCAATGTGCATATATTATTCAGTATTACACGGCGCCGGCATCTGCGTTCATCCGACAAAAACAAAATCAGGTGTTATCCCTCCTATATATTTTATCAGTACATTTTAATTCCTCCGAGAAACATTATTCTGCCTTTAATGTTTTTATGCACAGGACAAATTGTTCTATGTTCATGGCAAACATGGCGAGATCATCTGTCATCCAAATACATCAGGAGAATTATTCATCACCGAAGTGGAGTCATATCACGGATATGGAGTGCATAGCATTGTCATTTTTGCACTACATCTATCCATGCTGCCGTGCTCAACGGAAGTGCTTACGCTACCGCCTTTGCGGTCTGGTCTACATCAACACACCGGGCCGCACGTGTTTGCATGAGCTGTCTATTGAGTATGAGCAAGTCACTGCTTGGGTAGCCCGGTTTTTTCCAACAAATTGGAGGCAAATTACTATCAACCGCCGTCTGCACTGGATGGCTCAATGGGCAGGCGCACAAGTCGCCGCCACTACAGTTTTGTTAACTTCAAATCGCCAGTTTGAAGGAACCATTGGCCGAGTTGCTGACACGGCTCATACGGGATCATTTATAACCCGCCGCAGTCACCTCAACCTTCTGTGGATTCACATCGTGCTATCAAACACCAATGATATACAGCTTATGCCGGTTTATATCACGGTCAAATATGGAGAATCTCAAGTCAACTCCTCGAGTCACCTTGAGACTCGGGAGCTACGATGATACGACTCAGCAAGTCTTGCCAGTTGTAGCAAATTCAAGTGCCCCAGGATGTTGAAGGGAAAGATAACCCGGTCCCGGAGGCTACTGTTATATTGATGAAAATTTAAAGGCTGTCAGATATATTCCGGCTCACAATGATACTCCCGGTTTACAATCCGGTTCAAGGGAAGTTAGTCTCACTGAAGCTCTCAAACATCCGGTTTACAATCTGGTTCAAGGGAAATCTGTCGCGATCTTACTCTGTCGCCCACAAAGCTCTGAAGCTCTCAAATCCGGTTAAAAAAATGTCCGGTTCAAAAAGGACATAACTTCTCGCAAGTTCGAGTTGAAAGGCCGTCAGAAAATTTCTGGCTGAAAATGAAGATTCCGGTTTACAATCCGGTTCAAGGGAAAGATGTCTCCCACAAAGCTTTGAAGCTCTCAATATCCAGTTCAAAATCCTGGTTCAAGAAGAATTTATCTCTTGCAAAAAGTTAAAGGTTGCCAAAGAGGACCTGCAGCCATGATGCGCGGTTCAAACATGGGTATCCTGCCTTATTGGCTTATCATGTGTGGTTACATGGGGGTTTATGTTCATAAAGCGGCATCCGGTTTACCCCTTGATTCAGCTTATCAAAGCTTTCTACAATATCACTTGGGGGCTTGGTCGTATCCGAACCATAGCTACACCTCTTGATCGGCGCAATGCCACAACATCACTTGGGGGCTTGGTCGTATCCGAACCATAGTCACACCTCTTGATCGGCTCAAAGCCAAATTACTCCGGGCGAAAGAGAGTGTTGTAAAACAACAACTCAAACATAGGCACCCACTGAGCACAACTCAAAATGTTACTTGGGGATTCTTTGCTGTCGAAATGAACAAGGAATCTACACTTGTAATAGGCTATCAAGCCATGGCTTGGAAGCCTGGTGTATACACCTAAAACCCCGGGTTAGCCTGCCTATGTAAGTAAGTCACTCCGCCCAGGTAAACCTGGTATGACCCTTCGAACTTTGACAAGTTACTCCAACAAAGGACCCTGAACTTATCAAGTTAAAACGATGATTGGTTAAGGATTGAGGACCATCTTAAAAGGCTTTGTGAAATGGTTTAACTCAGTGGCCTGGCAGCCCATGAAAAGCCTCGCATTTGGGGCCTGGCAGCCCATGAAAAGCCTCGACTACAGGTTTTCATCTGCTTTTATTTGCTAAGTTTTTTCTCCTTTGATGAGATTTATGATGTTTTTGATAAACCAGCGTTCATTAACCCGGTTCGGCTTTCAACTAGAAATTGTCAGTACATGATCAATTATTATCCGGTGTTTATTAACCCGGTCTGGTTTCGACTATAAGTCGCCAGTATTATATATGGTTAATCCGGTGTTTATCACAACCCGGTACAGTTTTATCATAAACTGGCACAATATGGGAGGAGTTATCAGTCTTCAAGATTGGGGTTATCACCTTTACTACAATAAATTTGGCCAACCAATGATGTGATTCAATGTCACAGATATGATATATTTCATATTTGATTATTCTTAAGTGCAGCCTTGGTTATCAACCCAGGTTATATGTTGGGCATTATGACCCGTCCGGCGGTAAACCGCCAGGACACTTTAAACTTGCTGTATGCAGAAACAGGTTGAATAAAGCATGATTATAAATCACCGGCGTTTATTAACCCGGCCTGGCTTTTGACTATAAATCGCCAGTATGATGATAAATTATCCGGTGTTTATTAACCCGGCCTGGCTTTTGACTATAAATCGCCAGTATGATGATAAATTATCCGGCGTTTATTAACCCGGCCTGGCTTTTGACTATAAATCGCCAGTATGATGATAAATTATCCGGTGTTTATTAAACCGGCCTGGCTTTTGACTATAAATCGCCAATATGATGATAAATTATCCGGTGTTTATTAAACCGGCCTGGCTTGGGATTGTAAGTCGCCAGTATATATTTGGATTGCGCTATTGGAATCATGCGCTTATAAATCATTGGGTTACATTATTCAAATAGCCAAACTTGGCTGAATTTTCATTATGATATTGAATGAATAAGGTTTTCATACCGGATTATATTATCTTGAATAGCCAACATGGCTGGATTTTTATGGTTATTAATAACCGGTATTATTGAGGTTTTCAAAGTCGCTTTAGCGCAATGGCTATTATTTTACCAAAGGATATGATTTATTCTACAATGGAAGGAATAGTCCCGAGTCGCTGCAGGCTTACAACCCGGCACTTGGGGGCTACATTATTCAAATTGAGATTACATGCAAGTCTCATGTCGCTGCAAGCATGCACCATGATACTTGGGGGCTAATGCAAAGTCATTTTTACTAGTCATATTGAAGACCCAATTCATCATATCATAATGAGCCGGCCCTTGGGGGCTACCAATTGCTCCTGTCAACAATTCAAGGTACACAAGTTTTCGTCCATTATATTGAAGGATCCACTGCTCAGTTGGTAAAGCACAAAGCTCTTAACCTTGTGGACGTGGGTTCAAGCCCTACGATGGAAGCTACATTATAAGATGTTATTTTCATTGAAGTATATATCAAGTCCCGGTTCAGTATTATCTTACTAAGCCGGCCCTTGGGGGCTACACATCACTGCTCAAGTCTACATGATTATATTTACAAAGTCCCTGCTCGTTATTGCATAATGACCCGGCCCTTAGGGGCTACATTGATTGAAGTTTTCATAAGCAATTACAAGTCCCAGGTTGCTGCAAGCATGACAACCCGGTACTTGGGGGCTACAGGTAATATGGATAAAAGAGAGAAATATCTTCCAATTTTCAGTTTTGAGCTAACCAGATTGACCCGGTGTCTGCAACAACTATGACCCGGTGTCTGCAACAATCATGACCCGGAATTATCAGTTTTTATAACCCGACAATTTTTGGCAATGATAAACCGGCAAGTTCTACATCTTCAAACAGGTTGAATATCAGATGAGTATTTCAAGACCAATATTTCTTAAACCGGCGCTTTGGAAGCCGACTCAAGTGCTTTATTCTTCACAATATTTCTCTGTGAGAAACCAATATCAGCAAATTGAGTATGAAGCTGGCTTATTGACCTGGATTTTCTAGAAGAAGGAAATGACAAGGAATTAAGGATGATCAGGAGATGGTTTACAAGAATTCTTAACCCGGAGCATAATCTGTCAAATTCGTTCTTGTGTTTATGTTGCAGGATCAGTTTAACATGGATAAATCCAAATTAAACCGGGGGCTAATGTCGGGGATATACCCCGCGGCGTAAACCGGCCGGAAGTATAACCCGGCCGGACTTGGCGGTTTATTTGAGACTCCGCTAACACTTGGCGATTCACCGGCGACCCGCACAGACCAGATGGTTTACAAGCAACCTGACTAAACATTATGATTCACTGGTAACCCGGTGGGCGGGACAGACGGTGACAAGGCCCAAGGCCCAGAAGGCCGGCTCATGTTATGGTGGGCCGGTTTAAGAGGAAAGGCGTGAGGAATATTTGTCTTACAAGGAGTTAAGACCTGGACTTGTATCCGGTTTGTATTAGAGATAGACTAGTCCTAATCCTAATAGGACTCCACATGTAACCCACCCCTTCAACATATATAAGGAGGGGCAGGGCTCCCCAAAGAGGGACAAGTAACAAGAAACAATCTCTAGGGCTAGACATAACTGGGAGAGCCGGTTTACGGCGACTCTCTCGTGATCATAATGAGACCTAGCCACAAACAGCATGTAGGGTTTTTACCGGATGATGTTTCCCGGGGCCCGAAGCTGTCTAAACCCTTGTCTTGTGTTGCGTCTCTCGATTCCGCTCAACCCCTCTCAAGCTACCACATAGATGCATTGCCCTCATGACTAAGTCCTCACACTAGGACATCTGCCGTGACAAATCCACGAGAGGAGTGGCAACTTTCTTGCCATTCTTCTTGAAGTTCCCTTTCTTTCCCTTTGCCCTTTTTCTTGAAACTAGTGATCTTGTTAACCATCAACACTTGATGCTCTTTCTTGATTTCTACCTTCGCCGATTTCAGCATCACGAAGATCTCGGGAATGGTTTTCGTTATCCCTTGCATATATAGTTCATCACGAAGTTCTAGTAGCTTGGTGATAGTGACTAGAGAATTCTGTCAATCACTATCTTATCTCGAAGATTAACTCCCACTTGATTCAAGTGATTGTAGTACCCAGACATTCTGACCACATGCTCACTGGCTGAGCTATTCTCCTCCATCTTGTAGGCAAAGTACTTGTCAGAGGTCTCATACCTCTCGACACAGGCATGAGTCTAAAATACCTATTTCATCTCTTGGAACATCTGATATGTTCCATGGCGTTCAAAACGTCTTTGAAGCCCCGATTATAAGCCGTAAAGCATGGCACACTAAACTATCAAGTAGTCATCACATTGAGCTTGTCAAACATTCATAAGGTCTGCATCAGCTCTTGCAACAGGTCTATCACCTAGCCGTGCATCAAGGACATAATTCCTCTGTGCAGTAATGATGATAATCCTCAGATCACGGACCCGCTCCGCATCATTGCTACTATTATCTTTCAACTTATTTTTCTCTAGGAATATATCAAAAATAAGGGAGCTATATCGCGAGCTATTGATCTTCAACATAGATATGAAAATACTATCACGACTAATTTCATGATAAATTAAGTTCAACTAATCAAATTACTTAAGAACTCTCACTTAAATAGACATCCCTCAAGTCATCTAAGTGATACGTGATCCAAATCGACTAACCCATATTCGATCATCACGTGAGATGGGGTAGTCATCAACAGTGAACATCTCTATGTTGATCATATCTAGTATATGATTCACGTTCGATCTTTTGGTCTCCAGTGTTCCGAGGCCATGTTCGTACATGCTTGGCTTGTCAAGTTTAACCCAAGTGTTCCGCATGTGCAAAATTTTCTTGCACCCGTTGTATGTGAATGTAGAGTCTATCGCACCCGATCATCACGTGGTGTCTCAACACGACGAACTGTAGCAACAGTGCATACTCAGGGAGAACACTTTTACCTTGAAATTTTGTGAAGGGATCATATTATAATGCTACCGCCATGCTAAGCAAAATAAGATTCATAAAAGATAAACATCACATGCAATCAAAATATGTGACATGATGTGGCCAACAACATCTTGTGCTTTTGATCTCCATCTCCAAAGCATCGTCATGATCTCCATCGTCACCTACTCGACACCTTGATCTCCATTGTAGCATTGTGGTCGTCTCGCCAACTATTGCTTCTACAACTATTGCTAACTCATAGCGATAAAGTAAAGCAATTACATGGCGTATGCATTTCATACAATAAAGAGACAACCATAAGGCTTCTGCCGGTTGCCAGATATCTTACAAAACATGAGCATCCCATACAATAACATATATCACATCATGTCTTGACCATATCACATCACAACATACCCTGCAAAAACAAGTTAGACGTCCCCTAGTTTGTTGTTGCAAGTTTTACGAGGCTGCTATGGGCTTCTATGAAGAACCGTTCTTACCTATGGCAAAAAAACCACAACGGTGATTCATCAAGTTTGCTGTTTTAACCTTCTTCAAGGACCGGCCATAGTCAAATTCGATTCAACTAAAGTGGGAGAAACAAACACCCACCAGCCACCTTTATGCAAAACTAGTTGCATGTCTGTCGGTGGAACCAGTCTTATGTGCGTGGACATGTAAGGTTGGTCCGGGCCGCTTCATCCCACAATACTGCCAAATCAAAATAAGACGTTGGTGGCAAGCAGTATGACTATTACAGCCCACAACTCTTTGTGTTCTACTCGTGCATATCATCTACGCATAGACATGGCTCATGATGGCACTGTTGGAAAACGTAGCATGCAATTTCAAAATTTTCCTACACTCGCGCTAGATCTATCTAGGAGATGCATAGAAACAAGGGGGAGAGTGTGTCTACGTACCCTCGTAGACCGAAAGTGGAAGTGTTTGACAACGCGGTTGATGTAGTCAAACTTCTTCTAGCTCCGACCGATCAAGCACCAAACGTACGACACCTCCGAGTTCTGCACACGTTCAACGCGATGATGTCCCTTGCCTTCTTGATCTAGTAAGGTGTCGAGGAAGTACATGAGCTCTGTCAACACGACGGCGTGGTGACGGTGATGGTGAAGTGATCCACGCAGGGCTTCGCCTAAGCATCGCGAGAATATGACAGGGGGTGTAAACTATGGAGGGGGGCACCGCACACGGCTAACAATTGATGTTGTGTGCTTGTGAGGCACCCCCTCCCACATATATATAGGTGGGAGGGGAGGAGAGGCAGCCAGGGACGCCCTAGGGTTGGCCGCCGCCCCTAGGGGCCCTGCATTGCCCTACGCCCCCGTTTTCCATGTATGCATGAAGGGGAAGGAAAGAGGGGGTGAGGGAAGGAAGTGGGAATCCTAATCTACACTTTCCTTTCCCTTTCCCCCTTTCCTTCTCCTCCTTCTATAGCCTTATAGGGCGCACCATCCCCTTGTGGGCTGGTGTGTTCCTTCACAAGGCCCATATGGCCCATAGGATTGCCGGGGTACCCGAAACACCTTCCGGTGACCCGATAAGTACACGATACCCTCTGGAACACTTTAGGTGTCCGAATACCATTGTCCTATATATCAATCTTTATGTCTCGACCATTTCGAGACTCCTCGTCATGTCTGTGATCTCATCCGGGACTCCGAACAACATTCGGTCACCAAATCACATAACTCATATAATACTAAATCATCATCAAACGTTAAGCGTGCGGACCCTACGGGTTCGAGAACTATGTAGACATGACCGAGACACCTCTCCGTTCAATAACCAATAGCGGAACCTGGATGCTCATATTGGCTTATACATATTCTATGAAGATCTTTATCGCTCGAACCGTAATGACAACATACGTTATTCCCTTTGTCATCGGTATGTTACTTGCCCGAGATTCGATCGTCGATATCCACATACCTAGTTCAATATCGTTACCGACAAGTCTCTTTACTCGTTCCATAATACATCATCTTGTAACTAACTCATTAGTCACTTTGCTTGCAAGGCTTCTTATGATGTGCATTACCGATAGGGCCCAGAGATACCTCTCTGAGACTCGGAGTGACAAATCCTCATCTCGATCTATGCCAACCCAACAAACACCTTCAGAGATACCTGTAGAGCATCTTTATAATCACCCAGTTACGTTGTGACATTTGATAGCACACAAGGTATTCCTCCGATATTCGGGAGTTGTGTAATCTCATAGTCAAAGGAATATGTATTTGACATGAAGAAAGCAATAGCAATAAAACTGAACGATCAATATGCAAAGCTAATGGATGGGTCTTGTCCATCACATCATTCTCCTAATGATGTGATCCCGTTCATCAAATGACAACACATATCTATGGTTAGGAAACTTAACCATCTTTGATTAACGAGCTAGTCTAGTAGAGGCTTACTAGGGACACAGTGTTTTGTCTATGTATCCACACATGTATCAAGTTTCCGGTTAATACAATTCTAGCATGAATAATAAACACTTATCATGATATAAGGAAATATAAAATAACAACTTTATTATTGCCTCTATGGCATATTTCCTTCAAGACCACCTCTTTCAAGAACCTTGATTTTATGCTTGATCTCTTCAAGAAAAGTTTCCACCCACCATCATCTCTCATTTACTGCAATTCAATCTTTTGTCAAATGAATGAGTTCAACGGCGTTGATACTGTCTTGATATTTCTTTTCCAACACACCACTTAAGTCATTGGTGTACCCACATATGGTCAGCAACAAGTGTGTCATGAAAACAAAGTCAAAATGACTCAGAATATGTCAACATAGTTTCAGCAAGAATATCCCGCTCATTGCTTTGAGATTGGTCTCTTGCAATATGCATAATAGTTTTGTGGTTAGATCCCCGACAAGTATCACCCGACCTACTCAAACTCATTTCTTGATCCGTGCCTTTACCGGTTTCAAGTTTCTCCAATTCCAATGCTTTAATAATCCGTTCCAAAACACAATCACAATTCTCCCTAGCAAGAACAACTACAGATGACTGAAGTCGATGAGAAAAAATAATGCACATAATAGGTAGAAGGTGACTCATCCATAATTAGGTTCGACCATTGACATGGCCCTTCATGTTGGAGGCGCCATCATACCCTTGCCCACGTACTCTAGAGAAGGTCAGACCAAGACCCATAAGCAAGCTCTCATTGTTTGCAACATGTATAATGATACACCTCCAATGTATCTATAATTTTTGATTGTTCCATGCTATTATAGTATCAATCTTGGATGTTTTATATGCAATTATATGTTATTTTATATCATTTTCTAGGACTTACCTATTAACCTAGTGCCTAGTGTCAGTTGTTTTTTTTTGTGCCTATTTTTGGTTTTCCAGGAAATTAATACCAAATGGAGTCCAAACGCTACAAAACTTTTTGAGATTTTTTTGTGAACAAGAGAGGCCCTGGAAGCTTCGGGTGGAGACTAGAAGGCAAACGACGAGACGGCAAGGCAACATGGCGCGCCCAGGGGGTAGGCACGTCTTGATGCTTTGTGGGCCCCTCATGGCTCTGTCTGACCTAATTCCACCATCATAAATTCTCTAAAATTGGGAATCAACAGAGCCACCCAAAACACTTTTTCCGCCGACGAAAGTTTCTGTTCTTCTGCGACCCCATGTGGAAACCTTTTCCGACACTCTGTCGGAGGGGGAGTCTATCACGGAGGGCTTCTACATCATCCTTCCTGTCCTCCGATGATGCGTGAGTACTTCACCACAGACCTACGGGTCCATAGCTAGTAGCTAGATGGCTTCTTCTCTCTCTGATCTTCAATACAATGTTCTCCTTGATGTTCTTGGAGTTCTATCAAATGTAATCTTCTTTTGCGGTGTGTTTGTTGGGATCCAATGAATTATGGGTTTATGATCAGATTATTCATGAATTTTAATTGAGTCTTCTCTGAACTTTATTATGCATGATTGTTATAGCTTTGTATTTCTCTCCGATTTGTCTGTTGGTTTGGCCAACTAGATTGATTTATCTTGCAATGGGAGAGGTGCTTTGTGATGGGTTGAATCTTGCGGTGCTCTATATCCAGTGACAGAAAGGGACAAGACACGTATTTGTACTGTTGCCATTAAGGATAAAACGACGGGGTTTATTCATATTGATTGGGTTTACTTTGTCCACATCATGTCATCTTGCTTAAGGCGTTACTCTTTTTATACTTAATACCATAGATGCATGCTGGATAGCTGTCGATTGGTGGAGTAATAGTAGTAGATGTAGGCAGGAGTCAGTCTACTTATCTCGGACGTGATGGCTATATACATGATCATTGCCTTGAGTATCGTCATAACTATGTGCTTTTTTATCAATTGCCCAACAGTAATTTGTTCACCCACCGTATGCTATGTGCTCGAGAGAAAGGCCTCTAGTGAAAACTATGGCCCCCGGGTCTAATTTTATCATATATAAAAACACAAAAATACCTTGCTGCAATTTTCTATTTTATTTTATTTTATCTTTATAATTTATTTATCTACCACTATGAGATTTAATCCTTGCAAGTAACCGCCGAGGGGATTGACAACCCCCTGATACGTCTCCAATGTATCTATAATTTATGAAGTATTCATGCCATGTTTACAATAATTATATGTGGTTTTGGTATGATTTGAATGGAACTAACCCTGACTGACGATGTTTTCAGCAGAACTACCATGGTGTTGTTTTTTGTGCGGAAGTGGAAGTTCTCCAAATGCAGCGAAACTTTTTGACGTTTTTTTGGGAACAAAAGAGGCACTAGAAGCTTCATGGGAGGACTAGAAGGGGAAGGAGGTGGCCACTAGGTACCAGGGTGCACCACCCCCATCTGGCGTGCCCTGGTGGGTAGTGGGCCCCTCGAAGCCCATCTTGACATGAGACTGACGCCAAAAAATCCTATAAATACAGAAACCCCCCAAAATAACCCTAGATGGGATGTTCCGCCGCCGCAAGCCTCTGTATCCACGAAGACTCAATCGGGAGCCCATTCTGGCACCCTGCCGGAGGGGGAAATCATCACCGGAGGCCATCTTCATCATCCCGACGGGCACCATGATGAGGAGGGAGTAGTCCACCCTCGGGGCTGAGGGATTGTACCAGTAGCTATGTGTTTGATCTCTCTCTCTCTCTCTCTCTCTCTCGTGTTCCTGATTTGACACGCTCTTGATGTACCGCGAGCTTTGTTAATATAGTTGGATCATATGGTGTTTTCCCCTCTCTATCTTGTTGTGATGAATTGAGTTTTTATAGGTTTCACTATTATCGGAATTAATACTTTTATGGATTTGAGAACACTCGATGTATGTCTTGCATATGAATACCCATGGTGACAATGGGGTATTATATTGATTCACTTGATGTATGTTTTGGCACTCAACTCACGGATTCCCGAGGTGACATTGGGGTAATCTATGCATAGGGTTTGATGCACGTTTTCGTCCTACTTTCTCTGGAAGAAATCTTGGGGCACTCTTTGAAGTTCTTTGTGTTGGATTGAATATTATGAATCTGAAGTTGTTTGATGCATATCGTATAATCAACTCACATATACTTGTGGTGACATTGGAGTATCTAGGTGACATTAGAGTTGGTTGATGTTTATCATATGATGTTATTTTAGTACGAATTCTAGGGTTGTTTGTGACACTTAAAGGAATAGCTCAATAGATTGATCGGAAAGGATAACTTTGAGGTGGTTTCATACCCTACAAACAATTACATCTTATGTTCTCCGCTAGATAAGAACTTTGGAGTGACTCTTCGTCGCACGTTGAGGGATTATTATATGATTCAATTATGTTAGCATTGTTGAGAGATTGCACTAGTGAAATTATGAACCCTAGGCCTTATTTTCAAGCATTGCAATATCGTTTGTGTTCCGTTTTACTATTTGTTACCTTGTTTCTATATTTTCATATTACAAAAACCTATATCTACTATCCATACTACACTTGTATCACCATCTCTTCGCCGAACTAGTGCACCTATACAATTTACCATTGTATTTGGTGTGTTGGGGTCACAAGAGATTTCTTGTATTTGATTGCAGGGTTGTTTGAGAGAGCACATCGTCATCCTATGCCTCGCACGGATTGATAAACCTTAGGTCATCCACTTGAGGGAAAATTGCTACTGTCCTACAAAACACTGCGCTTGGAGCCCAACACGGTTCTACAAGAATAAAGTTGCACAGTAGACATCAAGCTCTTTTCTCGCGCCGTTGCCGGGGAGGTGAGTGCTTCAAGGTATATCTTTAGATCTTGTAATTGAATCTTTTAGTTTCTTGTTTTATCACTAGTTTGGTTTATAAAAGAAAGCTACAAAAAATGGAATTGAGGTTGCCTCGTATTATTCGTCTTTATCATGTCTTTCTTGAAAATGATGGAAAGGAAAATTGTGCTCAACAGTTAGAAGAAGAATTCAATAAAATGTTTGGCATAAAATCTTTGAGTGATAAGCATGATTGCAATGTTGCTAGTATGAATTCTTTGAATATCGATGATGTTAATGATATGCAAAGCCATAAGCTTGGGGATGCTATGTTTGATGAAGATGATATTTTTAGTCCCCCAAGTCTTGATGAGCAAATTTATTACGATGATAGCATGCCTCCTATTTATGATGATTATATTGATGAAAGTGGGTTTGGAAGAGTGTCAACGCTAGGAAGCAATGATCCCACTATTTTGGAGGGTGTTGAATCTTATGAAAATATTGATAAAAGTGGATTTGGTGAGGTTATGACTTTATTTAATGATGAATCTACTATTTTGGAAGAGGTTTCAATTGACTATGATAAAAAGTTGATATCTATGATGATTATTGTGATGATATATATGTATGCTATAAAGAGTAATGATATCCATGAAACTTGTCATCATTATTTTAATGCTCAAATTGATTATGTGAATCAAGTGTCATATGATAGTTATTTCACCGAGTTTGCTCCCACACTATTCTTGAGAATAAATTTGCTTATGTGGAGAGTAATAAAAAAATTATGCATGTGGATCATGAAAAGAATGCTTTATGTGATAGCTATATTGTTGAATTCATTCATGATGCTACTGAAAATTATTGTGAGATAGGAACATATGCTTTTACATATCTCACTAATATCAAGTTTCCTCTCTATGTGTTGAAAATCTTGAAGTTTTGCTTGTTTTTCCTTCCTATGCTAGTTGATTCTTGCTCCCATAAATTATTTGCTCACAAAATCCCTATGCATAGGAAGTGGGTTAGGCTTAAACGTGCTAGTCATATGCTTCATGATGCTCCTGTTATATTTCAATTCTTATCTTTTATGTGAGCATCATTAAAATCATCACGCCTAGCTAAAAAGGCATTAAAGAAAAGTGCTTGTTGGGAGACAACCCAATATCTACCTCTACTATTTTTATGTGTTCACATGATTAGTCTACCGTAGTAATCATTTTTTACAGCTTTTGTTTCTATAAAGTACCAAGTAAAGCAGTTGGGATAGTGTGGATGATAGTTGACTTAATTCTGTGCAAAAACAGAAACTTTTGCACCCAGTAACAGAATTGTTAAACATCACTCTTTGCTTTGCATGACCATATGCTACATGACTTGGAAAGATAGGAATAATAGGATCTTCAACCTGAAGGCCTGCGACTTTCTAAGCACCTGCAATCCTGGAAGAGATCTGAACCTGGCTTCATGCATGAATCAAATGAGTGAAATGGCTGGGGTAGTCGCCTTTTGGCCTTCAGTAGACCTTGTAGCTTGTAACTAACAGTGTTTGCCTTTTCCCTTCCATTCTTGTCACTTGACAATAGCATATATACCCTATAACAAGTCTTTTCCCCCCTCTTAACGAATGAAAAGCAGTGCCTGCTGCATTTCATAAAAAAACTAAGAACGGGCAAGGGAGAAGCTTGTGAACCTTTATTTTCCTCCCCATGGCCTGCAGATCATGGGCTTTCCCTTCTCGTATGAAGCAACCACACTAGCTCCCATGTATAGGTACAACCAGTCACCAAATTGATCAACGTGTTTCCTTTCCTTCTAATGTAAAGTATGGGTTCCTTCCTCTTGCCCCTAGGCCTAGGGCCTAGGCGGTCGTCCCTCCCACCTAGGCCTAGAGTCGGCCCTGGCCATATCAACATGGATCTAACGCAACCATTGTTGAATCTCATGAACTATGCAATCCAAGTTGTCCACTCAAAGACGCTCGAAGCAAATACCTGCACCCAAATTTTTTGCTCGCGACCAATGAAGATGTGAGGGTCCAAAACTCAGAAATAGTGCCTTCACTTACATCACTTCAACTATCAAAGTTGGATGGTAGTTTGTCCCCAATGAAGGAGACCAAAGTGGAAGTCATGCGCGACAACGGAAGCTTGCGGTGGCGGAAAAGTATTTTTGGTGTGCCCCCCTGACGTAAGATGAGTGGTGTCAATATGCACCAGTGTTGAGTCGCTTTGGTGATCTGGTTATGGATAGCAGAAAGGTTCCCAACCTCTTTCCCCAAGGTGTGGTCTTGAGTTATCGAACCCATGAGAGGAAGTGCACTTACGACAAGGGTTTGTACCAAGCTCTTGCGTGAGAATTTAATTCCAGTTTCTTTCAGATCGTAATCAAGTTGCTACCGTAAATACTTATAATAAAAACAAGCATGGGTATGAGGACTTGATTCTTACAACCAAATGTTTGTGATCGGTACCATCAGGATCTTAATTTGTGCCCTAGAAGACACCTATTAGGATGTGGTTGCAACGGCTCAAAGTGGGGGATGTGTAAAAATTATGACTTGACCGGAATGCGCCTTGCATCAAGAGTCAACTGTCCAACCGTAGGCCCTATCCGTCACGCGGGGTTACCTTGGTAATTAAGTTAAATTGACAAAAGCATTGGACGTTTAATGACTAGACCTCATGTATCCCCAAGGATTGGCTTCATGCTACCATATTGAACCTTTGTGTCAGTGGTGTTCAGAATAGTGCTCCACTTCCTCCATGATCCTAACCTCCTCCTGGCTGAAAATCCATGATCGTGGGTACCTGCAGGCTCGAAGAACGTGAGAGAGACAAGGGACAAATATGATGCAATTTTATTCCACACATACATGATATTCGTTCAAAGTTATTCCATTGATCCCTCATACAAACACATCGAGCTTCAAGGCTATGCCTCAACCCATTGCCATATCGAATTACTCAAACATGGCGATCGGATCACACAAAAAAATCTATGAAGAAGGCATCAAGATGAAAGCTTTATCGATTATATGTCTTACAATGGTTTCCAGATGCGATACAAGATTACAATTATGGCTAACTTGGAGATGGATTGCTACAGTGGTGGTTATGGAGATGAGATGGGAAATGACGGTGCCCAGGGTTTGTGAATGGTTTCTGGTGCGGAGATGGAGGTTTTGGCGATTGCTCTTCGCGAATCTAGTACAGGGCACTTTATAAAAGCTGGAGGGTTGGACACCACGGTGCCATGGGCGCTTGGTACGAGCGCACACACTTGTATCACCGTCTTGCGCTCTTTTTCCACTGGTGCGCCTCCCAATTGATCTCTTCTTTCTCCATATTGCTTCTTTCCATATAAATGGTGATTTTTACCCATGTATAGCCTATTTCCTTGCGGCAATAAAATAAGGACAGGATTTTTCAATCTCTTGCACTCATTAGTCATTAGTGGCAATATCAGAGGGAATATCTCTGATTTTATATGATAAACTGATTTAAACAACGGTGCGATGAGTGTAAAAGATACACTCATCAGCTAGTATTGCTAGATCCTTAATAAGATCAGGGTTTTCTCTCAAGATTGTCACAACACCATGCTCATCGACCCCGCACAGTAGGCCAATACCGTGCAAACATGACTCAATAAGTCTCGACCTCTACATCACTTCATGCACACTACTATATAGTATTATTAAATATTAAGAAATTGCAAGAAATGTGAAGCATTGTTGCTAAGTAAACATTATAAAAATGAAAGAAAGATATATCATGTTGTAATCCACATTGCACTTGCCTCGTGGCAGCATATCTAGAATACTACCACCGGCCATGTCATCGTGGACCATAATCCATTAGTTGAGTGACTTGTGACTAAACAAATATGCAAGACTCCAAGACAATGCCTTCAAGAAAGAACCACTACTCATAAGCCAATATTGGGTAATACTTGTAGGATCATTTATGTGTCTATAGGGGAAGAGCGAATTGAAAGTTATATGTAGTAAAAATTTAGTTTGCTTTTTAGACTCTAAACTCTTGATGCGTACAACACCCACCTATTCAAGTTAGCAGAAAGTATTATCCGAATGAAACTTGCAATAAGTAAAGGAGCATGAAATAGGGATCACAAACATGGAGATGTATCCCCAAGCTCGGATTCTCGGCACAATCCTAGTCCTTGTTCAAAGACGTTCAAACACAAAGTCTTAAGACCACAAAGGTCTTGGCTTATGAACCATTAAGGCCTAAGCCCACCAATCCCGCCATGGTCAACCACAAATGTTAAGGCTTAACTCGCGTTGGATCTTCACATAAACTAGACAATCTCCAACCTTGTACAAACTCCTTTACTCCTCCCTAAATTGAAGGCTTCCAAGTGACCATAACCATCTAGGAGGCGCACTCTCTAAAATTAAACATGAAAATCACTAGCCACTCGGAGGAACTCCCCATAAGATAAACAAGCTATGCTAAAAACCCATAAAATCTTTCTCTCCTCTTTGAGGGATCAAAATGCATGATAGGAGGAACAAAGGTCAAGCACAAAATAAAGGGGCTTTATCGACAAGCACTTTTGCCTTCTCAATTTCCGTCACCCAACTCAAGAGGCAAGGGGTCTATTTATAGAAACTTTAAAGGGAACCCGCCAGGAGGTTCCAAGCATCTCACCAAGAAGTTATTAACACATTCAGAATTTGAACCATTGAGCAAGAAGAAACTACTTCCTTGGAAGTGTCCTATAGCACCCAGAGATACCGGATGGTTCAGAATCACCTTTGGAAGCAAAGTGCCCGAGCTAGCAACTCAAGTGAGGTTGGAGGTAACAAAATTATTAAACTGCTCCGAGACGGTTTGCGCTACAGGAGACTGAGGCGAACGCAAAGGCGACCGTAGTGTCTAACAAAGTTTCCGATGGTTTCCTCACCCTCCGGCGGCCGCTCCGGCGGCGGAGGGTGGGGGAACCTTGGATCCTATCCCCGGTGCACATAGTGTAGCGTTTGAGTGCTCCGGCCAGCGGCATTGAGGATGTATCTGTGGTTCGGTTGAGGAATAATTGTGCTGCTGATCCTGTCCTTATCCGCCAGGGTTGTGGGCTTCGGCGAGGAGCTGGTGGCTCGTGTTGCTCGTGGATCATGGGATCCGGCAAGGTTTGGTTCCCCTTGAGCGATCGACGAGGCGACGCTCGTTCTGTGATGTGGGTATCTCGTCCTTGGGCCCTATCGTTGTCGCATCGATGTTACCTCCGGCAGCAATGTGGGGATGCTAAGGTCTGTAGGAGGCCTAATTGTGGGCTTTGGATTTGTTGGATTTCGTCTGCAAAGGTGTCTTGACGTAATCGTGACGTCTCAAGCCGGCGCATGTGGTGCTGCTTGATACGTCTCCAATGTATCTATAATTTTTTATTGTTCCATGTTGTTATATTATCATTCTTGGATGTTTTACAATCATTTTATAGCAACATTATATCATTGTTTGGGACTAACCTATTGACATAGTGCCCAGTGCCAGTTGCTGTTTTTTGCTTGTTTTTTTTACTTCGTAGAAAATCAATACCAAACGGAGTCCAAATGCAGCGAAACTTTTTGGAGATTTTTTTGGACCAAAAGACATCCAGTGGGCCAAAGAAGTACCAGAGGGGTGACCCGAGGAGGCATAACTCACCTGGGCGCACGCTGGTGGGTTGTGCCCACCTCGGTGGCCTCCCGCACCGCCTCTTCGCCCTATAAATTCCCAAATATTGCAAAACCCCGGAAGATAACCCTAGATCAGAAGTTCCGCCGCCGCAAGCCTCTATAGCCACGAGAAACCAATCTAGACCCTGTTGCCGCACTCCGCCGGAGGGGAAAATCGTCACCGGTGGCCATCTTCATCATCCTGACGGCCACCATGATGAGGAGGGAGTAGTAAACCCTCGGGGCTGAGGGTTTGTACCAGTAGCTATATGTTTAATCTCTCTCTCTCTCATGTTCTTGAGATGTCACGATCTTGATGTATCGCAGGCTTTGTTAATATAGTTGGATCATATGGTGTTTCTCCCTCTCTATTTGTTGTGATGCATTGAGTATTCCCTTTGAGATTTTCTTTTATCGGATTGAATACTTTTATTGATTTGAGAACACTTGATGTATGTCTTGCTATGAATACTCGGGGTGACAATGGGGTATCATAATGATTCACCTGATATGTCTTTTGGCACTCAACTCACGGATTCCCGAGGTGACATTGGGGTAATCTATGCATGGCGATTGATGGACGTTCTTGTCTTTGTTTCTCCGGTAGAAATCTTAGGGCACTCTTTGAGGTTCTTTGTGTTGGATTGAGTATTATGAATCTGAAATTGTGTGATGCATATCGTATAATCAACTCACGGATACTCGCGGTGACACTGGAGTATCTAGGTGACATTAGAGTTGGTTGATGTGTATCATATGGTGTTATTTTAGTATGAACTCTTGGTTAGATCGATCAGAAAGAATAGCTTGGTGTTATTTTAGTACGAACTCTAGGATATATTGATTGGAAATAATAGCTTTGAGGTGGTTTCGTACCCTACAAACAATTTCTACTTATGTTCTCCGCTAGATAAGAACTTTGGAGTGATTCTTCATCGCACGTGAGGGATGGTTATATGATCCAATTATGTTAGCATTGTTGAGATATTGCACTAGTGAAAGTACGGACCCTAGGCCTCATTTTCAAGCATTGCAATACCGTTTGTGCTCACTTTTGTTACTTGCTACCTTGCTGTTTTTTATTATTCCTATTACAAAAATCAATATCTACTATCATCACTACACTTGTATCACCATCTCTTCACCGAACTAGTGCACCTATACAATTTACCATTGTATTTGGTGTGTTGGGGACACAAGGGACTTTTTATTATTTGGTTGCAGGGTTGTTTGAGAGAGACCATCTTCATCCTACGCCTCCCACGGATTGATAAACCTTTGGTCATCCACTTGAGATAAAATTGCTACTGTCCTACAAAACTCTGCGCTTGGAGGCCCAACACGAGTCTACAAGAATAAAGTTGCGTAGTAGACGAGACTACTCTAGTTCATCCTCTTCCCGGCGTGCTGGTCCGGCTGGATAGAAGGTGGTGACTTCCCGTCCGTCATCATTCGGTACGCATGTCCAAGGGTACTCGCTGTCTCCGAGAGGGAGCAGCGGCGGCAGCGGCGCGCCCTCATCTCGCGCTGGGTTGTATGGTGAGTCGACTCCAAGGGTTCTGTTTGTAATTTCCTTTTTTCTGGGGGTGTGTTGTACCACAGTTTCATTTCAGTTTAGATCTGGGGTTCTCTTCGCAAAAAAAGGGGTTGGAGGTGGCATAGACTCAAAACAACTTGCTATCACCGCTAAGCATTATGCACATGAAAGTTCCCGATTTTTTCACGTCTCTTGGTACCAGACCCAACATAGCACCCTAGAAAATGGTTTCATGGAAAATAACTAATTAAGTTCCACCTCAAAAATACCATATGGATATTGATGGAAGTGTTGAACCTCTACTAGCACTATTGTAGCTAAGACAAATCCTAGCTTAGAAGTATCGAATTATCCCTCATATGCATTTTTCATGAAAATTCACAATTACACAGGGAGCATCTACATGTGGATGTAATTAAATGACTTTCTTAATAGGGATGTGATATATGAAAAATAAAAAAAATTAGGGTCACCAAATCCTAGGATACACTATTACTAGTGGTATGGGGGACGCTAAATTCAAATGGATAAAGTTTGTAAATGGATAAAGTTTGTAACATCGACTCTTGCTTTTATTTATCAACTAAGACCATATTTTTTTAGCAGTTGCAATAGTATCTAATGGTACTTGTTCTTTCTCAAGCCACCACCATAATTCCTCAAGGAGTCCTCCCTTTCATTAGCACCAACACATTTGTGCCATCCCACCTACGACTTGTCATGTCATGTCTTGCGTACGTATAAGCGCGTTGATCACATCATGGATGTTGTCATTATCATGCAAACGCTAGGTGCTTAGGCCAACATGATAGGTAATAGCTGCACAGACATTTATTTTGAAATAGAACATATCTAGTAGATCGTTACATACGCCAAAATAGTCTTACCATGACAATTATATGTGATGACACAAATAATTTTGTGATCCTCAATACTTTTCCCGAGAATTTGCACTTCCTTGAGATACTTCGGCCTCTCCTCTAAGTGACGTGCCTCAGGGGAGTACACTTCTAGCACCTCGAAGAGAAAATCAATGGAAAGCTTTTGGCCTAGCATCGCAAGCATGCTACCATGCATGGTAGAGAAGCTCTTGTGAAAGTGGCCCTCATCTCCCAAGCCATATATCATTTAACACCAAATGACATTCCAGGTTGAAGTTAACGATATTCTTGACATAATAAGAGGAGATTTTCTACGGGTAGGGTGTGCAGAAGTCACAAAAGGAAAATGCAGAGTAAATTGGCTGGTATGTAAGTTGATGGGCATAGGTGGCTTGGAATCCTCTGACTTGATAAATTTTCCACCACGCTTAGACTCCATTGGTTTTGCTTGCAATAGGTAGATAGTTTGACGACCCATGTAGTGACCATGAAAAGGATTTTCTCGCAACGACTATGGTGGTGGTGACTGTGTGAGATGGTGAAAAAAGCAAAATTTTGGATTCTTCTTGGATAGATGGGATCAAAATAATACGCGAAGCTCCGCAGTAAGAAGATCCATGTAGCCCCCAAAAATTCTGACGTCTCAAGTAAGAAGGAGAGCACCACCATGTGGGTTCCCATATTAACATGCAGCAAGGTCTTTCATTGGAGTACATCAAACAATATAACAATCTTTGAGAAATAGTAAGCCACACACACGTCCAACTCGTCTTGGAATTGCATGCCGCTATTAGATGGAAATTCACTAACAGTGTTATTTACTTAACAAGTTTAGTCGATAAGGATACTTTAGGATCCATGACTGAGGGAGTCCTGGACTAAGGGGTCCTCGCGCGTCCGGCCTATTAGCCATGGGCCGGACTGACGGGCTGTGAAGACACGAAGACCGAAGACTACACCCGTGTCCGGATGGGACTCACCTTGGCGTGGAAGGCAAGTTTGGCGACCAAATATGTAGATTCCTTTCTTTGTAACGACCTTGTGTAACCCTAGATCCTCCCGGTGTCTATATAAACTGGAGGACTTAGTCCGGAGGGGGGGGGGAGAGATACTCATTACCATAGTCATACAGGCTAGGCTTTTAGGGTTTAGCCATTACGATCTCGTGGTATATCAACTCTTGTAATACTCATATTCATCAAGATCAATCAAGCAGGAAGTAGGGTATTACCTCCGTAGAGAGGGCCCGAACCTGGGTAAACATTGTGTCCCCTGTCTCCTGTTACCATCGACCTTAGACGCACGGTTCGGGACCCCCTACCCGAGATCCGCCGGTTTTGACACCGACATTGGTGCTTTCATTGAGAGTTCCACTGTGTCGACCTCAAAAGGTTTGATGGCCCCTTCAATCGTCAACAATGACGCTGTCCAAGGAGAAACCTTCCTCCCCGGACAGATCTTCGTGTTCGGCGGCTTCACGCCGCGGGCCAACTCGTTTGGCCGCCTGGAGCAGATCGATAGCTACGCCCCTGGCCATCAGGTCAGATTTGGGAGCTTGAACTACGTCGCGGACATCCGTGGAGATTTGGTCTTCACTGGATTCGAGACCGCGGCAACCGCTCCTGGTCACCTTGATGAATATGACCTAAATCTATCGTCAGACCGCATCCAGGAGATAGCTCCTGTAACTGCTCTGGCCTTAGATCCGGAGCATACTGCGCCATCCAAGGATGGGAGGCTCAACCCCACCACGGAGGCCACAGATTCCCCGACGTTGGAGCCGCACATGAACTTAACCTCACACAATATTTGTGTCACCGGAACTCCGTACTCGTCTCTGGGTGTAAGTTCCGAACCATGCGAGTCCGCGAATGCCGAACTTGATCCTTTATCAATCTTCGAGTTCAGCGCCGCAGACATCTTCCAGCACTCGCCCTTGGGCGATGTGCTAAACTCATTAAAGAGCCTGTCCTTGGCGGGGGACTCACAGCTGAACTATGTTCGGTTCGAACTAGGGGCTGATGATGGAGAATCTTGCTTCCCACCCGCCACCCACTTCATAGCCACAGTCGAGGATTTAACCGACACGCTTGATTATGACTCCGAAGACATCGACGGTATGGATGACGATGCTGATGAGGAGCAAAATCAAAGTCCGCCATTCACTGGACGCTGGACGACCACTTCTTCGTATGATGTGTACATGGTGGACACACCCAAAACAAACAACGATGATGACAAAGAAAATCCAGTTGAGAATAAACCTCCTGAGACACAGCAAAAACGTCGGCGTCCTCGGCGCCGCTCTAAGTCACATCGTTCCAAAGACAGCAATACTGGCACCGGAGAAAATAATACTCCGGACGATGCCGAAAACAATGAAAACCCTGCTGAGGTCACATCCGAGCAGGAGGAGCAAGAAAACGGGCAAACTAGCCCCGACGAACATGCCAGGCCCAACGACTCGGAGGATGGTAGTTATCGTCCACTCTCTGAGGACGAGGAAAGCCTCAGCAACGAAGATTTTATCGTGCCTGAGGAACCTCTCGAGCAGGAGCGCTTCAAGCGCCGGCTAATAGCCACCGCAAGGAGCCTGAAAAAAGAAGCAGCAGCAGCTTCAAGCTGACCAAGATCTGCTCGTCGACAGATGGACTGATGTCCTTGCAGCCGAAGAATACGGTCTCAGACGCCCAACCAAGAGTTACCCAAAGCGAAGGTTGCTACCTCAGTTCGACGAAGAGGCGCCGGAGCCCATACCTCCCTCGCGTAATGCGGCCGATCGACCGCTACATGGTCGGGACAGTGCGGCGGACCGACCACCACGTGGTCGGGATAGAGCGGCAACTCAGGCCGAACAACAGCCTGCCCCACCGCCACGAAAAAATAGAGACAAAACAGTTCGGGGTCATACATACGACCTCCGGCAGACTCTGGATAGTAGACCAGGATATACCCAATCGATCTATGGATCACGAGGACGTTCCTCGACACGTGATGATGGCTACCTACTCGGATGTGACAAACCTAGTCACACCCGAGCCGACAACCGCAGACGGACTCCGTCGGAGCTACGACGTGATGCGGCCAGGTATAGAGGCGCCGCACACCCTCTTTGCTTCACTAATGAAGTAATGGATCACGAATTCCCCGAAGGGTTCAAACCCGTGAATATCGAATCATACGACGGGACAACTGACCCCGCGGTATGGATCGAGGACTTTATCCTCCACATCCACATGGCCCGCGGAGATGACCTCCACGCTATCAAATACCTCCCACTAAAGCTTAAAGGGCCAGCTCGGCACTAGTTAAACAGCCTGCCTGAAAACACTATCGGCAGCTGGGAGGACCTGGAAGAAGCTTTCCTCGACGACTTCCAAGGTACATATGTCCGGCCACCAGACGCCGATGACTTAAGCCACATAGTCCAACAACCTGGAGAGTCAGCCAGGAAATTTTGGACTAGGTTCCTAACCAAAAAGAACCAGATCGTCGACTGTCCGGATGCCGAAGCCCTAGCGGCCTTTAAACATAGCATCCGCGACGAATGGCTCGCCCGCCACCTCGGCCAAGAAAAGCCGAAATCTATGGCAGCCCTCACGGCACTCATGACCCGCTTTTGTGCGGGTGAGGATAGATGGCTGGCTCGTAGTAAAAATACGGCCAGCGACGCAGGCCCCTCCGAGGCCAAAAACAGCAACGGCAAGCTCCGACGCAGCAGACACAAACGCCGAAGCAATGGAGACAACACCGATGACACTGCTGTTAACGCCGGATTCAGCGGCTCCAAGCCCGGTCAACGGAAAAAGCCGTATAAAAGAAACAGTCAGGGACCATCCAGCATGGACCGCATACTCGACCGTCCGTGCCAAATCCATGGCACCCCAGACAAACCAGCCAACCATACCAACAGAGATTGCTGGGTTTTTAAGCAAGCCGGCAAGTTAAATGCCGAGAACAAGGAAAAGGATTGCAGAGCGAGGACGATGACGAGGAGCCCCTGTAGCCAAACACATGGGGACAGAAGAAGTTTCCCCCTCAGGTCCAAACGGTGAATATGATATATGCTACACACATCCCCAAGAGGGAGCACAAGCGCGCACCCAGGGACGTCTATGCGATAGAGCCAGTCGCCCCAAAATTCAATCCATGGTCATCGTGCCCGATCACTTTTGATCGTCTGGATCATCCGACCAGTATCCGGCATGGCGGATCAGCCACACTAGTCCTAGACCCAATCATCGATGGATTCCACCTGACGCGTGTCCTCATGGACGGTGGCAGCAGCCTCAATCTGCTCTATCAGGATACATTGCGCAAAATGGGCATTAACCCATCACGGATCAAGCCCACAAGGACTACCTTTAAAGGAGTCATACCAGGCGTAGAGGCCCACTGTACGGGCTCAGTCACAATAGAGGTCGTCTACGGATCTTCGGACAACTTCCGAAGCGATGAGTTAATCTTCGACATCGCCCCCTTTCGTAGCGGCTATCACGCACTGCTTGGACGAACCGCATTTGCTCGATTCAATGCGGTACCTCACTATGCTTATCTCAAGCTCAAGATGCCCGGACCACGTGGCGTCATAACAGTCAATACGGAACGCTCCCTCCGTACCGACGAGCATACCACGGCCTTAGCAGCAGAAGTACAGCGCGGCCTTTTCCAGCAGAACCTTAATTCGGCGGCCGAGCCACCGGACACCATTAAAAGAGTCCGGACTATTCTGCAGCATGACAACCCGGCTCATCAACGTCCCAGTCCCGATCAAAGGGCGGCATTCGTACCGCGCGTACATAACTACGCACTCAAAATTCCATGGGCATCGATGGAGGCATAGCTAGCTCGTGATCCACAGTGCGGCTCGACCGTCCCTGGATCCGCACACCTTCACTTTTTCTTTTTCATTTCGGGCTTTTCTCTTCTCGAGGCTTTTTTGATAACCTGATCATCGGACCGATCACGGGACGGATACACCAAGGAGGCAAGGAGCTTTGACGTACAAGGGAATCCCCAGGTGGTCTCTGCTAACGATTGCTATACCTGTTTTACATACCCGCACGCAGCTCACTCTTGGTCATGGCATGTTAAATAGCCTTACTTGCTTATCGCATTACTTGCACAAGTACGCCTCGATGTATTAATCAACTTACAGTGGAAAATAATTTGCAGTGTCCGCTTATCACTTGATTTTTTCCTTGCCTTTGTATTTATTACTCATCGCACCCATACACTCTGGTACGTATTACTTCGCCAGGGGCTTCATCACGCCCCGCAATATGGCAATAAAGTCCGAACACTTTTTACAGTACAGTTCGGCACCCCGAACTTATAGCATTATATGCATCGGCTCCGAATCATGTCTTTGGTCAATAGTTGGGTTGCCCGGCTCCTGTGCTTACTACCTTACGTTCCGCTATATCGGCTACGGTAGGAAAGGGAGAACTACCGCGATTGTGTCCCGGTTCTTCCGGACGAGCACCTCAGTAGAGAAAGCCGAAAACTGAGTGTCATGATGCAGCGAGAGCTGGTCAGCTATTCGAGAGGTTTCAAATCCTTAGAGATTTTTTTCCGCTTTATGCGAGGAATCGGTTTTTATCCGATCAGGTGTGTATAGCGCCCCTAGTTCGGCCTTCCGAATACCAGGGGCTTTGCCAAAATTCTCATTGTCAAACTCCTATGGCTAAGTGAGGGTGATAAAAGCCGTATAGTCTGATTGCCTTGTTTGTTGCGCTAAACACCTCCTTTAAGGACCAGAATGTGGAGTAAAGAGTGTTTAGATTTATCCCAAACACCCCCATACTATCTACGTGGGGCAGAAGCCGACGACGGGCTAACCCTCAGATTTCATAAACGGCCGCATAGGAGGTAAATTTTAAAAGTCACAAGCGCTATATTACATAACGACCTTGTTTCATATTACATGATAGGACAACATGAATGTTTTCATGGGAATATAACATCCTTCGCACATTGCTCCGCCACAAGGCGGGATCCCTCCAGGACACTATCAAAATATAGCTCGGGTCGGCGGTGCTCCTTGCCCTCAGGAGGCCCCTCGGTCATCATCTTCTTGGCATCCATCTTCGCCCAGTGCATCTTGGCGCGGGCAAAGGCCATCCGTGCACCTTCAATGCAGACCGACCACTTCACGACTTCAAGTCGTGGGCAGGCACTCACAAGCCGCTTCACAAGTCCGAAGTAGCTGCTGAGCATGGGCTCGGCAGGCCATAGCCTGACTATTAGGTCCTTCATGGCTAGCTTGGTCGCCTTGTGCAGCTCGACCAGCTGTTTCAGCTGGTCGCTGAAGGGCACCGGATGTTCTGGTCCAAGGTATTGAGACCAGAACATCTTCTCTGTAGAACTCCCTTCTTCGGCTCGATAGAACTCGGCAGCATCCGATACCCTGCGCAGCAAATCCGTAAACGCCCCTGGAGAGCTCCAAATTTGGGTAAGTAAAAGGAACGTTTCCTTCGCAGACTTGCTTTGCATAATGAAAGCCTTACCCGCCGCGATCTTCTTGGCCGCCTGGATTTCCTGAAGGGCGCTCTGGGCTTAGGCTCGGGCATCTTGTGCGCTCTGGCGGGCCTTCGCAAGTTCGGACCCTTGCGTCTTAGAATCACGCTCCAAGGACTCGTACTTCTTGACGGCGTCCTGGAGCTCTTGCTGGACCTCGCTGATCCGGGCCTCGTGCTTCTCGCGCGCGGCGCGTTCCTTGGCTGCTTTGTTCTCGTCCTCGACTAACGCCTTCTTGAGGGCCGCCACCTCGATCGTGGCCCCTAATAAAGTTCATGACACTTTAGTTAGCACGAACCATTCATCCTTCCTAAATATACACGCAGGTTACTGCATACCTTGGCTGTCCTCCAGCTGCTTCTTCACGAGGCCGAGCTCTTCCTCGGCCCGCTCCAGGTTCTGCTTCAGTCCGGAGACCTCCGCAGTATGAGCGGCAGCAGGCAGCAGCGACGCCTGCTTATTCACATAGACATCTTATGTTAGACTCCTGTGAAAATTATTTTGATCCTCTGCTCGGCTTTTTCTTTCCGAACACCGAACAGAGCATCAGGGGCTACTGTCTACACTGTGATATTCTCTCTACAATTACGTTACTTACCTCAAAGCCTGTTAGAAGGCTAGCGCAGGCTTCGGTTAGTCCGCTTTTGGCGGACTGAACCTTCTCGATCACCGTACCCATAAGGATACGGTGTTCATCCACAATGGAAGCGCCTCGCAGCGCTTCCAGCAGATTATCCGCTGCCTCTGATTGCACAGAGGTCACTGGCTGAACAGGCACACCTCCTCCTTTCGGGGAAGGCTGCTCGCTTGACTCTGCAGCCGTGTAGGTCTCCGGAATGGTATCCAGCTAGGGGCCGAATTGAACTTGGCCCCCATCACCAGTCCCCCTGGGGGCTTTTTCCCCCATGTGTCCGGCGGCCGAGGAGTCATCCTTTGGCACCACCCCGACGACCTCCGGAACCTCTCCCTGACCTGGGAAGGTCCTTTGGGACACCACCTCGTCATCACCCTTGGCCGAGGGAGAGTGAGCGGGCGGCGGTGACACGCTGGCCATCTCCTTTGAATCTAGCGAACCTCCTGTTGAGGATTGCGAGGAGCTGTCGCGGGCCGGACTGCAATGGCATAATTTAAACATATGAATATTACAAAGCGGAAAGGCCAGACATTTGGACGTGCATAAGGTCTTTGGTACTTACGAGGCAGCCCAAGGCTTGGTTCGGGGGGGGGGGGTCGCTCCGGACTGCTATCGACATCCCACACGGAGTTATCCGTGAGGGAGCCCTTCCCCCTCTTGGGCGTCTTCGCCTCAAGATTTGGGGAGGCCCCCCTTTTCTTCCTTCCCCCCTCAGGGGGGTAGTCGCTTTCTTCCTCCTCCTCCTCGTCGTCTTCGGCGGCCGAAGAGTGAGTCTTGTCTTCGGACGTCACGTCTGAAGCACCTTTTCGGCGAAGGCTACTCCTGGCCCCCTTGGCCGTTTTCTTGGCCTTCTTCTCCGGCACCTCATAAGGCGCCGGAAACAGCATCTTCGCCAGAAGTGGGGTTTCTTGGTCTTAGGGTAGCGGAGCCGGACAGTAAATCCGCCCCGCTATATCGATCCATGCCTGGAAAAATTGATGGGAAGGCTTAGACCCCTTCCTCAAAATATGCCAGTAAAGGGTATACCTTGAAAACATGAAAGAACTTACCGAATTAGCCTAGCGTTTTAAGCTAAGCCCGCGATCCTCGGTCGTGGGCGGTGGCGTCTCGCCGGCCTTGAAGAGCACTTTCCAGATGTCTTCATGCGTCGTGCCGAAGAGCTCTAGTAGCGTATGGTGCTTGGCCGGATTGAACTCCCACAAATAGCAAGTCCGGCGTTGGCACGGAAGGATCCGGCGAATGAGCATAACCTGGATCACGTTGACAAGCTTGATTCTCTTGGTTATCATGTTCTGGACGCACGTCTGGAGCCCAGTCAGCTCGTTCGAGGAACCCCAGGTTAGGCCCTTCTCTTGCCAGGAGGTGACCCGCATCGGAACTCCGGATCAGAATTCGGGGGCGCCACCTAGCTGGTGTCGCGCGGCTCGGTGATGTAGAACCACCCCGACTGCCACCCCTTCACCGTCTCCACAATGGAGCCTTCGGGCCAGGTGACATTGGGCATGTTGCCCACCATGGCGCCTCCACACTCTGCTTGTTGGCCGCTCACCACCTTCGGCTTCACATTGAAGGTCTTCAGCCATAGGCCGAAGTGAGGTGGGATGCGAAGAAAGGCCTCGCACACGACAATAAATGCCGAGATGTTGAGGATAGAGTTGGGGGCTAGATCGTGGAAGTCGAGCCCGTAGTAAAACATCAATCCGCGAACAAACGGGTGGAGAGGGAATCCCATCCCACGGACGAAATGTGTGAGAAACACAACCCTCTCATGGGGCTCTGGGGTAGGGACGATCTGTCCCATGGCCGGGAGGCGGTGAACGATCCCCTTGGCCAGGTATCCGGCCTCCCGGAGCTCCTTGATGTCCTTCTTGACGGAGGAGGCCATCCACTTGCCTCCAGCTCCGGATCCGGACATAATTGGAGAGCTTTCTCGGGCGGGGAAAGCTAGAGCTTGGGCACTGGAGCTCGAGATTGGATGGGCAGAGGAAGAGAGAAGGCGTGGGAGAAGAAGGGGGAATCCTTATCCCCTTATAAAGGCAGTGAATATCGAATGCCTCCCCACTCGCCCTAAAACTCGCCTATTCCCAAGGGCTATGTAAACGGCACGGTTTGGTTACCCACGCCCGCATTGATGAAAATCCCGCAATAAGGGGACACGATCTCTGCTTTGACAAGACGTGCCAATGGAAACCGCATCTCGAAACGCGGAACGGCGGACAAAAATGGTTCGATATAGTGACCGAACAGATGTGATGTCATCTCGCAAAAAGTTGTCAGCAGATGGGAGTCGCGGGATAGTATATTCCCTCTGCGGTTGTGTGTGGTGCGTGTGTTACAGGTCCGGACACGTTCAATACGTCCGAAGACTATCTTGGAGTTCGGAAGGAGGAACCCGCCTTGCAATGCCGAAGACAGATCTACACGCCGGATACCTTGTCATTGAAGCCAGGTTCAGGGGCTACTGACGGAGTCCTGACTAAGGGGTCCTCGGGCGTCCGACCTGTTAGCCATGGGCCGGACTGATGGGCTGTGAAGACACGAAGACCGAAGACTACACCCGTGTCTGGATGAGACTCACCTTGGCGTGGAAGGCAAGCTTGGCGACCAAATATGTAGATTCCTTTCTTTGTAACCGACCCTGTGTAACCCTAGATCCTCTCAGTGTCTATATAAACCGGAGGACTTAGTCCGGAGGGGGGAGAGATACTCATTACCATAGTCATACAGGCTAGGCTTTTAGGGTTTAGCCATTACGATATCGTGGTAGATCAACTCTTGTAATACTCATATTCATCAAGATCAATCAAGCAGGAAGTAGGGTATTACCTCCATAGGGAGGGCCCGAACCTGGGTAAACATTGTGTCCCCTGTCTCCTGTTACCATCGACCTTAGACGCACAGTTCGGGGCCCCCTACCCGAGATCCGCCGGTTTTGACACCGACAATGACCACTATGATGAATTGAACATTTGGAAAATTAGGGCACTGAATCCTCGGTTGTTTGTTCATTCAAACAAGATTTCGATGGTTGATCATCCCCTAAGACGTGGTGGACCATATGTGGCATGTGACCATCTACAAGCAAGTAATAGAAATGTTAGCTCGCCTCCTCTACAAATAACAATACATAATAAGGATGGTTTGTAGTGAAGCATTGGCTAAGCCTGCACAATTGCATCCAATCCAGTGGGCCAGTGGATTTAGTGGATGATTGGTTGATGCATGGTATTAGGAAATGAATATTTACAAGAAAGCATTTGATTCCCAATGCTTTACTTATGTGAGATAAGAAACAAATGAACTACAGGGTGAAGTAAGAGACGACTTCACCCTTGTGCATGGTTGGAGGACACTCTAACTATGTGATATGGTCCCGATTCACAAGAACATAGTAGCCACATAATCTATCTAATTTGGGACATATTGAAGGAGCAGAACCACCACGTCGTCATCGGAAGCAGACTGGCCGATATTGAGGTGGCACACATGATGCTTGCGTATCTCCATGTTAGATCCTCTTGTAGTTGTGTATTTGGGGAGTAGTCCGCATGTCAATGATTTTTGGTGTGTTTATCCATATCAAAATGTTATCGGTAAACAAATTATTTATTTTGTAGAGAAAAGACTCAAGCTAAGCCTTGACAAAAAGGCCCAGCCTATTGCAACTTTGAATCAACAAAGTCATCAACAGGCTAGGATAACAAACACAGAAACAAACAAGAAAATAAAATACAACACGACTTGATAAAAAGGTGCTAATGAAACAACTCACAAAGCCACCAATGCTACAAGCTAAGAAGTAGGCAATAAGCATGAAGCTTGGAGACATCAAGGCCCTCTTCCACGAACGAACCACGGAAGGGGTGCAAGACCGCAGGCGAAGACAGGGGATACCGACTACAAAACAAACCAGGGTCACTACACGACGCAATCATCCATTTCCATCACCGAAAGAGGCCCCAACCTCGATCGATAGAGCTTCTCCCACAAGAGCATGAACGGATATCATAGGCCATGTCACTAATGACACACCTAGAACACCCCATGAGAAAGACTCGGAACTTGATCGTCGAGTCACTAATGACACACCTAGAACAAAACATCTTCGCTGCCCATGAACTACCACGCAAGAGACGAATGTTGTAGGCTAGGACAAAGAAGATCATAAATCAAGGATCTTGGGGAAGCGAAGAGCATCGAGGGGGCAGAGCCGAGGCCGACACTGCTGGCATCTTCATAGTAGATGAGAACCCACATGCCCTGCCGCCTCCTCTACCACCAACCGCAACACCTCAATGCCCACCATCCTTGAAGCTCTCAAGACGTCACCTTCAAGAAGGATACGACGCCATAAGTGTTGCTGGCGCATGCTTTTAGGAAGGTGTTGCCCCCCAAGTCCAGAGGTTTGTAGGCAAGCAACAATTTGCCTCACACTACTAGAAAAAAAAGGCTGTTAGTGGCGCACCTATTTTGGCTATTAATGGCGCGCTATAGGTGCGCCACTATTACCACGCCACTAGTAACAAATACTAATGGCGATGGCGCACCTCTGGTGCGCCATTAGTATTGCAGGTAACAGTGGCGCACCTTGTAGCGCGCCATTACTATTGCTACAGGTGCGCCACTGGTAACTTTTTTTATTTTTTCGGAATTTTGAAGGCGGGAAAATAGTAGTGGCGCACCGTCTAACCCCCACCGTGCGCCATTGCTATTTTTGAATTTGGATCTGGATCGCGATTTTTTTGCCCTTTTTTGCTCGTTTTTTTGCACGACATTTTTTCAAATTTTGTTCTCATTTTTGGATCTTGTACGTTCTTTTGCCGGAGAGGAGTTTGCCGGAGAGGAGGGCCGAGAAGAGACCATGAGGAGGAGAGGAGGGAGGAGGAGGAGGCCACCGGAGAGGAGCTCGCCTACATCGTCGGAGAGGAGGAGGAGGTCACCGGAGAGGAGCTCGCCTACATCGCCGGAGAGGAGGAGGAGGTCGCCGGAGAGGAGTTCACCGGAGAGGAGGGAGGAGAAACCGTAAGGGGAGGGGAGGAGAGGAGGGAGGAGGAGCTCACCTGAGAGGAGGGAGGAGGAGATCACCGGAGAGGAGGGAGGAGGAGCTCACCGGAGAGGAGGGAGGAGAGACCGTGAGCGGAGGGGAGGAGGGGAGGGAGGAGGAGGTCGCCGGAGAGGAGGAGGAGGAGGTCGCCGGAGAGGAGGAGGGGAGTATGGTGGAGGAGAGGAGGGGAGATGGAGTGGAGGAGAGGAGGAGATGGAGTGGAGGAGAGGTGGAGTGGAGGAGAAAAATGAAGAGGTAAGGAGGAGAGGACCCCGCCCAGCCATATATACGGCATAGTAATGGCGCACCGTGGGCAGGTGCGCCATTACTAACTTTTTTTATTTTTTTGATATAGTTTGAATTTTGAAGGCGGGAAGATAGTAATGGCGCACCATGGGCACGTGCGCCATTACTGAGTTTGATTTTTTTTGATTTTTTTTGCCTCTCCAGACCTTGAAAGCCCCGTAACTTTTTTCTGTTAGGTTTTTGAGGATTCTAAAAATCTTCAACGGGTTTCCCCAGTTGAATTCGGATGTAACTTTTCGAGTAGATGATTTTTCATATAAAAAACTTTTTCATCAGAGGTCGTATGCAAAAGTTACGGCCATTTTACCGAAACACGGCGGCCTTTTGCAAAAAAAATCAAAATTCATGTTTGTTAATTTTCCTAACAACTAGAACACATAACACATGGGCATCTATTTTTTTGAATTTTTTTGAATCTTTTATCATTTTCTTTTATTTTTTTTAAACCTAAAAGGCGATGGGGGGGGGGGGGGGTTTGTGTGTGTGACACATAGCAATGATGTGCCACTACTGTGTAGCATAGCAGTGGCGCACCTAGGTGTGGTGCGCGATTGCTATGTCTGGTGGGGGGGGGGTGGGGATGGACCTAAAAAAATAGCAATGGCGCACTGCTCATGTGATGCGCTATAAGTAAAAACACATACATGGTGCGCCATTAATGTCCATATTAGCTAGAGCCGTTTTTCTAGTAGTGTCAGGTGGATGACCTTAAGATTTATCGAACCAGTAGGAGCTTTAAATTGCTACCAACGATACACACCTGTAATAAAGAAGTTCCTCGCCCCCCAACAAACTAAAAATATTGTTAGTATTACTAGCCTTGCTAGTTACGAGGATTAAAGCAACTTCTGTTAGAAGTAGTGATTGCAGTAAAAGAAATAAAATCAAGGAATTCTAGTAGCGTTTGATCGAGGTTGAAGGCAATAGGGATGAATGGACCAGGCCCATAGTTCCACGAGGAGAAGGAAAGGCAGCGAGGAGGCCATGCAGACGGGATCCAGTCGCGAAAGCCCCGCAACAACATCGACCTCCTCGCAGCTCCCGTGCCACCAAGGATGAAGAGGGCGAGCAGGAGGTGGAGAGTAGCGTATGGCGGGAAGGAGGATAAGGTGGCAGAGGTCCCGTCGCTGCCAAGGGCCAAGCAGAGACCGCGGGCAACGACAACCAAGGGAGGCGAGGAGAAGATGCGGCGCTCGGAAAACCTAATCGCCCCCGGGACGCCTACGCGAGACGACGCGGGAGGAGGTGGGGGGCACCCTAGAGCCTAACTACAATAGCTAAAATGTGATTCCTTCTTACACCCTAGAACCTAAGAGCATCTCCGGCCAAACGCCTCAAACCATCCCTCATACGCCCGCGGACTCGTCCGGTCAGTGACCGGACAGAAGAGAGAAGAAAAAACGTGACCCAACCGGACCCCTTATCATCCCTATATACCCGGGCTGTCCGCGAACCCTTACATCCATTTTAAATATGGGGAGGACATGAGGGCTCGCGGATGCACCCGGGCGCGCCCGGGCATTCCACCACGTAGGACGTGGCCTCAGCCCGGACCACAGTTTCTCTTTCTTTGTTCATTCTTTTATTTCTCTCTCTTCATCTCCACCAATCATGTGCAAGCGACCGGACATATGAGAAAAGAAATGAGAAGTGTGGCTGCGCAGACGGATAAATAGAGGCTCAAAACGGACACGCCAGATCACTGATCGGGCACGTCCGCAGGTATTTGAGGGGTCATATTTGCTATGTCGAGCTGTAGATGCTCTAACTACAATAGCTAAAATGTGCTTCCTTCTTATTTCTTCTTTTAAATAAAGGTTTCTCAAAAATATGTAAGAGACGACTATATGACGTGTGACGGGCGCTAAACCGTTTCGAAACTGATTCTTTTAATTAATGAGAATAGGAAGACCTGAGGAGGTTGTTTGGATAGCGTGGTTATAAAAAACCAGATCTCCTAAAACATAGTTTCGGTTGTAACCACCTAAAAACCTGTTTGGATTATCTAACAAAATCATGCATATAGAAAACTGAGTTCTACAAAAGCCGAAAAAGTGAGTTTATAGAAAAACGACTAATATACGTTTTTCTATAAACCGATTATCTATATACGCGCTCCATGGTCTATTCGGGGCAAGCCGCATCGGCCGGTTCAGCGGCGTCTTGATGAGCGTCCTGCTCATCGTCTTCACCACGTTCACCGTCAGTTGTATGCCCGCACGTCCTCCATGCTGGTGGCCGCGGCGTTCGCCGCCGATGCAGTTCGGCGTTGCCGGCGCCGTCGGCCGCGACAACTACTACGTTGAGGTCGGCGTCAACGTCAAGGCGACGCTAGAGGATGTACCGGACGGCAAGGGACTATGAAGAAATGACCGGAGTTGACGTCCACGTCATGGTGAGCTCCGCTGGCAGATAGTGCCGCCATGGCCGGCGGCGTCTCGTTCGGCTTGGCTGAGGCTTGACTCGCCATGCCCTGCGGCCTCTGCTTGGCTCGCCATGTCCAACTATGCCATGACCATGCTCGACATCACTAGGCGTGCATGCCTAGCTTGGCGGCGCTCGGCAATAACTTTGCCAGCGTACTGCCACATACCAGCGTGTTCCTGAGTCGTGCACCCGCGTTGCTGCCTCTGCCGCTTCCGCCTGCTACGTGCACACCTGCCGAGCCCCGCAAGGCTCCCATCACCATGGCATATGCTTGGTGCTCAGACTCTTGCCCAGCGTTCTCACTGTTGTCATTCTCAGTTCTCATTGCGGACGTTGAAGCCATCGTTCTGCTCCAATTAGGCCTCCTTGTGCTCGTGTACGCATAGGCCAATCCTATCACATCACAGCATTATGAATTCGTTGTCAAGCGGCAGCACCCCTAGCCAGCTTAACAGCAGAGCATGTGCGCCATGCATCATGCAAAAGAGCGGGACGCGACGAGCGAAGCGATGCGTCGTGGTCTCACCGGAGGGCGTGAGGCAAAGACGACCCAAACAAAGAACTGTGTAATCCTGTTTTCTGTTTTGCCCATCCAAACAAGAAATTGTGTAGGGTTATCTTAACAGAAAAGGTAGGGAAAACCGGTTTTCCTAAAAAGTCTCTAAAGACTCGTTTTCCAAAATCTCTAGTCTAATTGCCGAACACCTGATCCTAGCCGACTCCAGACCGATCCCTATAAAGCCTAATTTGGATGTAAAGCAGGTGATAGCGGTTGGGGCTTGGTACTTATGGTGGGTGCGCCGTGAGCTCACCCATGACGGATCACCGTCACCTCCCTCGAGATGGCCTATTTCGGTCCTGGCAATTGCAAATAATTTTCATCAAGCCAACTTAAAAATTCGCGTTGTACATGAACATAAATGGAGCAAGCCGGAACCCAAGTTTGTGAAGCTAAACGTGGATGCCTCTTTCCATATGGATGAGGGTGCAGGAGCCATTGCAGCTGTTCTTAGAGACAATAATGGTAATCTTTTGGCCGCACAATGTCGGTTTATACCTTACGCAGCAGATGTGGTGACAACGGAGGCTATGGCTATGCGTGATGGACTAATCTTTGCAAATTCTCTGGGGTTCCCTCGAGTGGAAGCTGAGTCTGACTCCTTGATGGTAATTGATTATTGTACTGGACAGACAAGATGGTGGGATGCTGCGGCGGCGATCTTTGCGGAATGTGTGGACGTGTCGTCGTCAATCGGGAAGGTCAAATTTAAACATTGTTATCGTTCTTCTAATCAAGCAGCGCATGTGCTAGCTAATCATGGTTTTTTAATAAGATTTCAAGTTGTTGGATGGGAGAGCCTTCGGCTGCCTAGTTCCAAACCTTGTGAACGATGTAATCCCTGTTTAATTTTTAATAAAGCTAGCCATGATGGTCTTTCCTAAAAAAACGAGATTCGTTAATAAAAACGGCAATACCGTCGACCAGATTGGGTTGGCTCGTCGACAAGGTGAAACCGGGACACCGGGAGGGGCGCTCCGTGGATTCTTGCTCCCACAAAGATCTGCCATCCGAGGCTAAGCTGCAAGTGGGGACTTGAGGCTTGCTTTAACATGGGCGTGTCGGCCACTTTATAGGCTTTGCGTACGAGCCCCTGATTTGATTCCAATACATCGGCACCACCTACTGAAAAAGCCGAGGGAGCTGAGCATGCAACGTGATCACCTTCTAGAGTTTTCCGAGCTCTACATCATCCTAGTGGAGAAAATGAACAGTTCAACCGCATGAAGGGATTGAAGTCTTCAACTATGATGTGGTTCATGTCTGCAAGGTGATGGAGACATGCCCAAGGGTTGAGCAGCGCGGGATAGGTAACACTGTAACACATAGAATGTCGAACTAAACCATAGATCGAGTCGAACAAACAACTACATAATGTCTGGCCAAGAGAACCGATCGATCATGCGAGCAAATATAAGGGGAGAGAATCGATCCATCAGCTTATTTGAAGGGCGTCTGCATTTGACGAACACATGTACTCCCTCCGTCCCGAATTACTTGTCGCAGAAATGGATGTATCTAGAATTAAAAAATGTCTAGATATATCCATTTCTATGACAAGTAAATCCGAACGGAGGGAGTATATACTTACTGCCACTGATCATACACTTGTGGAAACACATGTTCAAAGTACTGACCACACACGACAACACGCAGTTGATGACAGAGATAAAGAGTAGCAGCACATATTTACAGAAGTAGATCTCATTGTGACATGCCGACATTTGCACACAAGGATCGATATGGAAGCAGAACCTCACCAGCTAGCTAGGTACAACGACTATCGACTACCTAATTAAACAGCATCGTTTTTTAGTACACATGATGACGAGGTCCCGATCTAAGGAAACGAGTACGGTGACCCAGGACCATGCATGCACCAGCTAGCTAGCACAGGACGTCTTTGAGGAGCTTGTACCTGCGGACGGCCGCCTTCGCCACTCTCCGGCCGCCCTCCTGCTCGCCGCCGCCGGTCACCTTGACCTTGCCGCAGCCCATCCCGGTCGGCGGACCGCGGTGCTGCATGGCCGGCGGCGCCGAAGGGCGCCTGTTCTTCACGAGGGGGTCGTCGCTGAGGCACCAGTCGCACACGCCGGCGCCCGCGTCGGCCGGGGCCGCGTCGCCGTAGTAGTTCGTGCAATAGCTGCTTGTAGGTATGCAGGGAAACAAATTAACATGGGACTCATTAACATCCATCAAAATCTTGACAGTACCCCGAATAAGAGACTCCCTCAAAGAGCTATCAGTAGGAGAAAAATACGTACGAGTGTTGGAAGCGGCAGCGGCAACGGGCGCAGCGGAAGAGCTTGTCCTGGAAGCCGACGTCGCCGCACATGGAGCACACGGTGCCGGACATCAGGAGCGATCGGGTGACAGGCCAGCCGAGGGGACGGAGAAAGAAGCCGAGGAGATTATAGAGCTACCTAGCAGTCTCGGTGCAGTCAGGGGCACGCGAGGAAGGAGTGGCAGGAAGGAATCGATGTGGAGTGTGCAGCGAAGAAGAAGAAAGGCTTTAAATACTGGGAGGAGGCGATAGGAGAAGATGAGATCGTGATCGTGGCAGCGGAACCGTGGGGGTGAGACCGCGGGGTGGGGGCCGCAACGGCGAGGTTTTTGGTTGGGTACGGAGCCGGGCGGGTGGGAGACAGTCCACGTGTCCATGTGGACGTGCGTGCTACGCGCAAAGCGGAAAAAGAAAAGTAGTGGCCGGAGTTACTGGGTCGGTTACCTGGTTGATATACAGGGATGGAAAAGCCAATCATTTATATTATAAAAAGAAAATGGAGAAAACATTTTACTCAAATTATGACTGGTTGACTGTCACTGATCTGACCGGTCCCTCATTTTTTGCACACCAACACGGCACTGTGTACTCTTTGCGTACTCAAATGAGACCCGGCCGGAAGTGTGGTGCACAAGCACTCCGAAGAGCGCTTTTGCAGGCCCGAAACCCTACACGTCCGCGAGCGACACGGTCTGGACATGCGGCGGCTATGGGCTGCTCTAGGTCGGGCTAACCGCCCCTGGAGCCTCAAGGATCGTTGCTCTCCAATACAAAGAGCGAAGAATGAGAAGGAAAGAACATAGGAGAGATGTAAAAACTAAGGTAAATGGTAGATGTATTTTGATTATGTGTTGTTCAACCGGTCATTACCTCTCATTTAGTTATGAGATGGTTGGACTTCCTACACGAGAAAAGGACTACGAATTCCGTCAAAGTTCTTAAAAAATTAACCGAATTCACATTTAGGTCTAAGACATCAGTTCCGTTTTTGGATCCACACACCGCATACCATCTTAGATGGTCAAGCACCCAAAAAAAATTATCGATTTCGACGAGTTGAACAACCTTTGGGTTGAACATTTTTCCATTTAAGGTCATCTTAACGGTTGAATCTCTCAAAAAAACATGTGACAACTGACAACTCTCAACATGTTTCACACATGGGCTATATGGGTGTTTGGTCCTGGTTGAAACTTTTCATTAGTGATCGGACCGCACTGTGTTGGCCATAACTATTGCACCCGGTCTCAAATTGAGATTATTCAAATACCAAACTCGACCGCCTCGACCAGGCATAGACATTCCAGGTATGACACTTTTTCATCTGAGGTCCGCTTGATGGCGTAATCAGCCGAACAATATTCCAATTATATCTTCGGCCCTCGAGATGAGATCGGATGGTGATGACCCAAACATCAAAATTATCCATTTCGATGATACATGGATTTTTCATGTTGAAATTCTTTTCCTTTGAGGCCATCTTAATTATGTTTTATATCCTGTCAAAAACTGATGTCAGCTCATGCCCCCCTGTTTTTTTGGCAAAGCTTGTGAGCAGTAAAATAACTTGCATAACACATATTCTAAGGACAACGTTAACACTTGATAGTCCATTTTATATGTACTTGGGGCAATAAGTATATATAGGCCATCGTTACTCTTAAGGAGATAATTGTGTATCGGGCATTTAGATTAGCAACAAAAGTAACTAATCGAATGTATAGTGATTTTGTAATAGCCTCTCATGATGTATGAAATTATGAGGCGGTTGGGCTTTCCACACAAGAAAAGGACTACAAACCCCGTCCAAATTCTTCCGAAATTAACCAAACTCGGATTAGGGTCTAAGACAACAATTCAGCTTTTGGTATCCATAGGCCACATACAAACTCAGATGGAGATGCACCCAAAAGCAAATGTATCCAGTTTGAGGAAACAAACAAGTTTTGTGGTGAACATTTCTTGATTTCAGGCCATCTTAAGGGTCGGATCGCTCATGAAAAACAGGTGACAACTGGCAACTCTCGCCATATATAAGACATGGGTTATATGGGTGTCTGGTCTCGGTTGAAACTTTTCATTAATTAGTGGTCAGGCAACACTGTGTTGACCGTAACTATTCCATACGATCTTGGATTGAGATGATTCAAATATCAAAATCGATCGCCTCAACTAGGTAAAGGCACTCCAAGTGGAACACCTTTTCATCTAAGGTCGTCTTGGTGGCATAATTCGCCGAACCGTACTCGATCATATCTTCGGCCACCAAGATGAGATCGGATGGCAATGACCCAAATATGGAAGTTGTATGTTTCGACGTTACACGGATTTTCATGTTGAAATAATTTTCCTTTGAGGCCATCTTAATTATTATTTTCTGCCGTGCCAAAAATTGGTGTCAGCACATCTGTGTTTGTACACGAACACATCACCATGTACCCCCGGCGGAGTCATCAAAAAGTGTGTTTGCACAAAAACACGTTACCGAGTACCCCCGGCGTCGAGCGCGGTACGCAGGACATGTCGGAGGAGGAGCCTCGTTGGGAGTGCGATACGCAAGACACCAACTATCTATAATTTATGAAGTATTCATGCTATACTTACATCAATTATATATGGTTTTGGTGCACTTTTATATTATTTTTATGGACTAACTTATTAATCTAGTGTCCAGTATCAGTTCATATTTTCTGCATGTTTTTTGTTTCACAAAAAATCAATATCTAGGAAGTTCCAAACATGATGAAAATTCAAAGAGATTTTTTATGGTATATATGTGATTTTGGGAGAAAGAATCAATGCAAAATGGTGCTCGAGGCCCCCACAAGGAAGGCCAACGGCCCTACCCCCCAGGGCGCACCGGGGTGCCTTGTGGACAGCACTTAGGTCGGTTGGAGCCCTTCTTTCGCTGCAACAAAGCTACTTTCAGAGAAAAAAGTGCAAAAAGTTCAACCCAATCGGAGTTACAGATCTTCGGCTATTAAAGAAACATCAAAGGGCGAAAAAACGGACGCGAACCAGAGAAGAAACAGAGAGAGAGAGAGAGAGAGAGAGAGAGAGAGAGAGAGAGAGAGAGAGACGTCCAATCTTGGAGGGGCTCTCGCCCCTCCGGGCGCCATGGAGGCCAAGAACCAGAGGGGAGTCCATGGAGGAACAAGCCGAAGGTGGAGCGTCTCTCCCGGTGGCACCGAAGTGTCGTCGGGGGAGCCATCACTGCGGTGATCGCCTTCATCAACATCGCCGTCTTCATCTCCTTTCAGCGGTCAACTCTCCCGCAACCCGCTATAATCCCCTCCTTGAACATGGTGTTTTTGTGCTATGAATTATTATCCAATGACTTGGGCATCGCTATTTCGTTTGAGTACATTTTTGTTGTCCTATGGGTAATTGGTGAATTGCTATGCTTGGTTTTAAATGCTTATGGTTATGTTACTGTCCTTTGGTGCCCATCATATGAGTGTGCGCGTGGATCACAACATTTGGTTATTGTATGTTGATTGGACTATACATTGGGGGGCAAGAGCAACAGAAACTTTTTCCTACCATAGAAATTGATACACACGGGATTGGAGGGGGGTCAATTTTATCTTGATGCTATGGTTGGGTTTTACCTTAATGGACTTTAGTAGTTGTGGATGCTCGCTAATAGTTCCAATTATAAGTGCATAGAATTCCATGTAAGGGATGGCATGCTAGCAAAGGTCTCTCCCACATAAAAACTTGCCATCGGTCTAGTATCTTAGTGCTACCTCTTGAGCTTGCGTTGGGTTTTCCCTTGAAGAGAAAAGGGTGATGCAGCAAAGTAGAGTAAGTATTTCCCTCAGCTTTTGAAAACCAAGGTATCAATCCAGTAGGAGACAACGCGCAAGCCACCGAATACCTGCACAAACAAACACCAACTTGCACCCAACGTGACAAAGGGGTTGTCAATCCCTTCACGGTTATTTGCAAAGTGAGATCTGATAGAGATGGATAAACGGTAAAGTAATATTTTTGGTTTATGGAACGGAAAGTAAAATATTGCAAAGAAAGTAAATAGGAAACTAAGATTGTAGATTGGAAACTTATATGATAAAAATAGACCTGGGGGCCATAGGTTTCACTAGAGGCTTCTCTCAAGATAGAATTATTACGGTGGGTGAACAAATTATTGTCGAGCAATTGATGGAAAGCGCAAAGTTATGACGATATCTAAGGCAATGATCATGTGAATATAGTCATCACGTCCGTGTCAAGTAGACCGAAATGATTCTGCATCTACTACTAGTACTCCACACATCGACCGACTCCTTCCTGCATCTAGAGTATTAAGTTCATAAGAACAAAATAACGCATTAAGTAAGATGACATGATGTAGTGGGATTAACTCAAGCAATATGATGAAAACCCCATCTTATTATCCTCGATGGCAACAATACAATACGTGTCGGTTCCCCTTCTGTCACTAGGATCGAGCACCGCAACATTGAACCCAAAGCTAAGCACTTCTCCCATTGCAAGAAAAACCAATCTAGTTGGCCAAACCAAATCGATAGTTCTAAGAGACTTACAAAGACATCAAATCATGCATATAAGAATTTAGAGGAGATTCAAATAATATTCATAGATAAGCTAATCATAAATCCACAATTCATCGGATCTCGGCAAACACACCGCAAAAAAGTATTACATCGAATAGATCTGCAAGAACATCGAGGAGAGCATGGTATTGAGAATCAAAGAGAGAGAAGAAGCCATCTAGCTACTAGCTATGGACCCGTAGGTCTGTGGTAAACTACTCACGCTTCATCGGAGAGGCAATGGTGTTGATGTAGAAGCCCTCCATGATCGAATCCCCCTCCGGCAGGACGCCGGAAAAGGCCCCTAGATGGGATCTCATGGTTATAGAAGGTTGTGGCGGTGGAAAAGTGGTTTCGTGGCTCTCCTGGAAGGTTTTGGGATATTTGAGAATATATAGGCGGAAGAAATAGGTCGGTGGAGTCATGAGGGGCCCACAAGGGTGGGGGGCACGCCCTACCCCCTGGGCGCGCCTCGCGACCTTCTGGCCGCCTCGTGGCTTTCCTGACGTGCACTCCAAGCCCTCTGGATGTCTTCTGGTCCAAGAAAAATCATCGCCAAAGTTTCATTCCGTTTGGACTCCGTTTGGTATGCCTTTTCTGCGAAACTCAAAAACAAGGAAAAACAGGAACTGGCACTGGGCTCTAGGTTAATAGGTTAGTCCCAAAAATCATATAAAATAGCATATTAATGCATATAAAACATCCAAAACAGATAATATAATAGCATGGAACAATCGAAAATTATAGATATGTTACAGACGTATCAAGCATCCCCAAGCTTAATTCCTGCTCGTCCTTGAGTAGGTAAATGATAAAAACAGATTTTTTGATGTGGAATGCTACCTACCATATTTATCCATGTAATTATCTTTATTGTGGCATGAATGTTCACATCCTATGATTCAAAACAAAAGTTTAATATTGACATAAAAACAATAATACTTCAAGCATACTAACAAAATAATTCTGTCTTCTCAAAATAACATGGCCAAAGAAAGCTTATCCCTACAAAATCATATAGTCTGGCTATGCTCCATCTTCATCACACAAAATACTCAAATCATGCACAACCCCGATGACAAGCCAAGCAATTGTTTCATACTTTTGACATTCTCAAACTTTTTCAACTTTCACGCAATACATGAGCGTGAGCCAGGGACAGAGCACTATAGGTGGAATAGAAGGTGGTTGTGGAGAAGACAAAAATAGGGAGATAGTCTCACATCAACTAGGCATATCAGCGGGCTATGGAGATGCCTATCAATGTGAGTGAGTAGGGATTGCCATGCAACGGATGCACTAGAGCTATAAGTTTATGAAAGCTCAAAAAGAAAACTAAGTGGGTGTGCATCCAACTCGCTTGCTCACGAAGACCTAGGGCAATTTGAGGAAGCCCGTCATTGGAATATACAAGACAAGTTCTATAATGAAAAATTCCCACTAGTATATGAAAGTGATATCATAGGATACTCTCTATCATGAAGATCATGGTGCTACTTTGAAGCACAAGTGTGGTAAAAGGATAGTAGCATTGCCCCTTCTCTTTTTTCTCTCATTTTTTATTGGGCCTTCTTTCATTTTTTTGGCCTCTTTTTTTAAGTCAGGAGTCTCATCCCGACTTGTGGGGGAATCATAGTCTCCATCATCCTTTCCTCACATGGGACAATGCTCTAACAATGAAGATCATCACACTTTTATTTACTTACAACTAGAAAATTACAACTCGATGCTAGAACAAAATATGACTCTATGTGAATGCCTCCGGCGGTGTACCGGGATGTGCAATGAATCAAGAGCGACATGTATAAAAAATGATGAACGGTGGTTTTGCCACAAATACGACGTCAACTACATGATCATGCAAAGCAATACGATAATGATGATGCGTGTCATAATAAACGGAATGGTGGAAAGTTGCATGGCAATATATCTCGGAATGGCTATGGAAATGCCATAATAGGTAGGTACGGTGGTTGTTTTGAGGAAGGTATAAGGTGGTGTATGGTACCGGCGAAAGTTGCGCGGTACTAGAGAGGCTAGCAATGGCGGAAAGGTGAGAGTGCATATAATCCATGGACTCAACATTAGTCATAAAGAACTCACATACTTATTGCAAAAAGCTATTAGTCATTGAAACAAAGTACTACACGCATGCTCCTAGGGGGATAGATTGGTAGGAAAAGACCATCGCTCGTCCCCGATCGCCACTCATAAGGAAGACAATCAATAAATAAATCATGCTCTGACTTCATCACATAACGGTTCACCATACGTGCATGCTACGTGACTCACAAACCTTAACACAAGTATGTCCCAAATTCACAACTAATTATTAGCATGACTCTAATATCACCATCTTCATATCTCAAAACAATCATAAGGAATCAAACTTCTCACAGAATTCAATGCACTTTATATGAAAGTTTTTATTATATCCCTTTTGGATGCCTATCATATTACGACTAATTTTATAACCAAAGAAAATTACCATGTTGTTTCAAAGACTCTCAAAATAATAGAAGTGAAGTGCGAGAGTTCATAAATTTCTATAAAATAAAGCCACCGCCGTGCTCTAAGAAGATGTAAGTGAAGCACTAGAGCAAATTTGCCTAGCTCAAAAGATATAAGTGAAGCACATAGAGTATTCTAATAAATCACGATTTATGCGTGTCTCTCTCAAAAGGTGTGTACAGCAAGGATGATTGTGGCAAACTAAAAAGCAAATACTCAAATCATACAAGACGCTCCAAGCAAAACACATATCATGCGGTGAATAAAAATATAGCCTCAAGTAAAGTTAACGATAGACGAAGACGAAAGAGGGGATGCCTTCCGGGGCATCCCCAAGCTTAGGCTATTGGTTGTCCTTGAATATTACCTTGGGGTGCCTTGGGCATCCCCAAGCTTAGGCTCTTGCCACTCCTTATTCCATAGTCCATGAAATCCTTACCCAAAACTTGAAAACTTCACAACACAAAACTCAACAGAAAATCTCATAAGCTCCGTTAGTATAAGAAAATAAATCACCACTTTTGGTACTGCTATGAACTCATTCTTTATTTATAGGGATAATTAAATTTATGCCCCTAGTTGTGTCCCACTCGTCTGTTTTACCCCTAATTCCCAAAAGTCACTAGTTCTGTCCAAGTCACTTTGCTCCTCTTATGCTTTTGCCCTTTGACCATTTGACCGTCAGTTTGAAAACTTCATAACTAATTCATACTAAATCAGATAAATACAAATAAGATACCAAAATTTTCAGAAAAACATCACCTATATTTCAGTGTCATTTGCATTCATGAAAAAAGTGATGGAAAGTGCACATTTGAGTTTTAGCTCTTTTGATACCGCCATGAATAGTGAACTCTAAAAAAATTCAAAAAAATTCAAAAAAAATATGGTGGCGAAGAACTACAAATGTTCTAAGTGCTTGCCAAGTTTCATTAGGGAACGACATTCGTGGAAGTCGTGGCAAAAAAATAATCTATTTTGGAGTGCTGATTTTTTTTTTGCCGCGGCACCCACGAATGTTATTCCCTGATGAAACTTGGCAGGCACTTAAAACATTTGTCATTCTTTGCCACCAATTTTTTTATTTTTTTGAACTTTTTTAGATTTTACTATTCATGGTGGTAGCATAAGAGCTAAAACTCGGATGGGCACTTTCCAACACTTTTTCATGAATGCAAATGACACTGACATATAGGTGATGTTTTTCTGAACATTTTGGTATCTTATTTGCATTTTTCTGATTTAGTATAAATTAGTTATGAAGTTTTCAAACTGATGGTCAAACGGTCAAAGGGCAAAAGCATAATAGGAGCAAAGTGACTTGGACAGAACCTGTGACTTTTGGGAATTAGGGGTAAAACAGACGAGTGGGACACAACTAGGGGCATAAATCTAACTATCCCTTATTTATATTGGTGTAATATATACTGTATTCCAACTTTTCCATGGTTCATACCCCCCGATACTAGCCATAGACTCATCAAAATAAGCAAACAACACGCGAAAAACAGAATATGTCAAAACAGAACAGCTTGTAGTAATCTGGATAGTTCGCATACTTCTGTAACTCCAAAAATTCTGAAAATTCAGGAAAACAGGGGAAATTTTTATATCAATCTACTGTAAAAAAATGCAGGATTTTATCAAGCTTATGTGATTTTAAACAATTGTGGGACTGAGCGCAAAAGTTTCTGTTTTTTCAGCAAGATCAAATTAACTATTGCCGCAAGCTATCCCAAAGGTCTAAATTGGCACAAACACTAATTAAAACACAAAACCACATCTAACCAGAGGCTAGATTAATTATTCAAAGCAAAAGAAAACCTAAAAAGCAAAAACATAAAATAAAATTGGGTTGCCTCCCAACAAGCGCTATTGTTTAACGCCCTTAGCTAGGCATAAAACACGAATAGATCTAAGTGTCATCATGTTTGGTATGCAATCCATAAGTGGCTCTCATAATAGATTCATAAGGCAATTTTAATTTTCTTTCTTGGAAAATGTTCCATGCCTTTCCTTAACGGAAATTGAAATCTAATGTTTCCTTCTTTCATATCAATAATTGCACCAATCGTTCCGAGGAAAGCTCTACCAAGAATAATAGGACATGTAGGATTGCAATCTATATCAAGAACAATGAAATCTACAGGCACATAATTCCTATTTGAAACAATAAGAACATCATTAATTCTTCCCATAGGTTTCTTAATAGTGGAGTCCGCAAGATGCAAATTTAAAGAACAATCATCGAATTCACGGAAACCTAACACATCACATAAAGTTTTTGGAATTGTGGAAACACTAGCACCCAAATCACACAATGCATGGCATTCATAATCTTTAATTTTAATCTTAATAGTAGGTTCCCAGTCATCATAAAGTTTTCTAGGTATAGAAACTTCCAATTCAAGCTTTTCTTCAAAAGATTGCATCATAGCATCAACGATATGTTTAGTAAAAGCTTTGTTTTGACTATAAGCATGAGGAGAATTCAACATGGATTGCAACAAGGAAATACAATCTATTAAAGAACAATTATCATAATCAAATTCCTTGGAATCCAAAAGAGTGGGTTCATTGCTACTTAAAGTTTTGACCTCTCCAATCCCACTTTTATCAATTTTTGCATCAAGATCTAAAAACTCTGAATCGTTGGGACGCTTTCTAACTAAAGTTGACTCATCCTCAGTCCCATAATTATCAATATTATCGTTGGAAAAAAAGATTCAATAGGAGTCACATCAATCACTTTAAGATCTTCACCATTATTTTCATGGAAACTAGAAGAACACGCTTTTATAAACCAATCCTTTTTAGCACGCATCTTGGCGGTTCTTTCTTTGCACTCATCAATGGAAATTCTCATGGCTCAGAGAGACTCATTGATATCATGCTTAGGAGGAATATATCTAAGTTTCAAAGAATCAACATCAAGAGAAATTCTATCCATGTTCCTAGCCAAATCATCAATCTTAAGCAATTTTTCTTCAATCAAAGCATTGAAATTCATTTGCGAACTTATAAATTCTTTAACACTATTATCAAAATAAGAGGGCATCTTACTATAATTTCCATAAGAGTTGTTGTAGGAATTACCATAATAATTAGAGGAATTACTAGGAAAGGGCCTAGGATTAAAATTACCTCTATACACGTTATTGAAGGAAATATGCCCTAGAGGCAATAATAAAGTTATTATTTATTTCCTTATTTCATGATAAATGTTTATTATTCATACTAGAATTGTATTAACCGGAAACATAATACATGTGTGAATACATAGACAAACATAGTGTCACTAGTATGCCTCTACTTGACTAGCTCATTAATCAAAGATGGTTAAGTTTCCTAACCATAGACATGAGTTGTCATTTGATTAACGGGATCACATCATTAGGAGAATGATGTGATTGACTTGACCCATTCCGTTAGCTTAGCACTTGATCGTTTAGTATGTTGCTATTGATTTCTTCATGACTTATGCATGTTCCTATGACTATGAGATTATGCAACTCCCGTTTACCGGAGGAACACTTTGTGTGCTATCAAACGTCACAACGTAACTGGGTGATTATAAAGGTGCTCTACAGGTGTCTCCAAAGGTACTTGTTGGGTTGGCGTATTTCGAGATTACGATTTGTCACTCCGATTGTCGGAGAGGTATCTCTGGGCCCACTCGGTAATGCACATCACTTAAGCCTTGCAAGCATTGCAACTAATGAGTTAGTTGGGGGATGATGTATTACGGAACGAGTAAAGAGACTTGCCGGTAACGAGATTGAACTAGGTATTGAGATACCGACGATCGAATCTCGGGCAAGTAACATACCGATGACAAAGGGAACAACGTATGTTGTTATGCGGTTTGACCGATAAAGATCTTCATAGAATATGTGGGAGCCAATATGAGCATCCAGGTTCCGCTATTGGTTATTGACCGGAGACATGTCTCGGTCATGTCTACATTGTTATCGAACCCGTAGGGTCCGCACGCTTAAAGTTCGATGACGGTTATATTATGAGTTTATGTGTTTTGATGTACCGAAGGTAGTTCAGAGTCCCGGATGAGATCGGGGACATGACGAGGAGTCTCGAAACGGTCGAGACATAAAGATCGATATATTGGACGACTATATTGGGACATCGGAAAGGTTCCGAGTTATTCGGGTATTTTTCGGAGTATCGGAGAGTTACAGGAATTCGCCGGGGAGTATATGGGCCTTATTGGGCTTTAGAGGAAAGAGATAGGAGAGGCTGCGCCCCCCCCCCGCCAAGGCCTAGTCCGAATTGGACCAGGGGAGGGGCTGCGCCCCCTCCTTCCTTCTCTTCTCTCTCCCCTTTCCTTGACTCGTACTCCTACTACTTGGAAGGGGGGGGGGGAATCCTACTCTCGGTGGGAGTAGGACTTGTGACGCCCGGATAACTAAGCTACAGTAATCCCAAGTTAATGGTGCCACGTCATGACTCTTACTGTTGCTAATCCTCGGTTGATCCAAATCGCAATCCAAATTCAAGTTCAAACTAAAGTACAAAATTCAAACTTCTCAAACATGCAAACTAAAATGTTCAAAGGGTGGAAAATAATCCCTGGATATTTGTCATGTTGGAACCAACCTCTTTTGAATTCTCAAAATGCCACTGGGAATTAATTTTTGGTCCAGCAACAACTAAATTGGCCTTTTCAGTTTTTAAAAATGGTTAGGCAATTCCTTTTGGCCTTGAACTTTTTGTGACTCCTAGAAATAATGTGCTTGAGTTATGTGACAAGTCTCATAACTAACAAAACTCATTTAGCTTACAATTAAATAGAAAATGGTTACTAAATTGAAAACAAAAAGAAATTAAAAAGAAAAATAAAAGAAACTGAAAAGGGAAAAGAGACACCCCCACGCTGGGCCAACCGGCCAGCCCAGCCTTCCCCTCTCTGGCCTGCTACAAGGCCACCCTGACCCAAATCCTAGCGATAACCAACCCCACTCCCCCACGTTTCTCCCACACTCCCCTCGATCCATCACGCCTCTCTCCCCTCCCTCGACTGGACCGGGGCAGCGAGCCCTGACCCCTTTGCCCCCGCCGTTGTGTATCGTCGCCGGATCGCCGGCGCCACCTTGCCCCTTCATCGACCCCGACACCGCACCGTCTCCGGCGCCCCGCCGCCTCGACGCGCCGGACCACGTCACCGGATTGCCGCCGCTTGGAGCTACCCTCGCTGGACCGCCCCACCCCGCCTCTCCTTCGACGGTCATCGTTGAGCCTCGCCGGCCCATGATCCCATGCATACGGGGGTGAGCCGCTGTTCTCCTCTCCTCTCCCCTATAGATCGAACGCACCCGTGCCTTCCCCGATCCTCCGCGGTCATCGCGCCCATCTCCATCATCGCCCGCGCGCAGCGGCCTCCCTCTGCCTTCCCATGCGTCGCGCCGCCGAGGCCGCCTCTGCCCGTACATGCCTCGCCTCGCTCGCTGTCGCGACGCGCACGCGTCCTCCGCAACTACTAACCGCGCTCGACCACCCTCACCTCACCCCGGCAGCCCCTGCTCGCCGCGCCTACGCGCCCCGCACGCTCGCGCGAAGCCGCGCCCGCTTGTACCTTGCCCCGCGTCGTCTGCCTCCCCCGCACGCGCTCGCCGGCTTCCCCGTCGCCGGCGACCTCGCCCCGCGCCCGGCACCGCTCTGGCTGACGCCTCGCCGCGCCCCAGGGGCCTTCTCCCTGTCGCGCCTGGTTGTGGCCTCGGGCACGAACGCCCGCACCCGCATGCCCTTGCCCGCCCCGCTATGGCTATGGGCCAGTGACCGTGGGGCCCAACCCCCCTTTTTTTAAAAAGGGAAAACAAAATGTATTTTAAAATTATTAAGTAATTAGTTAATTAATTAATTAATTAATTAGGTAATTAATTAACTAGATTAACTCTGTTTAGTACCTAATTAAATTGATTTGTTATTTAAAACTGTTAATTAGTTGTTAGTCTATGGCAGAACGGCCCCACACGTAAGGGATGACTTTGGTCAACCCTGTTGAGTGCTGATGTCATGATGACCTCATGCTGATGCAATAACCTCTTTTTAGATTTAATAATAATTTCAGGAATTGCTAAAAACTTTAATAATTCATAGAAAAATAACCGTAACTCGGATTAAAATACTTTCTACATGAAAGTTCCTCAGAACGACGAGACGTATCCGAATACGCGGTCCGTTCATCTGTCACGTACCCCTAGCATAGCGAACATGCAACCTTTCCCCTCCGTTTCATCTGTCCGAAAATGCCTAACTCCGGGAAAACTTTCCGGATGTTATCCCCCTTCGCCGGTAGCGTGTAACACCGCGTTAGAACACGTCTAGCTCTGCCTGTTGTCCTGTTATGCACTTGCTTGCTATGTATTTACTGTTTCTCCCCCTCTTCTCTCCGGTAGACCCTGAGACTGCCGTTGTGATCAACTACGTCGACGACGACCCCTTATTCCTGTCTGAGCAACCAGGCAAGCCCCCCCTTTGATCATCCCGATATCGCCCATTCCATTCTCTCATGCTTGCATTAGATTTTGCTACTGTTATTTGATTGCTCCTATTCTGATGCATAGCCTGCTTTTGTACCTGCTGTTGTACCTTACCTGCTTATCCTAAACTGCTTAGTATAGGTTGTTTAGAGATCCATCAGTGACCCCCACTTGTCCTTGCTGCGCCTGCTTCATCATCGACGACTCGAGCTACATGATTGACAACCAGAGCCCGACACCTCACATCACATCACGCCCCTTTTGTTGCTCGACTCTGTAGAGCTACTATCGAGTGCCGAGGGTGATCCCTCATAACGCACCTTGATGATAACTCTGTAGTGTAGCTATTCGGTCGTGGTCATCGAGGGTGATTTCCTCTTTCACCATTTCTGAGACGGCTTTGTCGTTCAACACCTCAAGTGTGAACCTCGAGGGTGGTCCCTCTTACGTTCACCTTGATGATTACATTGAGTGGAATCCACCGGGGGTGATTCCTGGGTTTTCCCCTTGATGTCTGGACACACGGTTACCTTGACATTACTTGAGACCTTGGTGAAAGTCGGGCGGGCCCGGAGAGCACCCGCAAGATGGTTACGAGGCACGACCGGGAAGTCAGGCAGCCCTCGAGTGGGCTGGGCTTGCCCTTGCCGTATTTCCTCGAGACAATGCGACGGGGTCACATTATCGTGAGTCTTTGCTCGTCTCCGCAAGCTAATAATACACTATGGTTTGGGTATTTGTTCTGAGTTGGCCTTTGGCCTTTACTCACTAACCACCACGCGAGAATAGTTATGGGCCTCGATGTCGCAGTATCAGCCGAAGCTTTGTCAGACGTCCAGTTCAGCCTTGCGGCACGGCTGGGCCGGCACCATCCTGTAGTGGTGGAGCCTGGTCCGCCCTGCTCGCAACGACCCGGAGTGCAACGGACGATGGGCCCATACCCCGGAGTGCTTAGGATGTAGACCGGCGGGGACCTCTCTGCTGAGCCTAGGTAGGGCTACGACGTGTTGATCTTCCGAGGCCGGGCATCACTACAAAAAAAGACACATCCGTGACATTTTGGGCCGAACGAATTTTTTTCTTCTGTCATACATATGACACTTCTATGACGATAATTGTGACAAAACCCGGTATCACCATAGATGTGGTGGGCTCCTACTTCTATGACAAAAAATCATGACAGAAAATGGGCTTTTCGTCCTGCGCGGGCCGGAGACGCAGCTGCATGACATTCTTTGGGCCGTCGATGACGGATAAAACCGTGGTAGAAGCGAGGGGGAGGAAAATTTCGGGGAGTTCCCGGTTACGGTGGGAGGTCGGGGGCCGAGCGATGCGCGTTTCTCTCGTACACGTACGCGCGTGTGTGCGAGGCGTTGGCTCTAACTGAACCCGAGCGAGGCGTTGGGCTCTAACTGAACCCGAGCAATTGCACTGCAGGCTACGCGTTACTGAACCCGAGCGATCAATCGATGGCTGTTAACTGAACCCGATCGAGCGATTCCTTCGCTACTGCTGCTAACTGAAGCCGATCGATTGGATGAACAGTGAGCGTTGCGGAGGGGGGGTTGGATGAACAGTGAGCGGTGGTGTTGCCTCTGGATGAACAGGACCCCGTGGTGTGGTGGAGGGCTGGATGAACAGTAGACGGTGGAGGGGTGCCCGTGGAGGGGTGGTTGAATAGGACCCCATGGTGTGGAGGGCTGGATGAACAGTAGACGATGGAGGGGTGCCCGCGGAGGGGTGGTTGAACAGTAGCCGGTGGAGTAGCGCGCGGTGGAGGCTGGATGAACAGGAGCCCGTGGAGGCTGGAGGAGGTCGACGGTAGCCCGTGGAGGCCGGAGGAGGTCGACGGTGGAGATGAACAGTATCCCGTGGAGTCCCGTTTTGCGGTACGCCACACCCCTCCTGATGAACAGGACCCCCGTTTCGACCGTAGGAGGTTCGTTTCGTCCGTTTTGCGGTACGCCACACCCCTCCCGATCAACAGGACCCCCGTTTCGACTGTATGTGGTTCGTTTCGTCCGTTTTGCAGTACGCCACACCCCTCCCGATCAACAGGACCCCCGTTCCGAACGTAGGAGGTCCGTTTCCTCCGTTTTGCGGTATGCCACACCCCTCCCGATTAACAGGACCCCCATTTCGACCGTAGGAGGTCCGTTTCCTCCGTTGTGTGGTACGCCACACTCCTCCCGATCAACAGGACCCCCGTTTCGACCGTAGGAGGTCCATTTCCTCCGTTTTGTGGTACGCCACACCCCTCCCCATGAACACGACGCATTCCGTTGCCTCCCCATGAACACGACGCATTCCGTTGCCTCCCCATGAACACGACGACGACGCATTTCTCCGTTCCGACCCAGCCATGTACACGAGCCCTCGCCGTACGTATGCGCGAGTAGGCATTCGAGACCCTGCCTGTATGTATGTAGATGGCCGTATTTTCTTTCTTGCACCCTGGCCGCTGTACGTACGTGTACATGCTACGTGCGCGCCTCTACTACGACACGTACGCGCCTCTACTACGACACGTGTGCGCCTCTACATCGACCAGTATATATGTACGTACACGTTCGCGACTAGAATGACAACGCTACGTACGCTTTGACCAGGTGGGTCCCGACTGTCAGGCACTTCCTTGCCTGCGAAGATGTAGCTGGTGGGTCCCAACAGTCAGGGGGGCGAATCGTTTTGGTTTTTTTGCCCGGACGCACTTCCTTGCGTGCGAAGATGTAGCTGTTGGGTCCCAGCAGTCAGGGGGGTGAATCATTTTTTTTGCCCGGACGCACTTCCTTGCGTGCGAAGGTGTAGCTGGTGGGTCCCAGCAGTCAGGGGGGAAACGTTTTTTTTTCCGCAAAATACGGTGGCCCGTCCGGTGGGTCCCTGCTGTCAGGTGGAGGAATCATTATTTTCCTCGTAATAAGGAGGCACTTCCTTGCTGCCGCCGTAGATCCAGCTGTCAGCCTCTTCACGTATAGTCCACGTCCGATGGAAGTCGTTCCTTGACCACGTTGACCACGCCGCGCTGAGAGCACCAGGGCGGTGGACGACGGCGAGGCCTAGGAAGGGGACGACGCCGAGCCGGTGAAGACGCGGTAGTGGATGCCCACATGGAGAGGAGTATGAGGGTTCACTCGTTCGGCTGCGGTGTGAGACTGCCGTCGCCGCAGGGCCTGGCCAGTGGTGGGAATAGTAGGGGGCAGTGAGGCCTCCGCGGCAGCACAGCCGGCCACGGGAGGCAGGAGTAGGCGGCACGACCGGCGCTGCTTTGGGTGGCTGGAGCAAGAAGACCAGAGGTTGAAGAAGCACTATGGCCGTTGGATGGACATCGTACGGTCACTGGAGCTAGAATCGTTTATATTGACTAAGTTGACAAAGCCCTCCGTCCCCGTCAACTTAGTAGGCCCACAAGTCAGCCTCCCACCAAGGTGGGTCCTAGCTAGCAGGGGGAGTATTCATTTTTTTGTGTGTAATAAGGAGGCACATCTGGTGGGTCCGAGCTGACACCGGGGGGGAAGTTTTTTTCGCGAAATACTGTGGCCCGTCCGGTGGGTCCCAGCAGTCAGGGGGAAACTTTTTTTCATGAAATAAGGTGGCCCGTCCGGTGGGTCCCCGCTGTCAGGTGGAGGAATAATTATTTTGCGCGTAATAAGGAGGCACTTCCTTGCGGCCGCCGTGGACCCAGCTGTCAGCCTCTCCACGTACAGTACTCTTTCGATGGAAGTCGGTCGTTGACCACGTTGACCACGCCGCGCCGAGAGCACCAGGGCGGTGGACGACGGCGAGGCCTAGGAAGGGGACGACACGGAGCCGGGGAAGACGCAGCAGTGGAAGCCCGCGTGGAGAGGAGTACGAGGGTTCACTGGTTCGGCTGCGGTGTGAGGCTGCCGTCGCCGCAGAATAACAGGGGGTGTGGGTGAGTGGAGGGATGGCCTGGCCAGCGGTGGGAGTAGTATGGGGGCGGTGAGGCCTCCGCGGCAGCACAGCCGGCCACGGGAGGCAGGAGCAGGCGGCACGACCGGCGCTGCTTTGGGCGGCTGGACCAAGAAGACCAGAGGTTGAAGAAGCACTACGGCCGTTGGATGGACATCGTACGGTCACTGAAGCTAGAATCGTTTATATTGACTAAGTTGACAAAGCCCTTGGTACGCTCCAACTTAGTAGGCCCACAGGTCAGCCTCCGAAACGGTGCGCCCCAGATGTCAGGGGGAGGAATCATTTTTTGGGCGGCTGAAGCTAAGAATATCCGAGATTGAAGAAGAAGCACGACATCCGTTGGATAGACATCCAACGGCCACTGCTGCTAGAACCGTGTGTTGATTATAATAAGTTGACAAAGCCTTGCATACGCGTCAACTTATTTTTTAGGGGACGCGTCACTTAATAGGCCTACAAGTGTGTGGCAGAGAACTTATAGCCCATTTGCGTTTTGTAAGAATGTATAGCCCATTTTTGAATTCTAATGGAATTTACAACAGTCCATTTACAGTTTGTTAAAAGTACAGCCCATTTTCTAGCTAGGACAATGATTAATAATTTCAACCAACCATTGAAGACAGAATTCAATAAAATTTCCCACATTTTGATGGGATCCGAAATATTTTTATCCTGAAATTTCTAGTCAGATTAAATATAAATTTGTATTACGTAAAAATCCAACGAAACATTGTGCACGCAACAATGAAAATTTAAGATTTTCAAAATCCATAAATAATATTTTATAAACTTATTTCGTGTTTGGTGCATTTTTTATATTTACTGCCCAGTTTTTATAATTACATCCCATTTATTTTTTTTTAAAGCCCAGTTTCCTGTTAAGCCTAATGCATCCCTCCTAGGAAAGATTTGCAGCCCAGCGGGGCGGAGAATAACAAGTTGACCTTGCCTGGGTATTCCTCAAAAAGACGTATAGCTGGGCTAGCCATTTTCATCTTGAAAAAATTAGTATCTGGGCTGGATATCTGGCCTGGGCTAGACGGGCCACAGCCCACCCAGTTAATACACTGCTCTCCTCTGAACAACAACGAAATCATCGCCAAGAAAAACTCTGCAGTGCTCACGCCTCAAAAACACAAATACTGCTCGAGCTGCTTGGTCCCAGCTGTCCGCCGCACCTTGTGCAATTCTCTCGTTTATATTGACTACATAGGTTGACAATGGTGTGGGACCATGATGTCAGGAAACCAGGAGAAAGCAAAAAAAATATAGTGGTACATAATAAGGAGGCACTTGCGTACGTACGGCTATGGCCCTAGTGGGTCCCTAGTGTCATCAAGTCAAAATAAAGTCATCTCCTGAATCCCCATGTTCGTTGACGATGTTAACAATGCTCGGCGCCACGGCGAGCGCAACAACTCTAAGGACAACGGAGAGGGCCTCGCGGGCCCTACGGATGGTCTGATACAGCGCCCGCTGCTCATTCAGGAAGCCAGGATCATCGGACACCTATGAGCACCTTCGAGAAACTAAGACGGCATGAAACGGTAAGGCCACGCTTGGGAGCTCTAGTTTATTTCAAACTTGTATTAACATACAAGTGTAATTTACTCGTCATCGGAAACAACGCGTAAAATACAGGCGTAATGAAACCGAGGGCCTGAGGTCTGTAAGTAAAACCGGCGGGTTATGCGTGTAATTTGAGAGACCAGTGTATATTTTACGAGCACTGCTATATGGACGACATCACCAGACGATACATGCACGACGTGCGTATCATCCCATCCATGGGCAAGGCTGAAACAGCAGCTAACGGCTGGATTAGCAATCATCCGAGTGTCGTTCAGCGTTTTTATCGTATGTGAAGTACTTCCGATATTTTACTAGTCGAAATCAACCAACCAAGCGCCTTTGCCCGAGACCATCTGCTTTAATTTACAAGCGTCAGTTTTACAAGCGGTTTTGGTTGGAAAACGACGATCCAATCACAGCCTAATATCATGAGTTGGTTGGAAGATTTTATGGTTTCACGTCTAACCTACCCGACTTGTCGTATAGGCTATGAATGAAACATCAGACGATGAACTTCTTAAGCACGGAAACAACAGAAGAGGATGATCTTCTTAACAAGCAAATCACTGGTATTAGATCGACATGCAAAACAATACGAAGCATTATTCTCAGGAGGCACGGTGAACAGCTCGTGATGCCGCATGCCACAACATTCCAAGCTCAACTTTGCAATCAAACACAAGGCCTGGCATTACATAGACAATATTAAGAACAAACTCTTAACACAGGAATATCTTAGCAGAGTAACTATTTACTTCTAAACTGAACACAGGAATAGGAAAAAACACTCGACGCTGCTCACAGCAAGGGCGTCCCACTCAAAAATATCAAATGCATGTCTTCTGGCTAACATCAATGAGCAAATTTTGACAAGGTTTTCCAATTCCAATATATTAAACTAACGTCTTCTTGCTAACATCAATGATTAAACTTTGACAAGCTTTTCCCATTCAAAATATGTAATGCCTATGATCATGGAGTCCTGTCGTAGCTTCTTGTACTTGTTTGGGCACTTTTTGCCCAGGGCACTCCACGTGTTGTTAAATTGCCGATGGTCTCTACAGACTAGTCATGTCACCGGTGTCTAATAATACTCTGTAAAGCTTCTCGGTCATTCCTTCTGTATTGTAGCGCAAATAGTGACTGCTTCTTTCTGCAAAGTGGAACGACCAACTGGACCTAGTAATGCAGTAGTTTGCCTTGGACACATTGGCTCCTTTTGTGTAGTTCAACTAAAATCGAAGTCAGAATAAAACCGAGCTTTAATTTTGATATCCCTGTAAGCAACAATAGGTATAAGGGAAACAATTACTTAGAAATAACGGTTGATGACTTGTACTCCCAGAAGAAAAGCATCTACTGGTCTACTTTATCTTAATGGGAAACAAAGCAGGAGAGTAGCAATTCTCCATCAGTGTGATTCATTCATATTGACTAAGACATTATCTTAACAATGCCTTGTTTCAACATGTATAAAGAACGACAAAGCAGAAAAGTACCATTCCTAAAACAATGCAACTGATTCATTTTAATAGAGACATTATCTTAACAATACCTTGGTTAAACATGTAGAAAGAACTACAAAGTAGGATAGTACCATTCCTAACAAGTGTTGCCGTTTTGAACTAAGATTCAGTAGTTAATTAATTCTGAGAGTGGCATTGCTTAATTTTACCAGCGGCATTAGATTAACGAAAAGCATAAACAGTTCCAGGGGAGAGTGGGCGCAACAACAGTATGTGCTTCCATCTACTTATAAAGGGGGTGATGTAGAGTTTGTTGTAACAAAGCAACAAGCATCAAGTCTGGGTTGGTCCCATTTTTGTTCACTACTTAATGGGAAAAGACATCAATACAATGGCTTCAATTCAACATTTATTTAAAACAGTACCAATACAAGTAGCACAACATCTCAAAGCACACTGCACAATCATGTGGATGAAGGCCTGTACTGACCTTTCATGAGACGGACAAGATAAAATACGAATTTGCCAACACGAATAGGAAATCCAATCTCGTTTTGTGCAGTTGCACTGAAATCAAGCAAAGTGTTTCGCGTAGCGAAGAAAAATGTCGCAATAGCAACAAGTTGAATAGATATCCCTGTTTAAACAGAGGCAAAAAAGGAATCAATTACTGGCTAATAAAGGAGGATGAAACATGCGGCCACAAAAATGGTAATCCCGCCAATCCCTAACAAGTGTTGCAGTTTTGAAATAAGATTCAGTAGTTAATTCTGAGAGTGGCATCAATTACTGGCTTATAAAGGGGGTGATGCTGAATTTGTTGTAACAAAGCAACAAGCATCATGTCTGGGTTGGTCCCATTTTTGTTCACTACTTAATGGGAAAAGACAGCAATACAATAGCTTCAATTCAACATTTATTTAAAACAGTACCAAAACAAGTAGCACAAAATCTCAAAGCACACTGCACATCATGTGGTTGAGACCAAGATTTGAAACAACTCGCCACGAAGACTGGAAACAAATCTCGATCTCCTTTTGTGCAGTTCCACCAAAATTAAGCAAAGTCACCGGTGTGACATTCAAGTTGAACTGCACAAAACACTCTTAAAACATAAGTGTTTCGAGTAGCGAAGCAAAATGTCGCAATAGCAACAAGTTGAAGCGATAGCCCTGTTTTAACAGAGGCAAAAAAGGAAACAATTACTTGCCGATAAAGGAGGATGAAACAAACGGTGACAGAAAGAAGCATCTAACTTATCTTGGATGGAAAACAAAGTAGGACAGTAGCATTTCTAAAACGGTTGCATTGATTCATATTAACAGAGACATTCTCTTGAAACAACATTCGTTAAAAAATGTAATTTACTTTTAACAGTGGCATTGCTTCAATTTTCCGGCGACATTCTTAGATTAACAACAGCAAAATAGCTGTATGGGACATGCCAGCACCATGTGCGTCCACACGTATAAATGGGTGATGCAGAGTATGTAGCCAAGCAGCATATATGCGCTGGTCCCATATTTGTTCTCTTTGAACCTTCTTCCTATGTGAGGGCAGCAAATCTAGTCCTGCACAAACTACCCGACCCCACAGTTTCTTTCCCTTTTCAATAAAGAGATCCGTTCCTTACAGATGTGTGTACTGGGTTACCCCCTTTTTCCCTTTTCGACCTACAAAGCGGCTGGATAGCCAGTCTATACTACTTTCTGCCCCTCCTTTCCTCATTGAACCACGTCCTAGATTCTTGCTCCAGCCCACCGCACCCTTCTTTCCTCTTTGAACCAAGACCTAGATTCGACTACAGATCGAAAAAGATCCACATGCAGCTGGAGCAACGACCGTTTCAAAGAAACTTATACCTTAGGGTCATCGGGATGTGGCAAGGCGTGCGGCGGGAAGCCGGATCTGACCACACTACGTACGGCAGCGAGGAAGAAGGGGTCGGTGGCCCTCCCGCACATGCGCTGGGTGAAAGAGAATAGCGCAGCCGGCAGTGGATTGCCTCCCTCGCCGAAGGCGGTAGAGTGAACGCTGCACCTCCTCCCCTTCCCAGTGCGACGGGATACGGACGCCTCCTTCACCAGCTGTGAGGGGGGAGAGAGAGACAAGAGGCCAACGCAATCTTGTTTAGATCTGGTGAAGAGAGGGTGAGAGACTGTGAATATAGCAAACCCTAGCAAATGAACGCTGAGCCTCCAGCATGTAACATATATGGAGAGGGTGAGAGAGTGAGACGCGAGAAACTCTATCAAACAAGAGGCTATAATGGAGTAAAAAAATCTCTCCATAGTAGTGGTTTTAAATAGAATACGCGCGTTCCCGGAAAAAAGAAACGAAAATTGGCGGACAATTTTTTAAGGGTCTGTCTAGGACACATCTAGATGTGACATAGTTATGTCACATCTAAGTTGATGTCCACTCTGTTTGTGGTCTATTTTTTTCCTATTTTTTTTGTTTCTTGCTGCTACATTATATACTTGTGGGAGCTTAGATGTGATATCCTTAAATAACATCTAGATGTGAATTAGACAAATTGATTTTCTAACGTACCAAGAAAGAAAACTCGATCAAAAACATGCCCCCGCTTCCAGGTCGCGAGAGTCGTCGCGAACACACACATAGACATGCATATCCGTGTTTACATAAAATTCCATTTCCATTTCCATCTCCATCTCCAATCATATTTGTCCAACTGGCACATTATTTATGTTGTTAATTATATATGCAACAATATTAACGTACAACATCTCTTGTTTGCGCACGTCCGGACCGCTGCCACGGCCGGTCCTGACCAACCCGAACCCTCTTCATCACCCGCGCGTGCTTCCCGCCCGAAACGGTTAGTGCCGCATTCATGCCCGGCCAGAGCGGACGCGACCTCTCACTAGCACCAGCATTGAAGCGGCGCGCCGGCCGAGAGAGCGTCGCCCGCGCCGCTTCCGGGTGCACGCGGCTGCTCCTCGTTCAAAGGTCGCAATAGCCGGCTACAACATGCATGCAAAAAGTTCTTGGGAGTCCGTGCTACAGCTAGCTGTCCTCCCCCAACTCGTCAATCTCTTCCAGTAGTGCTAGTACTCCATGGCGCGATCCATCGACAAGCAGGCGAGAAAGTTATCGTATGCTCAGTTTGCGGTGAGTGGCATGCCGAGCGACCGTGTGGGGTCGAGCCGTGGAGGAGAGTGAGACACGAACACGACAGACGTGATTTAAATGTTGGTTTTGCTCGATGGCGCGATCCAACGAAATGAAACGTTGGTTTCTCTCCTTTTCCATTTTTTCTCCGGAAAAACGGAAACTTTCCACTCCATTTTCATTCCTATTCCAAGGTTGCCCCGTTACAACATTCCATCAAATACAAAGGAAAACTAACACGCATGCTAATGCATCTCAATGATTCACAGATCATAGCCAATATTTACTTCACAACTAAAGAAAAAAGTTGTGAGAGCGTGTACGAAAGAAAAACTACTGATGGGGTCACTACGACTTAAACCCTAAACCCTAAACATGATTTAATTTCCTGGCCAGGTAGAACCTGTCGAAGGAAAGACGGCTGGCACCCTCGGATCATACGATGCTTTTGTGCAGTTCCACTAAAATCGACCTGAGCATCCCTGATGGCAAAGATATTGAAGAAGTGTGATTAGAATAATAGTACTGGCACTAGTTCATGAGACATAAACTCATCACAAGTAGAAGCCGGTAGAAGTAGAGAAAGATCGACATGGAGATGGAGCTACGGCAGTGGAGCAAGCCGGCTCCAAAAGGAAGATGGACTACCTGGGACGTCGGGCTGTAGCTAGAAGGGTGGTTGGGACGCGACATCGGCCCATACTGCGGTGACCCCCGATTGGATGCACCGACTGTGGGTTTTCTCCCTCGCCGATGTCGACCGCGTCTACGCAAAACATTGTTCCCTTCCCCCAGCTGCGGGATCAGGCCCATCGTTCTATGCTTGTGAACAGAGCAACCTAAGCAAGCAGGCTTGTAGCTTAGGCTCCTGCTAGTGTATATATAGTGCTTTTCTTTTTCTCTCCATATCAACCATTTTATATTGCGTACGTGTCATTCAAGAGTGAAATGATGGTTGCTTCTTCCGACTAACTTACTGTGTGATTTGACTGCTCCTTAGTGGCCCCTACACGTACTCCCCCTACGTGTATGCAACAGTCACACGTACACATGGACGCAAAAACGCGCGCGATGCCCTAATGCATGCATGTCCGAGCACACGACGGAACACACACGGTCACGCTCAAGTGCTCAACCTACACGTGCATGCACACACATACTCAGTCAGGGTGAGCTAGTGACCGTATAAACACCGGAAAATATATATATATATATATATATATATATATATATTGAGCGCAATGAGCGTATTATGAAGTCCACTGACCGTATTTTTACAAATATACAGTGACAGACAGTGTATTTATCTCGTTTGAAATTAAGCCATATTAACCGGAGAGGAGGCAGTATGGACTAGCATTACTTTGCTGTGTCCCGTCAACTTGCCGAACGAGGAGAAGGTTGCAGGACGGGAGAAGCTTGCGCGCGGTGCTCGCTGGACAAGGAGAAACTTTTGAATAATGCAAGCTCTCCCTCGCTCAGGCGGTGGACGTGCAACAGTTAATTCGGTGTCAGATTGCCAGAAGCATACACTATACAACTAGTGCTATTATTGTTCGACTTCCCGAATAGGCGAACAGCCAAGCGCAAAGTTTACTAGTACTACTACTATAGTCTATAAAGGTACATACTATACTAGTACTAGGAACCGGATGGAGGAGCGTCTGCACTCTTATTATAATTTTAAAATGTGATAAAGCAATCTTCAACACATTTGGTTCTCTTCGAGGGTTCTCGCATGTGATAATGGAAGTTGATTGCATGGAACACTCGCCACAATTCTCGCTTAATTCTGGCTCATATCCTGTTACAAATAGTAGCGCTCGGTAATATTTCCTCTTTTTTTGTTATTCAACATGTAAACAGGTCAGCAAACCTTGCGGCGCATCTTCGTGCGAACCGTGCTTGCTGCACTTTGAATGTGGCCGAGAGCTGGCTTGATGAAACACCTCGCTTCCTACTTCTTTTTTTGCGGGGTACCTCGCTTCCTAGTGAGCAATGTCTTGGCTGATCGTCCTAAGAATGCTTATATATGAATAAAGCTCTCTCATTTACCCGCAAAAAAGATTTAGCCATATTAACCGGAAAGGAGGGAGTATGGACTAGCACTACTTTTTGGTGTGTCCCGTCAACTCGCAGAACGAGGAGAAGCTTGCAGGACAAGGTGAAGCTCGCTTACGCCTTTTGACTAATGCAACCTACCCTCGGTGGACATGCATCAGGCCATTCGGTGTCAGATTGTCAGAGGCATACACTGTAGTACCCAACATGCAGAGTACCATCATTGTTCGACTTCACGAAGAGGCAAAGAGCCAAGCACAGTAGTACGAGTAGTAGTACTACTAGAACCGCATGGTGGAGCGTCTGTACTCTTATTTTTTATCTCTGATAAAGTACACATTTATTCCGGAGAAGGGCGGAAAACGGCAGCCCAACATGTAATGAACGATATCGATCAACCAACCATGCTCGAATATATCATGGCCTCCGTGCGAGCCCGTCTGTGTGTTCTCGCTCCTCGTCTCTCTCAAGGAACGGCGGGTTGGCTCTTTGCCATCAATTGAGATCGGTTTGCTCACACTCCTGTCCCACATGTCAGTGATATGCCAAGAGGAGGTGCGTTGACCGACTGGCCATACGCGTACTTGGTTTTGCACCTTCATACTACTCCTCCCTCCGTCACAGTTTACAGGGCGCGCTTCATTATGATGCATTTCTCTCAATGCATTTCCAGCACGAGAGAGACTTTAGACGCGTTTGGTTTAATGCTCAATTAATTAGGGCGTGGTAACCGCAATCAAGTCCACAATTTTCTCTCCATGTACTGTACTACTACGGAGTGGAGTAAGTGCATGCATGTGTGTACCCGGGGTGGAATCACTGCATGCATGTGTGTACGCATTATTCCCTCTAGTAATAGACGTCGTGCTATAACTACCAATGGTATTTTTCAGGCCGATCGCTAGTCGCCTTGGTCCCACAGATTTTTTTCCTTTTTTCTGAAGCGCGCTGTATAAACAGTGACAGATGGAGTAGTATGAGCGGATTCAAAGAAGAGCGTATTGATGGTTGCTTCTTCAGAGCAACTTACAGTGGGAAAGGTGGGGCTTATGATTTGACTGCTCATTACTCACTATTAATGCGGCGCAACGACCGGGCTGAGTCTCTCATGCGGTTGTGCACTACCCCCTCGGTTCTTAAATATACTCCGGAGTATTTTTCTTTCTATAGATTTCAACGAGTGACTACTCAAATATTTGTCTTTTTAGAGATTTCAAATGGACTGGCACATACGGATGTATATAGACATATTTTAGAGTGTGGATTCACTCATTTTGCTCCGTATGTAGTCACTTGTTGAAATCTCTAGAAAGACGAATAGAATATTTAGGAACGGAGGGAGTACTTACGAAGCAAAATGAGTGAATCTACACTCTAAAATATGCCCGTTTGAAAATTGTAAAAAGACAAATATTTAGGAACGAAGGAGTATAATTTTGTGCATGGCACATGGACCCGGATGATGAAGAGGCTTCTGGCAATGCTATCAAGCTTCCATCATTTGTTTACATAATTGACGTACTATACAAATAATTTTCCAGCGACATGAAATTGTACAATGGTGTGAGCTTTCAGCTTTTGTTTCGCGTGTCTTGCCATCGATGCTCTTTCGGAAACAATAAAAAACTAACTTCCTTGCTAATGCATGTCAATTATTAGCACATCAGAGCTAATAATTACATCACAACTGAAGACAGAGTTGTGAGAAGGTGTTAAATTAAAATTGATCCATGCTTTCATTGGCAGCAACGTCCCCCCAGCTCTGTCTAAATCAACAAGGCATGTTGGAAAAAAAGTAGCTGTCTGGAGCATGCAACATTCCGATCATTTTGTGCAGTTCCACTAAAATAGAGCTGAGCGTCCCTATTCCAAAGATATTAAGTGTGATTACGATAATAGAGGACTGCTGATGAAACAATAAACACACAAATAGAAGCCGGTCACCTTTGCAGTCTCTCTTTAGACTAACTAGTTGGAGAAGATTAGGCTCGGAGTTGGATGAGGAGGATAGAGCAAAACCAATCTCCCTTTGTGCAGTCGCACAGAAATGTAGAGATGTTGCCCGTGTGACATTTTAGTACAACTGCACAAAACACTCTTAAGAAAAAAGTTATTTGTGCAGTTCACCAAAAGGTCGCAATAGCAACGAGTAGAAAGGAAACAATTACTGGCCAATAACAGTTGATGACACATGCGACGACAAAAAAGAAGCATATTCCTTGTCCTAAAGGAAGATAACAACACGGTTGTGTTTGTCTAAAACGGTGTGAGGACGAGAATGCAATATGGAAAGTACGCCGGATGAACTACGTTTTGGGCAAAGAACTATGGAAGATCCACATGCAGCGACGTGGGAAGACGGGCAGTGGAGCAAGGCCGGAGGGGATACCTGGAGGTCGTCGGGATGTAATTAGGTGAGCGGCGGCGGGCGGAATCTGCGAGCAGGTGGCGTAGGCCCTGCCGCGCCGGGGCTTGGTCAGAGAGAACGGCGTGTACCGTAGATCGGGACGTGCTGCCTCGGCGCCGTCAAACGGAGAAACGATGCACTTCCTCCCTTTCCCCCGGCGGACGGGATGCGGCCGGATCAGTGACCAACGGTGAGAGAGAGAGAGGCCACCGCACTCCCTTTCCCCCAGCGGACGGGATGCGGCCAAATCAGTGACCAATGGTGAGAGAGAGAGAGGCCACTGCAGCCTTGTGTGAGATACTCTGAAGAGCGACAAACCATGCAGGCAGGCTCCAGTGTATATAGTGAGCGGACTACCTTTTTCTCCATAAAAATCGTTTTATATTCTGTGTACGTGCCATTGAGCGCTATAACTTTATTTAAAAATAACGCGGCAATGCGTCAAGTCGAACTTTGTTTCGTGCACGCGTGGTACACGACCTCCCTAGGTAAACAACCACTATAGGCGTTCAAATTAGCACGTGGGCTGCCATTTCGTGAAGAAATGAGCTCCACCGTGTACCCGCGCGGGTGTGGCTGGGCACGAAGCGTGAGTACGTGCACGATGCACCTATTCTCTTCTTGTATACGTACACCACCTACGTGGGGTTGTGTGAGAGAGATACAAACCTAGAGAGATATAGTGTGTGGGTTCTTGAGAGTTTTTTGGGTGGGGGGGTCAATCAAAAAATGTAACATAAGCAATGTGTGTGAAATAGAGTCCTGGATATAACATATATATAGAGGGGGCGATCCACGAGAAGAGAGTGGAGGTATCATCGGCTTGAGGTGTCCATAGAATCGAAGAGAGGGATGATGTGTGTGTGTGTGTGTGCGCGCGATCGATAAAGAGTGCCATCGAATTTTGTGTGCCCACGTCGAAGATATAGAGTGGCTGGCCTACTGGAACGTGAGATGGGACATGTGCAGTTTGTCTCTGTGGCATGGATACCTACCTGCAGCGCTCGACTATCGGTGTGTGGTGGGGGAAGAGGGAGGCCCAATTAACTATAGGGGTACAATGGCTGGTATATGTGTGGAGGAGGAGAGAGGCCTACCTCATGTATTAAGGAGATCGATCTGCCTCATGTATTAAGGGAGATCGATCGGCATCCATGCATATGTGCAGGAGAGGAATAAGGTTGGGAGAGAGACAGAGCTAGAGTGTTGGAGGGGGTGGTAGTGGAGTTGCTTCTAACAAATGGTGGGATAGGCTTGCTAGACAAACGGAGGGCACGCCCGCAATATCAATAAGAGAGGAGATGGCTGCTTGTTGTCTGTACACGTGCGTGTGAGAGACGGGTCAGGAGGCATGCATGAATGATGAGGGGGGACGATGTGGCTGTGGTAAGCAGACGTAACTACATAGGAAGATCAGTAGCCCTTTGTTAGAGAAAGGAGAGACATAACTTGTGAGGTATGTCGATCGATGGGGGGGGGTAGTTAAAGTCGATCTAGGTATATGTTGGGAGATCGATCGGTATACATGCATGTGTGTGTTAGAAGCAAACGAGGCAGAAGGAGAAGGATAGAGAGAGAAGGATGCATGTAGGAGGTGGTACGAGAGGCATACTATATCGAGGGGGGAGGAGTGTGCGAGTACGAGAACGATGAAAAGAGTGGTGGGAGTGAGGCATGGACGGTGACAAGAGAAGAGGGGAAGCTTGTGTTTGTGCTAGGCACACCTGGCTAGAGAGGCATATCGATCGATGTGTGCCGTAAAGAAGGAGCTGGGGGGCCTACACACACCGTGGGAGAATGACCTAAAGTGAAAAGACGAATTTGCGCGATGGAGCTAGAGAATGCTGAGGGAGGGTGAGAGGGATGCGGGCGTGTGCATGCACAAGAGAAAGTTAGCGCTAGCTACAAAGATAAGAGGGTTGTGTGGGTGTAAAAGACGAATAGAGATCATATATACTTCATTATAAAAAGCGAATTCGGATATTTGAAGAATTTATCATAGTGTTTCAAACCGACGCATGTGTGAATATATATAACGATGATACACATGGTGTGGTTATGAACATGTTATACTACATTTAATATATTTTATCTCTACTCTTATAAAAAAACGGAGTTGTTGATGATGGTGTGCCTGCCATCCTGCATTATAGGCCGTCCGATTTATATCTGGCGGATAGCAAGGAAACTATGATGGTTGAAGTTGGCAACAATCAAGATTGTAGATTCTTATTGAAATAGAGAAACGAATTCAAATTTAGTTCGAATTGCAGCGGTAGTATAGACATTTGGAATGCACTAAAATGTTGGTATGAGTAGGTTACATGCATTATACAGCAAGCGAAAAAAATTTAATCGGACATAACATGGATTCATACTCCCTCCTTCCATCTATATAGGGCGTAATGAGATTTTTAAGACCGCCTTTGACTATTGACAAGATTAATAGTACATGACATGCACAATGTGAAAAATATATCATTGAAAGAACCTTTCACAGATGAATTTAACGGTGTGCTTTGTGTAAGTTGCATGTCATATATCATTGCTCTAATATTTGGTCAAAGTTAGCATCGAAAAACGCATTAGGCCCTATATAGATGGAAGGAGGGAGTAGCTTTGAATAGCATTTGTATAGTAAAACGGGGTAAGACTCTCTCTTTGTGTGGTGTGAATAGTTTAATTTTTTTCGTTTTCTTTTTGGTTGAGGGAAGTGCGAATTGATATGGTACGTACAAGTACAATATTACTACATGTTAGGCTTGTCCCTAAAATTCAACACGCGTCTTGTTATATCTCGAAAATTCAGATATCGTGCTCCCAAAACTGGTGCCTTCACAACCCGCGCCTTGCTATCCCGAAATTACAACGCGCGCGAAAACTCCCTCCAGCTGCCAAATCCCGACACGCGAAATCCGCCTTCTAACCCTGAGCCGAAAGGGCCGCTAGTTCAAATCAGTGGGGGGTACTTTTGTAACACACCCTACATTTTGGACAAGCGCGTCCCTAAGTCATGCTTCACCCCCTCCTATCGCCCCCTTTTCGCCATTCGAAATCCCAGGCCGCCATAACCTCTCCGCTCCAGCCGCAAAACCCCACCCTCCTCCGTCCACCACTTCACCGCTGCCCAGCCGGAGCCTCTTCCCCGACGACGTCGTCCACCGCAACAGCTCGACGTCCCTCGTCCACCTCCCCGGATGAGGATCGTCCATCTCGCCGTCCCGCCGGTTCAGCCGCCCCGTCCTCCACCTCCAAGGAGCTGCTCCGACGATTGCCTCGTCTATCGCGGCTGCTCCATCCCCACAGCGCCGCCTTAACCTGCTCCACCAAAACCGCAGCATCCTCACCGACTCCTCGGACGAAGCCGAGGCCTACTCGGCGCCACCAAAGAGGTTGTACACTCATCACATCGCACCTTCTCCTTAACTCGACCTCCCGGCGCCGACGGTGCTCCATCCCGCACCCCCATGGAGCGGCTACCTTGAAGCCGGCGCCGCGAGTGACATCTCCACGGCGGCTCTCCCCCAGTGCGAGGCCCCTTCGGCGGCGGCGTTCATACCAGCCGGATCTGCTGCTGCTGCTCCGGTTCTCGCTCGCTCGCGCTGCTGCTGCTACTCTGGCTCTCACTCGATCGCTCGCTCGCCCAGCTGCTGCTGCTGCTCCCCCCTCGCTCGTGCTGCTGCTTTGGTCCGATTAAGCCACACTTTAGTCGACTGAATCGACTTTTGGGTCAGTCGATTTTCAGGGGTTGGGGGGGGGGGCTCGCCGGAGTTAATGAAGAACCACCCGCAGCGGGGACGGGGGCTCGCCGGAGAGGTACCCCACTATCTATCTTAGGGTTCAGGGTGGGGGCGGGGGGCCTAGAGGGCTGGCCGGGGTGGCGGTGGTGAGTTGTTTCGGGCGGCGAGGCGGCGCTGGGGCCGGCGGTTCGGCCGGTGGTGGCTTGCGGCTCAGGGGGGTGCAGGTTGAATATGAACTGCAGGCCCTCCCTAAACTACATGTCAAGTGCCTCTCTGCTACCATTGCGTTCAGTTTCGATAGTAGCATTCAGATTCCACAGTAAATTTCAGTTTCGACAGTTAAGTTCAGAGTCAACAGTTTTTACCTCATCTGTTGTAGTCAGGTGGTTTTTGGTGATGTTAATTTTACATCCATTTACATCATCTATTGGAGATGCTATTAGAATCCCACTTGAGATTGACGATGTCTGTCTTGTGCTGCTTCAGCCTTGACGTCTTACGGCTCACCGGAGCTGCTCCAACGATAGAACGATCCATCACAACAGAGCAGTGCCCTGGACGCCGTCTACAGATTCCTCAGATCTTCATCCACACCTCCAACAGCCACCTCTGCCTCAACTGCTTCAGCGACCAACCCAATGATGCTGAGGTCGACATGGCTACGGCAAAGAGGTTGTACACTTGTTGCATCACTTATTACTATACATTCACGTTGATCCATTAGGGCTATTTTGGTTCAACGGAAAAACGTCGATCCACTAGAGTTACCATCACTCTAAATTTCTGCATGCTCTCCTTACATAATCTCACCATAATTTTTTCGTATGCATGTCAGATATTGTACATAGTCATGTTGAACATGTAGAGAAAAAGAGAAGAGTTTTGCGCGGCAATACAATGTCATGTAGACATCACTCCATGGTGGGTTCAATGGCAAACCCTCCCCACCCCTCTCTAGATTGTAATCCAGAGGAAGATATCTGTTCTGAGGCGGATTCAGACACAGCTGACCACTCCTATTTACCCCCCAAGGTGTTTGCTCTACCTTGGCATGATGATGTTAGTCATATCATGCATATGCTGCCTTGCAGTGCCTACTTTTGACATCATATATGTCATCTGCTTAGTTTAGACATGTTCTGTAATGCCACCTGTTTAGTTTCTATATCATATATGGGAATTATGCAGTCTCATGTCTTTTAGCCAGCCATAATATATGTGAAATGTGCAATGCCATCCTGTTTAACCAGGCATCATATATTTGAATGATATCTTGCCCATCCTTTTCTTCATTACATTTCCATTTGTCAACAATGTTTGTACATTAAACTACTCTTCCTGTGAATCAGCCATTTGGGTGGGAGATGGAAAAATCTGGAGTGAAAACAAGGCCTTCAGAGCAGACAGTGCTACCTATCAAAGCAGATCTCTTGTTGGGTCCCGATAGCTCCTCAAAGATGGATTCAGAGATAGATGACCAGTCCTATTCCCCCACTGAGGTGTATGCTCTAACTTGGCACGGTTATACTGCTCATATCATGCATACAGTGTCTTGCATTGCATAGTTTAGACATCATATATACAATATTCAACACCATGTTCTTAGTTCAGACATCATATCGAATGCCCTCTGTTTAGCATATAAATCACATATGTGAATTAAATGATGCGATCCTGATTACTTAGATAACATGTAGGTGAATTATGTCATGCGATCCTGTTTAGTTATTCATCATATCTTTGAATTATGTTATGCTATCCAGTTTAGATAGACATCATATATGTGAAATTATGTCATGCTATCCGTTTTAGTTAAACAATATACATGTCAACTATGTCATGCCCTCTTTTTTCCACACTATCTATTGCATCTGTCTCTCATACAATGTATGTACATTCAACTATGTTTCCTGTTTATCAACCATTTGAATTGGAGCGGGTGATGCCAGTATCTAGCGGACTAAAAACACGTTCTTCAAATAAAACAGTGCTACCTCTTGGTGGAGATAGCACCCCGGTTGTACATGCACAAGAACCAGCCCTACCACACATAACCCAAACTCTCGCAGATTGTACCCCTACTGCGATGGACAGAGAACCAGCTTCACCCAATCTAACCCCAACCCCAGCCGATAGTAACCCAGTTCCTGTTGACACAGCACCATCTCCACCACAGAGCTCGCAAACAAGAGCAGTTAGTAAGGCAGCTCCAGTGCCCAAAGGGCCAGTACTATCACGGCGAACCCCAACTCCACCAGTTAGTACGCCTATTCCTGTGGAGGAAGCACAACCAGCTAGTCGTAGTTTAGCATCTATCGCATTTGATGTTGTTAAATCGTATGTGCGTATCTTCCCATCTTGGAAATATTATACTGAAGATGAAGGAAAATGCCAGTTGCAGGTGTTTGTCCAGGAGTTATGTGTAAGTAATGTTATTCATGGCAATTACTTTGCTTCGTCCCATACATCCTACCTCCATGATGGTTATAATACAGCAAATTTTCCCATTTTTCTCTATAGAGAAGGACCGATTTGGAAACTCAGGATGAGGTAACCGGTGCTAATACCTCTGCTATCTTCAAGAATGCTTGGTGGCAGTATCGGAATTACCTGAAGAAAACGTACTTCACCGGCAAAGAAACTCATCAAATTCCCTACGTTCTCCTGAGACACATTTACTGGACGATGACTGGGAACGCCTTGTTCTGTACTGGTCCCGAACCAAGAATGTGGTAAGGTCTATGAGCTCATTTTCTATTTTTAAATATTATATTCTTGCGTCTTACTGTACTCTGTTCATGTAGAACAAGTGCCTAAACCTGAAGAACAACTGTTCTAATTTAAGATTCCATTGCTATCATAGTTCAAAAAAGTGCTAGGCGTTAATTGTGCGTTTTGCCACCGCCTTGCGCTTTACTGACCAAAGCGCATGCTTATGCGCAGTTATGCACAGATTATGCGTAGTTATGCGCAATGCGTTTTGCCAACGCCTAGAGCCTAGGCGCGCTTAAGCGCTCGCTTAGGCGCGCCTTTTTTAACTATGATTGCTTTGCTCTTGTATCACTGTATTTACTCATACAAACTTATTTTTAAATTGAAGGATCCAATCGAAACTCCAATGGCATAGCAGGTATGTTCACGCATGTTTCTTTAACAAGTTTGCTCTTATCAATAGCTCTGTTGATTTCAATTTCAATTGTGTATACAGTTGACTTTCATATCATGCACATTACTAGCATCACAACAGAGCCAATAGTGTTGTTGTACATGTAGACCCGTGGTACCCATCTGAAATCTTGTTGTGCCGTGTAGTTTCCCACGCTTTGTATTCTTTCACTGCTGCTTTGTCTTGAACTGATATGATTTGAACCGTGTCTCTATTATGATTTGGCAAGACAATGCAGTGACCATAGGACATAGATATATGTTTGTTTGATGCTTTTATTATGTACTAGTACTTGGCAATAGAAGACTTGGTAGTTTAATCCTGTCCACCTTACTAATGAACTGGTTCGCCGAAATGAGTTTCATATACTAGTACATGCTAAACTTGTTATGTGTCTGCTTGTTTCTTCTTTTAGAATGCTGACAGAATATTGGGGAAGAGTGCCTTATTAAGCAATGGCAAAGGAAGTAATGCAGATAAGGTTCAGGATAGTGACACATCCTTGTTGGTCTCCAACAAAGCTGATAAAACAGCTAAGGAAGACTATCTTGAAGACAGCAAGACAACCCCAAAGTCCTGTCTTGGTTTAGTGTTCGAGTTACTGGCCACTACCGCTTGCACAAGCTATTAAAACTCACTGTCTGAATCAGTTCGGTTTCTTGAGTCTCAACTACAAGCTGAAAGACATCGATCAGCTGTGCTGCGACATGAAGCAAAAGGACTGCGGAAGTCCCTGGAGCATTCAGATGCATACTTTCTGGTGCAACAGCAAGCGTTGGAGGATTTTAGCGCCAAACAGGACAAAGCTAATCAGCTTGCTAAGCTTATTGCCAGCATGGTGGATACCCAGGATAACGTTTCTTGAGCTCTTCTGAAGTTGTTTCAGTTATGCTCTTGTTTCGCTGCCGCGTTTATTTGCACTGGTGGCCAATTTTGACGGCCAGTGTATGTAATGTGCTGCTTTGTTCCCTATATTTGCACTGGTGGCAAACTTTGATGCCCAGTGGATGTAATATGTGTAATAGCGGTAATAGGCTAGCGTTAATTGCTTGCTTATTTATTTCCTTATTGTCTTGTTTAGTTGTTTGCTTGTAGTCACTGCAGTTCTTTTTCTGTTTTTTTCTAGTGGCCACAATAGCCTATTTTTGGTAACTAGGCCAAAATAATCATGGCAACACACGGACTGTTGTAACCATGGGCCTCCTGCAGGCCGTATGATCCATGCGCCTTCATCCGGCCGTAGGATCCATCGGCCTTCTATACGGGCCTTAGGGTCCATGGGCCTTCTACGGGCCGTAGGGTCCATGGGCCTTCTACGGGTCGTACGATCCATGGGCCTTCTACGGGCCGTACGATCCATGGGCCTCATACGGGCCGTACGATCCATGGGCCTTCTACGGGGCGTATCATAATTTCGCCAATCATGGGTCGTAATTCGTGGACCATAACGGGCCGTTAATAGGCCGTATTTGATAACTCTATGAAAACAGCCCAACGGGTTTTTTTGACATGAAAACGGCCCAACGTATTAACGGTCCGCAAACGGGCCGACTGTAACGACGGGCTGAATTTGGCCCACAAGCAGAAAATGACAGTAACGGGCCGTATGTAACCGAATTCTGCAAATGAGCCCAAGAATCAATGGGCCATGAGAAGGCCGAAAGATAACTTGGGCTGGAAACGGCCCAATGGAATAACGGGCCGTTAATGGGTATAAAGTGATACACTGTTCATTACGGGCCAGTTTCACCACGGGCCGTTAATGGGCCAAGAGTTACAAAGGTCCTCATATGGGCCGAAAGAAGTCATGGGCCACACATGGGCCGGAAGTTAAAACGGGCTGAATCATATTGGACGGCCCAGATGACGCTACTGGGCCTAATTCGGATAGGGCGTAACGGGCCCTGGGTTGGCGGGCTGTAAATGGGCTATATGCGAATAGGCCGTTAACAGGCTTTCCGTGGGCCGGCCCGCCACCTTTTAACCAAGTCAAACGGGCCGGCCTTTTCACAGGAATGGGCCTCTGTTGGGCCATGCCACGTGTCGCCGTATCATAGGCGCCTTCGGTCCAATGAGCGGATGACATCTGTCCCAACGGTGAGCCGACACGTGTTTCCTCCAGCCAATGATGATTTTACACGTGGAAAATCCCCATTGGTCGGGGCTGTTAACGGGTTATCGGATCCAAAACCCGACCCGATAGCTTAACAGCGTTCCGTTACGGTGGATGCCACGTGTCGGTCACCCTTGACAAAAGCACTTCTGTGACGCGCGATTTATCGTCATGGAAGTGGACACTTCCGTGATGATAATTTTGGTAATGTCATGGAACACTTCTACGACAGCACAGGTATGACTATCTTGATTCTGCCATAAAATCGTCATGGATGTACATGCATGACAAAAAACGCGACCTACTGTGACAAACATGTATCATCACGGAAGTGTATTTTTTTGTAGTGCATTGACCCAAAAAAGTGTGTCCGGCCAGAGTGATCGAGCGTGTTGGAAAACGTGGTGCACCCCTGCAGGGAACTATTCGAATACCGTGTCCACGGTAATGGACGTTCAGACTTATATCTTGATCTAATACAACTAGAAATGGATACTTAAGATATGTGGCTCCGGGATTGCTTTCTCGCAGGGAGTCGAGAAAGGATCTCTGGGCATTGTTGCTACAACATGCTTGTTAATTATAAACTGCTATTCTTTACTCTTCTACATGCTGCAAGACGCTTGGAGCTGCTTGAAGATGATAGTCTTCGATAGGCTAGGCCTTCCCCTCTATTCTGGCATTCTGCAGTTCAGTCCACAGATACAGCCCTTCCATTTGATACCAATGCATACTTAGTTTAGATCTGATGCTTGCGAGTACTTTGGATGAGTAGTCACGGTTGCTTTGCTCCCCTCCCCCTCCTTTCTTCTTTCTGGTTGTTGCAACTAGATGGTGGATCCTTGGAGCCAGATGCCACCGCCGACGAATACTACTACATGGAGGCCGCCGAAGACCAGGAGTAGTTAGGAGGTCCCAGGCAGGAGGCCTTGCCTCTTCGATCGAGTTGCTTTTGTGCTAGCCTTCTTAGGGCAGTCTTGTTTAACTTATGTCTGTGCTCAGATTTTGTTGCTTCCGCTAACGCTTGTGTATCAAGCTTGTATTCGAGCCCTCGAGGCCCCTGGCTTGTAATATGAAGCTTATATTATTTTATTTGTTTCTAGATTTGTGTTGTGATATCTTCCCGTGAGTCCCTGATCTTGATCGTACACATTTGCGTGTATGATTAGTGTACGGTCGAATCGGGGGCATCACAAGTTGGTATCAGAGCCAACTGCCTGTAGGATCCCCCTTTCCAACTCCTTGGCCGAAGTTGAGTCTAGTCAATGAAAAACGGTTTTACTAACATGGCTCTGTGGCTTATCGGCCCACGTCGCCATTGGGTGGTATTAGGATCTTTTATTCCTCGTCTATACTCTGGGAATCTGATCTCTCTTCTATTCGGGTTAAATGATTTTGTTAACTCTAACTCTAGGTTCTCGTAAATACTTTCTCCCGGAGAACCCCTCACTCCAGATGATTGCTTGGTGCACCAAAAGATTCTGAAGATACTCTTCGATGTTTTTGCCAGACCCTTATACCCTTCGCCATTGCGATCCCTACCACCGATAAATCCTTATGCGTAACTACCTACGTTGTCATTCATACCTTCATCCCCAGTTGCTCTTGTTACTACAAGATGTCCTGAAATACTCTTCGATGTTCCAATAATCCTTTATGCTTATTGCCTTGCAGTTCCTTGCCACATGAATACCCCTATGGATAATTACTCGCGCTTGCCGAGTATCCGGTCATCCACAGTTGTTCATGTGTTTCACAAAATTCTTTGGAATGCTATTCGATCTTCCGAAACTCCTCTGTGGCCTATTACTCTTGTTCCTCCTTACCTGCTTACATTATGGTTACTTCCATATGTCTAGCAATGTTCTATAGCAACCTTTGTCATCATAATTTTGAGCATTTGATTCGATGTGTTTGTGAATGCTCGCAATCTACGATCACAATTAGAATTCTCCCCTTCGGCTCAGACGTCACCCCGGACATGAGCTGGTGTTCGAAAAATCAAACCTTGATTGATTGTCGATCTATGACTATTCAACTTACTTGTATTTGATCAGAGCCTCTGCTTCTGATCCCCCGATTTGGAATTTGTAATTCCGTTACATTTGAGCTTTGAATTAGTCAGTTGTTTCTATAATCGGATCTCCTTGCATTCCTTCTTCTTCTGGGTGAGTACCAATACTCATATCAGATCCCTTGCGGACCACAAGGTCCTTTCTTGGATTTTATCCGACAACGTCCTTCATATTCAATCACCTTGTGAGCCTTTCATCGGATACATAATGCCTTCTGTAAATTGTATCCCCCGCTCTTGTTAACCATGCTCTGCTTCCGAGCTTGAGTTATTTATTCCTAAAGTTTGTGGTATATGTCCCTATGATGCCCCGATGGGTTGAATCTATGTCTTCCCTAAATCTGTGCGAACTCGAAAGTTATGCGGGTTATACTCTACTGGCTTTTCGCCAGGTAAGATTTGAACGCTACAACTTCTTCGAATGCGAGAAGTGAATGGAAGGTTGTGCATTGATGAAGTGGGAGTCGACCTTGAACCTTTGTGTTCATGCCCATGGACCCAATGTGGAACTTATCATTGAAGCTTCTTGTAATAATAATAATCCCCTTGTGATAAGTTCATCTTGTATCTATATTTGGTCCTTTGCAACCGTGGTTCTGACCATGATTGTTCTCCTTGGGTTCCATTTTTCGGACAAGTTAAAGTACTTGTCTTCCTCAGATCATTTCACCTGTCCAACCTCTACTTTGATCTACATTCGAGTATTACCCTCTAGTATCTCGAGAATATCACCGAACTATACTTCTTATGAGTTCTTCATCAACTATTATTCTCGCCGATTCCAAGTTTTCACGGGTTCTGAGTTGTTAGACACTCGAGAACGCCGATAACTTATTCGAGTCTACACTTTCCTTTCCATTATTTTGTTTAACCTTTCTTGTAACCTAATATACCTAAGCAGTGATAATTCCCTGCTTATGTAACACCTCGATGTACAAACTCTGTCAGTAAGACCTTGTTACTATTGTCGATGACATTCCGGTAGCCACCGATGGACGAGAACTTTGCCTATTGATCCGCCTCGCCTTGCGAGCAGGAAAATGGTTCTCTTCGTCCCTCGCCCTTGGTACCAACGTTGTTGCCAAAATAATTGACAAGCTAACTTCTGACTTGCCTTGCTATCATGACCGTGCAAACTGATTAGCGCCTTCCTGCTGTTAACCCACATGGTGGGCCCATAACCCACAGTTCCACAGGATCGAAACCTGACTCTCCTGTACAACCTTGGTTCTGAAATCTTCTTTGCACTTGGCTTCGTATGTATTCACGAGCCACCTGCCTTGTGATCTGTTCTGGTATTAGATGCAATACTTATTCTCGATGCTCTGAGCCCCTTTCACACTCTGTTTCAGACATCGAACGGTCGTCTACCCGGTTGAAGCTTCTTATTGCACCTCCTTACCTTACTCTCGATGATTTTCTTGAGTTTCAACTCGAGAGATGCCTCTATGCCACGTTCACTGAGATAGCCCCTAGGTACCTATCTCATGTTGAGCTGCGTCCTTCCCGAGTCTTTCCCCCTTACTCCACCCCTTAAATCTCGGGACGAGATTTCTTGTAGTGGAGGAGAATTGTGACGCCCGGATAACTAAGCTACAGTAATCCCAAGTTAATGGTGCCACGTCACCACTCTTACTGTTGCTAATCCTCGGTTGATCCAAATCGCAATCCAAATTCAAGTTCAAACTAAAGTCCAAAATTCAAACTTCTTAAACATGCAAACTAAAATGTTCAAAGGGTGGAAAATAATCCCTGGATATTTGTCATGTTGGAACCAACCTCTTTTGAATTCCCAAAATGTCACTGGGAATTAATTTTTGGTCCAGCAACAATTAAATTGGCCTTTTCAGTTTTTAAAAATGGTTAGGCAATTCCTTTTGGCCTCGAACTTTTAGTGACTCCTAGAAATAATGTGCTTGAGTTATGTGACGAGTCTCATAACTAACAAAACTCATTCAACTTAGAGTTAAATAGAAAATGGTTACTAAATTGAAAACAGAAACAAATTAAAAAGAAAAATAAAAGAAACTCAAAAGGGAAAAGAGACACCCCCATGCTGGGCCAACTAGCCCAGGTAGCCAACCGGCCAGCCCAGCCTTCCCCTCTCTGGCCTGCTACAAGGCCACCCCGACCCAAACCCTAGCGATAACCAACCCCACTCCCCCACGTTTCTCCCCCACTCCCCTCGATCCATCACGCCTCTCTCCCCTCCCTCGACTGGATCAGGGCAGCGAGCCCCGACCCCTTTGCCCCCGCCGTTGTGTACCGTCGCCGGATCGCTGGCGCCACCTCGCCCCGTCATCGACCCCGACACCGCACCGTCTCCGGCGCCCCGCCGCCTGCTCCGTCCCGCCGCCTCGACGCGCCGGACCCCGTCACCGGATTGCCGCCGCTCGGAGCTGCCCTCGCCGGACCGCCCCACCCCGCCTCTCCTTCAACGGTCGTCGTCGAGCCTCGCCGGCCCACGATCCCCTACAAACGGGGGTGAGCCGCCGTTCTCCTCTCCTCTCCCCTGTAGATCGAACGCACCCGTGCCGTCTCCGATTCTCCGCGGTCACCGCGCCCATCTCCATCATCGCCCGCGCGCACCGGCCTCCCCCTGCCTTCCCGTGCGTCGCGCCGCCGAGGCCGCCTCTGCCCGTACATGCCTTGCCTCGCTCGCTGTCGCGACGCGCACGCGTCCTCCGCAACTGCTGACCGCGCTCGACCACCCTCACCTCACCCCGGCAGCCCCTACTCGCCGCACCTACGCGTCCCGGACGCTCGCGCGAGGCCGTGCCCGCTCGCACCTCGCCCCCGCGTCGTCTGCCTCCCCCGCACGCGCTCGCCGGCTTCCCCATCGCTGGCGACCTCGCCCGGCGCCCGGCGCCGCTCTGGCCGACGCCCCATCGCGCCCCAGGGGCCTTCTCCTTGCCGCGCCTGGTTGTGGCCTCAGGCACGAGCGCCCGCACCCGCGTGCCCGTGCCCGCCCCACTAAGGCTATGGGCCACTGACCGTGGGGCCCAACCCCCCCTTTTTTTAAAAAAAGGGAAAACAAAATGTATTTTAAAATTATTAAGTAATTAGTTAATTAATTAACTAGATTAACTCTGTTTACTACCTAATTAACTTGATTAGTTATTTAAAACTGTTAATTAGTTGTTAGTCTATGGCAGAACGGCCCCACACGTCAGGGTTGACTTTGGTCAACTCTGTTGACTGCTGATGTCATGATGACGTCATGCTGATGCTATAACCTCTTTTTAGATTTAATAATAATTTTAGGAATTGCTAAAAACTTTAATAATTCATAGAAAAATAACCGTAACTCGGATGAAAATACTTTCTACATGAAAGTTCCTCAGAACGATGAGACGTATCCGAATTCACGGTCCATTCATCTGTCACGTACCCCTAGCATAGCGAACATGCAACCTTTCCCCTCCGTTTCATTTGTCCGAAAATGCCTAACTCCGGGAAAACTTTCCGGATGTTATCCCCCTTCGCCGGTAGCGTGTAACACCGCGTTAGAACACGTCTAGCTCTGCCTGTTGTCCTGTTATGCACTTGCTTGCTATGTATTTACTGTTTCTACCCCTCTTCTCTTCGGTAGACCCCGAGACTGCCGATGTGATCAACTACGTCGACGACGACCCCTTCTTCCTGTCTGAGCAACCAGGCAAGCCGCCCCTTTGATCATCCCGATATCGCCCATTCCATTCTCTCATGCTTGCATTAGATTTTGCTACCGTTATTTGATTGCTCCTATTCTGATGCATAGCCTGCTTTTGTACCTGCTGTTGTACCTTACCTGCTTATCCTAAACTGCTTAGTATAGGTTGGTTAGAGATCCATCAATGACCCCCACTTGTCCTTGTTGCCCCTACTTCATCATCGACGACTCGAGCTACATGATCGACGACCAGAGCCCGACACCTCACATCACATCACGCCCCTTTTGTTGCTCGACTCTGTAGAGCTACTATCGAGTGCCGAGGGTGATCCCTCATAACGCACTCCTGATGATAATTCTGTAGTGTAGCTATTCGGTCGTGGTCATCGAGGGTGATTTCCTCTTTCACCATTTCCGAGACGGCTCTGTCGTTCAACAACTCAAGTGTGAACCTCGAGGGTGGTCCCTCTTACGTTCACCTTGATGATTACATTGAGTGGAATCCACCGGGGGTGATTCCTGGGTTTTCCCCTTGATGTCTGGACACACGGTTACCTTGACATTACTTGAGACCTTGGTGAAAGTTGGGCGGGCCCGGAGAGCACCCGCAAGATGGTTACGAGGCACGGCCGGGAAGTCAGGCAGCCCTCGAGGGGGCTGGGCTTGCCCTTGCCGTATTTCCTCAAGACGGGGCGACGGGGTCACATTATCGTGAGTCTCTGCTCGTCTCCGCAAGCTAATAATACACTATGGTTTGGGTATTTGTTCTGAGTTGGCCTTTGGCCTTTACTCACTAACCACCACGCGAGAATAGTTATGGGCCTCGACATCGCAGTATCAGCCGAAGCTTTGTCAGACATCCAGTTCAGCCTTGCGGCACGGCTGGGCCGGCACCATCCTGTAGTGGTGGTGCCTGGTCCGCCCTGCTCGCAACGACCCGGAGTGCAACGGGCAACGGGCCCAGACCCCAGAGTGCTTAGGATGTAGACTGGCGGGGACCTCTCTGCTGAGCCTAAGTAGGGCTACGATGTGTTGATCTTCCGAGGCCGGCCATTGACCCAGAAAAGTGTGTCCGTCCAGAGTGATCGAGCGTGTTGGAAAACGTGGTGCACCCCTGCAGGGAAGTTATCTATTCGAATACCGTGTCCACGGTAATGGACGTTCAGACTTATATCTTGATCTAATACAACTAGAAATGGATACTTAAGATATGTGGCTCCGGGATTGCTTTCTCGCAGGGAGTCGAGAAAAGATCTCTGGGCATTGTTGCTACAACATGCTTGTTAATTATAAACTGCTATTCTTTACTCTTCTACATGCTGCAAGACGCTTGGAGCTGCTTGAAGATGCTAGTCTTTGATAGGCTAGGCCTTCCCCTCTATTCTGGCATTCTGCAGTTCAGTCCACAGATACAGCCCTTCCATTTGATACCAATGCATACTTAGTTTAGATCTGATGCTTGCGTGTACTTTGGATGAGTACTCATGGTTGCTTTGCTCCCCTTCCCCCCCTTCTTTCTTCTTTCTGGTTGTTGCAACCAGATGGTGGATCCTTGGAGCCAGATGCCACCGCCGACGAATACTACTACATGGAGGCCGCCGAAGACCAGGAGTAGTTAGGAGGTCCCAGGCAGGAGGCCTTGCCTCTTCGATCAAGTTGCTTTTGTGCTAGCCTTCTTAGGGCAGTATTGTTTAACTTATGTCTGTGCTCAGATTTTGTTGCTTCCGCTGACGCTTGTGTATCAAGCTTGTATTCGAGCCCTCAAGGCCCCTGGCTTGTAATATGAAGCTTGTATTATTTTATTTGTGTCTAGAGTTGTGTTGTGATATCTTCCCGTGAGTCCCTGATCTTGATCGTACACATTTGCGTGTATGATTAGTGTACGGTCGAATCGGGGGCGTCACAGGACTCCTCCTAGGGCACGCCATAGAGAGGGATGGCCCTCTCCCTCCCCCACTCCTTTATATACGGGGAGGGGGCACCCCTGGGAGACACAACAATTGATCATTGATCTTTTAGCCGTGTGCGGTGCCCCCCTCCACCATAATCCACCTCGGTCATATCGTAGCGGTGCTTAGGCAAAGCCCTGCGTCAGTAGAACATCATCATCGTCACCACGCCGTCGTGCTGACGAAACTCTTCCCCAAAGCTCGGCTGGATCGGAGTTCGAGGGACGTCATCGAGTTGAACGTGTGCTGAACTCGGAGGTGCCGTGCGTTCGGTACTTGATCGGTCAGATCATGAAGACGTACGACTACATCAACCGCGTTGTGCTAACGCTTCCACTTTCGGTCTACGAAGGTACGTGGACACACTCTCCCCTCTCGTTGCTATGCATCACCATGATCTTGCGTGTGCGTAGGAATTTTTTTGAAATTACTACGTTCCCCAACAGTGGCATCCGAGCCAGGTTTTATGCGTTGATGTTATATGCACGAGTAGAACACAAGTGAGTTGTGGGCGATACAAGTCATACTTCTTACCAGCATGTAATACTTTGGTTCGGCGGTATTGTTGGATGAAGCGGCCCGGACCGACATTACGCGTACGCTTACGCGAGACTGGTTTTACCGTCGTGCTATGCACACAGGTGACTAGCGGGTGTCAGTTTCTCCAACTTTAGTTGAACCGAGTGTGGCTACGCCCGGTCCTTGAGAAGGTTAAAACAACACTAACTTGACGAACTATCGTTGTGGTTTTGATGTGTAGGTAAGAACGGTTCTTGCTCAACCCGTAGCAGCCACGTAAAACTTGCAACAACAAAGTAGAGGATGTCTAACTTGTTTTTGCAGGGCATGTTGTGATGTGATTTGGTCAAGACGTGATGAGATATAAGTTGTTGTATGAGATGATCATGTTTTGTTGAAGTTATCGGCAACTGGCAAAAGCCTTATGGTTGTCTCTCTATTGCATAAGATGCAAGCGCCAAATAATTGCTTTACTTTATCGTTATGCGATAGCAATAGTTGCAAGAGCAATAGTTGGCGAGACGACCATGTGACGACACATTGATATAGATAAAATGATGGAGATCATGGCGTCATGCCGGTGACGATGGAGATCATGACGATGCTTTGGAGATGGAGATCAAAGGCACAAGATGATGATGGCCGTATCATGTCACATATTATGATTGCATGTGATGTTTATCTTTTATACATCTTATTTTGCTTAGTTCGGCGGTAGCATTATAAGATGACCTCTCACTAAATTTCAAGATAAAAGTGTTCTCCCTGAGTATGCACCGTTGCCAAAGTTCGTCGTGCCCAGACACCACGTGATGATCGGGTGTGATAAGCTCTACGTCCATTTACAATGGGTGCAAGCCAGTTTTGCACACGCAGAATACTCAGGTTAAACTTGAGGAGCCTAGCATATGCAGATATGGCCTCGGAGCACTGAGACCGAAAGGTCGAGCGTGAATCATATAGTAGATATGATCAACATAGTTATGTTCACCATTGAAAACTACTCCATTTCACGTGATGATCGGTTATGGTTTAGTTAATTTGGATCACGTGATCACTTAGATGATTAGAGGGATGTCTATCTAAGTGGAAGTTCTTAAGTAATATGATTAATTGAACTTAAATTTATCATGAACTTAGTCCTGGTAGTATTAGCATATCTATGTTGTAGATCAATAGCTCGCGTTTAGCTCCCCTGTTTTATTTTTTGATATGTTCCTAGAGAAAACTAAGTTGAAAAATGTTAGTAGCAATGATGCGGATTGGATCCGTGATCTGAGGATTATCCTCATTGCTGCACAGAAGAATTATGTCCTTGATGCACCGCTAGGTGACAGACCTATTGCAGGAGCGGCTGCAGACGTTATGAACGTTTGGCTAGCTCAATATGATGACTACTTGTTAGTTTAGTGCACCATTCTTAACGGCTTAGAATCGGGACTTCAAAGACGTTTTGAACGTCATGGACCATATGAGATGTTCCAGGAGTTGAAGTTAATATTTCAAGCAAATACCCAAGTTGAGAGATATGAAGTCTCCAACAAGTTCTATAGCTAAAAGATGGAGGAGAATAGCTCAAGCAGTGAGCATGTGCTCAGATTGTCTGGGTACTACAATCGCTTGAATCAAGTGGGAGTTAATCTTCCAGATAAAATACTGATTGACAGAATTCTCTAGTCACCATCACCAAGTTAGTAGAACTTCGTGATGGACTATAGTATGCAAGGGATGACGAAAACGATTCCTGAGCTTTTCATGATGATGAAATCGATGAAGGTAGAAATCAAGAAAGAGCATCAATTGTTGATGATTAACAAGACCACCAGTTTCAAGAAAAGGGGCAAAGGGAAGAAGGGGAACTTCAAGAAGAACGGCAAGCAAGTTGTTGCTCGAGTGAAGAAGCCCAAGTCTGGACCCAAGTCTGAGACTAAGTGCATCTACTGCAAAGGGACTGGTCACTGGAAGCGGAACTACCCCAAGTGATTGGCGGATAAGAAGGATGGCAAAGTGAACATAAGTATATTTGATATACATGTTATTGATGTGTACTTTACTAGTGTTTATAGCAACTCCTCAGTATTTGATACTAGTTCAGTTGCTAAGATTAGTAACTCAAAACGGGACTTGCAGAATGAACAAAGACTAGTTAAGGGTGAAGTGACGATGTGTGTTGGAAGTGGTTCCAAGATTGATATGATCATCGTAGCACACTCCCTATACTTTCGGGATTAGTGTTGAACCTAAATAAGTGTTATTTGGTGTTTGCGTTGACCATGAATATGATTTGATCATGTTTATTGCAATACAGTTATTCATTTAAGATAGAGAATAATTGTTGTTCTATTTACATGAATAAAACCTCATATGGTTACACACCCAATGAAAATGGTTCGTTGGATCTCGATCATAGTGATACACATATTCATAATATTGAAACCAAAAGATGCAAAGTTAATTATGATAGTGCAACTTATTTGTGGCGCTGCCGTTTAGGTCATATTGGTGTAAAGCGCATGAAGAAACTCCATGCTGATGGGCTTTTGGAATCACGTGATGCTTGCGAACCATGCCTTATGGGCAAGATGACTAAGACTCCGTTCTCCGGAACAATGGAGCGACCAACTGACTTATTGGAAATAATACATACTGATGTATGCAATCCGATGAGTGTTGAGGCTCGCGGCAGGTATCGTTATTTTCTGACCTTCACAGATGATTTGAGCAGATATGGGTATATCTACTTGATGAAACATAAGTCTGAAACATTTAAAAAGTTCAAAGAATTTCAGAGTGAAGTGGAAAATCATCATGACAAGAAAATAAGGTTTCTACGATCTGATCGCGGACACAAATATTTGAGTTACGAGTTTGGTCTTCAAATTAAAACAATGTGGAATAGTTTCACAAATTCGTGCCACCTGGAACACCACAACATAATGGTGTGTCCAAACGACATAACCATACTTTATTGGATATAGTGCAATCTATGATGTTTCTTACCGATTTACCACTAGTTTTGGGGTTATGCATTAGAGATAGCTGCATTCACGTAAAAAAGGGCACCATCTAAATCCGTTGAGATGACACCGTATGAACCGTGGTTATGCAAGAAACCAAAGTTGTCGTTTCTTAAAGTTTGGGGTTGCGATGCTTATAAGAAAATTTTCATCCTGATAAGCTCAAACCCAAATCGGAGAAATGTGTCTTCATAGGATACCCAAAGGAGACAGTTGGGTACACCTTCTATCACAGATCCGAAGGCAAGATATTCGTTGCTAAGAATGGATCCTTTCTAGAGAAGGAGTTTCTCTCGAAAGAAGTGAGTGGGAGGAAAGTAGAACTTGATGAGGTAACTGTACCTGCTCCCTTATTGGAAAGTAGTTCATCACATAAATCTATTCCTGTGACTACTACACCAACTAGTGAGGAAGCTAATGATGATGATCACGTAACTTCATATCAAGTTACTACCGAACCTCATTGGTAAATCAGAGTGAGATCTGCACCAGAGTGGTACGGTAATCCTGTTCTGGAGGTCATGTTACTTGACCATGACGAACCTACGAACTATGAGGAAGCGGTGATGAGCCCAGATTCCGCAAAATGGCTTGAGGCCATGAAATCTGAGATGGGATCCATGTATGAGAACAAAGTATGGACTTTGGTTGACTTGCCCGATGATCGGCAAGCCATTGAGAATAAATGGATCTTCAAGAAGAAGACTGACACTGACGGTAATGTTACTGTCTACAAAGCTAGACTTGTCGAAAAAGGTTTTTGACAAAGTTCAAGGTGTTGACTACGTTGAGATTTTCTCACTCGTATCGATGCTTAAAGTCTGTTCGAATCATGTTAGCAATTGCCGCATTTTATGAAATTTGGCAAATGGATGTAAAGACTGCATTCCTGAATGGATTTCTGGAAGAAGAGTTGTATACGATGCAACCTGAAGGTTTTATCGATCCAAAGGGCTAACAAAATATGCAAGCTCCAGCGATCCATATATGGACTGGTGCAAGCATCTCGGAGTTGGAATATACGCTTTGATAAGTTGATCAAAGCATATAGTTTTATATAGACTTGCGGTGAAGCCTGTATTTACAAGAAAGTTAGTGGGAGCACTACAACATTTCTAATAAGTATATGTGAATGACATATTGTTGATCGGAAATAATGTAGAATTATTCTACAAAGCATAAAGGAGTGTTTGAAAGGAGTTTTTCAAAGAAAGACCTCGGTGAAGCTGCTTACATATTGAGCATCAAGATCTATAGAGATAGATCAAGACGCTTGATAAGTTTTTTCAATGAGTACATACCTTGACAAGATTTTGAAGTAGTTCAAAATGGAACAGTGAAAGAAAGAGTTCTTGGCTGTGTTACAAGGTGTGAAATTGAGTAAGACTCAAATCCCGACCACGGCAGAAGATAGAAAGAGAATGAAAGTCATTCCCTATGCCTCAGCCATAGGTTCTATAAAGTATGCCATCCTATGTACCTGAACTATTGTATACCCTACACTGATTTTGGCAAGGGAGTACAATAGTGATCTAGGAGTAGATCACTGGACAGCGGTCAAAATTATCCTTAGTGGAATAAGGATATGTTTCTCGATTATGGAGGTGACAAAAGGTTCGTCGTAAAGGGTTACGTCGATGCAAGTTTTGACACTGATCCAGATGACTCTAAGTCTCAAGCTGGATACATATTGAAAGTGGGAGCAATTAGCTAGAGTAGCTCCGTGCAGACCATTGTTGACATAGAAATTTGCAAAATACATACGAATCTGAATGTGGCAGACCCGTAGAGTAAACTTCTCTCACAAGCAAAACATGATCAGACCTTAGTACTCTTTGGGTGTTAATCACATAGCAATGTGAACTAGATTATTGACTCTAGTAAACCCTTTGGGTGTTGGTCACATGACGATGTGAACTATGGGTGTTAATCACATGGTGATTTGAACTATTGATGTTAAATCACATGGCGATGTGAACTAGAGGAAATATGCCCTAGAGGCAATAATAAAGTTATTATTTATTTCCTTATTTCATGATAAATGTTTATTATTCATGCTAGAATTGTATTAACCGAAAACATAATACATGTGTGAATACATAGACAAGCATAGTGTCACTAGTATGCCTCTACTTGACTAGCTCGTTAATCAAAGATGGTTAAGTTTCCTAACCATAGACATGAGTTGTCATTTGATTAACGGGATCACATCATTAGGAGAATGATGTGATTGACTTGACCCATTCCGTTAGCTTAGGACTTGATCGTTTAGTATGTTGCTATTGCTTTCTTCATGACTTATACATGTTCCTATGACTATGAGATTATGCAACTCCCGTTTACCGGAGGAACACTTTGTGTGCTACCAAACATCACAACGTAACTGGGTGATTATAAAGGTGCTCTACAGGTGTCTCCAAAGGTACTTGTTGGGTTGGTGTATTTCAAGATTAGGATTTGTCACTCCGATTGTTGGAGAGGTATCTCTGGGCCCACTCGGTAATGCACATCACTTAAGCCTTGCAAGCATTGCAGCTAATGAGTTAGTTGCGGGATGATGTATTATGGAACGAGTAAAGAGACTTGCAGGTAACGAGATTGAACTAGGTATTGAGATACCGACGATCGAATCTCGGGTAAGTAACATACCGATGACAAAGGGAACGACGTATGTTGTTATGCGGTTTGACCGATAAAGATCTTCGTAGAATATGTGGGAGCCAATATGAGCATCCAGGTTCCGCTATTGGTTATTGACCGGGGACGTGTCTCGGTCATGTCTACATTGTTCTCGAACCCGTAGGGTCCGCACGCTTAAAGTTCGATGACAGTTATATTATGAGTTTATGTGTTTTGATGTACCGAAGGTAGTTCCGAGTCCCGGATGAGATCAGGGACATGACGAGGAGTCTCGAAATGGTCGAGACGTAAACATCGATGTATTGGACGACTATATTCGGACATCGGAAAGGTTTCGAGTGATTCGGGTATTTTTCAAAGTACCGGAGAGTTACGGGAATTCGCCGGGGAGTATATGGGCCTTATTGGGCTTTAGGGGAAAGAGAGAGGAGAGGTTGCGTGCCCCCAAGGCCTAGTCCGAATTGGACTAGGGGGAAGGGCTGCGCCCCCTCCTTCCTTCTCTTCTCTCTCCCCTTTCCTTGACTCCTACTCCTACTACTTGGAAGGGGGGAATCCTACTCCCGGTGGGATTAGGACTCCTCCTAGGGCGCGCCATAGAGAGGGCCGGCCCTCCCCCTCCTCCACTCCTTTATATACAGGGAGGGGGGCACCCCTGGGAGACACAACAATTGATCATTGATCTTTTAGCCGTGTGCGGTGCCCCCCTCCACCATAATCCACCTCGGTCATATCGTAGCGGTGCTTAGGCGAAGCCGTGCGTCGGTAGAACATCATCATCGTCACCACGCCGTCGTGCTGACGGAACTCTTCCCCAAAGCTCGGCTGGATCGGAGTTCAAGGGACGTCATCGAGTTGAACGTGTGCTGAACTCGGAGGTGCCATGCGTTCGGTACTTGATCGGTCAGATCATGAAGACGTACGACTACATAAACCGCGTTGTGCTAACGCTTCCGCTTTCAGTCTACGAGGGTACGTGGACACTCTCTCCCCTCTCGTTGCTATGCATCACCATGATCTTGCGTGTGCGTAGGAATTTTATTGAAATTACTACGTTCCCCAATAGTTATTACCAAAATTGTTCCTACCAACAAAATTCACATCCATAGATTCATTATTATTTTCAATCAAAGTAGACAAAGGCATATCATTAGGATCAATAGGAGCACTCTTGCTAGCAAATAATTTCATAAGCTCATCCATCTTTCCACTCAAAACATTAATTTCTTCAATTGCATGCACTTTTTTAATAGTGGAAGATCTTTCAGTATGCCATTGAGAATAATTCACCATAATATTATCTAGGAGTTTAGTAGCTTCTCCTAAAGTAATTTCCATAGAAGTGCCTCCCGCGGCCGAATCTAAAAGATTTCTAGAAGCAAAATTCAATCTGACATAATTTTTTTGTATAATCATCCACAAATTCAAACCATGAGTAGGGCAATTTCGTATCATCAATTTCATCCTCTCCCAAGATTGTGCAACATGTTCATGATCAAGTTGCTTAAAATTCATAATATCGTTCCTAAGTGAGATGATCTTACCGGGGGGAATACTAGGAAATAAAAGCATCTTTACACTTATTCCATGAATCAATACTATTTTTAGGCAAAGATGAAAACCAAGTTTTAGCACGATCTCGAAGCGAGGACAGAAATTGCTTCAATTTAAACATATCATTATCCACATCTTTTTTCTTTTGCATATCACACAAATCAACAAAATAGTTAAGATGGGATGCGGCATCTTCATTGGAAAGGCCATAAAATTGATCTTTCATAACAAGATTCAGCAAAGCGGTATTAATTTCACAAGATTCCGCGTTAGCATCGGGAGCAATCGGAGTACTGATAAAATCAATTATTATTGGTTTTGGGAAAGTCACATAATTTAGTATTATCTTGAGCCATAGTGACAAAGCAGGCAATCCAACACACGAGCACTAAAAAGCAAACGAAGAAGACGAACAGAAGAGGGGCGAAGAAAAGGCAAATCTTTTCAAAAATCGTTTTAGAAGTGGGGGAGAGGAAAATGAGAGGCGAATGGCAAATAATGTAATGCGAGGGATGAGAGTTTATGATGGGTACTTGGTGTGTCTCGGCAAGGCGTAGATCTCGCCGGCAACGGCGCCAGAAATTCTTCCTGCTACCTCTTGAGCTTGCGTTGGTTTTTCCCTTGAAGAGGAAAGGATGATGCAGCAAAGTAGAGTAAGTATTTCCCTCAGCTTTTGAGAACCAAGGTATCAATCTAGTAGGAGACAACGCGCAAGCCACCGAATACCTGCACAAACAAACACCAACTTGCACCCAACGCGACAAAGGGGTTGTCAATCCCTTCACGGTTATTTGCAAAGTGAGACCTGATGGAGATGGATAAACGGTAAAGTAATATTTTTGGTATTTTTGGTTTATGGAACGGAAAGTAAAAGATTGCAAAGAAATTAAAAAGGAAACTAAGATTGTAGATCGGAAACTTATATGATGGAAAATAGTCCCGGGGGCCATAGGTTTCACTAGAGGCTTCTCCCAAGATATAAATTATTACGGTGGGTGAACAAATTACTGCCGAGCAATTGATAGAAAAGAGCAAAGTTATGACGATATCTAAGGCAATGATCATGAATATAGGCATCACGTCCGTGTCAAGTAGACCGAAACGATTCTGCGTCTACTACTATTAATCCACACATCGACCGACTCCTGCCTGCATCTAGAGTATTAAGTTCATAACAACAAAGTAACGCATTAAGTAAGATGACATGATGTAGCGGGATTAACTCAAGCAATATGATGAAAACCCCATCTTGTTATCCTCGATGGGAACAATACAATACATGTCGGTTCCCCTTCTGTCACTAGGATCGAGCACCGCAAGATTGAACCCAAAGCTAAGCACTTCTCCCATTGGAAGAAAAACCAATCTAGTTCGCCAAACCAAATCGATAGTTCGAAGAGACTTGCAAAGATATCAAATCATGCATATAAGAATTTAGAGTAGATTCAAATAATATTCATAGATAAACTGATCATAAATCCACAATTCATCGGATCTTGGTGTAATATCCCAATTTTCAATTTGGATGTTATACATAGATCAACATATGCATATCATATTTTATTTACATTTTGGTTGTCATCCTAGAAATCTTAAGCAACTCAAGGACCCAAGGAGAGAGTTGGAGGTTTCACAAATTTTCATATTTGAATTTAATTCAAATTTGAAAAGAGGATCAATTTGATTTTAATATTTTTCTCTCCAATTATTTCCAATAATAAAAATAAATGAGAGAAGATAATATGACTTCTTCAACAGAAGAGAAATATTGGAGAAGGAATTTTAAAATCAAATTATTATTTTTTATTGGTATTTTATTTGAATTAGAGAAAAACATGCATTTTTGAAAATTGCATTTTAGTCGAGAAAAATGTTCATCTTGTCCTAAATATTAGGTTTGGATGGTGAAAATTGTTTCTGGAATATTTAGAAATTTTTAATATTTTATTAGGATGTTTGTTCGCGGTGAAATTTATTTTATTTAAAAAAGAAGTTCCTGGGCCGGCCCAGCTCGCGCGCCGCCTTTCTTCTCGCACGGGAGGAGTCCCCGCCGCCGCCGCCTGGGGAGTCCAGCTCGGACTCCCGTTTCGGCGCCCCCTCGCCCAAGCCACCGCCCCTGGACTTTATAAGCTGCAGCCCCGCCTCCCTCTCCTCCTCATCAAGCGCCGTCGCCGCCTTAGCCACCGCCGCCGCGCCGCCAAGCAGTTGCCGCCGCAGCCGCACGCCGCCGGAGCCGCCCCGCCTCGCCGCCGAACCTTGCCGGATCCCGCCGCCGTCAAAACCGTCGCCGCCGGTTTTCTCTAGTTAAACGGTATAAACCGTTCGGTTTTCCCGGTTTATTTTTTTAGATCGGTTTTTGTTTTAGTTCGTTAGTTAACGAACGTTCACCCGTTAGTTTCTGTTAACGAACGGATTCATTCGTTTAGTTCTGTTGACGAACGTTCGTTCCATAGATTTTTCTTTTTAGTTTTATTTTCGGCTAGGGACCTACCTGTAAATACTTTCATCGCAGATTAGTCCCTAAACTTCAAACCCTCCTTACTTTTCACTCGTTTATCCAAATCCAGTGCAACCAACGCCAAAATCTTCGTCTTGTTCCCCTCAGTTCAGATAATCAACTTGAACATGATTTTGACAATATAAAATTTGGTTTCAAGCAGATTTGTTCTCGAACTTGTTTTGATCGTAGTTTGAGTTTCGTAGGTCCGATTCGATTGATTCTTTTTGCAAATCGAAGCTCTTCTCTTGAACTTTCTGTTCAGATATTTTCATTTGAGTTTTACTTTTGCATATGATGCTTGAGTGCTTATGCATGCTATTGTTTGTTCACGATAGAGTTTCCGGAGTGCGAGGCTTGCTACTACGAATCTCTAGGGTTTTCCAATCGTCAGCAAGGCAAGTAACACTTTGATCATATCTCTTTAATACCCAGTTTTTATGCATTAGTTTCAATCCTCAAACATTGCATGAGTAGGATTTGATAACATGTGGGTATTAGGAAGTAGTGGATGAGCTAGAACCTATTGTCTTATATCAAACCCTGGGAGTTACTACGTTATGCTTATACTGCTATGCTATGCTCGTAGACGTGCTTTGGTTTGAGTGATTCATGACAGATGTGAGTGTTATTATCAATTAATGGATAACTTAAGGTGGCTACTTTAATACACATCTAGGTGGATTGTTTGCGGGCACCTGGGGAATCCAGTGTTGTCCAAGGAGATCCCGGGGCATCCGTGGTTCGCCACCCAGGCTCAAAGGGATCATAAGATTATTCATGCTAGAAACTTCCATGTGAAGCCACAAGACATTATGGGCTCTGGCATAGTTGAGTAAGTTATGGGAATCCTTTCCATGATGGGATAGAAGATGTAGGGGATTGTAGGTGTACCGGCCTATCTATCAGTTAAGGGGACCTCTTGGGAAAGACTGTGTCTCGGTCATCCGTTTCTCAAACATCATGCAGTGCGAGAAATTCAACGGAGGAGATCGAGTCTTGTGGGGAAAAGTGCGCAAACCTCTGCAGAGTGTACAAACTAATCATGGTTAGCCGTGTCCCCGGTTATGGACATCTTTAGTATCTGGTACTTGAATTATTGATTTGATCTCATCACTTTACTTAATTAATTTGTTGGGTTGATAATTATTATTTTGGGATTCAGATGTGGTTACCATTCTCAATATTATCAACAAACTTTGTAGTTAAATAAAATATATTCCTTTGTTGTAGGGAAAAACTAGCTTTATGCAAATGATAATCATAGAGCCTCCAACAGCCATATATGCATGTAGTGATAGTTGTTATCTGTTCATTGCTCTATAGTGTTATCTTGCCAGCATATTCCATGTGCTGACCTACACAGGCTGCAACATATTATGTTGCAGAATTTTCAGACGAAGAGTAAGGTGCGCTAGGTCGTTTTCATGCACTCAGTTTTGCCGTGGAGTTGGATGGACTCTTCTACCTTCGAAGCTTCCGCTATTATCTTATTTAGATGGCCTTCAGCCATATTATTGTAATAAGTTCTCTTTTGAGACATTCGATGTAATAAGTGTGTGATTGAACTCTATTATAAATCCTTGAATACTGTGTGTCAGCAATACCGATCCAGGGATGATACTAAAACACAGAGACTTCACCGTCTGAGGTTGGGTCGCTACAAGATGGTATCAGAGCACACGCTGACTGTAGGACGCGACCACTAGGATAACCCACATCATACTCTTCTCTACTCATTTCTGACTCTTCTCCATTTTCTACTCTATAGATGGTGGACCCAAGGAACAATTTCACTCAACCAGATGAGGACACCTGTCGGTGAGGAACGACACCTATGGGATCACAAGAATCCCTACTACGGTTGCCGAGGCACGGGGTTGCGAGACGAGCAGGGCTAGTAGACAGCACAAGGATCGTTTACCCAGGTTCGGGCCGCGAGGATGCTGAAAACCCTAGTCCTGCTTTGGTGGGTGTATTTCAGAGAGTTCTTGAGCTCTCGAACTAGCTGTGGTCAGTGCGTGGTTCGAAAGAGCTGAATCCTTATCCAGTATGCCATGGGCCTCCTTTTATAGTCGGAAGGGGCTGCCACAGTGGCACACAGGAGGTGGAAAGGCGTACAGTGCCCTAAGCTTATCGCTCGTATTACAGGACAAGACGCATTTAATGCGTAGCTTAGGTGTCCCCTTGCTTTATTGGGGACGGGGGCGAGGCCCGTCCCGTCCTTCGCCGCTCCTCCTCGCTTTGACACGCGCCCTGGCCAGTGAGGCGCGTGGTGCCATGTAGGCAGGCAGGCAGCTGAGGTGGCGCGGTGGCAGAGCTTTCACGAAGATCTGCATGCCGCCACGCAGGCGCTCGATGAGTTGGCCTGGGAGCTGCATGTTGCCACGCAGGTGCCCGCCCAGCTGGTTGGGCTGGCAGCTCCATGTGAGCGGCGGTGGAAGCTTGGTTGGCGTGGCCCTGGCGGTGGCCCTGCTGGCGTCCTTGGTGAGGGCCTTGCCGGGTGGCCCGGCAAGGGTCTTGCCGTGGCGCGCTGTCGTCCCTGGCAAGGGCCTTGCCGGGGGTCTGGTGGCCTTCCTCGGCAAGGATCTTGCCGAGGATCGTCGTCTTCTAATCCTCATCTGATCTTGAATATGTCTTCACAAAGATCTGCATGCCACCACGGAGGTGCCTCCCGAGCCCTGGCCCAACGTGATGTTGGAGACCGTGGGCTCAAGGGTGGCCCGCTCTGTTGGTGCGGGGCGAGCTGTCCCGGCAAGGATCTTGCCGGGGCTGCTGAGGCTGCCCCGGCAAGGGTCTTGCCGGGGGAACCTGCTTCGTCCCTCTGCTCTTTGTGGTCTTGGCCTTGGCATTGCTCTTATTATCTTGGGCTTTGGTCTTACCTTGGCTTACCTCCCCTGTTGTGCTTGGCGTGACCGTAGGCGCAGCTCCGACTGCCCGTGCACAGGTATAGGGGTACAAAAATGCACCCCTCTTTTTGTACACCGACAGGAGCCCCCGGGCATGGGCCACACATAAGCGTGACACGTTGTTGGGCCAGGCCCAAAACGGTGCGTGGGCAGGCGGGGCGGTTTTTACCGCGGTAAAACTTTTCGCGCGTTGCGCTTCCCACGACCCGCGCGCGCGGTGCGATGTGGAGGGGTGTGCGTGACGTGGGCGGCATGTGTGGGGCGGTCTCCACACGCATGCGTCACATCGCAGTAAAGAGGCGGCTCGCGCCTTCCCCGTAAAAAGAGGGAGGCGTGGAGGCGCGGCTCATTTACTGAACGGGGCCGGGGCGCGGTCGTCAGCAAGGCTGGGGAGCTCTCCGAGGCCAACAACTCCAAGACCTCAAGCTGAAGCTGGAGGGTCTCGAGAAGGTGCTGTCGGAGGCCTCAACTTCGCGGATCACGTGGAGGGCGAGAACCATTGGCTCGATCGCCTCGCCACCGTCACCAACCAGGCCGCCGCGCAGCTGGCCATCATGGGGATGCCGGACGTGAGGTATGTCCCGGAGCGGAGCATGAGCGCCAATTGCAGCCTGACCATGTTCTTTGAGAAGGTCATCGGCGCTCTGGAGCGGCTCCACGCCAACCGGGCGGCCTCACTGGCCGACGAGTCCCAGAGGCTTTGCCAAGGTGCCATGACCAAGGTTCTCACCAAGGTGGCGCACTGGTACCCCGACCTCGACTTCGACGCCACGCTGGAGAGCTTGCCGGAGGGTACTGACCTCGCGCCGCTCAGGGAGCGCATCAAGCCCATCATCAGCCGAGTCGGCGAAATTCAGAGGGTGGAGGGCCAGCGCCGGGATTAGGCATCCCGTTCTTTATCGCCGCTGCAGGTTCACAACCAAGACAATCACTATCTCTAGTTAGAACCGCAGCAACAATTCGATGTAATATAACTCTGCAGCACTTTCAGTATTATGCATGCTATTTTCCTGTTCGATTTTCCTTTGTATGTCCTCCCTACGTTACTGGGTGGGCTCGCCGGCGCTTAAACCCAAGGCGGCGTCTTGGGGATGGATCCCCATTGGCCTGCCGGGTGTGCTTGCTGCCGGGCGAACCACCTTGCCGCCCTTAGCGCGGCCGCCCGAACTGTCGAGCTTGACTCGAGTCAGAGTCGGGAGCGTTGCCAAGTGCGGAAGGCTACCCCGCCACTCTCGACGCGGCCGCTTTGAGCTGTTGAGCGGACTCGAAACAGAACAAGGGCGTTGCCAATTGCGGGATGGCCCCTTTGCGTGCAGGTTTCTCATATATAGGCGAGATCTCCAAGGATGATAACCTTATGTATAGGAGGAAATAATTCAAAGCTCTGAATGACTTAGCTTTTCTGTTGCCGAGCCGGCGTCGTTCCTCCAGCCGCCTTCTTCTCAGGAGCCAAGGGCAATGAAGAACTTCTAGGCTAACTACTAGACCAGATTCTCACAATTGCGCCCCCTACCTGGCGCGCCAAAGATGTCGGTGTGGAACGACACCTATGGGATCACAAGAATCCCTACTACGGTTGCCGGGGCGCGGGGTTGCGAGAAGAGCAGGGCTAGTAGACGGCACAAGGATCGTTTACCCAGGTTCGGGCCGCGAGGATGCGTAAAACCCTAGTCCTGCTTTGGTGGGTGTATTTCAGAGAGTTCTTGAGCTCTCGAACTAGCTGTGGTCAGTGCGTGGTTCGAAAGAGCCGAATCCTTCTCCAGTATGCCATGGGCCTCCTTTTATAGTCGGAAGGGGCTACCACAGTGACACACAGGAGGTGGAAAGGCGTACAGTGCCCTGAGCTTATCGCTCGTATTACAGGACAAGACGCATTTAATGCGTAGCTTAGGTGTCCCCTTGCTTTATTGGGGACGGGGGCGAGGCCCATCCCGTCCGTCGCCGCTCCTCCTCGCCTTGACACGCGCCCTGGCCAGTGAGGCGCGTGGTGCCATGTAGGCAGGCAAGCAGCTGAGGTGGCGTGGTGGCGCAGCTTTCACGAAGATCTGCATGCCGCCACGCAGGCGCTCGGTGAGTTGGCCTGGGAGCTGCATGTTGCCACGCAGGTGCCCGCCCAGCTGGTTGGGCTAGCAGCTGCATGTGAACGGCGGTGGAAGCTTGGTTGGCGTGGGCCTGGCGGTGGCCCTGCTGGCGTCCTTGGTGAGGGCCTTACCGGGTGGCCCGGCAAGGGTCTTGCCGTGGCGCGCTGTCGTCCCTGGCAAGGGCCTTGCCGGGGGTCTGGTGGCCTTCCTCGGCAAGGATCTTGCCGAGGATCGTCGTCTTCTAATCCTCATCTGATCTTGAATATGTCTTCACAAAGATCTGCATGCCACCACGGAGGTGCCTCCCGAGCCCTGGACCAACGTGATGTTGGAGACCGTGGGCTCAAGGGTGGCCCGCTCTGTTGGTGCGGGGCGAGCTGTCCCGGCAAGGATCTTGCCGGGGCTGCTGAGGCTGCCCCGGCAAGGGTCTTGCCGGGGGAACCTGCTTCGTCCCTCTGCTCTTTGTGGTCTTGGCCTTGGCGTTGCCCTTATTATCTTGGGCTTTGATCTTACCTTGGCTTACCTCCCCTGTTCTGCTTGGTGTGACCGTAGGCGCGGCTCCGATTGCTTGTGCACATGTATAGGGGTACAAAAACGCACCCCTCTTTTTGTACACCGACAACACCCCTTTTGGACGACACTTGAAGGAAGTCACTAGGTACCTGAGCATCGGAATACCAAGTTTCACCGGGACCTACAGCACCACTTTACCCGAAGAGGAGCGTTGGATGATTCGAGTTCATGTTCGAGGAAGGACGTTCGCACCAGTTACTGAGCCCATAGAGTTTTCCTTTGATGCACCCACCTAGAGCCTAGGAAAGAGCATGGCCGCTGCTACCTCTTGAGCACTGCGTTGATTTTCCCTTGAAGAGGAAAGGGTGATGCAATAAAGTAGCGTAAGTATTTCCCTCAGTTTTTGAGAACCAAGGTATCAATCTAGTAGGAGGTCATGCTCAAGTCCCTTGCACCTACACAAACAAATAAGAACCTCGCAACCAACGTGATAAAGGGGTTATCAATCCCTTCACGGTCACTTACGAGAGTGAGATCTGATAGAGATGATAAGATAATATTTTTGGTATTTTTTTGATAAAGGGTAAAAGTAAAGAAAGCAAGTAAACAGTAATAGAAATAACGGGAGATTAATATGATGGAAAATAGACCCGGGGGCCATAGGTTTCACTAGTGGCTTCTCTCAAGAGCATAAGTATTACGGTGGGTGAACGAATTACTGTCGAGCAATTGATAGAATTGAGCATAGTTATGAGTATCTAGGTATGATCATGTATATAGGCATCACGTCCGTGACAAGTAGACCGACTCCTGCCTGCATCTACTACTATTACTCCACACATCGTCCGCTATCCAGCATGCATCTAGAGTATTAAGTTCATAAGAACTGAGTAATGCTTTAAGCAAGATGACATGATGTAGAGGGATAAACTCATGCAATATGATATAAACCCCATCTTTTTATCCTCGATGGCAACAATAAATATGTGCCTTGCTGCCCCTGCTGTCACTGGGAAAGGACACCGCAAGATTGAACCCAAAGCTAAGCACTTCTCCCATTGCAAGAAAGATCAATCTAGTAGGCCAAACCAAATTGATAATTCGAAGAGACTTGCAAAGATAACCAATCATACATAAAAGAATTCAGAGAAGATTCAATTATTGTTCATAGATAATCTTGATCATAAACCCACAATTCATCGGTCTCGACAAACACACCGCAAAAGAAGATTACATCGAATAGATCTCCAAGAGAATCGAGGAGAACTTTGTATTGAGATCCAAAGAGAGAGAAGAAGCCATCTAGCTAATAACTATGGATCTGAAGGTCTGAGGTAAACTACTCACACATCATCGGAGAGGCTATGATGTTGATGTAGAAGCGCTCCGTGATCGATGCCCCCTTCGGCAGGACGCCGGAAAAGGCCCCAAGATGGGATCTCACGGGTACAGAAGATTGCGGCGGTGGAATTAGGTTTTCGTCGCTCTCTCTGATGGTTTGGGGGTACGTAGGTATATATAGGAGGAAGAAGTAGGTCGGTGGAGCCACGAGGGGCCCACGAGGGTGGAGGGCGCGCCCCCCCTACCTCGTGGCTTCCTCGACTGTTGCTTGACGTCCACTCCAAGTCCTCTGGATCACGTTTGTTCCAAAAATCACGTTCCCGAAGGTTTCATTCCGTTTGGACTCCGTTTGATATTCTTTTTCTGCGAAACACTAAAATAGGCACACAAAAAGCAATTTGGGCTGGGCCTCCGGTTAATAGGTTTGTCCCCAAAATAATATAAAAGTGTATAAATAAGCCCATTAAACATCCAAAACAGAATATATAATAGCATGGAACAATGAAAAATTATAGATACGTTGGAGACGTATCAAGCATCCCCAAGCTTAATTCCTGCTCGTCCTCGAGTAGGTAAATGATAAAAACAGAATTTTTGATGTGGAATGCTACCTAGCATATTCCTCAATGTAAATCTTTTTATTGTGGCATGAATATTTAGATCTGAAAGATTTAAGATAAAAGTTTAATGTTGACATAAAAACAATAATACTTCAAACATGGTAACGAAGCAATTATGTCTTATCAAAATAACATAGCCAAAGAAAGCTTATCCCTACAAAATCATATAGTTAGGCTATGTTTCAATATTTTCACACAAATGTTCTCATCATGCATAACCCCAATGACAAGCCGAGCAATTGGTTCATACTTTTAACGTGCTTCAGCCTTTTCAACTCTTACGCAATACATGAGCGCATGCCATGGATATAGCACTATGGGTGGAGTAAAGTATAATGATGGGGGTTATGAGAGAAGAAAAAAAAGGTAGAAAGTCTCACATTGACGTGGCTAATCAATAGGCTATGGAGATGCCCATCGATTGATGTCAATGAGAGGAGCAGGGATTGCCATGCAACGGATGCACTAGAGCTATAAATATATGAAAGCTCAACAAAAGAAACTAAGTGGGTGTGCATCCAACTTGCTTGCTCACGAAGACCTAGGGCATTTTGAGGAAGCCCATCATTGGAATGTACAAGCCAAGTTCTATAATGAAAAATTCCCACTAGTATAAGAAAGTGACAACATAGGAGACTCTCTATCATGAAGATCATGGTGCTACTTTGAAGCACAAGTGTGGAAAAAGGATAGTAACATTGTCCCTTCTCTCTTTTTCTCTCTCTTTTTTTTTCTTTTTTTTTCTTGGCCTCTTTTTTCTCTTTTTTTATTTTAGTCCGGAATCTCATCCCGACTTATGGCGGAATCATAGTCTCCATCATCCTTTCCTCACATGGGACAATGCTCTAATAATGATGATCATCACACTTTTATTTACTTACAACTCAATATTACAACTCGATACTAGAACAAAGATATGACTCTATATGAATGCCTCCGGCGGTGTACCGATGTGCAACAATTACAACTCAATACTTAGAACAAAATATGACTCTATGTGAATGCCTCCGGCGGCGTACCGGGATATGCGATGAATCAAGAGTGACATGTATGAAAAAATTATGAATGGTGGCTTTGCCACAAAATACGATGTCAACTACATGATCATGCAAAGCAATATGACAATGATGGAGCGTGTCATAATAAACGGAACGGTGGAAAGTTGCATGGCAATATATCTCGGAATGGCTATGGAATGCCATGATAGGTAGGTATGGTGGCTGTTTTAGGAAGATATAAGGAGGCTTATGTGTGATAGAGCGTATCATATCACGGGGTTTGGATGCACTGGCGATGTTTGCACCAACTCTCAAGGTGAGAAAGGGCAATGCACGGTACCGTAGAGGCTAGAAAATTGTGGAAGGTTGAGAGTGCGTATAATCCATGGACTCACATTAGTCATAAAGAACTCATATACTTGTTGCAAAAGTTTATTAGCCCTCGAAGCAAGGTACTACTACGCATGCCCCTAGAGGGATAGATTGGTAGGAAAAGACCATCGCTCGTCCCCGACCGCCACTCATAAGGAAAGCAATAAAAGAACACCTATGTGTCAAAATTGTCACACAACTTTTACCATGCGTGCATGCTACGGGACTCGCCAACTTTAACACAAGTATTTCTCAATTTCACAATTACTCAACTAGCACACTCTAATATTACCACCTTTATATCTCAAAACACTTATCAAGTATCTAACTTCTCATGATATTTAATGAACTCAATATGGAAGATTAATTTCACGATTAAAGCAAATTACCATGCTGTTTAAGACTCTCAAAATAATATAAGTGAAGCATGAGAGTTCAATAATTTCTATAAAATACGACCACCGCCGTGCTCTAAAAGATATAAGTGAAGCACTAGAGCAAAAACTATATAGCTCAAAAGATATAAGTGAAGCACATAAAGTATTCTAACAAATTCCGAATCATGTGTGTCTCTCTCAAAAGGTGTGTACATCAAGGATGATTGTGGCAAACTAACAAACAAAGACTCAAATCATACATGATGCTCCAAGCAAAACACATATCATGTGGTGAATAAAAATATAGCTCCAAGTAAATTTACCGAGGGATGAGGACGAAAGAGGGGATGCCTTCCGGGGCATCCCCAAGCTTTGGATTTTTGGTGTCCATGGATTTACCTTGGGGTGCCTTGGGCATCCCCAAGCTTAGGCTCTTGCCACTCTTTGTTCCATACTCCATCAAATCTTTACCCAAAACTTGAAAACTTCACAACACAAAACTTAACAGAAAATCTCGTGAGCTCCGTTAGCGAAAGAAAACAGAACACCACTTCAAGGTACTGTAATGAACTCATTCTTTATCTATATTGGTGTTAAACCTACTGTATTCCAACTTATCTATGGTTTATAAGATCTTTTACTAGCCATAGATTCATCAAAATAAGCAAACAACACACGAAAAACAGAATCTGTCAAAAACAGAACAGTCTGTAGTAATCTGTAACTAACGCAAACTTCTGGAACTCTAAAAATTCTTCCAAAATAGGACGACCTACATAATTCGTTTATTGATCGGCTGCAATTGGAATCAATATTATATCACGTTCTGGTAATTTTTAACAACTTTTTTCGTGAACAGAAAGTTTCTGGAATTTTCAGCAAGATCAAACAACTATCATCCAAGAAGATCCTGTAGGTTTAACTTGGCACAAACACTAATTAAAACACAAAAACAAATCTAACCAGAGGCTAGATCAAAGATTTATTCCAAAACAGAACCAAAAAGCAAAAAACAAAAATAAAATTGGATTGCCTCCCAACAAGCGCTATCGTTTAACGCCCCTAGCTAGGCATAAAAACAAGGATAGATCTAGGTATTGCCATCTTTGGTAGGCAATTCTTCAATAAGACATTTATAACCCTTAGGAGTTTCTTTATTTTTATTAATTATCAAACTCCTAGACACAAAATCGAGGAAATCATTTGTAGCAAAAGGTTCCTTAAGGATAGCGAGAAAGTTGGGGTGAACACTTATGGATTTAAGATCAGCATTTCCCTTATTAGAAGTTTCACCCTTATTTTTAGGAACATACATCAATTTAGCAATCTTAGCATTAGAAGGAGTGTTTTTCATGGAAGAAAAGGCGGATCCTAGGTTGGTAATAATATCCTCAATTTTATCAATTCCAGTGGAATCTTGATCTATTTTTTCATTAACCATAGGTCCCTTTTCTTTAAAATTCTTAAGAGCAACTCCTACCTTAGATCCGTATTGGGTAATTTGGTTGTGGATCTAGTTATCCAAATTTTCAATCAACTCTATGGTGGCAACCTTATTTTCAATAATTTCAAGCCGTTGCATCACATGTTCCAAAGTTAAAATAGTTCCATTAACCAAAAGAGGTGGCGGGACAAACAAGTCTATCATAGCATTATAAGAATCAAAAGTATGGCTTCCCAAGAAATATTCGCCGGTAATGGTATCAAGAATATATCTATTCCAAGGCGTGATGCCTACATAAAAATTGCGAAGAAGAACGGAAGTAGATTGCTTTCTAGTAGATTTATTTTGAGCGTTGCAAATTCTATACCAAGCATCTTTTAGATTTTCTCCCTCCCTTTGTTTAAAATTAAGAACTTCATTCTCGGGAGACAAAGGAGTAGATAAAGGACTAGCCATAATGGCACACGGGACACAAAAAGGCAAGCGAAAAAGAGGGCGAACGGAAAAGGGAGGGCGAATAAAACGGGAAGGGTGAAGTGGGGGAGAGGAAAACGAGAGGCAAATGGCAAATAATGTAATGCGAGGGATAAGAGTTTGTGATGGGTACTTGGTATGTCTTGACTTGACTTGGCGCACACCTGCCCGGCAACGGCGCCAGAAATCCTTCTTGCTACCTCTTGAGCAATGTGTTGGTTTTCCCTTGAAGAGGAAAGGCTGATGCAGTAAAGTAGTATAAGTATTTCCCTCAGTTTTTGAGAACCAAGGTATCAATCCAGTAGGAGGTCACGCTCAAGTCCCTTGCACTTACACAAACAAATAAGAACCTCGCAACCAACGCGATAAAGGGGTTGTCAATCCCTTCACGGTCATTTACGAGAGTGAGATCTGATAGAGATGATAAGATAATATTTTTGGTATTTTTATGATAAAGGGTAAAAGTAAAGAAAGCAAGTAAACAGTAATAGATATAACGGGAGATTAATATGATGGAAAATAGACCAGGGGGCCATAGGTTTCACTAGTGGCTTCTCTCAAGAGCATAAGTATTACGGTGGGTGAACGAATTACTGTCGAGCAATTGATAGTATTGAGCATAGTTATGAGAATATCTAGGTATGATCATGTATATAGGCATCACGTCCGTGACAAGTAGACCGACTCCTGCCTGCATCTACTACTATTACTCCACACATCGACCGCTATCCAGCATGCATCTAGAGTATTAAGTTCATAAGAACAGAGTAACGCTTTAAGCAAGATGACATGATGTAGAGGGATAAACTCATGCAATATGATATAAACCCCATCTTTTTATCCTCTATGGCAACAAGACAATACGTGCCTTGTTGCCCCTGCTGTCAGTGGGAAAGGACACCGCAAGATTGAACCCAAAGCTAAGCACTTCTCCCATTGCAAGAAAGATCAATCTAGTAGGCCAAACCAAACTGATAATTCGAAGAGACTTGCAAAGATAACCAATCATACATAAAAGAATCCAGAGAAGATTCAAATATTGTTCATAGATAATCTTGATCATAAACCCACAATTCATCGGTCTCGACAAACACACCGCAAAAGAAGATTACATCGAATAGATCTCTAAGAGAATCGAGGAGAACTTTGTATTGAGATCCAAAGAGAGAGAAGAAGCCATCTAGCTAATAACTATGGACCTGAAGGTCTGAGGTAAACTACACACACATCATCGGAGAGGCTATGGTGTTGATGTAGAAGCCCTCCATGATCAATGCCCCCTCCGGCGGGACGCCGGAAAAGGCCCCAAGATGGGATCTCACGGGTACATAAGGTTGCGGCGGTGAAATTAGGTTTCCGTGGTTCTCTCTGATGGTTTGGGGGTACGTAGGTATATATAGGTGGAAGAAGTAGGTCGGTGGAGCCACCAGGGGCCCACGAGGGTGGAGGGCGCGCCCTGGGGGGTAGGCGCGCCCCCTACCTCGTGGGTTCCTCGTCTGTTGCTTGACGTCCACTCCAAGTCCTCTGGATCACGTTTGTTCCAAAAATCACATTCCCGAAGGTTTCATTCTGTTTGGACTCCGTTTGATATTCTTTTTCTGCGAAACACTGAAATAGGCAAAAAACAGCAATTTTGGTTGGGCCTCCGGTTAATAGGTTAGTCCCAAAAATAATATAGAAGTGTATAAATAAGCCCATTGAACATCCAAAACAGAATATATAATAGCATGGAACAATAAAAAATTATAGATACGTTGGAGACGTATCAGCCGCCCACATCGCCATCGGACGCATCGGCGAACTATACAACAAGGATCTTAAGGACACCATCTACCAGATATGTGGACGCCGAGATGAGCAATGGGAGATGATTAGCACCAGGAAGGATAAATCCATTGCAGCCTACATCCAGGAGTTAAATCAGCACATTCGTCGTCAGGAGAAATAGATGTGCGCTAGCATGATGGACATGAAGAAGGTGATGACCAGGAACCTGGAGCTAGAAGTGGAACTCAAGTCTACACGTGATGGATATGAAGAAGAAATTGCAGTACTACTGGAGAAGAATGAAGACCTGAAGAAGAAGCTAGGAATATTCATGGGAGATCCCGCACCTGAGGAGGACAACCATCCCGAAGACTACATCATAATCGACGACACCGACTCCGACCCCGATAGTGATGATGATTATGAAGACGAAGCTGGAGCAGATATCATGGAGTCTTCCACCGATCAAAATTTCTAGTCGACCACCATATTATCAGTAGTATTCCCCCATGTATATAGTAATAGTCCGAGTATTTTGTAATGGTAGTTTAGATCGATTGTATGATCTTGTTTGAATTGAGTGGTGTGAAATGAATGTGTTTGTCTCATGTGCATATGGGTAGTGCTCTCTCTTTAGACCTCACTCTATTCTATTCTCACCCCTCTAAACCTATCAGATGCCTCCGAGACATGACCCCAGATTTGTCTTCCCACCGGAGCTCACTCAGTTGATCCAACAGCAGAATGCCTTGATGCAGTTGCTAGTCCAGAACCAAGGCAACAACAACAACAACAACAATCCACCGCCACCACCTCCAGTTGACAACTTAGCCCGTTTTTTAAGGTTGAATTCGCCGGTGTTCTCTAGTAGCACCGAGCCGATGGTTGCTGATGACTGGCTCCGCAAGATTGGAAGGGAGATGACCACTGCAGGTTGCACAGATGCTTAGAAAGTGTGCTTTGCCGCACATCAACTGGATGGACCCGCAGCCTCATGGTGGGAGAACTACACTGCCACTTTCCCCGTGGCCAATGTCACTTGGGATCAATTTCAGCAAGCATTACACACTGCACATGTCTCAGCTGGAGCTATGAGTATGAAGAAGCGTGAGTTTTGCAAATTACGCCAGGGAAATCGTACTGTGGCACAGTACGTGGATGAGTTTAGTAAGTTAGCTTGTTATGCCCCAGATGATGTGGCCACAGATGCCGCGAAGCAGGAAAAGTTTATGGAAGGGCTAAATGATGAGCTGAGTATGTAGTTGATGGTGGCAACATTCACTAACTACCAGGAGTTGGTAGACAGGGCTCTTATGATTGAAGGCAAGCAGCAGCAGATAGAGAGCCGCAAAAGGAAGTATGGACAGGGGAAGTACAACTCTGGAGTTCAGTAGAAGCCTCGTTTTACCCCAAACTCGGGAGGACATACCCATCATAACCATGGAGGCCATACTCACAATGGAGGAACTTCGCATAACCACAGTGGCCCTAAGAATGGGAATGGGAATGGAGGAAGCAGCAGCTAGAACCGTTCCAACCCAGCAACACCCGCTAAGAATTGGATCTAAGTCATGTCACCTGTTACAGGTGCGGGAAGACTGGACACTATGCCAATGATTGTTCCGAGTTGAAGAATGGTAACGGAAATGGAAGTTCTGGGAAGAATCCCAACCCTTTCACCAGAGGACAGGTTAACCACGTTAACATGGAGGAAGTTGAAGAACATCTGGATGCAGTTATCGGTAAGTTTTTGATTAAGTCATTTACTGCTATTGTTCTTTTTGACACTGGTGGATCGCATTCATACATATCAAGGGGATTTGCGGATAAGTTTAAGTTGCCCACCCTAACCCTTAACACACCTATGTTAGTAAGCTCAACCGGAGCGGAGTATATGGCAAGCAGAGGATGTTTTCAGATGCCATTGACCATAGGTAGGCATGTTTTCCCCTCAGACCAAATAATTTTGGAGTCACAAGGATTGGATGTGATACTAGGCATGGATTGGCTATCGATGTATGAAGGAAATATTGATTGTGCTAGTAAGTCAATTCTCCTCACCACCCAAAGGGTAAAAGGATCAAGTATGTGTCTCGACATGCGCCAAGGAGGACTCAAGTAAATTCACTCTCAGGAGTCGTTCAGGAAGAAGTGCCTATTGTGAAGGATTACCCTGATGTGTTCCCAGAGGAATTACCAGGCATGCCACCAGATCGAGATATAGAATTTTTGATAGAGCTGTTGCCAGGCACTGGCCCAATATCGAAGAGACCATACTGGATGCCTGGAAATAATCTGGAGGAAATTAAGAAGCAAATTAAGGAGCTATTGGAGAAAGGTTATATTTGATCAAGTTCATCGCCGTGGGGAGCCCCAGTGCTCTTAGTTGAGAAGAAGGATGGATCTTTGAGAATGGTTGTTGATTATCGTGCATTGAATGAGGTGACGATCAAGAACAAATACCCACTACCGATGATCAACGATTTGTTTGACCAGCTACAGGGAGCCAAAGTATTCTCCAAGATCGATCTTCGATCAGGATACCACCAGCTGAAGATCCGAGAACAGGATATACCTAAGACAACTTTTACCACAAGGTATGGGCTATATGAGTACATGGTCATGTCTTTTGGATTGACTAACGCCCCTGCCTATTTTATGAGTATGATGAATAAGGTGTTCATGGAGTTCTTGGATAAGTTTGTTGTGGTGTTCATTGATGATATATTGGTGTACTCGAAGAATGAAGAGGAGCACAAGGAGCATTTGCGATTAGTTCTCGAGAAGCTCAGGGAACACCAGCTATACGCCAAGTTCAGAAAATGTGAGTTTTGGTTGAAGGAAGTTGGATTTCTTGGACATGTTATATCAGGAGAAGGTATAGCAGTAGACCCTTCCAAGGTTCAGTCTGTTACGGAGTGGTTGGCACCCACTTCAGTTGGACAAATCCGCAGTTTTCTTGGACTCGCAGGATCTTACCGGAGATTCATTGAGAATTTTTCCAAGATTGCAAAGCCCATGACAGAGTTATTGAAGAAGGACACCAAGTTCAAGTGGACCAAAGAATGTGAGGCCAGTTTTCAGGAGTTGAAGAAACATTTAGTTACAGCCCCAGTACTAATTCTTCCGGATATACGCAAGGAGTTCCAAGTGTATTGCGACGCTGCTCGCCAAGGACTTGGAGGTGTACTTATGCAAGACGGAAGAGTTGTTTCATATGCCTCACAATAGCTTCGACCTCATGAGTTAAATTATGCTACGCATAATTTGGAGTTAGCAACTGTAGTACACGCGCTCAAGACCTGGAGACATTTTCTTATTGGAAACCGTTGTGATGTATACACGGATCACAACAGTTTGAAGTATATCTTCACGCAGAAGGAGCTGAATCTCAGGCAGAGGAGATGGTTGGAGCCCATAAAGGATTATGATATGAAGCTGCATTATCATCCAGGAAAGTCCAATGTTGTAGCAGACGCTTTGAGCCGCAAGAGTTATGTCAATACTCTCCTAACCGGAGGATACCACGGGAGTTAGCCGCAGATCTCAGGGAACTTCGATTGGAGATAGTTCCGAGAGGTTTTGTTGCAGCTTTGGAGGTTCAGTCCACATTATTGGGAAAGATTCGAGAAGCCCAGAAGACTGATAAGGAAATTGCGCAGATAAAGGAGAAGATGAGCAAAGGAAAGGCCAAAGGTATTCGTGAGGATGAGCATGAAACTTTATGGTTTGAGGATCGTATTTATGTGCCCAATGATGCGGAGATCAGGAAGTTAATACTTCAGGAGGCTCACGACTCGCCATACTCGATTCACCCCGGAAACACTAAGATGTATTTGGATTTGAAGGAGCGTTTCTGGTGGACTGGCATGAAGAAGGATATTGCCGAGTATGTATCAGTATGTGATGTATGTCAGAGAGTTAAGGCAGAACACTAGAAGCCAGCAGGATTACTACAGCCTATGTCGATACCCGAATGGAAGTGGGATAAGCTTGGCATGGATTTCATCACCGGATTACCCAAGATACGATCAGGATATAATTCTATCTGGGTAGTAGTTGATCGCTTGACCAAAGTGGCTCACTTTATCCCCGTGAAAACCACTTATACAAGCGCGAAGTTGGCCAAGATATATATGACCAGGATCATATGTCTGCATGAAGTTCCAAGGACCATCGTATTAGGTAGAGGAACACAATTTACCTCGAAGTTTTTGAATCAGTTGCACCAGACTTTGGGTACTAGGCTAGAGTCCAGTACAGCCTTTCATCCGCAAACAGATGGACAGACCGAGAGAGTCAATCAGATTCTGGAGGACATGTTGAGAGATTGTGCGCTAGATTATGGATCTAGTTGGGATGATAATTTACCTTACGCAGAGTTCTCATACAACGACAGCTATCAGGCTAGTTTGAGGATGGCCCCTTTCGAAGCTTTGTATGGAAGGAGGTGCAGGACACCATTGATGTGGGATGAAGTTGGAGACCGTCAGTTGTTCGGACCGGATTTAATCAAAGAGTCTGAAGAGAAGGTTATGTTGATTCGTGATAGACTGAAGGTAGCTCAGTTCAGGCAGAAGAGTTATGCGGACACCAAACGCAAGGAGGTAGTCTACGAAATCGGAGACAGAGCATATCTTCGTGTGTCACCACTGCGAGGAGTTAAACGATTTGGAGTCAAAGGAAAGTTAGCCCCGAGATTTTTAGGACCATATTGAGTTTTGGAACGTATGGGAGAAGTGGCCTACAAGTTGGAGTTACCCAAAGGCTTGTCAGGAGTTCATGATGTGTTTCACGTTTCCCAGTTGAAGAAGTGCCATGCAGGGATGGTCGACATTCCTCCAAGAGATACAGTGCCCCTGGAAGCAATTCAGTTGGAGAGTGACCTAACCTACGAGGAGAAACCCGTCAAGATTCTCGAGTTTGCCAGCCGACCTACACGCAGCAAGGTTATCAAGTTCTGTAAAGTTCAGTGGAGCCACCATACCAAGGAAGAAGCCACCTGCGAACAAGAGGAAGACCTACGGAAAGACCACCCACACCTATTTTCTAGCCAACCCGAATCTCGAGGGCGAGATTTATCTTAAGGGGGGTAGGTTTGTAACATCCCAATTTTCAATTTGGATGTTATACATAGATCAACATATGCATATCATATTTTATTTACATTTTGGTTGTCATCCTAGAAATCTTAAGCAACTCAAGGACCCAAGGAGAGAGTTGGAGGTTTCACAAATTTTCATATTTGAATTTAATTCAAATTTGAAAAGAGGATCAATTTGATTTTAATATTTTTCTCTCCAATTATTTCCAATAATAAAAATAAATGAGAGAAGATAATATGACTTCTTCAACAGAAGAGAAATATTGGAGAAGGAATTATAAAATCAAATTATTATTTTATTGGTATTTTATTTGAATTAGGGAAAAACATGCATTTTGGTCCAGAAAAATGTTCATCTTGTCCTAAATATTAGGTTTGGACGGTGAAAATTGTTTCTGGAATTTTTAGAATTTTTTTATATTTTATAAGGATTTTTGCTCGCGGCAAAATTTATTTTATTTCAAAAAAAGTTCTTGGGCCGGCCGAGCCGCAGCCGGGCCACAGCCCAGCTCGCGCGTCGCCTTCCTTCTCGCACACGAGGAGTCCCCGCCGCCGCCTGGGGAGTCAGGCTCGGACTCCCGTTCCGGCGCCCCCTCGCCCAAGCCACCGCCCCCCGGGCTTTATAAGCCGTCGCCCCGCCTCCCTCTCCTCATCAAGCGCCGCCGCCGCCTTAGCCACTGGCGCCGCGCCGCGCCGCCAAGCCACTGCAGCCTGCTGCCGCCACCGCCACCGCACGTCGCCGGAGCCGCCCAGCCTCGCCGTCGATGCCCGCCGCCGATCCTCACCGAATCCTGCCACCGTCAAAACCGCCGCCGCCGGTTTTCCCTGGTTAAACGGTATAAACCGTTCGGTTTTCCCGGTTTATTTTTTTAGATCCGTTTTTGTTTTAGTTCGTTAGTTGACGAACATTCGCTCGTTAGTTTCTGTTAACGAATGGATTCGTTCGTTTAGTTCTGTTGACGAACGTTCGTTCCGTAAATTTTTCTTTTTAGTTTTATTTTCAGCCAGGGACCTATCCGTAAATACTTTTATTGCAGACTAGTCCCTGAACTTCAAACCCCCGTTACTTTTTACTCGTTTATCCAAATCCTGTGCAACCAACGCCAAAATCTTCGTCTTGTTCCCCTCTGTTCGGATAATCAACTTGAACATGATTTTGACAATTTAAAATTTGGTTTCATGTAGATTTGTTCTCGAACTTCTTTTGATCGTAGTTTGAGTTTCATAGCTCCGATTCGATTGATTCTTTTTGCAATCGAAGCTCTTCTCTTGAACTTTCTATTCAGATCTTTTCATTTGAGTTTTACCTTTGCATATTATGCTCGAGTATTTATGTATGCTATTGTTTGTTCACGATAGAGTTTCCGGAGTGCGAGGCTTGCTACTACGAATCTCTAGGGTTTTCCGATTGTCAGCAAGGCAAGTAACACTTCGATCATATCTCTTTAATACCCAGTTTTTATGCATTAGTTTCAATCCTCAAACATTGCATGAGTAGGATTTGATAACATGTGGGTATTGGGAAGTAGTTGATGAGGTAGAACCTATTGTCTTATATCAAACACTGGGAGTTACTATGTTATGCTTATACGTCTATGCTATGCTCATAGACGTGGTTTGGTTTGAGTGATTCATGACAGATGTGAGTTTTATTATCAATTAGTGGATAACTTAAGGTGGCTACTTTAATACACATCTGGGTGGATTGTTTGCGGGCACCTGGGGAATCCAGTGTTGTGCAAGGAGATCCCAGGGCATCCATGATGGGCTAGCAGATGTAGGGGATTGTAGGTGTACCGGCCTATCTATCGGTTATGGGGACCTCTTCGGAAAGACTATGTCTCGGTCATCCGTTTCTCAAACATCATGCATTACGAGAAATTCAACGGAGGAGATCGAGTCTTGTGGGGAAAAGTGCGCAAACCTCTGGAGAGTGTACAAATTAATCATGGTTAGCCGTGTCCCCGGTTATGGACATCTTGAGTATCTGGTACTTGAATTATTGATTTGATCTCATCACTTTACTTAATTAATTTGTTGGGTTGATAATTATTATTTTGGGATTGAGATGGGGTTACCATTCTCAATATTATCAACAAACTTTGTAGTTAAATAAAATATATTCCTTTATTGTAGGGAAAAAGTAGCTTTATGCAAATGATAACCATAGAGCCTCCACCAGCCATATATGCATGTAGTGATAGCTGTTATCTGTTCATTGCTCTATAGTGTTATCTTGCCAGCATATTCCATCTGCTGACCTACACAAGCTGCAACGTATTATGTTGCAGAGTTTTCAGACGAAGAGTAAGGTGCGCTAGGTCATTGTCATGCACTCAGTTTTGCCGTGGAGTTCGATGGACTCTTCAACATTCGAAGCTTCCGCTGTTATCTTATTTAGATGGCCTTCAGCCATATTATTGTAATAAGTTCTCTTTTGAGACATTCGATGTAATAAGTGTGTGATTGAACTCTATTATAAATCCTTGAGTAATGTGTGTGTCAGCAATACCGATCCAGGGATGACACTAAAACACAGAGACTTGACCATCTGAGGTCGGGTCGCTACACTTGGCAAACACACCACAAAAGAGTATCACATCGAATAGATCTCCAAGAACATCGAGGAGAACATGGTATTGAGAATCAAAGAGAGAGAAGAAGCCATCTAGCTGCTAGCTATGGACCCGTAGGTCTGTGGTAAACTACTCACGCTTCATCGGAGAGGCAATGGTGTTGATGTAGAAGCCCTCCGTGATCGAATCCCCCCTCCGGCAGGACACCTGAAAAGGCCCCTAGATGGGATCTCACGGGTACAGAAGGTTGCGGTGCTGGAAAAGTGGTTTTGTGGCTCTCCTGGAAGGTTTTGGGATATTTGAGAATATATAGGCGGAAGAAATAGGTCGGTGGAGTCACGAGGGGCCCACAAGGGTGGGGGCGCGCCCTACCCCCCTGGGCGCGCCTCCCGACCTTCTGGCCGCCTCGTGGCTTTCCTGACGTGCACTCCAAGCCCTCTGGATGTCTTCTGGTCCAAGAAAAATCATCGCGAAAGTTTCATGCCGTTTGGTATTCCTTTTATGTGAAACTCAAAAACAAGGAAAAAACAAGAACTGGCACTGGGCTCTAGGTTAATAGGTTAGTCCGAAAAATCATATGAAATAGCATATTAATGCATATAAAACATCCAAAACAGATAATATAATAGCATGGAACAATCAAAAATTATAGATACGCTGGAAACGTATCACTTAGCGAATTGCCTAGGGACAATTCCGCACACCATACAACATCATCATTCCACACTCGCTATTCATGTTGTAATGTGTTCTATTTTTATTTAGACAACACCTACTTTTATTTCTATGATCTTGCAACGCTATCCCTTTATACGCACTTCGTAGTTTATTTCTTGTTTCTAGATAAAAGCAAACGCTCGGTGTACATAGGGTCGTATCAGTGGCAAATAGGACTTGAGAGAATATCGATCTTACCTTTAGCTCCTTGTGGGCTTGACACTCCATAATTACCACTTCCATGTTTGGAAAGTGTTATGATGATTCCTTGCACTTAGGGATTATCAAGCTCTTTTCTGGTGTCGTTGCCGGAGAGTAATACCGTGGGGTTAATATTTTTGTGTATACTTGTTTGCTTTTATCACTAAGTAGATTTTGTTTTCTTTTTTATGTTTTTGTTTTCTTTTTTCTTTCTTTAGTTGTGGGTGAAACAAATAAAAAATAAAAATGCAAAATACAAAATACAAAATACAAAATACAAAAATTTACTTGCCTCTTATGCCTAGCTTAATGGCTTTAAAGAAAGCGTTGGCTGGGAGACAACCCAGAAGCTTTAGGGAGTCCTTTTTCTTATAGTTTTTTGTGTTCGTTTAAACTTCTCAAAAACAAAATAAAATAAAGAGGGGAACCTAAAATGTTTTCAAAAGGAGAAGTGATTGCACTAGTACAGAGAGGTGTTATACAAACGGTTTTTAACCCCTTTACGTGACGGCGTTCTGAACCGTCGCCTAGTGAGTGACTGCGATACGGGGGGTCCTTCCCACACGACCCAGAAACAGTCAGGGATATGCCCTCCTGGCACACACGCTGGGCAAAATGAGGTCGTGTGCGACCGACGAGTGATCAAATACGGCAAATACGGTTATACGCACAGTAATGCTAAAAAATACAATTGTACACGTGAAATCGTTTCTGGTCATAAGTACATCCCACACAATCAGTCCGCGCTAAACATTTCCGTTCGTATGTACATTCCACACAGTCAATCCAAGGAATACGTTACCGTTAGTATGTACATCCGACACAGTTAATCCAAAAAGTACGTTTTCGTTCATATATACATCCCACGCAGTCGCTCCAAGGAAAACGTTTCCGTTCGCAGGTACATCACACAAAATTTTTGCCATTAAATCGTTTGTGATAGCGTTGCCATTGCACACGATATTAACAATTTTATCGTTTGCGTTATTGAATGCATCATACACGGTGCGTAGAAGAAAGTGTGTGGGAAAGGTTGTCCGTCACACACACTTTTTATGTGGTAAACATTTGCGCAAGGTGGCCTAACGCAAACAGTTTTCAAGAGGATGTCATGTGTGATTGTTCATTAATCCAACATGGTTTATTCCTAAAAACTGTGTGCATTGCCTGAGGTCATCGTCCACGGTGTTTTCTCAATAACCGTTTGCAATAGAAAAATCGAATTAGCATGCTAATTATCCTTATATTAATAATCCATTTGTCAATCTAATTGGCATTTCATATTAAGCACACAATATATTTCATTTTCATATTAAGGAAGCAGGATTTCATAATTGAAATACATCAGAGTAGAACATCATATAGCTTCAACACTCACATACTCCATTACACAACTGCACCAGCACCAGGTTTCACATGCAACATCTATAACCTTTTGAAATTAGCATCATAGATGGTACATAGACAGGTGAATCTCATCTGGAAAACTGTTGAAGCATAAGGCGAATATTGAGCCTTCTTTGATGTTGAAGGTCTTTGCAACTTTAGGCCAGTGCCTGTGGATGATTGACCGCCCATCCTTCATCCTCTTCAGGAATACTTCAATATTGAACCGTGGGTGTTGTATGAGTACCTTCCTTGCCTCCTGACCATACAGGTGGTTTGAGAGGTAATCATCAGTGAACTGCTTTGGAAAGGCCTGAAAACAAGGATGTGCATAAATATCTTCTCTATATTAGAAATGGGGCAAAGGAATAAAAAAGGCAAGGTATAATAGTTAGTACCATCCTGTAGTGAACTGATGTCTTCTTCATTGTGCAGACAAAGATCTTGTTGTTTTTTGTCGCTAATTTCTTTATCCTAACAATCTTTCTGAGTTTCTTGACTTGACAGATATTTATGGACAACTCATTTCCCCATATGCAAAAAGGGTCGAACAGTGGCTCAAAACCTTTGACTGCAGGACCTACATGTGCAAGATCAAATTGTTAAAAACCTAAATATTAGAATGGTTCCTGCAATTGCACAATAATGTGATATTAGACAAAGGACCATGCATGTGCAAACCTCGATTGTAAACCTCAGTGCTTCCCATTGTTTACCTGCAACACATATAAGGTAGTTAGTGATCAGGTTAAGTGAGGGTTCGCATGCGATTAGTAAAATATGTTGATGAAAAATAAGCACATTGCATATTCATCAGATTAATTCAAGCCACATGGAAAACCCATTTATCCAAACTAAGCATGATTAAGAACTAGGAAATATAGCAATTGTATATGTTTCTCATGTATTAAGTGCAGCCAAATTCGACTTATTCCTCACATGCACAACAATACAAAATTCTACCCACGACAATTGGACATTGCATTGCAGAATTGAACCAAGCAGTTAACTAAACACCACAACAAATGAACCAAACATTAACTAAGCACCACATTGCACAATGTAACATACTCCTAATAGAAGATCAGATAGTTAACCAAACCAAGCATGCTTAACAACTTGGAAATATAACAATTATAATTGTTTCTCATGTATTTAGTACAGCTAAATTCGATTTATTTCTCACATGGTATACAATAACAGAATGCACCCACAACAATTGAACATCTCATTGCAGAATTGAACCAAACAGTTAACTAAACACCACAACAAATGAACCAAACGTTAACTGAGCACCACATTGCACAATGTATAACATACTAGAAGATCAGATAGTTAACCAAACCAAGCATGCTTGACAACATGGAAATATAGCAATTGTATTTGTTTCTCATGTATTTTGTAAATATAAATTCGATTTATTTCTCACATGGAATACAATACAAAATTTCACCCTGGAGAATTGAACATCACATTTGCAGAATTGAACCAAACAATTAACTGAACACGGCAACTAATTAACCAAACAATTAATAAGTGGGCACCACATTGCACGACATATAGAACATATACACTAGAGCAATAGATTGCATGGGAAAAGTAGATAGCACAATTCACTAGAATTTGTTAAGGAAAGGCAGGAGCGGCACATGCAACGGGTAAACCAAGCATGCTTAACCGGCATAGCTAGCAAACTGAACATGGGTCCTTATAGTGAGATAATAAGACAAGCTACTCCTCATCGTCGGAGATATCGATGATGATTGACTCCTTGGACGTGGAAGAGGGCGAGGCCTCCGCATTGTGGGTGCCCTCGTCATAGTGGTGAGTTGCCTGAGCCGCTCCGGGCACCAACTTGCTGGCTCTCGAGTTGAGGTAAGCACGTGCATGCTGAGAAAACACCTCGTAGTCTTCGTCGAAGGCACCGAGGGTGGCCTCAAGAAAACGGCATGAACTGTCATTTAAAGCAGTCAATCACATCGCGGCGTCGGCACGTGAGGCGTCGATGGTGGCCTCGACGGCGAGGTGCTCCTCCAAGATCTGGGGGTCGACACGAATCGCAGCCATACTGACCTCATCCACGCGTGCGGCCGCGATTTGCTTCTCCGCTGCCAAATGCTCCTTGAGCTCCTGGCTATACTGCGTGCACCATGGCTTAGGGCGGCGCTTATTTGGTGGAGGGGTCAGTGATTTGGGTGGAAGGTGTCGCACCGGCGATCGGGGCATGTGGGATGTGGAAGGAGGAGGAGGATGGGTGTCGGGTGTGGATTACCTGTCTGGATAGACGAGGCCGAGCAGCGTGAAGGAGGGTCACCGGTGAGGAGGCGGCGCTGCAAGCAACGAGTCAAGGTTTCAACTTGGAAAGGAAGGTGAAAATAGGGGAAATGTGGCCTTTGGTAAGGGGGAGGGGGCGGGGGCGGGGAGGTAGATATTTCCGTGGAAGCCAAAAAATTGAATCGGTTTAGCGAAAAAACTGGCGCGCAAAGTGTCATCAGACACGGTCCCTTATTCAGCATTCTGTACAATATGGGAACAACACAAACGATTCATATAGCCTAACCCGTGTGTGATGAGTTTGAACGTGAAAAATTTTGGTTCGAATTTCCCTGGTTATAATGGTCATCCACGTCATTGCATAATTTGGGATACGTGTCACCTTTGTGGACGAAACGATATCCGTTGCCTCTTCTTGCTTTCAAAAAAATTTCTAGTGTCAACGTAGAACAACAGGAGTGTGGTGTCATTTTTTGGGATTTTTCATGGTTTGCTTCGACATTTTTATACATTAACTGAGTTTTCTATGCGTTTATGTGCACAATTCAAATTTGAACTACATGCACATGCTCCAGTGCATATAAACGGGTTGAAAAAGCAAATGTGTGTCCTTGGCTGCAACCTTAGGTCCCATGCAAGAAATGGGAATGAATGTCAAACACCTTTACCACCGTCGCTCGCCCGCTAACATTGAGATACATGGTTTTAAAATTCTAGTAAATTGAAAACCCGTCTAAAATTCATGAAACTTGACATACTATCATGGAACGGCATCAACATGCAGTGGTAAAAATATTGTCCCATTTGGGGCAGGTTGGGATATAAGCTTCTCACAAACCAGAGCTTCTCGCAACAAGCCTCATGGTTACGGTAGGGAACATTTCACCTTTCTAGACGAAATGATATCCGTTGCCTCTTCTTGGTTTCAATTTTTTCTCTACAGTCAACATAGAACAACAGGAGTGGTGTGTTAAATTTTGGAATTTTTCGGGGTTCGTTTGGACATTTTTATACATCAATTGAGTTTTCAATGCATTTATGTGCATAATTCAAATTTGAACTACAGGCACATGCTCTAATGCATATAAATTGGTTGAAAATTCAAATATGTGTCCTTGGTTGCATGCTTAGGTCCCATGCAAGAAATGGGAATGGATGTCAAATACCCTGCCACCGTTACTCAGCCGCAAACATTGAGATACATGGTTTTAACATCCTAGTAAATCCAAAACTCGTCTGAAATTCATGAAACTTGGCATGCTATCATGGAGCGGCACCAACATGTTGTGGTAAAAATTTTGTCCCATTTGGGGCAGGTTTGGGTATAAGCTTCTCACAAACCGGAGCTTCTCACAACAAGCCTGATGGTTTCGGTAGGGAACATGCCACCTTTGGAGACAAAACTATATTCGTTGCCTCTTATTGCTTTCAAAAAAATTCTAGTGCCAACATAGAACAACATGAGTGTTGTGTTAAATTTTGGAATTTTCCGGGGTTCGTTTGGACATTTTTATACATTAACTGGGTTTTCTAAGCATTTTATGTGCATAATTCAAATTTGAACTACATGCACATGCTCCAGTGCATATAAATTTGTTGAAAAATCAAATGTGTGTTGAATTTCAAACACCAGGGCATTATTGATTGCCGGCAAAATGTTGAGTTACTTTGTTTTTAAATTCTAGTAAATTCAAAATTCGTCTGAAATTCATGAAACTTGGCATGCTATCATGGAATGGCACCCGACATGTTGTGCTATTTTTCGTGTCCATTTTGAGAGAAGACACATGCGAATAACAGCCAACAAAGGCATTTTCAAACAAATAGCTGCCACTATAACATCTCAAATGTTTTGTATAATTTAAATCGTGTGCGTTCTGTTAGCCATTCACGTGATGCCACGCCTCACTCTTTTAATATCTAGAAGGTGCTATGCGGACATGTGCTTGACTAAACGGGAGGCGTGCGAGCTGTACTCCAATGCGCGGGCTCACCGGGAAGCGTGCGAGCTGTACACTGCGCAGGCTCACTGGGAAGCGAGCCCTTTGACTTCCATGGCCGCCCGCCTTGCTCGCTGATACGTCTTCAACATATCTATAATTTATGAAGTATTCATGCTGTTATATTATCTATCTTGGATGTTTAATGGGCTTTATTATACACTTTTATATGATTTTTGGGACTAACCTATTAACCTAGAGCCCAGTTCCAGTTTTTGTTTTCTCCTTGTTTTAGAGTATCGCAGAAAAGGAAAACCAAACGGAGTCCAATTGACATGCAACTTGACGGAGATCATTTTTGGACCAGAAGAAGCCCACGGAGTACCGGAAGTAGGCCAGAAGAGTCCCGGGCTGCCCACGAGGGTGGGGGGCGCGCCCACCCCCTAGGGCGCGCCCCTGCCTCGTAGACAGCCCGGAAACCCCCCTGACGTGAAATCAACGCCAACACCTCTCATATATACCCAAACTTCCAGAAAGAAACCTAGATCGGAAGTTCAGCCGCCGCAAGCCTCTATAGCCACGAGAAATCAATCAAGGCCCTCTCCGGCACCCTGCCAGAGGGGGCCATCATCACCGGTGGCCATGGAGGAGTATCCCAGAGAGGCCATCACCGCCATGAAGGCCAAGGACCATAGGGAGAACCTTTCCCCATCTAGGGGGAGGCCATGGAGGAGGAAGCACAAGGGGGAGAACCTCTCCTCCTCTCTTCCGGTGGCGCCGGAGTGCCATCGGGAGGGGAATCATCACCACGGTGATCGTCTTCATCAACATCACCATCATCATCACCATCCTCATCTCCTTTACGCGGTCCACTCTCCCGCACCCCACTGTAATCCCTACTTGAACATGGTGCTTTATGCTACATATTATGATCCAATGATGTGTTGCCATCCTATGATGTTTTGAGTAGATATCTTTTGTCCTTGGGTTGATTGATGATATAGATTGGTACGAGTTGTATGTTTTATTTTGGTGCTGTCCTATGGTGCCCTCCTTGTCGCGCAAGCGTGAGGGATTCCCGCTGTAGGGTGTTGCAATATGTTCATGATTCGCTTATAGTGGGTTGGTGAGTGACTGAAACACAAACCCGAGTAAGAGGGATTGTTGCGTATGGGAATAAAGAGGACTTGACGCTTTAATGCTATGGTTGGGTTTTACCTTAATGATCTTTAGTAGTTGCGGATGCTTGCTAGAGTTCCAATCATAAGTGCATATGATCCAAGTAGAGAAAGTATGTTAGCTTATGCCTCTCCCTCATATGAAATTGCAATGACGACTACCGGTCTTGTTAATAATTGCCTAGGACAATTCCGCACACCGATCCACCATTATTCCACACTCGCTATTTATAATATTTATTAATATATTCTAACCTTATGATAACAACACCTACTTTTATATTTTAGCTCCCCGATATCATGCAAATTTATCCTCTTCATACCCACAACGTAGTTTTATTTCTCGTTTCTAGTTGGAAGCAAACGTTCGGTATACGTAGAGTCGTATCAGTGGCAGATAGGGCTTGAGAGAATATTGATCTTACCTTTAGCTCCTTGTGGGTTCGACACTCCATACTTATCACTTCCACCTTTGGAAATTGCTACGATGATTCCCTTCACTTGGGGATTATCAAGCTCTTTTCTGGCGCCGTTGCCGGGGAGCAATAGCGTGGGGTTGATATTCTCGTGTGTGCTTGTTTGCTTTCTTCACTAAGTAGAGTTTGTTTTTCCTTTTTGTTTATGTTTAGTTGTGGGTGAAACATAAAAAAATTAAAAGAATGAAAATACAAAAAAAATTACTTGCCTCTCATGCCTAAAAAGTTTTTCAAACAGAGAAGTGATTGGAAAGTGATGCATTGGAGAAGTGAGGGTCGACCTTGAGCACTTGTGCTCATGCTCACGGAAACAATGTAGAATTTTTCATGGAAGTTTCTCTGTAAATAATTATCCCCTGGTATATATCCATTGTATTATAAAAATAAATGTGCCAAGCTTTGGTTTTAGGATGATTAGATTGCTTGTTTGCTATGTGCAGAACAAAAACAGAAACTTTGGCTGTAGTGCATGATTTTTATTTTTTTACTGGAAGGTCAAATGGGTCTGAAACTTTTTGCACATTACTTCTGTAAAAATTATTCAAATTTTCAAATTTATTTCATAATTTTAGGAGTTACAGAAGTTTGCTAAACTTCCAGATTACTACATACTGTCCTGTTTAAGACAGATTCTGTTTTTCATGCATTGATTGCTTGTTTTGATGAAACTATCGATTTCTATCAGTGGATTAAGCCATGGAAAAGTTATATTACAGCAGATATAATGCAAAAACAAAATATGAATTGGTTTTCAACAGTACTTATAGTAGTGATTTGCTTTGTTATACTAACGGATCTCACAAAGTTTTTGTTAAGTTCTTGTGGATGAAGTGTTCGAAGAACGAGGAGTTACCGATGTGAGAAGAATAAAGAGAGGCAAGAGTTCAAGCTTGGGGATGACCAAGGCACCCCAAGTAAATATTTCAAAGGATACTCAAGCATCTAAGCTTGGGGATGCCCCGGTTGGCATCCCATCTTTCTTCTTCAACAAATATCGCTATACCTCGGTTTTTGTTTTGTTCACATGATTTGTGTCCTTTGTGTTTTTATTTTTCTTTAAGAACCATGCTAGCATGAGATGTCCCTTAATCAATTTATAGAATACTTCATGTGCTTCACTTATATCTTTTAAGTATGATCTTATAGAATTGCTCTTTGTGCTTCACTTAAATCTTTTGAGTATGGTTTTATAGAATGCTTCGTGTGCTTCACTTATACATTTTTGAGCTTGGATATTGGTTAGCCTATATTAATTGTAGGATGCTCCATGAACTTCACTTATATATTTTGGATTATGAATAATAATATCATTTAAAGTGGTTTGGAAGAGTGTCAACTTTAGGAATTAGTGATCCCACTATTTTGGAGGGTGTTGAATCTTAGTGTGATATTTATGAAAGTGGATTTGGAAGAGTGTCAACTTTAGCTAGTAATGATTCCACTATTTCGAAAGGGGTTCCAATTGAGTATGAGAACAAAGTTGATATCCATGATGCTACTGAAAATTATTATGAGGGAGGAATACATGCTTGTAGGAGTTGCAATAATATCAAGTTTCCTCTCTATGTGCTTAAAGTTTTGAAGTTATACTTGTTTTGCCTTCCTATGCTAGTTGATTGTTATTATTATAAATTGTGTGCTCACAAAATCCCTAGGCATAGGAAGTAGGTTATATCTAAATGTGCTAGTCATATTCTTCAAGATGCTCTCTTTGTGTTTCAATTCCTATCTTTTATGTGAGCATCATTGAAATCATCATGCCTAGCTAAAAGGCATTAAAGAAAAGCGCTTGTTGGGAGACAACCCAGTATTTACCCTTACTATTTTTGTGTGTTTACATGATTAAGCTGCTGTAGTAATCATGTTTTATATCTTTTGTTTCAATAAAGTGCCAAGTAAGACCTTTGGGAAGACTTGGGTGAAAGTTAATGTGGTCTTGCTGTAAAAAACAGAAACTTTGCGCTCACGAGATTAGCTGTCATTTTTTACAGAAGAGTGCTTTTGAGTTGATTATTTTTGCAGAAGATTAATAGACAAATTCCTCACGTCCACCAATTTATTTCATAATTTTTGGAGTAGCAGAAGTATGGTTTATGTTCAGATCATTACAGACTGTTCTGTTTCTGACAGATTCTGTTTTCATTGCATAGTTTGCTTGTTTTCTAATTTCTATGACTTATATTTCTCAATATAAATTGTAGAAATGATATGGTACAGTATACATTGTGTGGGAACAATTATGAACCTTGTCTTAGACAGTACCAAAGTGGATGGTTTACTCTTTATCATACTAACCTATCTCATGAAGTTTTGTTAAGTTTTGTGTGATTGAAGTTTTCAAGCTTTGGGTGAGATATGGATATGAGGAGAATAAGGAGTGGAAAGACCCTAAGCTTGGGGATGCCCAAGGCACCCCAAGGTAATATTCAAGGAAGACTCAAGTACCTAAGCTTGGGGATGCCCCGGAAGGCATCCCCTCTTTTGTCTTCAAAACTATCGGTATACCTTACTCGGAGCTATATTTTTATTCGTCACATGATATGTGTTTTGCTTGGAGCGTATTTTAAATTTTACTTGCTGTTTGAATAAAATCATTCGATCTGAAACATTGAATGAAAAAGAATCCTCCCATGGCTACTTAATTATTTGACTACTCAGTGTTCTTCACTCATATCTTTTGGAGTAGTTTGTCATTTACTCATGTGCTTCACGTATATCCTATGAGTAAATGGTTGAATAAGTTGAGTGTCATAAATCTGAATCTATGTATGTTTCATGTGCTTATAATATGGGGAGTAATGACTTCACACATAATAAGTATAGGTAGTAAACTTGTTGAAAGTTAGCAAACGTAGAATTGGTCACTTGAACAATTCATGAAAGAATATTGAAGGGAGAGGGATTTCACATATAAATATACTCTTTTGGACATCTTTTGTAATTGTGAGCACTCATTAAAATATGACATGCTAAAAGGTTGATGTTGGACAAGGAAGACAACGTAATGGGTTATGTTTTCTTATATCTGAAATAAAGTATATTGTCATGGATCGCCCAACACGTTGAGCTTGCCTTTCCCCCTCATGCTAGCCAAATTCTTTGCACCAAGTAGAGATACTACTTGTGCTTCCAAATATCCTTAAACCAAGTTTTGCCATGAGAGTCCACCATACCTACCTATGGATGGAGTAAGATCCTTCAAGTAAGTTGTCATCGGTGCAAGCAATAAAAATTGCCCTCTAAATATGTATGATTGACTAGTGTGGAGGAAATAAGCTTTATACGATCTTGTGATGTGGAAGAAATAAAAGCGACGGACTGCATAATAAAGGTCCATATCACAAGTGGCAATATAAAGTGACGTTCTTTCGCATTAAGATTTTGTGCATCCAACCCTGAAAGCGCATGGAAACCTCTGCTTCCCTCTGCGAAGGGCCTATCTTTTACTTTTATCTCTTAACCTTATGCAAGAGTCATGGTGATTTTCACCTTTCCTTTTTACATTTCATCTTTTGGCAAGCACCTTGTGTTGGAAAGATTCTGATATATATATCCAATTGGATGTAAGGCATCATGAACTATTATTGTTGACATTACCCTTGAGGTAAAAGGTTGGGAGGCAAATCTATAAGCCCCTTCTTTCTCTGTGTCTGATTAAAACTTTGAACCCATAAATATCGCGTGAGTGTTAGCAATTGTGAAAGACTAAATGATAGTTGAGTATGTGGAGTTTGCTAAATCAAAGCTCTGACATAGACTCTTCCTGAAAATAAGATGAATTGTAATTGTTTGATGATTGATAACACGGTTTGTTAGTTTCCAAGAAAGTTTATGATCTATACCTTCACACGTGAATTGCTTGTTACTTGATCATGAAAAGTTTTATGAGATGAGCTATTGTTATGACATATAATGATGCTAGAAAAAGTGATTAGAATTATAATTGATCAAACTTAAGCACTTGCTAGCATTCACACTTCATAAATTATTTCTTTTATCATTTACCTACTCGAGGACGAGCAGGAATTAAGCTTGGGGATGCTGATACGTCTTCAACGTATCTATAATTTATGAAGTATTCATGCTGCTATATTATCTATCTTGGATGTTTAATGGGCTTTATTATACACTTTTATATGATTTTTGGGACTAACCTATTAACCTAGAGCCTAGTGCCAGTTTCTGTTTTCTCCTTGTTTTAGAGTATCGCAGAAAAGGAAAACCAAACGGAGTCCAATTGACGTGCAACTTGACGGAGATCATTTTTGGACCAGAAGAAGCCCACGGAGTACCGGAAGTAGGCCAGAAGAGTCTCGGGCTGCCCACGAGGGTGGGGGCGCGCCCACCCCCCTAGGGCGCGCCCCCGTGCCTCGTGGACAGCCCGGAAACCCCCCTGACGTGAAATCAACGCCAACACCTCTCATATATACCCAAACTTCCAGAAAGAAACCTAGATCGGAAGTTCCGCCACCGCAAGCCTCTGTAGCCACGAGAAATCAATCTAGGCCCTCTCCGGCACCCTGCCGGAGGGGGCTATCATCACCGGTGGCTATGGAGGAGTATCCCAGAGAGGCCATCATTGCCATGAAGGCCAAGGACCAGAGGGAGAACCTTTCCCCATCTAGGGGGGAGGCCATGGAGGAGGAAGCACAAGGGGGAGAACCTCTCCTCCTCTCTTCCGGTGGCGCCGGAGTGCCATCGGGAGGGGAATCATCACCACGGTGATCGTCTTCATCAACATCACCACGGTGATCGTCTTCATCAACATCACCATCATCATCACCATCCTCATCTCTTTTACGCGGTCCACTCTCCCGCACCCCGCTGTAATCCCTACTTGAGCATGGTGCTTTATGCTACATATTATGATCCAATGATGTGTTGCCATCCTATGATGTTTTGAGTAGATATCTTTTGTCCTTGGGTTGATTGATGATATAGATTGGTACGAGTTGTATGTTTTATTTTCGTGCTGTCCTATGGTGCCCTCCTTGTCACGCAAGCGTGAGGGATTCCCGCTGTAGGGTGTTGCAATACGTTCATGATTCGCTTATAGTGGGTTGGTGAGTGACTGAAACACAAACCCGAGTAAGAGGGATTGTTGCGTATGGGAATAAAGAGAACTTGACGCTTTAATGCTATGGTTGGGTTTTACCTTAATGATCTTTAGTAGTTGCGGATGCTTGCTAGAGTTCCAATCATAAGTGCATATGATCCAAGTAGAGAAAGTATGTTAGCTTATGCCTCTCCCTCGTATGAAATTGCAATGACGACTACCGGTCCTGTTAATAATTGCCTAGGACAATTCCGCACACCGATCCACCATTATTCCACACTCGCTATTTATAATATTTAGTAATATATTCTAACCTTATGATAACAACACCTACTTTTATATTTTAGCTCTCCGATATCATGCAAATTTATCCTCTTCATACCCACAACGCAGTTTTATTTCTCATTTCTAGTTGGAAGCAAACGTTCGGTATACGTAGAGTCGTATCAGTGGCAAATAGGGCTTGAGAGAATATTGATCTTACCTTTAGCTCCTTGTGGGTTCGACACTCCATACTTATCACTTCCACCTTTGGAAATTGCTACGATGATTCCCTTCACTTGGGGATTATCACTCGCATCATCTCCATTAATGGTGCCCAAGCCGTAGTTTAATACGGTTTTTAAATATAAAACACTCATCGCAAACGTTTTAGTTAGAACACTTGTATGCAAACCGACAGCTTCCCTAGGAAGCCAAGCGAAAATGTGTCGAGCAGACTTTGTGCAGCTCTTGATCGCAAACGTTTTACATAGAACATCCGTATGTAGACCGACAGCTTCCCCAGTAAGCCAAGGGAAAATGTGTCGAGCAGGATTTGTGCAGCTCTTCATCGCAAACATTTTAGATAGAACACATGTATGCAAAGTGAGAGCTATGGTCTTTCGCAGTATTTGGGCATCTCTTCAACGCAAACGGTTCAGATTGAATAAGGTATGCAATTGGCGCTAAGCCAAGAGAAAATCTGGCAAGCAGGATTTGTACCTCCCTTCAACACAAACGGTTTTTTCGGATGACCCGTGTGCAACCACGTACAGACAATTTGGTAAGATTTGCATCTGTCATATTGGTTATAGCAACCCACCTCGAAGCCTTTGAGAGAAAGATCCTTGCGAGGACAAAGCCCAAAACACCCAGAGCCAAAGAGTGTTAGGCATCACTGAAGTCTTTCTGTCCGCGTGACCTGAAGACTTGTTACACTTGAGGACTGTGAATCCTCCAGCCGGTAAGGCGTCGCGTTCTGAGCATCCAAGAGTCATTGTGGATTGCCGGTGAACGAAGTCTGTGAAGGTTTGGAAGTCTACCTTGAAGACTTACCAGAGTGATTGGGCGAGGACTAAGTGTCCTTAGCTCAAGGGGAATAAGGTGAAGACGCGGTCTTCTAAGTTGAATCTCAGCCTCCCTAAGCAGACGTACATTTGTCACAGCAACTGGAACTGGTCCAACAAATCCTTGTCCTCACCAAGCAACTGGTTCTATCTCTTCCCTCACTTATTTACAGTTTGTCTTCGTGAAGTCATTTGCCTGCTTGCCTTATCTGTTTGACTTCACTGTGTGACGACTATTGTTGTTTGGCTTCATACAATCTTCCATCTTGATCCATACTACCTAGCTGCCAATAGTCTTCATACTTTAGCTTCATTAATTGCTTGACTATGGCTTCTCTAGTGTAGTCTACCTTCCGCTGCATATCAATAGGTTCACTTCTACTGTTTGTCTTCAAATCTCCCATGTTTTGAAGTCTTTCATAAAAATCGCCTATTCACCCCCCCCCTCTAGTCGATAACTAGCACTTTCAATTGGTATCAGAGCAAGGTACTCCCTTGTTCTGTGTGATTCGGTTTAACCACCTGGAGTTTTAGCTATGTCGACTCCAGGGATAATCAAAGTCTCCGCTGCGTGCCCTGTCTTCAATGGCACTGATTACCCCTACTGGAAGAATAAGATGCGTATGCATCTTGAAGCCATTGATGTCGACCTCTGGTATGTCGTCAAGAACAACATTCCCAAGGGCGGTGAAGGTGTCACCCCTGCTGATGTCAAGAAGTTCATTCAACTGGATTCCACTGCAAAGAACATCATCTGTGGTCATCTGACCAAAGGACAGTATGGCCGTGTGAGTGCTCTGGAAACTTTGAAGCTAGTCTGGGACTGGCTTTCCAAGGTCAACGAAGGCGTCTCAACCCAGAGAGACTAAAGGATCAGTGTTCTTCGCAACCTCTTCAACTGCTTCAAGAGAAACGACAATGAGAATGTCCAGCTCACGTTTGATCGCCTCACTAACATCACTAATGAGCTTCATGCTCTTAGCGCCACTGAGATCACCAAGCATGAAATCGTCAAGACACTCCTGAGATCGCTTGACAGCTCATTTGACACCCTAGCCTTAATGATCCAAGAATGCCCTGACTTCAAGACTCTCAATCCATCTGACATACTTGAGAGACTCAACACACATGAGTTCCAGTTATCTGAGAAAAGAGAGATCTATGGTTCTAGCTACGGACGTACTCGTGCTTTGAAGGCAAAAGTTGTTTCCTCATCTGAAGAAGAATCTTATTGCGGTTCTGGGGACCTAAAGACATTGGAAAGGAGCTTGCTATGCTTGTGAAGAAGTTCTAGAAATTCACCAAGAAGAAAGGCTTCAGAAAGTCTTCAAGATCCAGCTCGATAAATGATGAAGCTTCTACTCATGACCACAAGAAGAGAACATGCCACAAGTGCAAGAAACCTGGTCACTACATCTCTGAGTGTCCTCAATGGGACAATGAGAACAAGAAGAAGAAGAAGAAGAGCAAGGAATATGATTCTGATGACAAGAAGAAGAAGAAGAAATCCTCAAAGTCTTCTTCCAAGTCTTCATCACATAAGAAGAGTTCATTTGGCAAGGCTCGTGCTTTTGTTGGCAAGGAGATGGATTCAGAGGAGGAGTCTGTTTCCGAGGAGGCAGAGGTGGAGTCTGAGGAGGAGTCCGACTCTGGTGTTGCAAGTCTGGCTTTAGCCACAGCCTACGTTGCCAAGTCCATCTTCAATGCTGAGACAATGGCTCCATCACCAACGCTGATGATAATGACAAGGACGACTCTGCCCCCACCTACTGCTTCATGGCACGTGGTGCCAAGGTAAACTCACGCGATGCTTACTTTCAAACATCAAGTGAAGATGACTCTGATTGTGAATCCAAACCTAGCTACAAAACACTTGCTAAAATTGCAACTGAACAACAGAAAGCTATGGAACATATTCAAAAACTATTAGACAAAAGTGATGACCTGTTGGACGCGGAAATGACCCGATCTGAGTCCTTAATTTAAGACATAAAAAATCTTCATGTTAAGTACGAGGAACTTGAAAGTCGTCATGAAACGCTCCCAACTACTCATGAAAAGATTTCCTATGATTATCTTCAAAGGAAGCAAGAACTTGAAAAATTGAGAGCAGTTCATGAAGATCTTCAAAAAGAGAATGAGTCACTTCGCTCTCAACAGATCAGTCCCACTCATGAAGGATTTGAACCACCATGTCTAAAATGCCTTGAGCATGATAACGCTACTTCTGTTGCTGAATGTTCTACTGCTGCTACTGTCACAATATCTTCAACTGCTGATGTGGTAATTAACCCCTCTGCTGAGGATACCACTACTATTGCTGATGAAAATGCTAGGTTGAAGACATTGCTTGAGACTGGGATGTACAAAAGTCTCAAAGGACATCAGACACTATGTGATGTCATCAGAAAGCAGATTCTGAACCGAAACCCTAGAAAAGAGGGTGTTGGGTTCGAGAGGAAAATGAATGTTGATGGTTCTTACTGGAAGCCTGAGCAGTACCCCAAAACCACATGGGTTGCTGCAAAGGGACCTTCAGTGGACCCATCCACCTTATCTGGCTTCACTTGTGCTAACCCAATCATCATTAATGAATCCTTTGATGCAAACTATAAACTGTTTAAAATTCAGAATGGTGAAGTGTTTTCCAGGTATATTGGTACTAACTGCAGGAATGGACCACCCATGAAGAAGATCTGGGTACCCAAAAGCTGTCTTGAGAATCTTCCTGTGAATGTAATCATGACACTACAAGGGAAGAAGACAAACCCCAGACCAAAGGCTTCATATGGTCCAAAGGCTTCATATGGTCCAAAGGCTTCATACAGACAGAGGACTCACAAGAGTCACCCTAACACCAATGTTTTGCAGGGAAATCATACTCAGACTTATGAATATGAGCGTGTCTCTTCAAACCGTTATGTTCATAAGACTAAGAACTATTCTGCTTATTCATATGAGTATTATTCACCTCCTGCAAGGCTATTTGCTAGGGCTCCAAAGCCGAAGTTCTCAGATGCTGCACTTAGACTCATTGCTTCTAAGCCACCCCTGAAGTTGTGGGTGGTTAAGAAAAATTAACTTTCTTTTGCAAGGAAAGGTCTCAAGCCGAAAATCAAAGGCGTCCGATGCTTGTGCTGGGGACCTAAAACATCTTGTGGGGCACAAGATAAAATGCCCAAATGGTCTTACTATGTATTTTTTTCCTGAATCGCTTGCCATTCATCCTATCAGTCCTAACCTTGATCTGAGCTTTGATAATCCTCTTGTCCGTCAAATGTTTATGCTTCACAATACTCTTGGTGAAGCCTATCCCCCTAACTGTACTGTAGGGTATGACACCAAATGCTTCAGAATGGATTATGGACAGTGGATGCACTAATCACATGACTGGTGATCGAAGTCTTCTCATGGACTCAACCTTACGTCCATCTGACAAGAGTCACATCACATTTGCTGACACTGGTAAAAGCAAGGTATTGGGTCTAGGTAGAGTTGCAATCTCAAAGGATCAGCACATGGATAAAGTGATGCTTGTTGAATCCCTTGGTTTCAACTTAATGTCTGTCTCAATGCTTTGTGACTTGAACATGATTGTGATATTTGGAAAATATCGTTGCCTTGTTCTAATGGAATCTGACAAGTCTCTAGTCTTTGAAGGGTACCAGAAAGATGATCTATATATGGTAGATTTCTCAGCAGGACCACAGTTAGCCATATGTCTTCTAGCAAAGGCTTCAGAGTGCTGGCTCTGGCATCGGAGGCTAGGGCATGCTAGCATGAGGAATCTGTACACTCTCGCGAAGAAGAAACACGTCGTAGGCATCGAGGGCGTCAAGTTCAAGAAAGATCATCTGTGTGGTGCCTGCGAATCTGGAAAGATGACTAGGGCCAAGCATCCCTCGAAGACAATCATGATGACATCTCAACCCTTCGAGCTGCTACACATGGACTTATTTGGCCCTACTCACTACCCTACTCTTACTACCACTGCTTGCCTCTATGGCTTCGTCGTTGTTGATGATTATTCAAGATATACATGGGTGCATATAATTCTCTACAATAATGAAGTGCAGGATGTCTTCAGACGCTTCGCCAATCGTGCAATGACGAACTATGGCATCAAGATCAAGCATACACACATGAGTTCTCAGCTCCATACACACCTCAGCAGAATGGCATCATGGAGTGCAAGAACATGACACTCATTGAGATGGCTCGCGCGATGCTTGATGAATACAAGACACCAAGGAAGTTCTGGCCTGAAGCCATTGATACTGCATGCCATGTCATCAACCGTGTTTATATTCACAAGGTTCTGAAGAAAACATCCTACGAGCTCCTGACTGGTAAGAAGCCAAATGTAAGCTACTTCAGAGTATTTGGTGCTAGGTGCTGGATCAAGGATCCACATCACACTTCAAAATTTGCACCGAAAGCACATGAAGGTTTTATGCTTGGTTATGGAAAGGATTCGCACTCCTACAGAGTCTTCAACGTCTTTCACTATAAAGTGGTTGAAACTGTGGATGCGCGGTTCGATGAGACTAACGGCTCGCAAAGAGAGCACCTGCCAAATGTGCTAGATGAAGTTCCACCTAGCGAATCCATCAAGCTTATGGGTACTGGAGAGATCATACCTTCTGAGGCACAGGCTGAAGAGGAACTTATCATTTATGCGCCTGGTCAACCTGAAGACAATACTCAGCCTGCAGTCAATGCGCAAAATGAAGACAATGCTCAGCAAGAGAAAAATCTTTGTCCAGTTCATCCTCGTGTTGCAAATGAAGTACAGATTGAGAAGATAATTGATAGCATCAATGCACCTGGTCCACTCACTCATTCAAGAGCAACACAGCTAGCTAATTTCTGTGGGCACTTTGCATTTGTCTCAATATCTGAACCAAAGAAAGTTGTTGAAGCCTTCATGGAACCTGAATGGATTCAAGTTATGCAAGAAGAGCTTCAACAGTTCGAGCTGAACAATGTGTGGGAATTGTTCAAGCGTCCTGATCCTCGCAAGCACAACATCATAGGCACCAAATGGATATATCGCAACAAGCTAGATGAGCATGGTCAAGTTGTCAGAAACAAGGCTCGTCTAGTTGCTCAAGGATACACTCAAATTGAAGGGATTGACTTCAATGAAACATTTGCTCTTGTGGCTAGGCTTGAAGCCATTCGCATATTGCTAGCCTATGCAAAGCATCACAACATCCTTCCGTATCAAATGGATGTGAAAAGTGCCTTTCTCAATGGCAAGATTGAAGAAGAAGTGTATGTTGCACAACCACCTGGCTTTGAAGATCCAAAATATCCTGACATGGTATACAAGCTCAACAAGGCACTGTATGGCCTCAAACAAGCCCCTCGTGCTTGGTATGACACACTCAAAGACTTCCTGAAGAGCAAAGGCTTCAAACCTGGTTCTCTAGATCCTACACTCTTCATGAAGACATATGATGGAGAATTGTTTGTGTGTCAAATCTATGTGGATGACATTATCTTCGGCTGCACTAACCAGAAATACAGTGATGAGTTTGGACACATGATGCAAGAGCAATATCAGATGTCCATGATGGGTGAGCTGAAGTTCTTCCTAGGTCTTCAAATTCATCAGCAAAGCAACGGCATCTTCATATCTCAAGAGAAATACCTCAAAGACTGCCTGAAGAAGTTTGGAATGCAAGATTGCAAAGGTTACACGACGCCAATGCCAACCAAAAGTCATCTGGGTCCTGACGCCAATGGTAAAGAGTTCGATCAAAAGGTATACCGCTCCATGATTGGTTCTTTACTTTATTTATGTGCATCTAGGCCAGATATCATGCTTAGTGTTTTCATGTGTGCCCGATTCCAAGCGGCACCAAAGGAATCGCATCACTTAGCTGTGAAGCGAATTTTTCGATATTTGGCTTACACCCCAACACTAGGATTATGGTATCCAAAGGGCTCAGAGCTTGATCTAGTTGGATTCTCGGATGCTGATTATGCTGGTGACAAGGTGGATCGCAATTCTACATCAGGCACATGTCACTTTCTGGGACGATCACTTGTCTGTTGGTCTTCAAAGAAGCAGAACTGTGTGTCTCTCTCCACTGCTGAATCTGAATACATTGCTGCTGGATCTTGCTGCGCTCAGCTTCTATGGATGAAGCAAACTCTCAAGGACTATGGCATCCATCTGAAGCAAGTACCACTCTACTGCAACAATGAAAGCGCCATCAAGATTGCCAACAACCCAGTTCAGCACTCGAAGACAAAGCACTTTGAAATTCGTCATCACTTTCTTAGAGATCATGTCATGAAGTAAGATATTGATATCATTCACATCAACACTGAAGAGCAATTGGCAGATATCTTCACAAAGCCCTTGGATGAGAAAAGCTTTTGCAAGTTGCGGTGTGAGCTAAATATCTTAGAATCCTCAAATGTCCGGTAATTGGACACACGTCCTAACACTTATGCATGTTGATGACTTAGATGTGCAACACACGAAGTAAAGTATCTCCTCAATCATTGAAGACATACACTCTAAGTGTGAATACATTAATGCAGAATTTGACTTCGGAGCGCCACGATAATTGTGCGCCGTGTCTGGGTCTAATACTTCCTATACGGTGGGTAACGCCACCACCAAACCCTTGTTTGAAGTGTTTCATCTGGCGTGTCATCTGCAAAGTCTTCGCATTTGATTTGTCTTCAACATTGATTTGACTTCATGTTTATCTTCTCTATGCTGATTTGGTCTTACTTCGATATATACATATATTTGTGTTCTGTCCTCTACAACATTCACTTATAGCTATGTGTTCTTGCTTGAATCCTTTGATCTAAGTGAATGTGATCGGACCCTAACCTCTTCTATGCTTCTACCTCAAATTCTATCTATCCAAATCATATGCATTCTATTGAAACCGTCAAATGTCTTCTCTGCATCCTTGTCAGCAGAAGATACAAAGACAAAAACTGAATCTGGTTTAAATGCTATATCCTTATTGCCTGAAACCCGGAGAAGCCGGAACGACCACCCGATAGTCCAGGCGTGCGTGGGAACATGGAACAACTTCCAATGTGTTGCATGTTTGCCATGTGTCCCTCAGATGTGAACCGCCAGGGGTACCTGCGTAATTGCGCTGTGTTGTCCCTTTCCTTATAAATACACATCACATCACGGTCAAAATCTTTCTCCCACCTCTCCACCTCGCACAAACCCTAGCGCCACCTCTAGCTCTCGACGACGCCGACGACGAAGCGCTTAGCTGCCGCGACCTCACCGACGTCGTCCTCACGCCGGCCGCGGACCTCGTTCCTCCGCCGCCGCCGTAGGTGTCTTCGGTCGCCGAGTTAGGGCACGGAAGATTGAACTTCTCGGCCTCCTTGTCGGTGTCAAAACCGGCGGATCTTGGGTAGGGGTCCCGAACTATGCGTCTAAGGCGGATGGTAACAGGAGGCGGGGGACACGATGTTTACCCAGGTTCAGGCCCTCTCGGTGGAGGTAATACCCTACTTCCTGCTTGATTGATCTTGATGCTATGAGTATTACAAAGTTGATCTACCACGAGATCGTAGAGGCTAAACCCTAGAAGCTAGCCTATGGTATGATTGTTGTTGTCCTACGGACTAAACCCTCCGGTTTATATAGACACCGGAGGGGGCTAGGGTTACACAGAGTCAGTTACAAGGGAGGAGATTACATATCCGTATTGCCAAGCTTGCCTTCCACGCCAAGGAGAGTCCCATCCGGACACGGGTCGAAGTCTTCAATCTTGTATCTTCATAGTCCAACAGTCCGGCCGAAGGATATAGTCTGGCTGTCCGAGGACCCCCTAATCCAGGACTCCCTTAGTAGCCCCTGAACCAGGCTTCAATGACGATGATTCCGGAGCGCAGATTGTCTTCGGCATTGCAAGGCGGGTTCTTCCTCTGAATACTCCATAGAAGATTTTGAACACAAGGATAGTGTCCGGCTCTGCAAAACAAATTCCACATACCACCGTAGAGAGAATAATATTTCCACAAATCTAATCTGCTGACACATTCTGTAGCATGACATCACACCACGGCCGGTCATTATTCGAGCCGTTTTTCATAACCAGCCATTGCACATATCGCGAGGCGGTTTTCTTGGCACGTCTTTTTGAAGCAGAGATCGTGTCCCCTTATCACGGGATTCTCATCAATACGGGTGTGGGTAACCCAACCGCGCCATCAATTACGGCGCTTGGGGAATAAGCGAGTTTACCAGGTAGGTGGGGAGGCGCATAGCTTCCTCCGCCCTTATAAAGGGACAAGGATCCCCCCTTTTCACCCACGCCTTCTTCCTCCTTGCTCATCCATTCTTGCGCACTCTAGCTCCAGCACCCAAGTTCGCGTTTTTCTCCTCAAACCACTCCAAGCATGTCCGGATCAGGAGGCAAGTGGATGGTCTCCTCCGTTACGGAGGAGGACATCATAAAGCTGCGGGGAGCCGGATATCTGGCCGCGGATATCGCACACCGGCTGCCAGATGCGGGGCAGATCATCCCTACTCCAGATCCCCATGAGAGGGTGGTTCTTCTTACCCACTTCGTCTGCGGACTGGGATTTCCCCTCCACCCGTTTGTCTGCGGGCTCATGTTCTACTACGGGCTGGACTTTCATGATCTGGCCCCCAATTTCATCCTCAACATATCGGCGTTTATCGTCGTGTGTGAGGCCTTCCTCCGCATCAAGCCCCACTTCGGCCTGTGGCTGAAGACCTTCAATGTTAAACCGAAGGTGGTGGTCGGCCAGCAAGCGGAGTGCGGAGGCGCCATGGTGGGCAAAATGCCCAACGTCACCTGGCTCGAAGGCTCCTATGTGGAGACCATAAAGGGGGTGGCAATTGGGGTGGTTCTACATCACCGAGCTGCACGACACCAACTGGGTGGCGGCCCCCGAATTTCGATCCGGAATCCCCATGCGGCTCACCTCCTGGAAAGAGAAGGGCTGTCCTGGGGTTCCTCGGTAGAGCTGACCGGACTCCAGACATGCATCAAAAACATGATGAGCAAAAAAATCAAGCTCGTCAACGTGGTCCAAGTCATGCTCTTCCGCCGGATCCTCCCGTGTCAAAGACGGGCATTCAATTTGTGGGAGTTCGACCCGGCCGAGCACCAGACGCTGCGAGAGCTCTTCGAAATGATGCACAAGGACGTCTGGAAGGTGCTGTTCAAGGGCGCCGAGGTACCTCCTCCCCTCACCGAGGACCGCGGACTCAGCGCAAAGCGCCCTGCCAATCTGGTAAGTCTTTTACATCTCATAAGATGTTCTTTTCCCCAGTATAACCACGCGTGGGATCTAAGCCTCCACGCCATTTAACAGGACTGGGTAGCGACAGCGGAGCAAATCGATTGTCCGGCTCCCCTGCCCGAAGATCCAGCAGATGCTCTCCTAACGGAGATGCTGGTTCCGGCGCCTTATGAGGTGCCAGAGAAGAAGGCCAAGAAGAAGGCCACGGGGACCAGGAAGGGTCTCCGGCGCAAGGTTATATCGGACTCATCGTCCGAAAACACCGACACGCACTCCTCCCACGAAAACAAGGAGGAAGAAGAGGAAAGTCCCCCCCCCCCAGTCGGGGAAGACAAGAAAAGGAAGGCCGCCCCAGCTGGGGCGGCCGAAGGGTCCAAGAAGGGAAGGACCCTCCTTCCGGACAACTCCACAACCGCCGCCTACAGCGACGACGAGTGGCTGCCCAGGGATAAGCCCCTGGCGAAGTCGTAAGTATCCGGATACCATAGTAATTCTGGTGTGTTTCGTTTTGTTGCTTCTTATCATGCCGAACATGATCATACATCCCTTCCAAAGCTCATATCGGTGTATCCTCTTCGGAGGAGTCTTTGGGCGAGTCGGAGATGAACAACGATTCGCTCCCGACCGCCTCCTCCCCCCGCCCTACGGACAACGTCGAGGTGTTGTCTCAAAGGGCACCAAACCAAGGGGAGATAGTCCCGGAAGCGCCCCAAGGCGACATTCCGGACACTGGGCGCGTGGGGAGCAAGAATCCCATGGGCCCACATGATGGGGGCGGCAAGCTTAGCCCCCAGCCGAATACGGCGCCGGACCCTCCAGTGGTTCCGAACTCTGTCAGGCGACCCCTCACTAAGGGGGGCGAGCGGTCTGTGCCGATGGTCTCTGTCCATCCAGAGGCATCGGACAACTTGCTGGAAGTGCTTCGCAGTGCTTCCATTGATGAAGAGCACTACACTATCATGAGTGCGGTGGGCAAGAAGGTTCAGTCTGCCAAAAGCGGATTGACTGAAGCCTGTGCCAGCCTCCTAACAGGCTTTGAGGTAGGTAATCAAATTATAAGAAAATATTCCGGCATAGACGGTAGCCCCTGATGCTCTGTTTGGCGTTCGCGAAGGAAGGCCGAATAGAGGATCAAATAATAATCGCAGGAGCCTAATCAGAATATGTCTATGTGCATATGCAGGCTTCACTGCTGGCCGCTGCCGCACGTACTGCGGAGGTCGCCGCACTGAAGCGGGACATTGAGCGGTCCAAGGAAGAGCTCGGCCTTACCAAGAGGCAGCTCGAAGAGAACAAAGGTAAGTGATACCCCGTTTGTATATAAAAAAAATTTGGTTTTGGAATAATAGGATCGTCACGAATTTTGCTAGGGGCCACGACCGAAGTGGCGGCCCTGCAGAAGGCGCTATCCGAGGCCGAAGACAAAGCGGCCAAGGAGCACATCGAGCAAGAGAAACAAGAGGCCCGAGTAGGCGAGGTGCAGCAAGAGCTCCAGGCTCTCGTCAAGAAGCACGAGTCCTTGGAGCTTGACTCTAAGACGCAAGGGTCCGAGCTTGCGAAGGCCCTCAAAAGCGCACAAATGCCAAGGCCGAAGCCCAAAAGGCCCTCCAGGAAATTGAGGCGGTTAAGAAGATAGCGGCGGGTAAGGCATTCATTATGCAAAGCAAGCATGTGAAGGAAACTTTCTTTTTACTTACCCGAGTTCGGAGCTCTCCAGGAGCGTTCGCAGATCTGCCCGCAGTGTATCGGATGCCGCGGAGTTCTACCGGGCTGAGGAGGGGAGCTCGACGGAGAAGTTGTTCTGGTCTCAGTATACTGGGACCGAACACCCATTGCCCTTGAGCAACCAGCTGAAGCAACTGGTCGAGCTTCACAAGGCGGCCGAACAGGCCATGAAGGGTCTTATAGTCCGGATGTGGCCTGGCGAGCCCCTGCCTGATAGCTACTTCGGTCTGGTGAGGTGGCTTGTGAATTCCTGCCCACGGTTTGAAGTCATAAAGCGGTCCGTCTACATCGAGGGTGCACGCAGGGCTTTTGCCCGGGCAAAGGTGCACTGGGCGAAGCTGGACGCCAAAAAGCTGGTGAAGGAGGGGCCGCCGGAGGGCAAGGAGCATCGCCACCCCGAAAAGTATTATGAAAGTGTCCTGAAGGGTGCTCGCCTTGTGGCGGAGGAATGTGCTAAGGATTTAATATTTGAATAAATGTACTCATGCGATCCTGTAATATGAAACGAGTTCATTTGCGCTATGCAACGCTTGTGAATTTAAAATATTACCTTCTGTGCGGCCGTTTATAAAGTCTGAGAGTTGGCCAGTCGTCGGCTTCTGCCCCCATGTAACTAGTACTGAGGTGTTCGGGATAAATCTAAGCACTCTTTATCCCAATTTTGGGTCATTCGAGGGAGGTGTTCAGCGCAACGAACCAGGCAATCGGACCATAAGGCTTTATCACTCTCACTTAGCCATAGAAGTCTACAATTTTAAATTTTGGCGAAGCCCCTAGTATTCGGAAGGCCGAATTTGGGGCGCTATATACGCCTAAGTCAGGCAAGGCCGACTCCTCGCCCGAAGCGGAAAAAGTCTTTAAGGACTTGAGACCTCTCGAACAGCGACCAGCTCTCGCCTTATCATGACAGTCAGTTTTTGGCTTTCTCTACTGAGGTGCTCGTCCGGAAGAACCCGGACACAATCGCAGTAGTTCTCCCAGTGCTACCTTAGCCGATATTGTGGAACGTAAGGTACCAAAACACGGGAGCCGGGCAAACCCAACTATTGACCCAAGACATGATTCGGAGCTGATGCATATAATGCTATAAGTTCGGGGTGCCGCACTGTCGAAAGTGTTCGGACTTCTCACGCCGTATTTATGGGGTATACTGAAGCCCCTGGCGTACTGGTCGTACCAGAATGTACGGGTGCAATTTGTCATAAATAAACAGACAAGAGAAAAAAAAGAAAGGGTAATGCAATAATAGACTAATGTTATGCATTGTTATTTAAATAATACGTCGAAGCGTACTGATACAAGTAGTGCAATAAGCAAAAAGGAGGACTATTTGACATGTCCTACCCAAGGGCAAGCTGCGTATGGGTATTTAAAACGGGTATTTCGATCGTTATCAGAGACCACCTGGTGATTCCCTTGTACGTCTTAGCTTCTTGCCTCCTTGGTATTTCCTTCCCGTAATGCGTCCAGCAATCAGACTGCCGAAAAGGTCTTCCAGAGAGTAAGGTCCTGAAAGAGAGAAAATGATAAAGGTATACAGTCCCTGGGGCGGTTGAGCCGCATTGTGGGGCGTGTCCTGGCCGTGCCCCTGCCTATGCCCATGGTATTTTTAGTGCATAATTATGTACGCGCGACACAGATTTTGTCGCTTGACCGGGACTAGGATGGAGGTCGAATTGCTAGGCGAGCTCTGAACGTGCCAGGCGATCCTGTTGCAGGTTACTCCGGACTCGCTTGAAGGTGTCCGGAGTCTTTATCGCCGAATTGGCGGTTTGCCTTAAAAGGCTGCTTTGTGCTTCTGCTGCGAGGGCCGCAGTGTGCTCCTCCGTGCGGAGCGAGCGTTCTGTGTTTCCATTGACTGTTATAACCCCACGAGGTCCTGGCATTTTGAGCTTGAGGTATGCATAATGCGGTACCGCATTGAATCTGGCAAATGCGGTTTGTCCGAGCAGTGCGTGATAGCCACTGCGGAACGGGACGATATCGAAGACTAACTCCTCGCTTCGGAAGCTGTCCGGAGATCCGAAGACCACTTCCAATGTGATTGAGCCCGTGCAGCGGGCCTCTACACCTGGGATGACACCTTTAAAGGTGGTTTTAGTGGGTTTGATCCTCGAGGGGTCTATACCCATTTTGCACATTGTATCCTGATAAAGCGGGTTCAGGCTGCTGCCGCCGTCCATAAGGACTCGGGTGAGGTGAAATCCGTCGATGATGGGATCAAGGACCAATGCGGCAGAACCGCCATGACGGATACTAGTGGGGTGGTCCCTACGATCGAAAGTGATCGGGCAAGAAGACCATGGGTTGAACTTTGGGGCGACTGGCTCCATCGCATAGACGTCCCTTAGTGCATGCTTCCGTTCCCTCTTGGGAATATGGGTTGCGTATATCATGTTCACCGTTTTCACTTGGGGAGGAAATTTCTTCTGTCCTCCTGTGTTCGGCGGCCGGGACTCCTCCTCATCGTCGCTATGCAGCCCCTTTTCCTTGTTTTCGGTATTCAACTTGCCGGCCTGCTTGAACACCCAGCATTCTCTGTTGGTGTGATTGGCTGGCTTATCGGGGGTGCCATCAATTTGACACGAGCGATCGAGTATGCGGTCCAAACTGGACGGGCCCGGGTTGCTTCTTTTGAACGGCTTCTTCCGCTGACCGGATTTAGAGCCACTGAATCCGGCATTGACTGCCGTGTCTTCGGCGTTGTCACCGTTGTTGCGGCGCTTGTGTCTGTTGCGACATGGTCTGCCGTTACTATCTTTGGCATCTGAATTGCCATGACTTCTTGATGTGTTGTTGTTGCGAGCCAGCCAGCTGTCCTCGCCCGCGCAAAAGCGGGTCATGAGTGTCGTGAGGGCTGCCATAGACTTCGGCTTCTCCTAGCCGAGGTGCCGGGCGAGCCACTCGTCACGGATGTTATGCTTAAATGCCGCTAAGGCCTTTGCATCTGAATAGTCGACAATTTGGTTTTTCTTAGTTAGGAACCTGGTCCAGAATTCCCTGGCCGATTCCCTTGGCTGCTGAGTTCTATGGCTCAAGTCATCAGCATCCGGTGATCGCACATAAGTGCCCTAGAAGTTGTCCAGGAATGCATCTTCCAAATCCTCCCAGCTGCCAATGGAGTCTGCTGGCAAGCCATTCAGCCAATGCCGAGCTGGTCCTTTGAGTTTTAGTGGGAGGTACTTGATGGCATGTAGATCATCACCGCGAGCCATGTCGATGTGGAGGAGGAAATCCTCGATCCATACCGCGGATCTGTTGTACCATCATATGATTCAATGTTTACGGGTTTAAAACCCTCTGGGAATTCATGATCCATTACTTCATCAGTGAAGCATAGGGGGTGTGCGGCGCCTGTGCCAGGCTGCTGTATATACGAGTCTTGTCTGCTGTATTCGGCCCGGCCGGATTTGCTTTTAGTATATCCGGCGTGACGGTCATCGTCCCGCGTTGGGGCGCGCCCCCGTGATCCATAGATCGATCTTGCATGTTTTGCTTTGTTTTCCAATATGTCTCGCAGGTCCCGCGTGTTGCCCCGGGCCTTGGTATTTTTGTTTGAGTGGCGGCGGGGTGCGGGCTGGACTTCGGGCTGATATGCCTCTCTATCTCGGCCACGAGGTGGCCGATCAGCCGCATCATACGCTGGTGATATAGGTTTCAATGCTTCCTCCTCGAGTTGGGGTAGCAACCTGCGCTTTGGGTAGCTCTTGGTTGGGCGCTCGAGTTCATATTCCTCGGCCGCCAGGACTTCAGTCCATCTATCCGCTAGCAGATCTTGATCAACTCAAAGCTGTTTTTGCTTTTTCTTCAGGCTGTTTGTTGTGGCTATAAGACGGCGCTTGAAGCGCTCCTGCTCGACGGGATCCTCAGGCACGATAAATTATTCGTCGCCGAGGCTCACCTCGTCTTCGGAGAGAGGCATGTAATTGTCATCCTCTGATTCTCTGTCTGCTGCCTGTTCCGGAGGGCTAGCTTGTTCATCCTCCCGCTCGAGCTCTGGATGGAGGGGATTATCTTCTTCTTCGGCACTATCTGGAGCGTTATTGTCTCTTGTACCGGTATCGCTGCTTTTGCTATAGCGGGACTTAGAGCGGCGCCGCTGACGTCGATGCTTGGATTGCTGCTTGGAGGGATTATCCTCCGTTGTCTTATCGCCATCCCCTTCTTTGGGGGTGTCCACCATGTATATGCCATACGATGAGGTGGTAGTCCAGCGCCCTGTGGGCGGTGGTTCTTGTTCGTCTCCTGCATCGTCGTCCATACCGTCGATGTCTTCGGAGCCGAAGTCGAGCATGCCAGTTAAATCATCGACAGTGGCTACTAAGTGGGTGGTGGGTGGGGAGCGAATTTCTTCGTCGTCCGCATCCCATACTAGCCGAACATAGTTCGGCCAAGGGTCTCCTGACAGGGAGAGAGACCTCAATGAGTTTAGGATGTCGCCCATGGGTGAGTGCTGAAAGATATCCGCGGAAGAAAACTCCATGATCGGTGCCCAATCAGATTCGATAGGCACGGACGCAGGCGGTTCGGAGCCCGTGGCCGGGGACGAATCCAAGTGTCCGGTAACACGGGTCTCATAAGAGGTGAAGTCAGCATTCGGCTCTATCTCCGCTGAGTGTGCGGCCTCCGTGGCGGGGGTCCATCCGCCCATCCTCGGATGGCGTAATCTGCTCCGGATCGAGGGCCAGAGTAGCTGCAGATGGGATCTCCCGAACACTGTCCGTCGGCAGAGCTAAATCATGCCTATCGTGACTGTGTGGCGCACCTGACATGGGCTCGAATCCGTCGAAGATCAAGTCTCCGCGGATCTTGGCAGTATAGTTCAAGCTTCCGAACCTGACCTGATGGCCAGGGGCGTAGCTTTCGATCTGCTCCAGATGGCCGAGCGAGTTGGCCCGCAGTACGAAGCCGCCGAATACGAAGATCTATCCGGGGAGGAAAACCTCACCCTGGATCACATCGTTGGCGATGATCGGAGGAGCCATCAAGCCTTTATTGTGATGACACAGTGGAACTCTCAATGAAAGCACCAATGTCGGTGTCAAAACCGGCGGATCTCGGGTAGGGGGTCCCGAACTATGCGTCTAAGGCGGATGGTACCAGGAAGCGGGGGACACGATGTTTACCCAGGTTCGGGCCCTCTCGATGGAGGTAATACCCTACTTCCTGCTTGATTGATCTTGATGATATGAGTATTAAAAGAGTTGATCTACCACGAGATCGTAGAGGCTAAACCCTAGAAGCTAGCCTATGGTATGATTGTTGTTGTCCTACGGACTAAACCCTCCGGTTTATATAGACATCGGAGGGGGCTAGGGTTACATAGAGTCGGTTACAAGGGAGGAGATCTACATATCCGTATTGCCAAGCTTGCCTTCCACGCCAAGGAGAGTCCCATCCGGGCACGGGTCGAAGTCTTCAATCTTGTATCTTCATAGTCCAACAGTCCGGCCGAAGGATATAGTCCGGCTGTCCGAGGACCCCCTAATCCAGGACTCCCTCACTCCTACTCCACTCCGTCTAGCAGTTCTTCGTGTGGTCATTAAAACTCACCTTTTTACTGCCTTTTTGATCTAATAGATTCATCCCTCTCCACCAAAAGTGGTTTCTGTGCCTACAAAATTGAATCTATCCTGTTCTGCATCTCATATCATGCCTAGCATATTCACTTATGCTTCACAAGAAGTTAGATTCCTCACTTGTACCTATTCTTGGATTTGTACAAATCTAGAACCAACTCTCAACATATAAGTGAATGTCTTCGCGCAATGAGGTCAATGTCTTCAAACTGATTTATCTTCAAAATCTTCTGAGAATGCATATGACCTCTTCCCCTTCCCTCGCATCTCTAATGCTGTCACAGGTACATGTCCGTGGGAGAATCCATTGGTTCTCATAGTTTGCATTCATTTGCAGAGTTCCTACAGCATCACGTTCATTCACCATCAGCAAGTTCCTGTTTGACCAGCAAGCGGAAGCCATTCACTGTACTGAAGCCTTTCTGCTTGAATACAATGGCCACAGAAAAGTCAGCAAGAAAGGGCGGCAGGAAGCGCCGTGGGGATACATCAAAGGATTTGCCCGAAGATCTCCATGAGTTGTACAAGACTGATCCCAAAGAGGATTACAATCAGCGCAAAACACGAATCCAATGGATTCGAAGATATTGGGCCGAGCAATGGTTCAAATACAGGTTCGTGACCAAGGAGTACGCTGAGAAGAATGCCATCAAGTGCCCTTGGGGTGATATTCTCTTTCGAAATCTTCAACCCAAGAACAGATCTAAAGCTATTGCTTAGGGTTTCTACCCTTGTATGGTCCGTGGACCACAGCCTGCTAATGCCGACCCATCATCATTGCTATGGTGTCGTGACGATAATATGTTCAAGTGCAACTTTCAGACTGCAAAGGCATCTGCCAAAGAAAACAAGAAATCGCTTGGATTAGACTTCAACCCCGGTCCATCTACTCCTCGGGCTGATGGCACCTGTGATGCTGAACCCAATATTGTCGGGCCCTTCTACAACCTCGAAGGTCTCATCACACACATTGTTGTTCAGGGGGCAGCCGTGGAGCACTCTGCAGACGACGCTGATTCTGATGAAGCGCCTGCTCCACCTAAGCCACAGAAGCAGAAGAAACCAAAGGCTTCAGAGCCATCCACTGCACCTAAAGCTTCGCGTGCGAAGCCTCTGGCCACTGCACCTCCTGAAGCAAGTGTGCAGTCAGAAGATCATTCTCGCATCTCCAAGACTGAGAAGAAGAAGAAGCCCCTCCAAAGTTCTGGTCAAGCACTGACCCCAGCTGGCGTTCTAAGGAACGAGAATGAAGCCATTGATCTGTCAAGTGATGAAGATCTTGGCGATGATGCTCCTGAGCTACTGATAAAGAGCAAGCAAGAGGCGGAGATCTTCAACGATCTGCCCCTCTTTGATGTGGACATCTTGAATAACTTCATTGATGAGTGGTTTGTCAACCCAAGCCTCAGCATCGATGATCTTCAGCTCCCAATTGGCATCAGTGTTTCCTTCCACAGAGCCATTGCAAATGAGCTAGCTCTGGCTCAGAAGATTGTCGAACTGAAGAACAAGATTGATCACGAGAAAGCCCAATTCAAGAGAAACGTGGCCAATCTCAGTGTGGCTGATGTCCAACGCTTCAAGCAGACGCTGCATGAGCTCAAAGAGCAGTTTCAACAGAAACGTGAAGCGGCAAAAGGATCAAGAGAACAGATGAAGCTCTCCGCCAGCAAGTGTGTGCAAGTTCATAACGAAGCTGAAAAGCGCAAGGCACTTGGGCGTCCTGGCATCGACCCCAAGATGGCTGCCAAAAAGAAGAAGCTTGCTGTGGCCCAAGCTGAAGCATCAGGGCGGGAAGAACCTCGCATTGTCTTCCCTACCAGTATGACAGGCACGAAGCCTAAGGTCCCCACAGCTGCGTCTGAAATGAAGAAGACAAGCGCAGCTGAGGCTGAAGCCAGAAAGCGCAAGAGCAAGAATTCCACTGATGATGCACCACAGACCAAGAAGCGGAAGACAAAGTCTTCCAAGAAAGATTGGGCTGCTCCCACAAAGCCCCTCTTTGTCGAGCCAATCTCAGTTGCTCGTCCTGCATCCGAACACCAAGAGCGTTAGTTAGTAGTTCACGAGCCTACTTTCAAAGAGGCTCCTGAAGCTGAAGAAGCTCCAGCTGTTAACCCCACCGCAGCTGAAGACATTGGTCCCCAAGACAATGTAGATGATGATGAAGTCCTTCCTCAGATAGAGCACCAAATGGTATCATCGCCTGTTCTCACGAACAGCGAACTCATCAGCATTGGTCGTCCTCTAACGCTAATTGCTCAGGATGATTCATGGGTTGATCGCCCTCAAGACTCCCCCCCTCAAGAAGAATCACCAAGTACTCCCCCAACTCAAGTCACCCACTCCGGTGCATGATGATGACGACTATGTGGTCCAGCCAACTCCCTCTCCAAAAGCGTCGCCCGCATTCCGCAGGCTTCGCAAAGGACCAAGGCCACAAGTCGCTCTGTCCAGCATTCCAGAAGGAGAAGAGCAACACAACTCTGTGGCACGACAAGTGTTTCCAGACGCCACTCCAACTGTGAACATCTCAGAGTCTGAAGCCAAAGCTGCTGAAGACATTCCGGCTGCATCAGCCGATGACCAAGAAGAACCCCGTCAAGAAGAAGAGCGTGTTGCCACACCCCCTACCATCCAAGATGCTGTTCTCGAGGAGAACGTGTCTGTGTCTGACCCTCCAGCTACTCAAGTGGAGGTTGAAAATAATGAGGCGGCCACCAACAACAACACTGAAGCCAATGACGTTGTCATGGCTGAAGCTAATGTGGCGCCTGAAGCCAATGTTGCACCTGAAGCCATTGTGCAGCTCGAAGCCCATGTCAATACAAATGCTCTTGTACCACCTCCAAGGCCTCACACTATTGAGCTGGCATTTGATCACGGTCAACCTGTCATGGTTCGATGGCCTATTCTGGTTCCTCCTCCTGCTCCCGGACCACAATTTGATTATCATGTGGAGCACAAGCCTCAGGTCCAGAAGCCAAAGCCCAGGCTGCCAAGGTTTCCAGGTACGGCAACTTCACCAGGATCGTTCAATGTGAATGGTTTCATTGCACACAACACCTTCTTTGATAGCGCCAAGAACCCATATTCGAAGCCAAGGATTTCATCAGATCGGTTCTGGAGCTATCAGCAGCGTAGTTACTATTATTGTGTCCTATACAATCAAGGGCGCATCTTTCCCCACATGCGACTAGACTGCGAAGCCATTGCTGGCCTACCCTGCTTGGAAGAAGCCCTTGACTGCTTTAGATATGCAGGCCTTCTACAGTTTGTGAACAACAAGGAAAATTGGAACGAAGAGCTTCTGCCGCAATTCTATGCAATTCTTCACATTCGCGGCTACAATAGGGATCCGAAGACTTGGGTCCTTGAGTGGATGACAGGCAATGTACACCACGAAGACAAAGCTCTTGATATCATTGAGCTTACTGCCTTGCCCACTCCAGGTGAACTCTATGAACCTGGTTGTCAGGTTCACCGCAATGCATTGGAGAGCATCTTCCAGAAGCCTGAGCCAAACATGAGCCAAATGCTGAGCATGATGAAGCCACTGCCACAAGACGCTGAATATCCAAAGGAATTCCTTGTTGAAGACCTAGAGTATCTGCCCCGCGCTATTTATCATATCATCAGGCGAACTCTATGGCCTGTCAAAGGACATTCTCCTGCAGCGAAGCTTGAAGGAGCAATGAAGACATTGGTTTTCTATATCTTCAATGGCATCGGCTTTCAATGCTCAGGACTTCTTCATCAGGCAATTGGCTGCATCTGGCTCTGATCTTTTTGGTCTGAAGTTTTATGCTCCATGGGTAATGCGCCTCATCAAGCTTCACTCTGCTATCAACTATCAGCCGTCTGCATGCAATCATCTCATATTCTTGCCAGAGGTTGATATGTCTGTCGAAGCCATATACCCAGAGCCTGCCAAGGAGCCAATTTATCTTCACAACATCGATCGTCAAAGTTTCACTCAACCTATTGAAGGAGTTCTTGCTGCAACTCGAGTTTATCCTCTGGCTGGTAACACACGTGCACCTCATCGTGCCCGTACTGAAGCCACTGAGAGCACAATTGCACAAAGGCCTCGGAAGCGATCTCGTGTTCTCAATGACCAAGAGCTTCTCGTCGCCCTGCATCAAAAACAGGATAAGCATCATGACTGGCTAAAGCATCAGATGCAAAGCCTCTTGGTGGATGTTAATCGCATTCGCAACCTTGCCACCAAGAATGCATTTGTCACTCATGAAACTTGTCGGCGGTCGTGGAAGAGTCTGACATTGCTGAGCTCTGAAGATGATCTTCAACAAGATGGCTTCACAGAGAGATTCAAGTTTGATTCCACTCCTCCCAGGAACGCTGTCTTGCGTCGGACTCCCTCACTCGAAGACTCTGAGTACTCCTCCTCAGCGGCAACTGTAAATGCCAGAGTCATTGATGAAGAAGATGATGCTACTTCCCCAACTACAACTTCGCCTCGAATCGACACTGCACCAAGTTCTTGTGCACCACCGGACCTCAACAACGACCCTACAGCTTCACCTTCTCCTCATGAGGATGAGTAGATACTCTATGTCTTCAAACCTTTTTGGTCCTTACTGACAAAAGGGGAAGAAGCATATGAGTTGATAGTCTTCAAGTGGGTCCTTATGGGTGGTTACTATACTCTTTGCCAAGTGCTTACAACTCTCGCTTTTGATACATTTGGTTCTTTGAGTTGTAACACTTAAACTTGATGGTCGTATGCTACCTTTTCTGTCAACTATGTGATGCGATGATAAATTCCGCATGTGCGACGATAAATTCTGCACGAAGTCATTTCACAGACGTCCATTTTTCATTATGCATGTCATTATATTCGTTATATCTTTTCATGCATGATAAATTGTCTTCCTAAGTTGAAGAGGATCTCCACAAGTAAAACCTGCCATGTGCATTTGCATTCAAAAGCAAAATACTTATATGCACATCTTCAGGGGGAGCCTTTTGCTACTTATGAAGACAATACCTCAATCCTTTACAATGTCACATACTTTTATCCCCGTTAAAAACTTCAACCAGTTTGTCATCAATCACCAAAAAGGGGGAGATTGTAAGTGCATCTAGTGCCACCCCTAGTTGGTTTTGGAGTATTGATGACAAACCTGGTTGAGGGACTAATGTGTTTGTAAGAATTGCAGGATAACACAGGTAGTAGTCCCTCATTGATTCGGTTTACCTACCAGAGATGGCCCCTAAAAATGTGTGAAGACATTGAAGACAATGGTGGTATGTGAAGATTTTCACAACGAAGATTATGACTCTAGAAGACATTCATGTGAAGACTATGGAGTGCGAAGACATAGCTGTTTCGTAGTTTCCTTTCCTTCTTTGTTAAGTCATAGGAACCACCGTACTGTTAAGTGGGGTCCAAGTGAACAAAGTCAGAGTGACTGAAGTGATGCTCAACCAAATCCTAAGTCTTCAAGCGAAGACAATGAGAGCAAAACTTATCCAGAGCTGGATGAGTCAGCTTTACTTGTAGCCCAAGTTAAGCTGTCGCGTGTGTTTGAAATCTGACCGTTGGAACACGTGTCGGTTCCTTAGTGACCCAGGGTCATTTCAGACAAATCAGGTCGGGTTGCCTAGCGGCTATAAATACCCCTCCCCCTACACCATAAATTGGTGGCTGCTCAGAGTTAGTGCACGGCTTTTGTCGTTTGAGAGCAACCCTCCTCGAAGCCTTTGAGAGAAAGATCCTTGCGAGGACAAAGCCCAAAACACCCAGAGCCAAAGAGTGTTAGGCATCACGGAAGTCTTTCTGTCCGCGTGACCTGAAGACTTGTTACACTTGAGGACTGTGAATCCTCCAGCCGGTTAGGCGTCGCATTCTGAGCATCCAAGAGTCATTGTGGATTGCCGGTGAACGAAGTCTATGAAGGTTTGGAAGTCTACCTTGAAGACTTACCAGAGTGATTGGGCAAGGACTAAGTGTCCTTAGCTCAAGGGGAATAAGGTAAAGATGCGGTCTTCTGAGTTGAATCTCAGCCTCCCTAACCAGACGTATATTTGTCACAGCAACTGGAACTAGTCCAACAAATCCTTGTCCTCACCAACAACTGGTTCTATCTCTTCCCTCACTTATTTACAGTTTGTCTTCGTGAAGTCATTTTCCTGCTTGCCTTATCTGTTTGACTTCACTGTGACGACTATTGTTGTTTGGCTTCATACTATCTTCCATCTTGATCCATACTACCTACTCCCTCCGTTCCACAATACATGACTTCCATTTGTCAAAATATAGATGTATCTAGACATGTTTTAGTATATAGGTACATTCATTTTTGGACAAATGGAAGTCAAGTATTTTGGAACGAAGGGAGTAGCTGCCAATAGTCTTTGTACCACTACTGCCTGGCCACAAGGCCTTGCGAGCGTTTCGCCAGATTTTTCAACAGCCCCCACTACATGTTCGCTACGGTGGACTTCACCAACGATGTAAAGGTGCTCAAGAATTCGGGCATCGCCTGCCAGAATCTTGTCGACATCCAGGGCCAATACAAGATCTGGGGCAGAAACGAGCATGAGAAGGACTCACTGGTTCACCTCGCCGAGGCCATCATCGATCCCTACTACAGAGACATGAAGGATTCATGCAACAAGGAAGCATGCCTGGTACTCGGCTTGGATGGAGAAACTCGACAAAGCTCACGTCGTGTACGCGGCCAAGGAGGCGTACACGAGCTACGAGATGTGTACAGGCAGATCGTTGACATGAGGAAGTGCCTCCTTCCCCAAAACGGTCAGGGATCCAGCCGGAAGCAGAGCAATGGCAAGCATCGTCGCAATAAGAAGTAGATGATTAGATGCTCGTTTCTCCTAGTTTAGTATGCATGTAATTGCTTAATTTGGTGTGTGGAAATGTTATGTGTGTAGTCACTTGTGTAATTGTATGCTTAATTTGGTTTTGCAATGTCGTCTTTTGAAGTATATATGTTGATGCTCTGTAAATAGAGCAAATCACATCGCACACGGACTAAACAATGGAACCCATCAGTGATCATCTCATCAATCACTGACAATTGTATACCAGCAATCGTTTGCTCACAACACACACAAACGGCTTGTTAATAGGAATCGTCTATGTTGTTATCGGTCTTCCCACACGTTTCTGATTACAGACCTGTTTGCCACGTATCACACACATCTTGTTAAGTTGAACCGTTTCTGTTCTCTTGGCTCAACGCAAACAGTTCATCTGAGTGAACTGTATGTCGTATATCGCACACACACCTTCATCTGTCTGCCCGTTTCTGTTGTTCCGCCTCATCACAAACAGTTTATCCGAGTGAACTGTATGTCGTATATCGCACACGCCTTCATCTAGCTGCCCGTTTCTTTTGTTCTACCTCATTGCAAACAGATCATTGAACTGAATCGTATGCCCCTCATCGCACACGCAACTAAAATCTGGACCGTGTTTGATGTATCCTTCATCGCAAACGTTTTGCATCTTTTTTGACGGTTATTTTACATCACCGTTTGCGATTAATGCATCGCACACAGTTTCATCAAAGGGTCTTTGGTTGTAGTGTCGCGTTAGCAGCATCCTATAGTAGTGTTGGAAAGTTACGCATTGAAGAAGTGAGGGTCGACCTTGAACACTTGTGTTCATGCTCATGGAAACAGTGTAGACTTTTCATGGAAGTTTCTCATAAAAATAATTATCTCCTTGTATATACCACTATACCATAAACATAATGTGTTAAGATTTGCCTTTAGGATGTTTAAATTGGATGTTTGATGTGTGATGTGCAAAAATAGAAACGTGTGTTATAGTATTTGAATTTTCATATTCTATTAGAATGTATAAATCTCTGAAATTTTTACACGGTACTTTCAAGCAAATTGTTTATTATTCCTATTTTCTGAATTTGTTGATCTATAGATTGTTTTATAGTCTTGTTATTTGCTTGTTCTAGAGTTCATGGATTATATTGGGTGATATAAATTGTGGAAATGATAGTATACAGTAGATAATGTTTGATAATTATTACGAAACTTGTCTTGATAATACATGATTGGGTGATTTATCTTATGTGCACTAACCTATCTCACGAGTTCTGTTAAGTTTTGTGTGAATGAAGTTTTCAAGTTTTGTGTGAGATAGAGATATGAGGAGAATAGGAGTGGAAAGAGCCTATGCTTGGGGATGCCCAAGACACCCCACAGAAATATCTAAGGAAGACTCAAGCAACTAAGATTGGGGATGCCCCAGATGGCACCCCCTCTTTCGTCTTCAAACTTACGGTATATTTTACTTTGAGATATATTTTTATTCTTCACATGATAAGTGCAAAGTCTTGGAGCGTCACTTCCTTCCTTTTATTTTGAATAAATACACACCATGCTGGTTGGGATGATTTCTTATAAGTCCTTGGTTGATTTACAGAATGCTCCATTGATAACCCACAAGTATAAGGGATCGCAACAGTTTTCGAGGGTAGAGTATTCAACCCAAATTTATAGATTCGACACAAGGGGAGCCAAAGAATATTTTAAGGTATTAGCAGCTGAGTTGTCAATTCAACTACACCTGGAGATTAACTATCTACAACAAGTAATCAGTAGCAAAGTAGTTTGATAGTTTTGATAGTAGTGACAGCAGCAACGATAACAGTAACAGTGATCGCAGTAATTTTGTAGCAAGTTAACAGTGATGATAGCAGTAGTAACTTAGCAGAGACAATATAAGACAAATTCATAGGCATTGGATCGGTGACTTGTTGGATGATATTCATCATGTGACAGTTATAACCTAGGGCGATACGACACTAGCTCCAGTTCATCGATATGATGTAGGCATGTATTCCGTAAATAGTCATACGTGCTTTATTAAAAGAACTTGCATGACATCTTTTGCCCTACCCTCCCGTGGCAGCGGGGTCCATATTGGAAACTAAGGGATATTAAGGCCTCCTTTTAATAGAGAACCGGAACAAAGAATTAACACATAGTGAATACATGAACTCCTCAAACTACGGTCATCACCGAGAGTGGGCCCGGTTGCTGTCACTCTGGGGTTGTTGGATCATAACACGTAGTAGGTGACTATAACTTGCAAGATCGGATCTAAACATGGATAAAATGATGAATTCATAAACGGTTCAGATCTGAGTTCATGGCACCCGGGCCCAAAGTGACAAGCATTAAGCATAGCAAAGTCATAGCAACATCAATCTAAGAACACAGTGGATACTAGGGATCAGGCCCTAACAAAACTAACTCGATTACATGATGAATCTCATCCAACTCCTCACCGACCAGCGAGCCTACGAAGGAATTACTCACTCCCGGTGAGGAGCATCATGGAATTGGCGATGGAGATGGGTTGGTGATGACGAAGAACTAAGATCCCCCTCTCCAGAGCCCCAAACGGACTCTAGATCTGCCCTCTTGAGGAAGAACAGGGCTTGGCGGCGGCTCCGTCTCGTGGATCGCAATAGTTCTTTCTCCCTGATTTTTTCTCTCCAAAAATAGGAATTTATAGTGTCAGGGTTGAGGTCTGCGGGGCCACCAGGTGGGTACAACCCACCTGGGCGTGCCAGGAGAGGGGGCGCGCCCTGGTGGGTTGTGTCCACCCAGGGGCCCCTCTCTGGTGGGTCTTGGCTCCAGTAATTCTCTTTTAAAAAGATCCTTGCAAAGTTTTGTTCCATTCCGAGAACTTTTATTTCTGCACAAAAACAACAACATGGTAGTTCTGCTGAAAACAACGTCAGTCCGGGGTTAGTTTCATTCAAATCATGCAAATTAGAGTCCAAAACAAGAGGAAAAGCGTGAGAAGAAGTAGATATGTTGGAGAGGTATCAACTCCCCCAAGCTTAAACCATTGCTTGTCCTCAAGCAATTCAGTTGATAAACTGAAAGTGAGAAAGAAAACTTTTACGAACTCTTTTGCTCTTGTTTGCATAAATAAGCTTAAACAGCACCCAGGTTTTCAGCCAACATTATAACTAACCATGTCGACAATAACTCTTAAAGATTATAATGATTCATATCAAGGACATAATCAGCTAGCGAGCAATAATAAGATATCTCAAACAGCAACATGTTGTCAAAACAACCATGATATAATATGACAATAATGGTATCTCACTAGCCCTTTCTGAGACCGCAAAACATAAGTGCAGCGCACCTCCAAAGTTCAAGCAGCGACTAAACATTGTAATTAATGGTAGAAAAGATCCAGTCATGATGCACCCAACATTAGCTATACACAATGCATAAATCATGACAGTTGTGCTCTACTCAGTTTCTGGCGCTTGTTTTAGAAGGTGATGACACAACATAAAAGTAAATTGTAACATCCCAAATTTTCAATTTGGAATGTTATACATTAGATCATCATTGCATAGCATATTTTATTGCATTTTGGCAAATCCTCGAAATCCTAAGCAACTCAAGGACCCTCGGAGAGAGTTGGGGATTTTCCCGGTTTTCATATTTGATTTTTATCAAATAATGAAACGAGGATTTTTGGTTTTAATTATTTTTCACTCCGAAAAATATTTCATATTAAAATATATGAGAGGAGAAAACATGACTTCTCCAAAATAATTGAAACATTGGAGGAAAAATATTAAAAATCAAATATTTGATTTTATCGGATTTTATTGCAATTTTATTTGCATTAGAAAAATTGCACGTTTTCAAAACTGCATTTTTAGGGCCAAGAAAATGTTTATCTCGTTCTAATTATTTTAATTAGACGGTGAAAATTATTCTGGCATTTTTAGATTTTTATTTATTTTTCTAGGATTTTTTTTGTTTTGACAGAATTATTTAAAAAAAAAGAGATCCCGCACCCGACTGGGCCAAGGCCCAGCCGAGCCAGGCCGTCCCATGCCCGCGTCGCCGTCTCCCACCTGGAGACCAAAGCCGCGCCGCCGCCCGAGTCCTGGAGGACCACGCCCCCCCGCCTTACCCCTCCCCCAAGCCGAAGCCCCCCCACCTATATATACCGCCGCCGCCCCGTTCCCCGCCACCCCGACCGGAGCCGCCGCCGCCCCGTTCCCCGCCACCCCGACCGGAGCCGCCGCCACCCGAAGCCCCGACCGAGCCGCCGGAGAAGCTTGACGCCGCCGCCGCCCCGACGCCGAACCCCGCCGCCCGACGCCCCGTCGACCCCGCCCCTCGCCACCCTCTCCCGAAGCCCGCCGGAGCCCCGCCCGACCCCGCCGGACCGAGGTAGCCGCCGCGCCGGTTTTCGCCGGAAAACCGATTCGGTTTATTTTGAAACCCTAGGTTTATTTTTTTATAGATCGGTTTATTTTTTCGGTTTAGTTAGTTAGTGAACGTTCGCCGGTCCGTTCGTTTTAAAGAACGTGTTCACCGTTTAGTTGCTGTTAACGAACGTCCGTTTGATTAACTGTTCGTCTGTTTTCTTTTTCGTCGGATTTTTCGCGATTTTTTCCCGATCGTGATTTCCGATCTGTTTTTCGTTTTAGTTTAACTTTTCGCTCGTTTATCAGAATCGGGCGATTCAAGCGCCTAGAGTTTCGTCTCGAAATTCTCTTTCCGTTTAACCAACTCAAACAAGTTTTTGCTACTGTAAAATTTGACCCAGATCCAGATTAGTAAACGAATCTTGTTTCTTTCGCCGTTTGACTTCCGTTGCTTCGTTTGATTTGATTCTTTTTGCAAACCGGAGTTCTTAAGTTGAACTTTCTGGTTAGATCTTTTATTTGAGTTTTACTTGTGCATTAGTTGAGTGCTTACTGAATGCTTGTTTGTTTGCGATAGAGTACCCGGAGTGCGCCGCTTGCTACTTCGAAAATCTAGGTTTCACGGATCATCAGCAAGGCAAGTAACACTTTGATCATACTTCTTTTACTACCCAGTTTCATTGCATTAGATCAACCCTCAAACATTGCATGATTAGGATCTAATTAAATTGTGGGTTCTGGGAAGTAGATGAGGTAGTACCTATTGCCCTGTTTATTATCAAACCCTTGGGAGTTACTTCTACGTTTGCTTATATCGTTATGCTATGCTAGTAGACGTGGATTGGGTTTGAGTGTTACCATGACAGATGTGAGATTGTTAATTAATGGTTAAACTTAAGGTGGCAACTAAAACACACATCTGGGTGGATTGAGGTACCTGGGTATTCCAGGATTGCCTGTTTTTCTTTGGACCGCCACCCAGGCTCAAAGGGATCATGAGATTATTCATGCTAGAAACTTCCGTGTGCAGCCACAAGCTATTATGGGCTCTAGCATAGTTGAGTAGGTCGTGTGAACTCTTACAGTGGTAGACTAGCAGATGTAGGGGATGTAGGTGGTACGGTCTACCCATTCGTAAGGTGCAAACACTTCTGAAAGACTGTGTCTCGGTCATCCGTTTCTCAAACACCATGTAGTGCGAGAAATCTAACGGAGGAGATCGAGTCTTGTGGGGAAAAGTGCACAAACCTCTGCAGAGTGTATAAACTAATCATGGTTAGCCGTGTCCCCGGTTATGGACACCTTGAGTATCTAGTATATGGATTATCATGTGAATCTCATCATGTTACTTTAATTAATTTTGTTGGGTTTTGATGATGATACTTAATTGGGATTGAGAATGCTGTCAACCATTCTCAATGTTTAACAACCACCATGATAGTTAAATAAAATTTATTCCTTTGCAGTAGGGAAAAATTGGCTTTTCGCAAAACTGTAACCATAGAGCCTTCTACCAGCCATATATGCATGTAGTATAGCATTATTTTGTTCATTACTCTCTATGTTTTACATTGCCAGCATATTCCATGTGCTGACCCATTTTCGGGCTGCAACGTTTCATGTTGCAGACTTTTCAGACGACGAGTAAGGTGCCTTAGGTCGTGGTCTTATACTCAGTGATGCCGTTGGAGTTGATGGACTCACTTATCTTCCAAGTCTTCCGCTGTTATCGTTTTAGATGGCCTTAAGCCATATTTGTCATACTTATTTCTCTCTTGAGATACTCGATGTAATAAGTGTGTGATTGCTACTCTGTTATAAATCCTCCAAGTACTGTGCGTGTCAGCATTACTGATCCAGGGATGACACTGGTGCACGGTAGATCAGACTGTTTGAGGTCTGGTCGCTACAAAGGTGGTATCAGAGCCCACGCTGACTGTAGGACACGACCACTAAGCTTAAACCCTAGAACACTACTCTCTTCTCATTTCTGACTCCTCTCCATTTTCTACTCTTTTAGGAATGGCGGATGCAAGGAACAAGTTCATGCAACCGGATGAAGATACACCTTTTGGACGACACTTGAAGGAAGTGACTAAGTACCTGAACATCGGAATACCAAGCTTCACCGGGACCTACAACGCCACACTACCAAAAGAGGAGCGCTGGAAGATTCAAGTTCAAGTTCCAGGAAGGACGTTTACGCCAGTCACTGAGCCTATAGAGTTTTCCTTTGATGCACCAACCTGGAGTTTAGGGAAGAGCATGGCAGCCCACATCACTTTGGGACGCATTGGAGATGTCTACCACAGGGAGCTTAAGGATACTATTTATCAGATTTGTGGACGCCGAGATGAGCAATGGGAGATGATCAACACCAAGAAGGATGGATCAATTGCAGCTTTCATCCAGGAGCAAAACCAACACATTCGTCGCGAGGAGAACCAGATGTGCGCAGACATGATAGATCTGAAGAAGGCATTGACCAAGATCACGGAGTTGGAGGAAGAACTCAAGTCTACACGCGAGGATTATATGGAGGAAATCGTCGCACTGGTGGAGAAGAATGACGACCTGATAAAGAAGGTCGGAGTATTCATGGGAGACCCAGCACCAGGAGGAGAAGATGATGATTGTGCTTGCCCGGATAACTACATCATCATCGACGACACCGACTCGGACCCCAGTGAAGATGATTTTGTTGATGAAGCTGGAGCAGATATCATGGAGTCTTCGACCGAACAAAATTTCTAGTAGACCACCATAATCAGTAGTAGTATTCCCCCATGTATATAGTATAGTCCGAGCACTTTGTAACGATAGTGAGATCGATTGTATGCCTTGTTTGAATTGATTGAGTGATATTGATTGTGTTTGTCTCATGAGCATATGGGTAGTGTTTTCTCTCTAGACCTCATTTTATTCTAAATTCTCATCTTTTCTAAACCTATCAGATGCCTCCGAGACGCGATACCAGATTTGTTTTCCCACCGGAGATCACTCAGTTGATTCAGCAGCAGAATGCCCTGATGCAAGTGTTAGTACAGAACCAAGGCAACAACAACAACCCACCACCACCCCCTGTTGATCACTTAACCCGTTTCTTGAGACTGAATCCGCCGGTGTTTTCCAGCAGCACCGAGCCGATTGTTGCAGATGATTGGCTCCGCAAAGTTGGAAGGGAGTTGACCACTGCAGGATGCACAGATGCGGAGAGAGTGCGTTTTGCCGCACATCAGCTTGATGGACCCGCAGCATCATGGTGGGAGAATTACACAGCCACACACCCTATTGACACTGTCACATGGGACTAGTTTCAGCAAGCTTTCCGTACTGCCCATGTTTCAGCAGGAGCTATGGCTATGAAGAAGCGTGAGTTTCGCAACCTACGCCAAGGAGGACGCACCGTAGGCCAGTATGTGGAGGACTTTAGTAAGTTAGCACGTTATGCTCCAGATGACGTTGCTATAGATGCAGCCAAGCAGGAGAAGTTTCTGGAAGGACTGAATGATGAGCTGAGTATGCAGTTGATGGTAGCAACCTTCAACAACTACCAGGAGTTGGTAGATAGAGCTCTCATGATTGAAGGGAAGCAGCAGCAGATTGAAAGCCGCAAGAGGAAGTATGGACAAGGGAAGTACAATTTTGGAGCTCATCAGAAGTCATGTTTTACCCCAAATTCGGGAGGATCTTTTCAGCATACCCATGGAGCAGGAGGTTCGCACAACCATAGTGGACTCAAGAATGGTAATGGGAATGGAGGAAGCAACGGACAGAACCGTAATAACCCATCTACCCCAGTTAAGAGAGATCTGAGCCAAGTCACTTGCTACAAGTGCCAGAAGGCTGGGCATTATGCTAATGAATGTCCCGAAGCTAAAAATGGAAATGGCAATGGAAGCTCTGGGAAGAAGCCGAACCCTTTCAACAAAGGACATGTGAACCATGTTAGCGTGGAGGAGGTTGAAGCTCAGCCAGATGCAGTAATAGGTAAGTTTTTGGTTAAGTCATTTACTGCACTCGTTCTTTTTGATACTGGTGCATCGCATTCATACATATCAAGGGGATTTGTGGATAAGTATAAACTGCCAACCCAAGCCCTTAGGTCACCCATGTTAGTAACCTCGCCAGGAGCAGAGTATATGGCTAGTTTATGGTGTGATCAGTTACCATTAAGGATTGGTAACTACGTGTTTCCCTCGGACCTAATAGTACTGGAATCGCAAGGATTGGATGTGATATTAGGCATGGATTGGTTATCGAAGTATGGAGGGAACATTGAGTGCGCCAGTAAGTCGATTTTGCTTACCACCCCAGAAGGAAGAAGGATTAAGTATGTATCCCGGCATGTGCCGAAGAGGACTCAAGTAAATTCCTTATCAGGAGTTGTACAGGAGGAAGTACCAGTGGTGAAGGATTACCCGGATGTATTTCCAGAAGAGTTGCTAGGCATGCCACCGGATAGAGACATTGAGTTTTTTATTGAGCTTTTGCCAGGCACAGGGCCAATATCTAAGAGACCGTACAGAATGCCCGCAAAAGATTTGGAGGAGATTAAGAAGCAGATTAAGGAGTTACTGGATAAAGGCTATATTCGCCCAAGTTCTTCACCTTGGGGATCGCCAGTGCTTCTAGTGGAGAAAAAGGATGGATCGTTAAGGATGGTTGTTGATTATCGAGGACTGAATGAAGTGACCATCAAGAACAAGTACCCACTGCCGATGATCAATGATTTGTTTGACCGATTGCAAGGAGCTAAGGTATTTTCCAAGATCGATCTGCGATCGGGATACCATCAGTTGAAGATTCGAGAGCAGGATATACCTAAGACGGCTTTTACCACCAGGTATGGGCTATATGAGTATACTGTTATGTCATTTGGTCTGACTAACGCCCCTAGCTATTTCATGAACCTGATGAACAAAGTGTTTATGGAGTTTTTGGATAAGTTCGTCATAGTGTTCATTGATGAAATTTTGGTCTACTCAAAGAACGAAGAGGAGCATAAGGAGCATTTGTGTTTGGTACTTGAGAAGCTCAGAGAACATCAGGTATACGCCAAGTTCAACAAATGTGAGTTTTGGCTGAAGGAAGTTGGATTCCTCAGACACGTTATATCCGGAGAAGGAATAGCAGTAGACCCCACCAAAGTTGACACAGTAACAAGCTGGGAATCACCCACGTCAGTTGGAGAAATCCGGAGTTTTCTTGGACCCGCAGGATACTACCGGAGATTCATTGAGAATTTCTCGAAGATTGCAAAACCCATGACGGAGCTGTTGAAGAAAGACACCAGGTTCAATTGGACTGAGGAATGTGAAGCTATTTTTCAGGAATTGAAGAAACGTTTGGTTACATCACCAGTGTTGATTTTGCCAGATCAGCGCAAGGATTATGAAGTTTACTGCGACGCTTCACGTCGAGGACTTGGAGCAGTGCTGATGCAGGAAGGAAGAGTTGTTTCATATGCCTCACGACAGCTTAAGCCCCATGAGCTGAATTACGCTACGCATGATTTCGAGTTAGCAGCCGTAGTACATGCGCTAAAGACATGGAGACATTTTCTCATCGGAAACCATTGTGAGGTGTACACGGATCACAAGAGTTTGAAATACATCTTCACGCAGAAGGAGTTGAATCTCAGGCAAAGGAGATGGTTGGAGCTCATAAAGGATTATGATATGAGATTGCATTATCACCCCCAGAAAGGCTAACGTAGTAGCAGACGCGTTGAGCCGCAAGAGCCATGTCAACACACTCATGACCGCAGAGTTACTGAAAGAATTAGCCGAGGATCTTCGCGAGCTATGTTTGGAGATAGTTCCGAGAGGCTATGTAGCAGCATTAGAAATTCAGTCTACTCTGATGGATAAGATCAGGGAAGCTCAGAAGACTGACAAGGAGATTGCCAAGATAAAGGAGAACATGAGCAAAGGAAAGGCCAAGGGATTTCGTGAGGACGAGCACGATACCTTATGGTTTGAGGACCGCGTTTATGTGCCTAACGACCCCAAGATTAGGAAGTTGATTCTGCAAGAGGCCCATGATTCACCGTATTCGATTCACCCAGGAAATACCAAGATGTATTTGGATTTGAAGGATACTTTCTGGTGGACCGGAATGAAGAAAGATATTGCGGAGTATGTAGCAGTTTGTGATGTATGTCAGAGAGTGAAGGCAGAGCATCAAAAGCCGGCAGGACTGTTACAGCCATTGTCGATACCCGAATGGAAGTGGGACAAGTTAGGAATGGATTTTATCACTGGATTGCCAAGGACTCGTTCAGGCTTTGACTCAATATGGGTTGTAGTCGATCGTTTAACGAAAGTAGCTCATTTCATCCCAGTGAAGACCACTTACAGCAGTGCTAAGTTGGCAAAGATATACATGACCAGGATCGTATGTCTGCATGGAGTTCCGAGGACCATTGTATCAGATAGAGGAACCCAGTTTACTTCAAAGTTTTGGAATCAGTTACATGAAACTTTGGGTACCAGGCTAGAGTTCAGTATAGCCTTTCACCCACAGACCGACGGACAGACCGAGAGAGTCAATCAGATTTTGGAAGATATGCTGAGAGCTTGTGCGCTAGATTATGGATCTAGTTGGGACGACAATTTGTCGTATGCAGAGTTTTCTTACAACAACAGTTATCAATCTAGTTTGAAGATGGCCCCTTTCGAAGCTTTATACGGAAGGAGGTGTAGAACACCATTGTTATGGGACGAAGTTGGAGACCGCCAGTTGTTTGGACCAGATTTGATTAAAGAGTCTGAACAGAAAGTGAAGTTGATTCGCGATAGGCTCAAGGTAGCCCAGTCCAGGCAGAAGAGTTATGCGGATTCTAAACACAAGGAGACAGTTTACGAAGTCGGAGACAGAGTTTACCTACGAGTATCACCACTTCAAGGAGTTAAGCGCTTTGGAGTTAAGGGAAAGTTAGCGCCACGTTTTGTAGGACCATACAAAGTTTTGGAGCGTATGGGAGAAGTTGCTTACAAGCTGGAATTGCCTGAAGGATTGTCAGGAGTTCATGATGTATTTCACGCTTCCCAGTTGAAGAAGTGCCACACAGAGATGGCTGAGATACCACTGAGAGATACGGTGCCATTGGAAGCGATTCAGCTGGATAGTGACTTGACCTATGAGGAGAAACCAGTTAAGATTCTTGAGTATGCCAGCCGAGTCACCCGCAGCAAGGTTATCAAGTTTTGCAAAGTTCAGTGGAGTCACCATACCGAGGACGAAGCCACCTGGGAGCGAGAGGAAGATCTACGGAAGGACCACTCTCACCTATTTTCTAGCCAACCCGAATCTCGAGGGCGAGATTCCTCTTAAGGGGGTAGGTTTGTAACATCCCAAATTTTCAATTTGGAATGTTATACATTAGATCATCATTGCATAGCATATTTTATTGCATTTTGGCAAATCCTCGAAATCCTAAGCAACTCAAGGACCCTCGGAGAGAGTTGGGGATTTTCCCGGTTTTCATATTTGATTTTTATCAAATAATGAAACGAGGATTTTTGGTTTTAATTATTTTTCACTCCGAAAAATATTTCATATTAAAATATATGAGAGGAGAAAATATGACTTCTCCAAAATAATTGAAACATTGGAGGAAAAATATTAAAAATCAAATATTTGATTTTATCGGATTTTATTGCAATTTTATTTGCATTAGAAAAATTGCACGTTTTCAAAACTGCGTTTTTAGGGCCAAGAAAATTCATCTCGTTCTAATTATTTTAATTAGACGGTGAAAATTATTCTGGCATTTTTAGATTTTTATTTATTTTTCTAGGATTTTTTTTGTTTCGGCGGAATTATTAAAAAAAAGAGATCCCGCGCCCGACTGGGCCGAGGCCCAGCCGAGCCAGGCCGGCCCATGCCAGCGTCGCCGTCTCCCACCTTGGGACCGAAGCCGCGCCGCCGCCCGAGTCCGGGAGGACCACGCCACCCCGCCGCCTTACACCTCCCCCAAGCCGAAGCCCGCCCCCCCACCTATATATACCGCCGTCGCCGCCCCGTTCCCCGCCAGCCCGACCGGAGCCGCCGCCGCCCGAAGCCCCGACCGAGCCGCCGGAGAAGCTCGACGCCGGCGCCGCGGGAAGCCGCCACCCCGACGCCGAACCCCGCCGCCCGACGCCCCGTCGACCCCGCCCCTCGCCACCCTCTCCCGAAGCCCGCCGGAGCCCCGCCCGACCCCGCCGGACCGAGGTAGCCGCCGCGCCGGTTTTCGCCGGAAAACCGATTCGGTTTATTTTGAAACCCTAGGTTTATTTTTTTATAGATCGGTTTATTTTTTCGGTTTAGTTAGTTAGTGAACGTTCGCCGGTCCGTTCGTTTTAAAGAACGTGTTCACCGTTTAGTTGCTGTTAACGAACGTCCGTTTGATTAACTGTTCGTCTGTTTTCTTTTTCGTCGGATTTTTCGCGATTTTTTCCCGATCGTGATTTCCGATCTGTTTTTCGTTTTAGTTTAACTTTTCGCTCGTTTATCAGAATCGGGCGATTCAAGCGCCTAGAGTTTCGTCTCGAAATTCTCTTTCCGTTTAACCAACTCAAACAAGTTTTTGCTACTGTAAAATTTGACCTAGATCCAGATTAGTAAACGAATCTTGTTTCTTTCGCCGTTTGACTTCCGTTGCTTCATTTGATTTGATTCTTTTTGCAAACCGGAGTTCTTAAGTTTGAACTTTCTGGTTAGATCTTTTATTTGAGTTTTACTTGTGCATTAGTTGAGTGCTTACTGAATGCTTGTTTGTTTGCGATAGAGTACCCGGAGTGCGCCGCTTGCTACTTCGAAAATCTAGGTTTCACGGATCATCAGCAAGGCAAGTAACACTTTGATCATACTTCTTTTACTACCCAGTTTCATTGCATTAGATCAACCCTCAAACATTGCATGATTAGGATCTAATTAAATTGTGGGTTCTGGGAAGTAGATGAGGTAGTACCTATTGCCCTGTTTATTATCAAACCCTTGGGAGTTACTTCTACGTTTGCTTATATCGTTATGCTATGCTAGTAGACGTGGATTGGGTTTGAGTGTTACCATGACAGATGTGAGATTGTTAATTAATGGTTAAACTTAAGGTGGCAACTAAAACACACATCTGGGTGGATTGAGGTACCTGGGTATTCCAGGATTGCCTGTTTTTCTTTGGACCGCCACCCAGGCTCAAAGGGATCATGAGATTATTCATGCTAGAAACTTCTGTGTGCAGCCACAAGCTATTATGGGCTCTAGCATAGTTGAGTAGGTCGTGTGAACTCTTACAGTGGTAGACTAGCAGATGTAGGGGATGTAGGTGGTACGGTCTACCCATTCGTAAGGTGCAAACACTTTTGAAAGACTGTGTCTCGGTCATCCGTTTCTCAAACACCATGTAGTGCGAGAAATCTAACGGAGGAGATCGAGTCTTGTGGGGAAAAGTGCACAAACCTCTGCAGAGTGTATAAACTAATCATGGTTAGCCGTGTCCCCGGTTATGGACACCTTGAGTATCTAGTATCTGGATTATCATGTGAATCTCATCATGTTACTTTAATTAATTTTGTTGGGTTTTGATGATGATACTTAATTGGGATTGAGAATGCTGTCAACCATTCTCAATGTTTAACAACCACCATGATAGTTAAATAAAATTTATTCCTTTGCAGTAGGGAAAAATTGGCTTTTCGCAAAACTGTAACCATAGAGCCTTCTACCAGCCATATATGCATGTAGTATAGCATTATTTTGTTCATTACTCTCTATGTTTTACATTGCCAGCATATTCCATGTGCTGACCCATTTTCGGGCTGCAACGTTTCATGTTGCAGACTTTTCAGACGACGAGTAAGGTGCCTTAGGTCATGGTCTTATACTCAGTGATGCCGTTGGAGTTGATGGACTCACTTATCTTCCAAGTCTTCCGCTGTTATCGTTTTAGATGGCCTTAAGCCATATTTGTCATACTTATTTCTCTCTTGAGATACTCGATGTAATAAGTGTGTGATTGCTACTCTGTTATAAATCCTCCAAGTACTGTGCGTGTCAGCATTACTGATCCAGGGATGACACTGGTGCACGGTAGATCAGACTGTTTGAGGTCTGGTCGCTACATAAATAGATAGTCCCTTCGCAGAGGGAAGCAGTGATTTGTAGAGGTGCCATAGCTCAATTTTTTAAACAGAGATAAATGATATTTTGATACATGCGCCCTTCTTATTCACTTCACGACCATCAGTTATCAACATCTTCCATGCTAAGCACGCTAGTGGCTGTTCCCAAGCGATAAAAGTAAAAGTTTACTCCCCCTCCACCATCAATCATACTCCATAGGTTGTCCGAAACAACGGGTGCCGTCCATACCAACATCAGTCCCGGGGGAGTTTTGTTTAATTATTTGCATTTTTGAGTTTGGTATTGGGAATCCCTATTACTGCCCATTTTCTCGTTCGACGGCGAGTGAGTAAACACTCGACCTGAGAATAACTCGCTTAGCATGGAAGATATCGACCACCTCCTATTGTTCCATGAACGATCCAGGCACACAAAAAGGATAATTTTTAGAAGTTTTTAGAGAGGTGGCACATGCAAATTTACTTAGGACGGCAGGGTAATACCGTATATAGGTAGGTATGGTGGACTCATCTGGAATAACTTTGGGTTCAAGGTTTTTGATGTACAAGCAGAATTCCCACTTACTATAGGCGAAGGCTAGCAATTAAGATTGAGAAGGGGCCAACTAGAGAGCAACAACGATCATAACCATGCATTATGCATAAGTAACATTGGACACTAGCATGAGTAGGATATGAACACCATGAACATAAATATCATAGAGGCTATGTTGGTTTTGATTGAACTACATGCATAAACATGTGCCAAGTCAAGCCACTCGAACATTCAGAGGAGGATACCATATCATCATACTACATCACAATCATTTTAACGCTATGTTGATATCCAAGATAAATCATTATCAACTCCCAGCTACTTATGCATGACATGAGAAACTATAATCTCTAATTTTCATTGCAAACATGTTTAATCATAATGGGCTAAAGCCTGGATACTAGGTTAAACATATTTACACAAACAGAACAAGTCGAGTTCATACCAGTTTCTCTTTGCCATGGCTAGTTCATCGAATGTCGTCATTATTGCCTTTCACTTGCACGACCGAACGATATGAAAATAATAATAATAATAATAATAATAATAATAATAATAATAATAATAATAATAATAGTGCAAGAGTGCCGTGGACTAAGCTGGAATCTGCAAAACATTTTATTCAACAGGAGAAGACAAGGTAAAATGTGCTCTGTATTAGTTCAACAATTATTCATATGAGAGCCACTCAACATTTTCATCATGGTCTTCTCCTCGGTACAACTCGAATAAAAAGAAAAGAAGTTCAGAGAAACACACTGAAATATTTTTGGAGTTTTTGGTTTTCTTGAGCAAGCAATTAAAAAGCAAAAATGAGAAAAACCATTTACACGGGAAAGCTCCCAACAAGCAAAAGAAGAACAAGGAAATCTTTTTGGATCTTCTTTTTAGCACTACTACTAAGAATGCATACAAAGTAAACTAGCTACAACTAATTTTTTTTGGTTTTTCTATATTTTTCAAACACACAAGAAGAAAGCAAGAAAATAAATCTAAGCATGGATGATACAATGAAAAAGCGTGAACACCGACAAATGAAAATAAGTGGACATGAATGTAATGTCGGTGAGAACATGTACTCCCCCAAGCTTAGGCTTTTGGCCTAACTTGGTAGTCGATCAGTAGCTTGGAGGGTAGTAATCAGCGTGGTAGCTCACAGAGGCTCTCGGTGCGGATGCCTCAGCACGCCGTGCTACCACCACTGTTGCGTTATGAGCTCGGGCCTCGCTCTCAAGAACAAAATATCTTCCCTTGCTGTTATAGTCAAAAAGAGGAGGAGCAGGCAAATATGTGTCCACAACAGATGATTGGTTAAACATCAGATTATAAGTGAAGTCATGAATCTTTCCTTTAAGGATTTTATGCTCTTTCAAAGCATCAAAATCTAAATACCGAGTGGGTAGGATAGGATCAAAGGGCAAAGGTGAAACACCCAGCCCTCGTGCTAGACGTGTGGCATAAATTCCACCATAGAACCAGCCACTTCTGGCGTTATGATGAAGTCTACGTGCAACAATCGCTCCAAGGTTATAATTCCTTTCACCAGTGAGAGCGCTATGAATGAGGCTCAAGTCTGGTGCACAAAGTATGCTACAGTCTTGCTGCCTACTATGCATTTCCCATTAAATAATGCAAAGTACTGAATTGCGGGAAAGTGAATGCTCTTTATTCTTCATTGTCTCACTCCCCTATTTTCACCGTAACAAAGGCTAGTCAATAAAGACTCGAACTCATCCTTTGGTGGCTCATCAAGCGAACCCCAAAATGGAAGTTTGCAATGGTAAGCAAAATTCTCTAGTGGAATAGTAAATGGATTATCATAAAGCATAAACGACACCCTAGACTCGCGTGGAAAATATTTAAATCCTTTAACAAATGATTCAGTGAGAAGTTGGCGTTGTTCACACTCATCTGAAAGGTAGGGATCGAGACCGACATTGTGAACATATTGCTCAAATTCCTCCTTGATGCCCACACGCACCATATATTCATCGCAAGGCCATAGACATGTTTTGGTGGCGGCGTCTCGCATGAAACTTTCACTCGGTTCAACATAAGACCAGCGAGCAGAACTGTCACTAGAAGATGCCCCCGAGGATCGTCTCCTTGAAGAACTCCTTCCAAATAGGTTCATCATGTCCGCGTACAATTTTCTAAAAATAAAAATTTTGGGATGACAAAAATTTGTCAACAAAACTTTATGAAATTGATAGCAACTACTCATAGGGATACATAGAGGCCATATCAAGCATTCAAACTACTTAAACACTAAGAATTCAACATGCAAGCACATCTACAGCAGCACCAAGAGTAGCTAATTATTCAAAGTATAAACCACTAAAACAAAAACTAATTGGACAAATGGTGGAGTCACATACCAAGCAACAATCCCCGAAACAGTTTCGGAAACGGAGCTTCGAGCAAAGACATCGAAATCCGCGGGTTTGAGCTCAAGAACACGGGAGAGAGCAATGGGGATTTTTTTTCTGGAGGTAAGTGATGATGTGGGCTAAGGACATAAGTGAGGGGGCCCACATGGGGACCACAACCCACCAGGGCACGCCTGAGGGTCCTGGCGCGCCCAGGTGGGTTGTTCCCACCTGGTGCACCTCCCTCTGGAATTATTTGCACCAAAAATTCATAAATATTCAGAAAAAAGATCATGTCCAATTTTCAGGGCATTGTGAGAACTTTCATTTTTCGGTCATTTTTTATTGCACGGGAAATTCAGAAAACAGACAAAACATGGCATTTTATTTTATTTAACTAATAAAAACAGAGAATAGAAAGTAGGGACAGAATGTTGGAAATATGCCCTAGAGGCAATAATAAATTGGTTATTATTATATTTCCTTGTTCATGATAATCGTTTATTATCCATGCTAGAATTGTATTGATAGGAAACTCAGATACATGTGTGGATATATAGACAACACCATGTCCCTAGTAAGCCTCTAGTTGACTAGCTCGTTGATCAATAGATGGTTACGGTTTCCTGACCATGGACATTGGATGTCGTTGATAACGGGATCACATCATTAGGAGAATGATGTGATGGACAAGACCCAATCCTAAGCCTAGCAGAAGATCGTGTAGTTCGTTTGCTAAGAGCTTTTCTAATGTCAAGTATCATTTCCTTAGACCATGAGATTGTGCAACTCCCGGATACCGTAGGAATGCTTTGGGTGTACCAACCGTCACAACGTAACAGGGTGGCTATAAAGGTGCACTACAGGTATCTCCGAAAGTGTCTGTTGGGTTGGCACGAATCGAGACTGGGATTTGTCACTCCATGTAAACGGAGAGGTATCTCTGGGCCCACTCGGTAGGACATCATCATAATGTGCACAATGTGACCAAGGAGTTGATCACGGGATGATGTGTTACGGAACGAGTAAAGAGACTTGCCGGTAACGAGATTGAACAAGGTATCGGGATACCGATGATCGAATCTCGGGCAAGTAACATACCGATTGACAAAGGGAATTGTATACGGGATTGATTGAATCCCCGACATCGTGGTTCATCCGATGAGATCATCGTGGAACATGTGGGAGCCAACATGGGTATCCAGATCCCGCTGTTGGTTATTGACCGGAGAACGTCTCGGTCATGTCTGCATGGTTCCCGAACCCGTAGGGTCTACACACTTAAGGTTCGATGACGCTAGGGTTATAGGGAAAGTATGTACGTGGTTAACGAATGTTGTTCGGAGTCCCGGATGAGATCCCGGACGTCACGAGGAGTTCCGGAATGGTCCGGAGGTAAAGATTTATATATGGGAAGTCCTGTTTTGGTCACCGGAAAAGTTTTGGGTGATATCGGTAATGTACCGGGACCACCGGGAGGGTCCCGGGGGTCCGCCAAGTGGGGCTACCAGCCCCAGAAGGCTGTGTGGGCCAAGTGTGGGAGGGGACCAGCCCCAGGTGGGCTGCTGCGCCTCCCCACCAGGGCCCAAGGCGCATGGGAGAGTGGGAGGGGGCAAACCCTAGGTCCAGATGGGCCTTAAGGCCCACCCTAGTGGCACCCCCCCCCCTCTCCTCCCCTTGGCCGCCCCCTTGGATGGGATCTAGGGCTGGCCGCCTCCCCTTGGGGTGGGAACCCTAGAGGGGGCGCCGCCCTCCCCCTCCCCTATATATATTGGGGTTTTGGGGCTGCCATAGACATGAGAACGTCTCTCTTTCGGCGCAGCCCTACCCCTCTTCCTCCTCCTCCTCTCCCGCGGTGCTTGGCGAAGCCCTGCGGGATTGCCACGCTCCTCCATCACCACCACGCCGTCGTGCTGCTGCTGGATGGAGTCTTCCCCAACCTCTCCCTCTCTCCTTGCTGGATCAAGGCGTGGGAGACGTCACCGGGCTGCACGTGTGTTGAACGCGGAGGCACCGTTCTTCGGTGCTCAGATCGGAATCAACCGCGATCTGAATCGCTACGAGTACGACTCCCTCATCCGCGCTCTTGCAACGCTTCCGCATCGCGATCTACAAGGGTATGTAGATGCACTCCCCTTCCCCTCGTTGCTAGATTACTCCATAGATTGATCTTGGTGATGCGTAGAAAATTTTGAATTTCTGCTACGTTCCCCAACATAGAAGGTAGTGCTTACTAAATTCATCCACTTCATACCGCTAAAAAATGATCCATTAATAAGGTTGATCATGTCTTATTAACAACCACTTTCGATTAGCATGAAACCAAAGAACTTTCGTAAATCACTAAGTTACCTCAATGGGGATATGAATGTCCCCAATGATAAGCATTTCATATTTCTTTTTGACAGTAGGTAGAGGTATTTGAAAACTTCCAATAGTGATTGTCGGAGATTTTTCAATAACATTAATACCATTCACTTGGAATTGTTTCTTCGGAAAGTGCACCATATGCTCATTACCATTAATATGAAAAGTGACCTTGCTTTTGTTGCAATCAATAACAGCCCCTGCAGTATTCAACCAAGGATAATCCACATGTTGTCGTCCTCGGGCATCTCAAGTATAGCAAAGTCAGTCAAAATAGTAACATCAGCAACAACAACGGGCACATCCTCACAGACACCGATAGGTATGGCAGTTGATTTGTTAGCCATTTGCAAAGATATTTCAGTAGATGTGAGTTTATTCAAGTCAAGTCTTTTATATGAAGAGAAAGGCATAACACTAACACCAGCTCCTAAATCACACAAAGCAGTTTTCACATAATTCTTTTTGATAGAGCAAGGTATAGTTGGTATTCCCGGAACTCCAAGTTTTTTAGGTACTCCATCTTTGAACGTGTAATTAGCAAGCATAGTGGAGATTTCAGCTTCCGGTATTTTTCTCTTATTTGTGATGATGTCTTTCATATACTTTGCATAAGGAGGCATTTTAAGGATATCAGTCAAGCGAGTACGCAAAAAGACTGGCCTCAGCATTTCAGCAAAGCGTTCAAATTCTTCATCATCACTCTTTTTAGTTGACTTGGGTGGAAAAGGCATAGGTTTTTGAACCCACGGTTCTCTTTCTTTACCGTGTTTTCTAGCAACAAAGTCTCTTTTATCATATATTTTATTCTTGGGTTGTGGGTTATCAAGATCAACAGGTGGTTCTATCTCAACATCATTATCTGGTTCTTTTTCATTATTTGGTTGAGTGTCTTCATGAACCTCATCATTGTATTTTTCATTATCACTAGGTGAGTGTTCATTACCAGATTGAGTTTCGGCATCAAAGATAGAAGTTTCATTTTCGTTATCACGAGGTTTTTCTATTTCAGGTTCACTAGAAGTGTGCAAAGTCCTATCATTTTTCTTTTTCTTTCTAGAAGGACTAGGTGCACTAGTGTTAGCTCTTTGTGAATCTTGTTCAATTCTTTTTGGGTGTCCCTCAGGATAAAGTGGTTCCTGAGTCATTTTACCTCCTCTAGTTGCAACTCTAACAGCAAAGTCATGCATATTATGATTCATTTCATCAAGTAATTCTCTTTGTGATTTAGCAACTTGTTCTAACTGAGTTTGAACCATAGAAGCATGTTTTCCAGCACCTCTAACATCATTTGATATTCTAAATAACAAGTCACTCAAGCGAGCAATCATATCAGAATTATATTTCAATTGTTTCATAACATTTGCATTGAAGTGATCTTGTTTTCTAATGTAGTTTTCAAACTCATAGAGGCATTGACTAGGATGCATATTGTGAGGATTATCGTTTTCATTGAACTTCATAAGGGAATTTACCTCTACCACCTTAGGCATTGGTGGTGTATTAAGCCCATGTATTTCTTCAATAGGAGGTAAATTTTTAACACCCTCGGCTTTAATACCTTTTTCCTTCATAGATTTCTTTGCCTCTTGCATATCTTCAGGACTGAGATATAATATACCCCTCTTCTTCGGAGTGGGTTTAGCCGGTGGTTCGGGAAGAGTCCAATCATCATAATTTTTCAATATGTTATTCAATAATTCTTCAGCTTGAGCAATAGTTCGTTCCCAGAAAACACAACCAGCACAACTATCTAGGAAATCCCTAGAAGCATCGGTTAGTCCATTATAGAAGATATCAAGTATTTCATTTTTCTTAAGAGGATGATCAGGCAAAGCATTAAGTAATTGGCAAAGCCTCCCCCAAGCTTGTGGGAGACTCTCTTCTTTAGTTTGCACAAAGTTAAATATTTCCTGTAAGGCACCTTGTTTCTTATGAGCAGGAAAATATTCTTTAGAGAAGTAATAAATCATATCCTGGGGACTACGCACACAACCAGGAGCAAGAGTATTGTACCAAGCTTTAGCATCACCCTTTAATGAGAAAGGAAATAATTTGAGAACAAAGTAATAGCGAGTTTTCTCATCATGAGTAAAAAAGGGTGGCTATATCATTCAACTTAGTAAGATGTGCCACAACAGTTTCAGTTTCATAACCATGGAAAGGATCAGATTCAACCAGAGTAATTAACTCTGGGTCGACAGAGAATTCATAATCCTTATCATCAATAAAGATAGGTGAGGTAGCAAACTTAGGATCACATTTTATTCTACCATTCAGAGATTTTTCTTTATACTTGCATAATAATTTCTATAGATCATCTGTGTCCTTACAAGCAAGTATATCTCTAGTTGTCTCCTCATTCATAACATAACCTTCCAGTACCTTAGGCAATTCATATCTAGGAAGGCTAGTTCTAGCAGGTGTTTCAAGAGTTTCAGTTTCAGGCTCATCATCAGATTCAACAACATCATTTTGTATTACTCTAGCAATTTGTTCATCAAGAAATTCACCAAGTGGCACATCATCATTATCAAGCAAGGTACTAGCATCATCATAAGCATCATTCATAGTAGAAGTAGCATCATCAATAACTTGCGACATATTAGAATTGATAGCATGTGGTGGTGTTGCAAGTTTCCTCAAAACTGAAGGTGAATCTAAAGCAGAACTGGATGGCAGTTCCTTACCTCCCCTCGTCTTTAAGGGAAATATCTTAGTCTTTGGATCCTTCAGATTCTTCATTGTGATAATATGATAATAATCCCAAGTGACTCAAAAATATAGCTATGCTCCCCGGCAACGGCGCCAGAAAAAGGTCTTAATAACCCACAAGTATAAGGGGTCGCAACAGTTTTTGAGGGTAGAGTATTCAACCCGAATTTATAGATTCGACACAAGGGGAGCCAAATAATATTTGAAGGTATTAGCAGATGAGTTGTCAATTCAACTACACCTGGAGATTAACTATCTACAACAAGTAATCAGTAGCAAAGTAGTTTGATAGTTTTGATAGTAGTGACAGCAGCAACGATAACAGTAACAGTGATAGCAGTAATTTTGTAGCAAATGTAACGGTGATGATAGCAGTAGTAACTTAGCAGAAACAATATAATACAAATTCGTAGGCATTGGATGGGTGACTTGTTGGATGATATTCATCCTGTGACAGTTATAACCTAGGGCGATACGGCACTAGCTCCAGTTCATCGATATAATGTAGGCATGTATTCCATAAATAGTCATACGTGCTTTATTAAAAGAACTTGCATGACATCTTTTGTCCTACCCTCCCGTGGCAGCGGGGTCCATATTGGAAACTAAGGGATATTAAGGCCTCCTTTTAATAGAGAACCGAAACAAAGCATTAACACATAGTGAATACATGAACTCCTCAAACTACGATCATCACTGAGAGTGGGCCCGGTTGTTGTCACTCCGGGGTTGTCGGATCATAAGACGTAGTAGGTGACTATAACTTGCAAGATCGGATCTAAAACATGGATATAATGATGAATTCATAAACGGTTCAGATCTGAGTTCATGGCACCCGGGCCCAAAGTGACAAGCATTAAGCATAGCAAAGTCATAGCAACATCAATCTAAGAACATAGTGGGTACTAGGGAATATGCCCTAACAAAACTAACTCGATTACATGATGAATCTTATCCAACTCCTCACCGACCAGCGAGCCTACGAAGGAATTACTCACTCCCAGTGAGGAGCATCATGGAATTAGCAATGGAGATGGGTTGGTGATGACGAAGAACGAAGATCCCCCTCTCCGGAGCCCCAAACGGACTCCAGATCTGCCCTTCCAAGGAAGAATAGGGCTTGGCGGCGGCTCCATCTCGTGGATCACGATAATTCTTTCTCCCTGATTTTTTTCTCCGAAAATAGGAATTTATAGTGTCAGGGTTGAGGTATGCGGGGCCACCGGGTTGGTACAACCCACCTGGGCGCGCCAGGAGAGGGGGGTGCACCCTGGTGGGTTGTGCCCACCCAGGGGCCCCTCTCTGGTGGGTCTTGGCTCCAGTAATTCTCTTTTATTCCATAAAAAATCCTCTCAAAGTTTCGTTCCATTCCGAGAACTTTTATTTCTGCACAAAAACAACACCATGGTAGTTCTGGTGAAAACAACGTCAGTCCGGGGTTAGTTTCATTCAAACCATGCAAATTAGAGTCCAAAACAAGAGGAAAAGCGTGAGAAAAAGTAGATACATTGGAGACGTATCATCCGTGCGCTTTACTTAAATCTTTTGAGTATGGCTTTATAGAATGCTTCACGTGCTTCACTTATATCTTTTGAGAAAGCATATTGGTCTCTCTCTATAGTTATGTTACTTGTATAATGCTTTACGAACTTCACTTATATCATTTAGATCATGAATGAAATTATATTGAAAGTGGGTTTGAATAGGTCAACTTTAGACACTTATTGATCCCACTATTTTGGAGAGTGGCACAATTTATGTGGATTACATTATTAAAAGTGGGTTGGAAGAGGTCAAACTGTAATCATTGGCATTGATCCCACTGTCTTACAGACTCCTTCCTTGAATAAGTATGATTATTTTTCTCTTGTGCTTCACTTATATCTTTAGAGTAAAATTTATGAATGAGCTGAATGTCATGTTCTTCATTTACTATATGTATGTTGAAATGCATCCTCACCTTAATTTATCAGTATAAGTGAGACTATGATAGCACATGTCTTTAATCAAGTAAGGGAGTTATATTATAATGACAATGAGCATTAGTTTTATTAAGTTGTACCTATCATGTTTTGGTAGGAAGTATCTTCCAGTGAAGGATGTATGATTGGCTTGGTACATGCTTGACAAATTCCAATTCGGCCTTGGTGGTATTCAGGTTTGTAGGTTACCATCATGATTATATTTTCTCAATAATGTTACTATTAGAGAATGCATGATTGTGATTTTTGTGCCTAGTAAAGTAGTTGCCTCCCCGTATTTTGCTAGCCTTTCCTTGTACTAAGCGAAAATACTACTTGTGCATACAAAATCCTTGAAACAAGTTTATGCCATAAAGTGTCCCCCATTGTACCTATATACGATATTACCTTGTCGTTCCAAGTAAATTTGCATGTGAAATCTTTAAATCTTCAAATGAACATCTGTTTTATGTGCCCGTACCGCTCATCGAGTGATGGGGTAGTCAATATCTGCCATCATAAGTGTGTTTTACTCGCGACGGGAGTTTATTCGCTTGTCAAATTTGAGGGAAGCTGGTAACAAGGATGCCAGTCCTAAATTACTTATAAAAAGATGCTCCTCTGTGATAGTGTCCTGGAATAGGGGTCCCGGCCTAGCCGGTCCATTCCATGGGCCGAACTGACAGCTCGTTGATGAGGAAGGACTCTAGAGGCTTCTAACCTGTGGTGGGAGCATATCAGGCTCCACCGACGACTTGGCGCGTATTTCAAGTATATATATTAGATTCGGCATGTAACCCTCATATGGCAACCGACCGTATGTAACCCCAGATACCCCTGGTGCCTATATAAGCCGGAGGGTTTAGTCCCTAGAGGCACATTGATCACATCACCATTACCCTTAGGGTTTAGTCCACAACTTACGATCTCGAGGTAGATCAACTTTGTACTTTGATACACCCACAATATAAGCAAGAGCAGAACGTAGGGTTTTACGTCCTCGAGAGGGCCCGGACCTAGGTAAACACCGTCTCCCATGTCTCCTATTACCCATCGATCTGATCTCACAGCTCGGGCCCCCCTACCTGAGGTATACCAGTTTTGACACTAACATTGGTGCTTTCATTGAGAGCTCGCTGAGTGATCGCCTAGGAGCGATGGCTTTGCCAATTGGCAATCTGAGTCCCCTCGACACCCTTGGTGTATCGACAACTCTCACTAACGGGCCATCTGAGGGTTCGACAGATCCCAAATTGCACTCCCCCTTCGAGGCAGCAGGTCGCAATCCTGAACTCTGTCCGGAGCTTTACGCTCCCCCAATGAGCTCGGCCGACGGAGTCCAATTGAGGAAACCTCATATCCGAGCTCCCATCTGAGGGACGGGCGCAAGATCAACCAGTCAGAAGAGATGGGCGTTTCGGATGTTAAGTCGAGCTAGGATGCCTCCTTCTCCGCGCACTTTTCCCACAAATAGAATGGGGACACTTCAGAGTCCCCCCACCCCCCCCCGATTGGATTGAAATTCTTGATCCCACCGATACGTCTCCAACATATCTATATTTTTTATTCTTCCATGCTATTATATTATCTCTTTTTGATGTTTTATATGCATTAATATGCTATTTTACATTATTATTTGGGACTAACTTATTAACCTAGAGCCCAGTGCCAGTTTCTGTTTTTCCTTGTCTTTTGAGCTTCGCGGAAAAGGAATACCAAACGGAGTCCAAACGAAATAAAACTTCAGGATGATTTCTCTTGGACCAGAAGACACCCAGGGGACTTGGAGTCCAAGCCAGAAGAGCCACGAGGCGGCGGCAAGGGTGGAGGGCGCACCCTAGGGGGGCGCCCCCTACCTTGTGGCCCCCTCGGGACTCCCCTGACCTAGCTCTTCGTCCTATATATTCACATATATTCCAAAACCCTCAGAAGCATCCATGAAAACACTTCTCCACTGCTGCAACCTTCTGTTCCCATGAGATCCCATCTTGGGGCCTTTTTCGGCATCCTGCCGGAGGGGGATTCGATCACGGAGGGCATCTACATCAACCCTATTGCCCTTCCAATGAAGCGTGAGTAGTTTACCACAGACCTATGGGTCCATAGCTAGTAGCTAGATGGATTCTTCTCTCTCCTCGATTCTTAATACCATGTTCTCCTCGATGTTCTTGGAGATCTATCCGATGTAATCTTCTTTTTTGCGGTGTGTTTGTCGAGATCCGATGAATTGTGGATTTATGATCAGCTTATCTATGAATATTATTTGAACCTTCTTTGAATTCTTATATGCATGATTTGATATCTTTGTATTTCTCTTCGAATTATCGGTTTGGTTTGGCCAACTAGATTGGTTTTTCTTGCAATGGGAGAGGTGCTTAGCTTTGGGTTCAATTTGCGTGATTTCACCGAGTGACAAAGTAGGGGTAGTGAGACACGTATTGAATTGTTGCCATCGAGGATAAAAAGATGGGGTTTTCATCATATCGCTTGAGTTTATTTCTCTACATCATGTCATCTTACTTAAGGCATTACTCCATTCTTTATGAACTTAATACTCTAGGTACATGTTGGATAGCGGTCGATGTGTGGAGTAATAGTAGTAGATGCAGGCAGGAGTTGGTCTACTTGACACGAATGTGATGCCTATATGCATAATCATTGCTTGGATATCGTCATAACTTTGCGCTTTTCTATCAATTGCTCGACAGTAATTTGTTCACCCACCGTATTATTTGCCTTCATGAGAGAAGCCTCTAGTGAAACCTATGGCCCCCGGGTCTATTTTTCATCATATTAGTTTTTGATCTACTGTTTTGCAATCTTTTATTTTCAGATCTATAAACCAAAAACCCAAAAATATTTGATCTTTTGTTTAGTTCTATCTATCTCTATCAGATGTCACCTCTGCAAGTGACCGTGAAGGGATTCACAACCCCTTTATCGCGTTGGGTGCAAGTGTTTGATTGTTTGCGCAGGTGCATCTATTGGGGACTTGCGCGTTTCTCCTACTGGATTGATACCTTGGTTCTTAACTGAGGGAAATACTTATCTCTATTGTGCTGCATCACCCTTTCCTCTTCAAGGGAAAAACCAACGCAAGCTCAAGAAGTAGCAGGAAGAATTTCTGGCACCGTTGCCGAGGAGATCTACGTCAAGCCTACCAAGTACCCATCATAAACTCTCATCTCTTGCATTACATTATTCGCCATTTGCCTCTCATTTTCCTCTCCCCCACTTCTAAAACGATTTTTGAAAAGATTTGCCTTTTTATTCGCCCTTCTTTCATTTGTCTCTCTGTTTGCCTTTTGTTTACTCGTTTGCTAGATTGGTTTGTTGCCACCATGTCTTAATCTGGGGAGGTTTTTATCGAAAAAGATAGTGGTAATCTTGAGGAAAATTTTGATGACTTTGCTAATAATGATCCTCATGAAGAACCTACTATCATGCATACTAAAAAATCCCGCATACGTAGCGGTAATATTATTGGAAATGGTGTTATTCAAGATTTCTTTACTTGTGCTGGCATGCTACCTATGCCAGGAGGATCTATTCTTAATAAAACTAATAGTCTTGCGGATGCTATAACTTTGCTCATTATTGAACTTGAATGACAATTTGTTCATATGCATCCTTGCATACAAATGATTTTCCTAGAGTTCTCTAATATTCAGCATTCTCATGTTAAGCGTTCAGCCACTATATTTTTAGCTCACGAGTTTAGATTTATTATGAAGGAAGCTAGCGAAATTTTTGCTCATTACAAAATAAATGCTGGTTGTCCTCCCATAGAGGAGATCCTTTTTAATCAAGAGGAAATAATGAGAATTCAATCTCCTGATTTTGTTGCCTATAAGGAAAATTTGAGAAAAAGAGTCCCTACTGAGGTTTTGGTTGATAAGATCTCTAAACTTAATGATAAATTTGCTATACAAAACAACGGACTAGGGTTCATACTAGGAGATAAGATTATGAAGTTTCACCAAAGAAAGGCTTATAATGATGAGTTGATTATAAATTATAAGGGGCCAAAGGAGGAACCTATACCTCCCGCACTTGATCTTAGGGATCCCTACCCTATTAAATTAACCCTTTTGATAATTTTTGCTTACCACAAAGGAAACTTGCTGCTAAAAGAACGGAGTATGAGATGATCATGGATGATCTCCCTTACTATTATGCCAATACCTAGATCTATGTTTTTATGCCTAGCTAAGGGCGTTAAACAATAACGTTTGTTGGGAGGCAACCCAATTTTATTTTTGTTCTTGCTTTTTTGGTTCTGTTTTTTAATAAATAATTCATCTAGCCTCTGGTTAGATGTGTTTTTGTGTTTTAATTAGTGTTTGTGCCAAGTAAGACCTTTGGGATGGCCTACGGTGATAGTTGATTTGATCTTGCTAAAAAATAGAAACTTTTGCGCCTAGAAAAATAATTCTCATTTTTTACAGAGGCGCGATAAAATACTGATTCTTTTTGCCAAGATTGATATACAAATTTCCTCTGGTGTCCTAAATTTTCAGAATCTTTGGAGTTACATAAGTATTCGAAGTTTACAGATTGCTACAGACTGTTCTATTTTTGACAGATTCTGTTTTCTATGTGTTGTTTGCTTATTTTGGTGAATCTATGGGTAGTATCGGGGGTATGAACCATGGAGAAGTTGGAATATAGTAGATATTACACCAATATAAATAAAGAATGAGTTCACAACAGTACCAAAAGTGGTGATTTTATTTTCTTATACTAACGGATCACATGAGATTTTCTATTGAGTTTTGTGTTGTGAAGTTTTCAAGTTTTGGGTAAAGATTTGATGGACTATGGAATAAGGAGTGGCAAGAGCCTAAGCTTGGGGATGCCCAAGGCACACCAAGGTAATATTCAAGGACAACCAAGAGCCTAAGCTTGGGAATGCCCCGGATGGCATCCCCTCTTTCGTCTTCGTCTATCGGTAAATTTACTTGAGGCTATATTTTTATTCACCACATGATATGTGTTTTGGTTGGAGCATCTTATATGATATGAGTCTTTGATTTTTAGTTTTCCACAATCATACTTGTTGTACACACCTTTTGAGAGGGACTGATACGTCTCCAACGTATCTATAATTTTTTATTGTTCCATGCTATTATATTATCTGTTTTGGATGTTTCATGGGCTTTATTATGCACTTTTATGTTATTTTTGGGACTAACCTATTAACCGAAGGCCTAGTGCAAATTGCTGTTTTTTTGCCTATTTCAGTGTTTCACAGAAAAGGAATATCAAACGGAATGAAATCTTCGCGAGGATCGTTTTTGGAACAAACGCAACCCAGGAGACTTGGAGTGGACGTCAAGGAAGCAACGAGGCGGCGACGAGGTAGGGAGGCGCGCCCAGGGGGTAGGCGCCCCCCCCCCCACCCTCGTGGGCCCCTCGTGGCTCCACCGACCTACTTCTTTTGCCTATATATAATCATATACCCTGAAAACATCGAGGAGCACCACGAAAACCTATTTCCACCGCCGCAACCTTCTGTACCCGTGAGATCCCATCTTGGGGCCTTTTCCGGCGCTCTGCCGGAGGGGGAGTCAATCATGGAGGGCTTCTACATCAACACCATAGCCTCTCCGATGATGTGTGAGTAGTTTACCACAGACCTTCGGGTCCATAGTTATTAGCTAGATGGATTCTTCTCTCTCTTTGGATCTCAATACAAAGTTCTCCTCGATTCTCTTTGAGATCTATTCGATGTAATTCTTTTTGCGGTGTGTTTGTCGAGATCCGATGAATTGTGGGTTTATGATCAAGATTATCTATGAACAATATTTGATTCTTCTCTGAATTCTTATATGCATAATTTAATATCTTTGCAAGTCTCTTCAAATTATCAGTTTGGTTTGGCCTACTAGATTGATCTTTCTTGCAATGGGAGAAGTGCTTAGCTTTGGGTTCAATCTTGCGATGTCCTTTCCCAATGACAGCAGGGGCAGCAAGGCACGTATTGTATTGTTGCCATCGAGGATAAAAAGATGAGGTTTATATCATATTGCTTGAGTTTATCCCTCTACATCATGTCATCTTGCCTAATGTGTTACTCTGTTCTTATGAACTTAATACTCTAGATGCATGCTGGATAGCGGTCGATGTGTGGAGTAATGGTAGTAGATGCAGAATCGGTTCGGTCTACTTGTCACGGACATGATGCCTATATACATGATCACTCCTAGATATTCTCATAATTATGCGCTTTTCTATCAATTGATCAACAGTAGTTTGTTCACCCACCATAGATTATGCTATCTTGAGAGAAGCCACTAGCGAAACCTATGGCCCCCGGGTCTATCTTCCATCATATTAATCTCCCGTCAACTAGCTATTTCTGTCGCTGTTTATTTTGCAATCTTTACTTTTCAATCTATACAACAAAAATACCAAAAATAAATATTTTATTATCTTTATTAGATCTCACTTTTGCAAGTGGCCGTGAAGGGACTGACAACCCCTTTATCGCGTTGGTTGCAAGTTTCTTGATTGTTTGTGCAGGTACAAGGGACTTGCGTGTAGTCTCCTACTGGATTGATACCTTGGTTCTCAAAAACTGAGGGAAATACTTATGCTACTTTGCTGCAAATACTTACGCTACTTTGCTGCATCACCCTTTCCTCTTCAAGGGAAAACCAACGCATGCTCAAGAGGTAGCAAGAAGGATTTATGGCGCCGTTGCCGGGGAGATCTACGCACAAGTCAAGACATACCAAGTACCCATCACAAACTCTTCTCCCTTGCATTACATTATTTGCCATTTGCCTCTCGTTTTCCTCTCCCCCACTTCACCTTTGCCGTATTATTCACCCTCTTTTTCCGTCCGTCTCTTTTCGCTTGCTTCTTGTGTGCTTGTGTGTTGGATTATTTGTCACGATGGCTCAAGACAATACTAAATTGTGTGACCTTTCCAATACCAACAACAATGATTTTATTAGCACTCTGATTGCTCCTATTACCGATGCTGAATCTTGTGAAATTAGTGCTGCTTTGTTGAATCTTGTCATGAAAGATCAATGTTCTGGCCTTCCTAGTGAAGATCCTGCTACCCATCTAAACAACTTTGTTGATTTGTGTGATATGAAAAAGAAGAAAGATGTGGACAATGATATTGTTAAATTGAAGCTATTCCCGTTTTCGCTTAGAGATCGTGCTAAAACTTGGTTTTCTTCTTTGCCTAAAAATAGTATTGATTCATGGAATAAGTGCAAAGATGCTTTTATCTCTAAGTATTTTCCTCCCGCTAAGATCATCTCTCTTAGAAATGATATTATGAATTTTAAGCAACTTGATCATGAGCATGTTGCACAATCTTGGGAGAGGATAAAATTAATGATACGTAATTGCCCTACACATGGTTTGAATTTATGGATGATTATACAAAAAAATATGCTGGATTGAATTTTACTTCTAGAAATCTTTTAGATTCGGCCGCGGGAGGCACTTTTATGGAAATCACTTTAGGAGAAGCTACTAAACTCCTAGATAATATTATGCTTAATTATTCTCAATGGCACACCGAAAGATCTACTAGCAAAAAGGTTCATGCAATAGAAGAGATTAATGTTTTGAGTGGAAAGATGGATGAACTTATGAAATTGTTTGCTAATAAGAGTGTTTCTTCTGACCCTAATGATATGCCTTTTTCTACTTTTATTGAGAATAATAATGAATCTATGGATGCGAATTTTGTTGGTAGGAACAATTTTGGTAACAACGCGTATAGAGGAAACTTTAATTCTAGGCCGTTCCCTAGTAATTCCTCTAATGATTATGGTAATTCCTACAACAACTCTTACGGAAATTTTAATAAGATACCCCCTGATTTTGAGACTAGTGTTAAAGAATTTATGATTTCGCAAAAGAATTTCAATGCCTTGCTTGAAGAAAAATTGCTTAAGATTGATGAGTTGGCTAGGAACATGGATAGAATTTCTCTTGATGTTGATTCTTTGAAACTTAGATCTATTCCACCTAAGCATGATATCAATGAGTCTCTCAAATCTATGAAAATTTCCATTGATGAGTGCAAAGAAAGAACCGCTAGGATGCGTGCTAAAAAGATTGCTTTGTAAAAGTGTGTTCTTCTAGTTTTCATGATGATAATGATGAAGATCTAAAAGTAATTGATGTGTCCCCTATTAAATATTTGTTTTCCAATATGAATCTTGATAAAGATGGGACTGGAGATGAGTCAACTTTAGTTAAAAGGCGTCCCAATGACTCGGAGTTTTTAGATCTTGATGCAAAAATTGGTAAAAGTGGGATTGAAGAGGTCAAAACTTTAGATAGCAATGAACCCACTATTTTGGATTTCAAGGAATTTAATTATGGTAATTGTTCTTTAATATATTGTATTTCCTTGTTGCAATCCGTGTTAAATTCTCCTCATGCTTATAGTCAAAATAAAGCTTTTACCAAACATACCGTTGATGCTTTAATGCAATCTTATGAAGAGAAACTTGAATTAGAAGTCTCTATCCCTAGAAAACTTTATGATGAGTGGGAACCTACTATTAAAATTAATATTAAAGATCATGAATGCGATGCTTTGTGTGATTTGGGTGCTAGTGTTTCCACGATTCCAAAAACTTTGTGTGATGTGTTAGGTTTCCGTGAATTTGATGATTGTTCTTTAAATTTGCATCTTGCGGATTCCACCATTAAGAAACCTATGGGAAGGATTAATGATGTTCTTATTGTTGAAAATAGGAATTATGTGCCCGTAGATTTTATTGTTCTTGATATAGATTGCAATCCTACATGTCCTATTATTCTTGGTAGACCTTTCCTTAGAACGATTGGTGCAATTATTGATATGAAAGAAGGAAATATTAGATTCCAATTTCCGTTAAGGAAAGGCATGGAACACTTTCCTAGGAAGAAAATTAAATTACCTTATGAATCCATTATGAGCCACTTATGGATTGCATACCAAAGATGATGATACCTAGATCTATTCTTGTTTTTATGCCTAGCTAGGGGCGTTAAACGATAGCGCTTGTTGGGAGGCAACCCAATTTTATTTTTGTTTCTTGCTTTTTGTTTCTATTTAGTAATAAATAATTCATCTAGCTTCTGTTTAGATGTTTTTTTATGTTTTAATTAGTGTTTGTGCCAAGTAGAACCAATAGGATCTTCTTGGGTGATCGTTGTTTGATCTTGCTGAAAAAGACAGAAACTTTGCGCTCACGAAAATAATTGTTAAAATTCACCAGAACGTGATAAATTGCTAATTAGTTTTGCAGTATATCAATATACAAATTATCCAGGTTTTCCTAGTTTTTCAGAATTTTTGGAGTTCCAGAAGTATTCGAACAAATTTGATTGCTACAGATTGTTCTGTTTTTGACAGATTCTGTTTTTCATGTGTTGTTTGCTTATTTTGATGAATTTATGGCTAGTATCGGGGGTTATGAACCATAAAGAAGTTGGAATACAGTAGGTTTAACACCAATATAAATAAAGAATGATTTCATTACAGTACCTTAAGGTGGTGATTTATTTTCTTATACTAACGGAGCTTACGAGTTTTCTGTTGAGTTTTGTGTTGTGAAGTTTTCAAGTTTTGGGTAAAGATTCGATGGACTATGGAATAAGGAGTGGCAAGAGCCTAAGCTTGGGGATGCCCAAGCCACCCCAAGGTAATATTCAAGGACAACCAAGAGCCTAAGCTTGGGGATGCCCCGGAAGGTATCCCCTCTTTCGTCTTCGTCTATCGGTAACTTTACTTGAGGCTATAGTTTTATTCACCACATGATATGTGTTTTGCTTGGAGTGTCTTGTATGATTTGAGTCTTTGCTTTTTAGTTTACCACAATCATCCTTGCTATACACACCTTTTGGAGAGACATACATGAATCAGAATTTATTAGAATACTCTATGTGCTTCACTTATATCTTTTGAGCTAGATAATTTCGCTCTAGTGCTTCACTTATATCTTTTAGAGCACGGTGGTGGTTTTATTTTATAGAAATTATTGATCTCTCATGCTTCACTTATATTATTTTGAGAGTCTTATAGAACAGCATGGTAATTTTCTTTGGCTCTAAAATTAGTCCTAATATGATGAGCATCCAAGATGGGTATAATAAAAACTATCATATAAAGTGCATTGAATACTATGAGAAGTTTGATTCTTTATGATTGTTTTGAGGTATGAAGATGGTGATATTAGAGTCATGCTAGTTGAGTAGTTGTGAATTTGAGAAATACTTGTTCTAAAGTTTGTGATTCCCGTAGCATGCACGTATGGTGAACCGTTATGTGATGAAGTCGGAGCATGATTTATTTATTGACTGTCTTCCTTATGATTGGCGGTCGGGGACGAGCGATGGTCTTTTCCTACCAATCTATCCCCCTAGGAGCATGCGCGTAGTACTTCGTTTTGATAACTAATAGATTTTTGCAATAAGTATGTGAGTTCTTTATGACTAATGTTGAGTCCATGGATTATACGCACTCTCACCCTTCCACCATTGCTAGCTTCTCTAATACCGCACACCTTTCGCCGGTATCATACACCCACCATATACCTTCCTCAAAACAGACACCATACCTACCTATTATGGCATTTCCATAGCCATTCCGAGATATATTGCCATGCAACTTACCACCGTTCCGTTTATTATGACACGCTCCATCATTGTCATATTGCTTTGCATGATCATGTAGTTGACATCGTATTTGTGGCAAAGCCACCTTTATAATTCTTTCATACATGTCACTCTTGATTCATTGCATATCCCGGTACACCGCCGGAGGCATTCACATAGATTCATATTTTGTTCTAAGTATTGAGTTGTAATTCTCGAGTTGTAAGTAAATAAAAGTGTGATGAGCATCACTATTAGAGCATTGTCCCAAGTGAGGAAAGGATGATGGAGACTATGATTCCCCCACAAGTCGGGATGAGACTCCGGACAAAAAAAAAGGCCAAAAAAAGGGAGAAAGGCCCAAACAAAAAATAAAAAAATGAGAGAAAAAGAGAGAAGGGACAATGTTACTATCCTTTTACCACACTTGTGCTTCAAAGTAGCACCGTGATCTTCATGATAGAGAGTCTCCTATGTTGTCACTTTCATTTAATAGTGGGAATTTTACATTATAGAACTTGGCTTGTATATTCAAATGATGGGTTTCCTCAAAATGCCCTAGGTCTTCCTGAGCAAGCGAGTTGGATGCACGCCCACTTAGTTTCTTTTGTTGAACTTTCGTACACTTATAGCTCTAGTGCATCCGTTGCATGCAATCCCTACTCACTCATATTGATATCTATTGATGGGACTCTCCATAGCCCATTGATACGCCTAGTTGATATGAGACTATCTTCTCCTTTTTTTCTTCTCCACAACCACCATTCTATTCCACATATAGTGCTATGTCCATGGCTCACGCTCATGTATTGTGTGAAAATTGAAAAAGTTTGAGAACATCAAAAGTATGAAACAATTGCTTGGCTTGTCATCAGGGTTGTGCATGATTTAAATATTTTGTGTGATGAAGATAGAGCATAGCCAGACTATATGATTTTGTAGGGATAATTTTCTTTGGCCATGTTATTTTGAGAAGACATGATTGCTTTATTAGTATGCTTGAAGTATTATCGTTTTTATGTCAATATTAAACTTCTGTTTTGAATCTTATGGATCTGAACATTCATGCCACAATGACGAAAATTACATGGATAAATATGTTAGGTAGCATTCCACATCAAAAATCCAGTTTTAATCATTTACCTACTCGAGTACGAGTAGGAATTAAGCTTGGGGATGCTTGATACGTCTCCAACGTATCTATAATTTTTTATTGTTCCATGCTATTATATTATCAGTTTTGGATGTTTTATATGCATTAATATGTTATTTTATATTATTTTTGGGACTAACTTATTAACGTATAGCCCAGTGCCAGTTTCTGTTTTTCCTTGTTTTTTAGCTTCGCAGAAAAGGAATACCAAACGGAGTCCAAACGGGATAAAACTTCACGATAATTTTTTTTGGACCAGAAGACACCCAGGGGACTTGGATTCCAAGCCAGAAGAGCCACAAGGAGGCGGCAAGGGTGGAGGGCGTGCCCCCCAACCTTGTGGCCCCCTCGGGACTCCCCTGACCTATCTCTTCGTCCTATATATTCACATATATTCCAAAACCCTCAGAAGCATCCACGAAAACAATTTTCCACCGCCACAACCTTCTGTTCCCATGAGATCCCATCTTGGGACATTTTCCGGCATCCTGCCGGAGGGGGATTCGCTCATGGAGGGCATCTACATCAACTCTATTGCCCTTCCGATGAAGCGTGAGTAGTTTACCACAGACCTACGGGTCCATAGCTAGTTGCTAGATGGCTTCTTCTCTCTCTTTGATTCTCAATACCATGGTCTCCTCGATGTTCATGGAGATCTATCCGATGTAATCTTCTTTTGCGGTGTGTTTGTCGAGATCTGATGAATTGTGGATTTATGATCAACTTATCTATGAATATTATTTGAATCTTCTCTGAATTCTTATACGCATGATTTGATATCTTTGTATTTCTCTTCGAATTATCTGTTTGGCTTGGCCAACTAGATAGATTTTTCTTGTAATGGGAGAGGTGCTTAGCTTTGGGTTCAATCTTGCGTGATTTCACCCAGTGACAAAGTAGGGGTAGTGAGACACATATTGAATTGTTGCCGTCGAGGATAAAAAGATGGGGTTTTCATCATATTGCTTGAGTTTATTCCTCTACATCATGTCATCTTACTTAAGGCGTTACTCCGTTCTTTATGAACTTAATACTCTAGGTGCATGTTGGATAGCGGTCGATGTGTGGAGTAATAGTAGTAGATGCAGGTAGGAGTCGGTCTACTTGGCACGGACGTGATCCTATATGCATAATCATTGCATTGGATATCGTCATAACTTTGCTCTTTTCTATCAATTGCTCGACAGTAATTTGTTCACCCACCGTATTATTTGCCTTCATGAGAGAAGCCTCTAGTGAAACCTATGGCCCCCAAGTCTATTTTTCATCATATTAGTTTCCGATATACTATTTTGCAATGTTTTATTTTCAGATCTATAAACCAAAAACCCAAAAATATTTTATCTTTTTGTTTAGTTCTATCTATCTCTATCAAATCTCACCTTTGCAAGTGACCGTCAAGGGATTGACAACCCCTTTATCGCGTTGGGTGCAAGTGTTTGATTGTTTGTGTAGGTGCATCTATTGGGGACTTACACGTTTCTCCTACTGGATTGATACCTTGGTTCTTAACTGAGGGAAATACTTATCTCTACTATGTTGCATCACCCTTTCCTCTTCAAGGGAAAAACCAACGCAAGCTCAAGAAGTAGCACCACCCACCCCCCATGTCGAGTATTGCCCAAGTAATTCGGGCCCTCCTGACGTTTGGGACCTAATCTATGTGAAATAATGAGCCGGGAAGAAAGTTCGACAATTCTGGTCGAGATTCTTGTTCGTGAAGAACATAATAACCAACTGCTCCGACACAAAACTACTGGACGCCTTTTATCACAATTGTGATGACGAGGGTGTGTTCAACGCCCTCCTCGACAACGAGCTCAAACTTTCTCCGATCTCTCAGAACTAGTGTCGAATTTTTGCGCCATTGAAGATGCCTGGTTGGCTCAAGATGAAAATTCGGAGCCAGTCCTGTCCGGAAAATCGAAAGATGCTACTTGTGAGTTGCGTTGGGATTTCCTCGAAGAGGAGAGGATGATGCAGTACAATAGAGATAAGTATTTCCCTTAGTTAAGAACCAAGGTTATCAATCCAGTAGGAGAACTATGCAAGACCTCGTGAACAGCACCTACACACAAAAGAACATATACTTGCACCCAAAGCAAAGAAGGGGTTGTCAATGCCTTGGCGGTTAATTGCAAGGATCAAATCTCGTACTGATAGATAGATACGCAAAAACACAAAATAAAATAACTGTAAATAAATTGTAGCAAGGTATTTTTGGATTTTAATATATGATAAATGGACCAGGGGCCATAGTTTTAACTAGAGGCTTCTCTCTCGAACAAAAAGCATACGGTGGGTAGACAAATTACTGTTGGGCAATTGATAGAAAAGCGCATAGTTATGACGATATCCAAGGCAATGATCATGTATATAGGCATCACATCCGAGACAAGTAGACCGACTCCTGCTTGCATCTACTACTATTACTCCACACATCGACCGCTATCCAGCATGCATCTAGAGTTTTAAGTTCATAAAGAACGGAGTAACGCCTTAAGCAAGATGACATGATGTAGACAAAGTAAATCCAATCAATATGAATAAACCACATCGTTTTCCCCTTAATGGCAACAATACAAATACATGTCTTGTCCCTTTATGTCACTGGGATAGAGAGCACCACAAGATTTAACCCATTATAAAGCACCTCCTCCATTGCAAGATAAATCAATCTAGTTACCAAACCAAACGGATAGATCAGAGAGCAATACAAAGCTATAATAATCATGCATAAAAGAGTTCAAAGGAGACTCAAATAATATTCATAGGTAATCTAATCATAAACCCACAATTTATCGGATCTCAACAAACACACGCAAAAGAAGAGTACATTGAATAGATCTCCAAGAACATCGAGGAGAACATTGTATTGAAGATCAAAGAGAGAGAAGAAGCCATCTAGCTACTAGCTATGGACCCGTAGGTCTGTGGTAAACTACTCACACATCATCGAAAGGGAAGCAAGGTAGATGTAGAGGCCCTCCGTGATCGATTTCCCCTCCGGTAGAGTACCGGAAAAGGGTCTCCAAATGGGATCTCCGAAGAACAGAAACTTGCGGTGGCGGAAAAGGTATTGTGGGTGGCTCTCTGTTGGTTTCCCGATTTTAGAGAATTTATAGAGTTGGAATTAGGTCAAACGGAGCCACGGTGGGCCCACAAGGTACTAGGGCGCCCCTGCCCCCTAGGCGCGCCCTAGTGCCTTATGGCCTTCTTGTTGCATGTCTGGTCTCCTCCGGAAGCTTCTATGGTCTCTCTTATCCAGAAAAAAATTGTCAAAAAGTTTCATGGCATTTGGACTTCGTTTGGTACTGATTTTCTGGAAAACCAAAAACAGGCAAAAACAGCATCTGGCACTTGGCACTAAGTTAATAGGTTAGTCCCAAAAAATGATATATAAATGCATATAAAACATCCAAAATTGATACTATAATAGCATGGAACAATCAAAAATTGTAGATACGTTGGAGACGTATCAAACATCCCCAAGCTTAATTCCTGCTCGTCCTCGAGTAGGTAAATGATAAAATAGAATTTTTGATGTGGAATGCTACCTAACATGTTCATCATGTAATCTTTCTTTTATGGCATGAATATTTAGATCCGAATGATTCAAAGCAACAGTTTATAATTTGACGTAAAGACATCAATACTCAGGCATTCCAACAAACAATCATGCCTTTCAAAATATCAATGCTAAAGACCGATATCCCTACTAATCATATAGCCTTTTCATGCGCCATTCTTAACACAAAGTATAAATCATGCACTACCCCGGTGTCAGCCAAGCAATTGGTTCATACTTTTTAACGTGCTTCAGCTTTTTCAAATCTCTCGCCGTACATGAGCGCAAGCCATGGATATAACACTATGGGTGGAATAGAGTATGATGGTAGAGATTGATTCTCGTGGTTGTTAGTGGGTTACTCTATCACCAAGCTATCTTTTACATACCTTTCACTCCCATAAATGATGTTTTTGCAAAAGTTCTTCCAAAGTGTTACTGACAACCAAGAGTTAGCTAGACGCAGTACAATAATTCCTAGTTGATTACTTTGTCTAAATTAATGAAAGTTTTGTTCTAATTATCTTGTCCTAGCCCGCTTTCATAATAACCATTGTTGTGGTTACAACTATGCTATTTTTTGTGAAGAAAGTGGTGGGCTATCTAGGCGCACCGATCGTAAGTGAACCAAAACCTTCTCACTGTTACGATTTAAACAACTAGTTCCTTACGGTCTTGTTTCTTGCTCGAGGATGATCAAGGTGTAATCTTGTGGAGGTTGATGGGTGTATTTTTACACTCATTTACAAGCGGATAATGCCAAATATTCCTAATTTGACATTATCACTAATGACTAATAAAACCAAAAGATTTAACCATTGTTTATTTTGTATCCTACAAGAATGGACTATTTAAGGGCGCAAAGTGAATCATAGAAAGAAAATATGAAGTTCGGCGAACAACCCCAAGCAATCGGAGGCCCGGAGATGCAAGCACAAGAAAATACAACACCTCGTATGAGCACGCTCGCTTGTACTAGTGCTCATACACTACTGCAGGTTGCTGCTAACGCGACACTACGATCAGAGACCCTTCGATGAAACTGTGTGCGATGCCATAATCGCAAACGATGGTGTAAAATAACCGTCAAAAAAGGTGCAAAACGTTTGCGATGGAGGATGCATCAAACACGGTTCAGATTTTAGTTGCGTGCGCGATGCAGGGCATATGGTTCAGCTCAATTAACTGTTTGCGATGAGGAGGAACAAAAGAAACGAGCAGCCAGATGAAGGTGTGTGCGATATACAACATACGGTTCACTCGGATGAACTATTTGTGATTAGGCAACACAAAAGAAACGGGCAGCCAGATGAAGGTGTGTGCGATATACAACATACGGTTCACTCGGATGAACTGTTTGTGATTAGGCAACACAAAAGAAACGGGCAGCCAGATGAAAGTGTGTGCAATATACGGCATGCGGTTCACTCGGATGAACTGTTTGCGTTGAGACAAGAGAACAGAAATGGTTCAATATAACAAGATGTGTGTGATACGCGGCAAACAGGTCTGTAATCAGAAATGTGTGCGAAGACCGATAATAACACAGACGATTGCTTCTAATAAGACGTATGTGATATGCTCTGTCTACATAACATCTATTGGCCATTGGGGGATGGGCGGTCATCCGGATACGCCATAAGGATGCGAAGAGGCATCCTATCAGCAAGGACTAGCTGTTTAACGAGTAGCTCATGTAAGAAAACTCTCAAGTTAAGTGTGCTCAGGCTGGAGCAGCCATCAGATGAGTGACTGGATGGGAAGTTGTGTTGATGTTAAATTAACTGATAGGATGGGTCATATCTGTCAAATTAAATGACTAATACGACCCATCCCATGAGTTAATTTAACCTCGAGGTCCTTGTTTTTTATTTTATTTTTTATTTTTTAACACATGTTAAAGAAGGTCTACCGCATTACTTTTTGAGAATGTGCGATACGTGGCATACAGTGATCCATCCGACCTGTTTGTGATGGAATAGGCCGTGTGTGTTGTGGGCAGATGCTTGCTAGTATTCAACCGTTTGGGATTGATGAATTCATCACCGACGGGTTCCCTAGTGTGGTCCGTGTTCATCTGATCATCATCTACTTCTTGTGCTAGCTCGATGTTCCTTCTATGCTAAGTTTCCATTAATTGATGGTGTTTTATGAACACGCCACCGTTTCCCGCCATTTCCTCACCTGATTCCCGCCACCCAGCGATATTGCACATAGGCGGCGCGCGACGCACGGAGGCGACAAGCGCAGCCTGTAGCACATCCACCTTTTCCAAGCATGCCAACCCACCAAAGCGCCGCCTCTGCCATCAACCTCGTCGACGAGGAAAACGAGCAGGCGCCACGCCCATCGAGGCCGAGGCCCTCCCCGGAAACGCGATGGAGGACGCCGTGATGCGCGTCATCGCCAGGGTTGAGCAGACCTTTGGCGCATGGCGCCTAAGCGCTGCGGATCAAGATAGGCATGTCAGCACCGATAGGCTGCAGCTTGCCGCACAACATGATCGATGGCGCGCCGCAGAGCAAGCTAGGCGCGTCCGCGCCGATAGGCTACGGATCTCTGCACGGCGAGACCACTGGAGCACCGCAGAGCGAGAGGCGGGGCGCGCCGCACAGCAAGAGCGGATCCATCGGCGCTTGCCTGCTGTCGACACGGTGTCGCAGCTGGGTACACGTCCCGTCAGTACCCCCATTCCTCGCCAGGAGTGGGCAGAGGCCCTCAGCGCCGTACTTGCACCAAAGGTCGGCCGCGCCGTACTTGCACCGGACGCCTGCCACACCGTTTGCATGGGTGCCGCCGTTCGCCTTGTTCGCGGCCCGCTGGATGCCAACGCGTTGGTCCATAGGCTCGACCGCCTCCTTGGCCCAGGTGTCCACCTGGGCGTAGTAGAGGAACATGGCCGTCGCGTCCTCGAGCTGGTGATCTCCGATGAAATAGCCAACTTGGAGCTCGAGATCGCGCTCCAGATGTACCGCGAGCGTGTCGACCGCTTGGACAAGCGCCTGCACGAGTTCAGGCAGAGCCAAGAGCTACTGTAGGCAAGGGCTGCTGGTCATGGTCTCATGGACGCGTTTTATTTTGAAAAGTTGTTTCGACGTGGATAGCGATGTATTCACAGCAATCATAGTATTGCTCTGTTTCAATGTGTGTACTCTGTTTTCCATTCTTATATGTTCTGTTTCAATGTGTGTATATACGCTTTCCATTATGTATATGTGGATGATAACAGCTAGATTCAAATTAATATACAAAAACAGATAGAAAATAGAATTCATAATATATATATATATATATATATATATTAATTGTTCATTAGTTCATCACAGAATATATATATATATATATAATATCATCACATATACGTGATGATACTTAACTACTAAGTACAATGCATAAAACTGAAAACGAACAATACTAAAACTAATAATCCCTCCTGGGGCCAGTATTCTGGCAGCCCCTCGCCAGCAGCTCTCTGGTGCGTGGCATCTTCCCAGTGCGGAGGCAGTACTCCACCTCCTCCGCCTCGCAGTGCTTGACGTACCGATCTGCCTTTTGCTGGCGGACGCACGCGGCCGATCTTGCCATTTCGTTGGGCGCCCACCGGAGCTCCTCGCTGGTGGCACGCTGGAGCTTATCGGCCCACCTCCATGCAGCGACGAGGCGCCCATGGCCTATGACCTTCCTCGCGAAGTACCCGTCTTCGTACACCTCCTCCGCACGACGACACGCCCGCCCCCAAAGCTCCGCCGCCTCCTTTTTCCAGGCGGCATCACGGGCTTCACAGGCCGCCTGGTACCTGGCTTCCTCCTCCGCCATCTCCTTCTTGAACGCCACTTGCCTGGCTTTCTCAGCCGGCGGTAGCGACTTCCATAGACAAAGATTGTACTGGCCCCAAAACCAATCCAAAGTTGGGGGATCCGGGGCAACCTCGTCAGGCGGCGCGTAGGGGTCCTCGTCGGTGCTAATCGAGTGAGCGTCCTCGGGGGGCGGCGACTCCTCGTTGGCGCGTGGGCAGACCGGCGTCCCCATGGCAGAGATTTGGGAGAGAGAGAGAGGGCGAGCGAGGGGAGGATGTAGATGAAAATACAGGCGGGACGACGTGAGCAAGGTAGTATTTATTGGCGGCTAGAATCTAGATCGACGAAGACAGTACGCACGCCGGTCGCCGGAATTTACGAGTACTGTAGTTTGAATTACACACGATTCCCGTAGCAAAATCTATGTGTGAACATAATAGCTGACGTTTTCCAATACAGAACAGTGTCTAATTAATGATCCCCGCCACTCGTGTGGGGCCGGTTGTCTTGCCAGATCTTTACATTTTCTTTTTTGAACACCAAATATTTACATCGTCTGATGATTTTTTAGCTCGCTCACAAGTACACAAAATATGATTTTTCAAACCGTTATGGTTAGGCGTTGCATGTAGATGTAGTTCAAATTTGAATTACGGTCATTAAATGGTTAGAAATCACTTAAATGTCTTTAAAAGGTCAAATGACCCTTGAAATTTTCCAAATTTTCACATGACAGTTGTATTAGTGCACGTTAAATGTAGAAAAAAATTGAAGGCCGTAAGAGGAAGCTATCTCACGTTCGTCATCAAACATGCATTGTTCTCTCTCGGAACCACGAACCTTCTAGTGAGTTGCTCCGGTTTATGAGGGGTGTGTGTCCACACTTTCGTCAAATAGGCCAATTTTTTTACCACATCATCTTGGTGGCATGACATTAAATCAAGCAAGGTTTCATGTTTTTCTGATCATTTTCTAATTTTTTGGAATTAAAATGCCATGGCACTCCATGCATGTGCCCATGCCTTGAGACCAATATATTTGAAAATTCCTTCTAATTTACTGCACATGGAATTAACTTGCACACAAGTACACAAAAATATGACTTTTCAAACCGTTATGGTTAGGTGTTGCATGTAGATGTAGTTCAAATTTGAATTACGGTCATTAAATGGTTAGAAAATCACTTAAATGTCTTTAAAAGATCAAATGACCCCTGAAATTTTCCAAATTTTCACATGACAGTTGTATTAGTGCACGTTAAACGTAGGAAAAATTTGAAGGCCGTAAGAGGAAGCTCTCTCTCCCGTTTGTCATCAAACATGCATTGTTCCCTCTCGGAACCACGAACCTTCTCGTAAGTTGCTCCGGTTTGTGAGGGGTGTGTGTCCACACTTTCGTCAAATAGGCCAATTTTTTTACCACATCATCTTGGTAGCATGACATTAAATCAAGCAAGGTTTCATGTTTTTCTGATCATTTTTTAATTTTTTGGAATTAAAATGCCATGGCACTCATGCATGTGCCCATGCCTTGAGACCAATATGTTTGAAAATTCCTTCTAATTTACTGCAAATGGAATTAACTCGCACACAAGTACACAAAAATATGATTTTTCAAACCATTTTGGTTAGGCGTTGCATGTAGATGTAGTTCAAATTTGAATTACGATCGTTAAATGGTTAGAAAATCACTTAAATGTCTTTAAAAGGTCAAATGACCCCTGAAATTTTCCAAATTTTTACATGACAGTTGTATTAGTGCACGTTAAATGTAGGAAAAAATTTGAAGGCCGTAAGAGGAAGCTATCTCCCGTTCGCCATCAAACATGCATTGTTCCCTCTCGGAACCACGAGCCTTCTAATGAGTTGCTCCGGTTTGTGAGGGGTGTGTGTCCAAACTTTTGTCATAATGCCAATTTTTTTACCACATAATCTTGGTGGCATGACATTACATCAACCAAGGTTTCATGTGTTTCTGATTTTTTTTTATTTTTTGGAATTAAAATGTCATACTCCATGCTTAATTGTGTCATAGCCGTTAGACCAATATGTTTGAAAATTCCTTCCAATTTACTGCACATGGAATTAAATCGCACACAAGTACACGAAATATGAATTTTCAAACCGTTATGGCTAGCTGTTGCATGTACATGTAGTTCAAATTTCAATTGCGGTCATTAAATGGCTAGAAAATCACTTAAATGTCTTAAAAGGTCAAATGACCCCTGATATTTTCCAAAATTTGACATGACAGTTGTATTAGTACTACAAAATTTCTCGTTCATTTAAAACACCATCGTTGGCACTTTACTCCAAATTCGTATTTCATAGCTAATAAAAAATATCTACAACATCACACACGGTTGTTTTCTAGGAACCGTTTGCGATGAAAATATCTTGGTCTATTTAAGTCTCCCTCCTTAAGCTTCGCCGGCTCGTCTGCTCTAGTGCCGGCAACCCCCAAATCCCCGAATCCTGATCCCCATTCCCGCACCCCTTCTTGCGAAGATGACGTCGTAGAAATGCTTCGTGAAGGCCCGTACGATGGCCGCGTCCCCCCGAGCACCGCCGCCTGCGCCGAGAGCGCGGCCGCCTACGCCGAGAGTGCCGCCGCATCCGCATTGAGCGCGGCCGCTTCCGTCGAGAGGGCGTCTGCGGCAGCCGATAGGGCAGTTGCAGCAGCCGAGACGGCTGCAGCTGCTGCTGCGACGGCGGCTGCAAACGTCGAGAGCGCTCGAGCTGCCGTCCGTGTCGTCGATGTCGCCGTGGCCCGGGTCGAGGCCATCCACGCCAAGATCGAGGATGCACACGCCAAGATATTCCAGGCCACCTCAGACTCCAGCATGCAACCCACTCTGAAAAGGCGGCGGTGGCCATGGAGCACCTGCTTCCTCATGAGGTCGCCGAGCGGGAGCTGGAGATGCAGGAGGCGGCGGAGATCGAGGAGCGCCGGGAGGAGGAGTTGCGCGTGGACGAGGTCGAGGTAGAGAAGAGTATGTCCGTCGAGGAATCGGCGATGGAGTACCAACGCGAGCTCTGGCGCAACCACTATTACGAGTACTACAACCTTGAGGGCGGCGCCGAGGACGAGGACGTGGTTGACTTCAGCAGGGAGGACACGGAGTCCACCAACGGCGGCATGTCGCCAGGACAAGTCATCGACGTCTCATCTCACACCGGCGATGCATAGGCCGGCACGGCGGCGGATTTGTTAAAATTATGCGTACTTAGACTTTGTTTTTAATGCTGGTCTTTTGTTAGAGCAATGTTTAGGTCAACTGGCTCTGTTTAATTACTAAAATTGCTCGATTCAGTAAGTGTGGTCTGTCTGCTGTACACTCTTTTGTGTGCCCAAATTAGCAAGCGATGTTAAATTATGCAATGACGTACCTGGGGAAATTTCCACTAAAATTTGAATTATCAAACTCATCCCATGCGCGTAAAGCAGAAGAATCGTTTGCGATGCACACAATCGTTCAAAGTGAATGATCCGGCGGCACCGCGCGCAAAGTTTCCCTCCACATTTCCAAAATTTTGGCCTACCGCCAAAATATCTACCCCCGCCCCCCTTCCCCACCCCCTTTTCTCCCCGACCACAAGTCACATTTCCCCTGTTTCCTCCTTCCTTCCTTCCTTGCTAAGCTATAGCTGCTTCCTCGCTCTCGCCGTCTCGCATCCTACCGCCGGGGTCGCCATGGTCTTCTTCAAAGACCTCTCCAGCGGTTCCTCCTCCAGGGACGACTCCTTCACCACCCAGGTATGCCTCTCTTCTCTCTCTCGGGCTATGACTTGGAATGAAGGATTTTTACCCGGCGGTCAATTTGAGTCATTTCTTCCTCTTGTAGCTCCCTAGGACCATCAGTGGCAACGAATGGAGCAGGGTGGCTAAAGATCTATCTGCTCGTTGTCACCATCAATCTCCATGCGTGAAGCTAGTTGCGTTTGATTCTATGGACAGTGGGAGGAAGTTTCTGGCATGTGCAGAGAAGGTTAGACCCTCTTTCGTTGTTACAAATCATTTGTTAGGTGTGATTCAGACACTGTCACGGTCCCTATCCATTCATACCACACCTTCAACCAAACGCATCATAAGACAATGTCACAGTTTGTACCTAGTATCTTAAATTGTTGCCATCTCATCAGTGGTGTCATTAGAAATTTATTTGCCACCGCTTCAGTAGTTTGTGCAGCCAACTTTGGTCCACACATCTGTAACATCCCCAGCATCACACTACAGTAATCTCCCCCTAATGAAGGTCATGTCATCATGATCATCATGCCAAAATGCCACTTGTCCAAAATCTGCTTCAAATTCAAATTCAAATTGCATGTCAAATATTTGCTTCTTCTTTCATGCAAATACAATAGTTCATCCTATGGCAAATAATCCCTTGATATTTGTCATGTTGAAGCCAACATTTTTGGAATTCCCAAATTGCCCTTGGGAATTTATTATCTGGTCCAGCAGTATTTAAGATGTCCTTTTAATTTTCTAAAAATGCTTGGACAACTCCTGAAGGCCCCAAACTTTTTGTGGCTGTGCACAATAATTCTTTGGAATTGTTTTTAGCCAGTGGCATAATTTTGCAAGGTCATTAGTGGCTAAAAGAAAAGGCAAAATGCTGCTGGAAAAGAAAAACAAATAGAAAAAGAAAAGGAAAGAAGAAGAGGTGGGAGAGCCCCCTCGCCTCCCCTTGGGGTTCGGCCCATCCCAGCAGGCCGGCCCGGCTGGCCACCGTACCCACCCCCTTGGGCCAACCAAGCCGCCGGCCCACCTCTCCCTCTCCTTATCCCCCCGGACCCCGTGACCTAAAACGAGCGACCCCCACTCCCCCACGACCCCCACTCTCTCCCTCGTCTCTTCCCCCCACTTGTCTGGATCTGGATCGGGGAGGAGGCCGATTCCGCTCCGCCTCGCGCCCCTGCCACCTGCGCCCATCCCCAGCGCCGCCCGACTCTGTCAACGCCATCGCCTCCTCGCCCTCGCGCCGGACTGCACCGCGCCGCCTCTCCATCACTGGCTCCACCGAGCCTCGCCGCCCCCCTCCCCATACCCCTGCAACGCCGGTGAGGGCCACACCCTTCCCCTCTCTCTATCTTGGCCGCGGACACCGCCGCTCGACCGCGCTCACCACGTCGTGCCCGCGCCCCGTGCGTGCCCGCAACCGCCTCGCAGCCGTGCGCGCCCACAGCCCAGCGCGTCGTGGCTTGCCGCCCCGCCGTGGCCATGCCCTGGCCGCGCCCGTGCCGCATCGTCCACACCCGACGCGCGCACCCGCGCATCGCCTCCCTCCCCGGCGCGCTCACCACGCCCTGTCACTCCCCTGCCGCTCTCACGCGCGCCGTGCGCCCTGACCGCGCACTTGGGACCGTCCCGCTCGCTCTGTCACTGTGTTGCGGCGCCCTGCTTGACCCCACGCCCCCGGCTCCAGCCGCTGTTGCTCCTCCACCAGCTGCTCGCGCCCCGCTAGCCTCCGTCGCCCACTGATTCGCTGTTGTTGCAGCCGCTCGCTGCAAAGCGCCGTGCCACCCCGCTCCTCCCCAACCCTGGCCACCAACCCCTCGCGCCGCCGCCCGCCAGCGCGGCCGAGCCCTCCCTGGGCGGGCTCTCCCGACGCCAGGCGGGTTCGCCCATGCCCAGGCGCCCGTCGCCCTCCCTGGGCGGGCTCTCCCGACGCCAGGCGGGTTCGCCCATGCCCAGGCACCCGTCGCCCGCTAGGCCCCTTGGGGTATGACAACGGGGCCCCACGCCCCTGTTAACTTCAAAAAATGTGTGTGTAAATAAAATATATTAATAAAAAATTAATTAATTAGTTACACAGTTAATTAACTTAATTATTTAAACTTAATTAGCCTAATCACCTAGTTTAGTAACTAAACTATTAGACTAGACTAAAACAGTCAATGACAGGTGGGCCCCACCCCCTATTGACCAGTCAAACGTTGACTGGTCAACTGGGACCCCCTAGCCCACCTGTCAGCCACTTGGTGCACTTATGTGTACCCTGTGCTGGGTGCCCCTAGCGTTTTAATCATTATTTTCGAATTAAATTAAATTGCAGAATATTAATAAAACTTTAGAAATTCATAGAAAATAAACCATAACTCGGATGAAAATGTTTTCTACATGAAAGTTGCTCAAAAAAATCCAACGACTGCCCTGCTGGATTATCAGAAGACCCGACCAACGGGATCGAAGACCAGGCCCCGGCACCGCACATCACTTTCCCCTTAGTTGCTCGACACTACTAGGTTACTATCGAGTGCCGAGGGTGAGACCTCTACAGCACTTCTGATGTTAACCCTGTAGTGTAGTTATTCGGTCGTGGTCATCGAGGGTGATTTCGCCTTAACCACTTCTGATACGACTCTGTCGTGCAACCCCTCAAGTGTGAACCTCGGGGGTGGTTCCTCTTGTGTTCACCTTGATGATTACATCGAGTGGAATTCACCGGGGTGATTCCTCGGGTTTTCCCCTTGATGTTTGGACACACGGATACTTGGACTTTACCACTGTTACTTGGAAAGGCGGGTCGGCCCTGAGGGGTACCCGCGAATGATGTGGAGACGGGTTGACCTGGAGGGTGCCCACGAGATAATTACGAGGCATGGTCGGGCATTCCTAGCCCTTGCCGCAAGTCCTCGAGACGGGGCAACGGGGTCACATCTTTCGTGAGTCTCTGCTTGTTACCGCGTGCTCCTAATCCACTATGATTTGGATTTTTGATCCGAAGGGCCTCTGGCCTGATAGCACTAATCATCACGTGGGCATAGTATGGGCGTTCTGCGTCGTATGCATCAACCGAAGCTTAATAGACGTCATGCGACTGAGCGTCGCGCGCCGGGTTGGACTGCGTAAGCACCTGCCTTTTTGAAGGAGGTAGCTAGGTCTGCTCACCGGTCGTGTTCGCAATGTGCAGGAGTTCTCGGGGCGATGGCCCATGACCCCTGGGGGCATAGGTTTAGTCTGGCGTGTTGACCTCTCTATTAAGCCTAGGTCGGGTTGCGGCGTATTGTTTGGCCGAGGCCGGGCATGACCCAGGAAAGTGTGTCCGGCCGGAGTTAATCGAGCGTGGTGGGTAAGTTGGTGCACCCCTGCAGGGAAGAAAACATCTATCGATAGCCTGTCCTACGGTAACGGACACTTGGAGTTGTATCCCGATCGATACAACTAGAACTGGATACTTGTGATGAGAATTGGATTGTGATGAGAATTGGATAGTATGGCTCTGGGATTGCTTTCTCGCAGGGAGTCGAGAAAGGATATCTGGCCGAGGTTGATAACACTACTACTACTTTACATTATGTTCATCTGTACTCTTCTAATGCTGCAAGACCGCGGAAGATGTTGAAGATGCTAGTCTTCGATAGGACTAGGCTCTCCCCCCCTATTCTGGCATTTCTGCAGCCCAGTCCACATATACAGCCTCTCTGTGATAATGTTGCATATGTAGTGTAGATCCTTGCTTGCGAGTACTTTGGATGAGTACTCATGGTTGCTTTGCTCCCCCTTTTCCACCTCTTTCCATTCTTCTCGGATGCCGCAACCAGATGGTGGAGCCCAGGATCTAGACGCCACCTTCGACGACGACTGCTACTACCCCGAGGGTGCCTACTACCACGTGGAGACCGCTGACGACCAGGAGTAGTTAGGAGGCTCCCAGGCAGGAGGCCTTGCCTTTTCGATCGTTGTTGCTTTTGTGCTAGCCTTCTTAAGGCAAACTTGTCTAACCTATGTCTATACTTAGATATTGTTGCTTCCGCTGACTCTTGTGTATTCGAGCTTATGTATTCGAGCCCTCGAGGCCCCTGGCTTGTAATATAAAGCCTGTATTATTTTTAATTTGTGTCTAGAGTTGTGTTGTGATATCTTCCCGTGAGTCCTTGATCTTGATCGTACACATTTGCGTGTATGATTAGTGTATGATTGAATCGAGGGTGTCACAACATCCGAGCAGCCAAGCAGTAAAATACTAAATCTTTATGGCACGAAGGAACTGGGCACTGGAGCAACTATGTGCTTCGGAGTCCGGGTCCCTGATTTTTTTCCGCTGCATCGGCTCGCCAGTGCAAGGCACCGGTGCGAGATGTAGCAGCAGATGTCTTTACCCCAGTTTTGGCATACATAGTGGACGGCCTTAGTGCTATTAGTTCTATGTTACTAAATTTGTGCATGTACACATTTGTTAGTATCAATTTGCTGTCATCCAAACACTATTGCTATGCTGTTGCAGTTATATTTACCTTCCTCATAAAATGTTCAATTTGTTATTTATTGTACATGAGTAAGAACTTGTAGCATCGTTGTAGTTAATTATAGCTTCTGATGTTCCAGAATTTGGTTGTTGTCTCAGTACCAATTATTTCATTTGCACATTGATCTTTTTGAGAAGATATGTCATAATTAACATGTTTCTTAAGTTTTTCAAAATAAGCATTGGTGATTTTCTATGTTGCTATAAACCCATTTCCCCTACAATTGTTACTGATCTAGTTTTAAATATTATAGGATGAACGGGAGTGTTCTTACTTGGAGTGGGTTGATCAAGAGTGGCCATAGTCTTTGAAAATGTGCCTAGCGAAGCTCTGGAGCATGTATGAGGAAGAGAACCGACGTAGGCTTAGAGAAACGGTTGTCAACGCTAAAGAATATTTGAAGATCCGGGATAAAAAGTTGAAGGTGGAGAATGAGCTCAGATTTTTTAAATCAGACTTTGCTAAGATGGTGTTGGCGAAGGAGGAGGCACCTTCCCAGTTGGCCCAAACAAAATAGGTTCTTACTGAACTGAAAGCAGAGGTGGATAAGACGAGCCTGGATGATCTCGATTAGGGAAATAAATATATTGTTCTTATGAAGTTGAACTAGCTATATGTTGTACTTTGTTGTTTTCATGTAGCTACCGTACTGTGATGTTACAATATATTTATGTGCCTGATATGAAATTGGCAAACAGCTGTTCGATATGAAATGTGAATTTGCGTAATACTGGAATTATTAATTGTAAACTAATAAACCTACTAAATGTGTCATGGACTTTTGCAGACGGTTCTAGCAGTAAAAGCGCTTGCGATGGATAGCCCAATGCCACACAGTTTTCTTCATCAAATCGTGTGTGATATAGTTGATAAAAGCAAGCAGTTAACCAAGGCAGACCGTGTGTGATAGTTACACCTTTCACACACGAGCCTACACATAAAACTGTGTGGGATGTGCGTACGAACGGAAATGTTTTCCCTGGATTGACTATGTGGGATGTACATAAGAACGGAAACGTATTCCTTGGATTGACTGCGTGTGATATACATACGAACGGAAACGTTTAACCTGGATTGACTATGTGGGATGTACATAAGAACGGAAACGTATTCCTTGGATTGATTGTGTGTATACATACCTACGGAAATGTTTTTCTGGGATTCACCGTGTGGGATGTACATACCTACGGAAATGTTTTTCTCGGATTACTGTGTGGGATGTACATACCTACGGAAATGATTGGGTTTCGATGTCTCGCCCGATCGCACACGGCCCCAGCCTGGGTCCCAGGAGGGCCTACCCCTGACGATTTGTGGGTCATGTGGGAAGGACCCCCCTATCGCCCACACTCACTTAGCGACGGTTCCAAATGCCGTCGTGGAAAGGGGTTAAAAACCGTTTGTTTAGGACCGACGCGCACCAGTGATACCACTCGGCACCAACTTCGTGACATAAACACAAGCAAAATTTATAAAAGGGGCAAGGCCCCAGTCACAATAGAGAGCCTCCCATTGGCAATACAACGCCGAAACCCAAATCCACCATCTCCATAGCTGTCGTCAATCCCATCTACATCTAGATTTACATCTCCATCTCCATAGCAATCTTCCCCTAGCCATTAGCCATCACTTGTAATCGAGGTAGATCACATACAGGGACTTTGTAAGACTTTTATCTATCATTCATCTTCAAGTTTGATATACAATGTCTTTCTTCTATGATTCATCTGTGATGTGTGAGTAGTCCACTCGGGTAAGGCTGAGGCATAGACTTGCAACCCCTATGTATTTTTGTATGTGATTGTTGGTATAGAATTTCAGGCCAAATGTATTACGTGTATCGCAAAAGATCTTTCTCTTGCCTCTTCTTGTTCTAAGGTCAGCAGGTACCCAGGATTCCAAGGATCAATCAAGGTGTAGGTAAAGTGCAGGGGTGAGTGGAAGGTTATGCCGAAAGCTAGTGAAAATAAGGAAAAGTATGATAGTTGAAAGTAATTCACTAGAAAGACGTGAGGTGGAGTCATTAAACACCAATGAGTTGGTTCGGAGAAATCATTCATAATCGAGGTAACCCCACTCGACGGAAGTGCCTTGGTTGGACAGTAGAATCACAATGTAGGTTGTTCATTGATCATGAGGTTATTAGGACACATCCCCCACATATACGTGTCGACAACACATAGTAACAGTGTCTACCAAGCCATGCTCTGCATATTTAGATGAAATCCCAAATGCAAGCATACAGTTGCAAGTTAAGACCTTAAGCCTTGGCCTAGTTTCCATTTATTGTTTCTCCCTAATACTGTGCGATTTTGGTCCAAAAATGTAACTTTTAGCGATGACACAAGCTTGCATTGCAAGAGTCACCTCTCAGTCAGCGATTCTTCACGTGCGTTCGATACCCGGGGCCACCTCTGGGGTGGAAAGTAGATACTATCTACATATGAAACCGGATCAAAGGTAGTCAGCAGACTAAGCAATGTGAGTACTGTTGCTATGTTGTTTTGAAAGGATGTACAATGTTGGGAAACCACAAAGTTCAGAAAGTTTTGTTCGTGAAAAAAAATCATTCTTTCTGAAAAGTTCAGACATTGCACTCGAAATGTTATCTGTAGTTTATTTGCTTTTGGTGTAGTACTTCATTATGTATATACGATCAGTCCATAAAATGAAACGCAAAAAATAGTTCAATGTTTGTGTTAAAAAAATAACAGTTCAAATTTACATTATATGGCAAGTTCACTACCCCAAAAATGTGTTATAGTTTCATCATGTGCTGCCCTCCATCTATGCTTTGTCAATTAATTGTCAGCTACTTTGTCGTTACTTTGGTGTTGACCAATTTGGTCCCTTGAGCAATGAGTCATATGAGATTTCGTATATTGCATCAATTTGCAACGCAACTGTTTGATAGATTGTGCACAAGAACTCATTAGTCTTAAAAAGTAGCATGAAATGTTCTTCAACTAAAGTACTCATTCATATGATGAAACGATCACATGCCAAAAACAACTGTAGGTCAGACACATTATATGGGAGAAATTCATATTAAAAATGCTAGAAAAGAGCAAATACGCGCTGGCTAAAATGGAATTTTTTGGGAGAAATTCTTGCAACGAAGAAACACAAGAAGGTACACCATGTGAAGAAAAAGAGAAGTTCACATGAAAAAGAGGTAACAAAAAAACATTTTAAAGTCATCTAATTAATAAAAGGACATCTTAGAGTGAATTACTAAAAATATTCTCCACTAACACAATATAAAAAGAGCTCTAGTTAAGAAAATAAAACATTCTAAATCTATTTATACCTACTAAAAAAGGGAGGTAATATTCTTGGTATCGTCCGTCATCTATCTAAATTTTCGTCCACCGTCGGGTCTATTTTGGATCTGTTTTCACACCTCTTGTGTGCAATCTCTTTTGATCTCTGTGGGTTTCAAACGAATCGAGGTGCAAGCACATGTCCATCGAACCGAAGACCTCTACTTTCTGTCCCAAAGGATGTAACCAACTGACCTAGTTTTAGTCCTCTTAAAAGAGTGGGTTCGCTTGTATTAATACATAGTACTACCTTGCTAATTTATAGTGAATTCCACCGATTTATATATGTCCACCAGTAGACAATCAACAAGCCTCTTCAGGTATAATAAAAAAATACATGATGTGGTGTGGTTTAGTTTATCCTACGGGACCAGATAAACTGAGAGAAGGAATTAAATCAAGATGGTTGTAGGTGGCAATAAAAAGTCAATAAGAAAGAGACCCAATAAAGGGGGGCAAAAGTGGTAAAAATCAAAAATTCTAAATACAAATTTGCGGACGTTCGTGTTAGTGTCACAAGCATGCTTGACAATTTTCATGCAAAACGGAGCAGTAGTGTTCGGTTGGTGAAAAAAACAAATTTGGGGTAACATTTGGTGTTCAATTTGTTTTTTTACAGGCCAAAATGATTACCCTTTTTGCCTAAAACTTTGCAGGTAGCATTTGATGTGACTATGAATACATAAAAATTTTGTTGGGATTCTTTGACATTTCAAAAACCAATTTTCGCGCGTAGGAGCACGTGCTCCCAGGAGCCAAATTGGCTTTCAGCCCAATAAAGAGAGAGGGAAAAGGTCCAGACAACAGAGGAGCACACGAGCGTGAATACGAGGTGAGAAAGGAAAGGAACACGCGAGCAGCAGTGGCCACGCATCTACTCATGGGATTGGGGTTTCTTTCCTTTTCTTTATTATTTTATTTTTAATTCAAAAACTTTTTGGAATGTTTGAACATTCAAACTTTATTCAAAAGCCTCATAAAATTTTGGTTTGCTTATATGGACCACTAATGATCCAAATAAAATATTTACATATTACACATAGTTATTATTTCCTCGTTAAAATACAAAGTAAATTTAAATTTAAGTAGGTTCAAACTCTAAGTAAGTTATTTTATTTTCTAATTTTTTGGAAAATTTACGGTTCCTACTACTATCATCTTACAAGTATTCACAAAGTTCAAGATATTTCATAAAGTAACAGTATCTCATTTAATAGGTTTTTGATGCAATTTAATTACATTTATCATTATGGAATTAAATTGATAAAAACATTATGCATATGCCTTGAAATATATACTCCTGGCTTTTACCATCAGTAAGTCTCTCACTAAAAATGAGAGCTCGATTATTGTGTTGTGCACGCTGTGTTTTGTTGTCAAGAAATTACATTGACATTTTTTATCCCATTGCAACGCACGGACCCTTTTGCTAGTAATGAACAAAATATACCAAGAAGCAAACTAACATAACGGAGCAGTTCTCAAAAATAAAACTAAGAAGTTCAAATTTAATATATTTTTTTCATTTCTAAAAATATCAAGAAGTTCAAATTAAAGGAAAAGATCAATTCAATATTAGGTGGTTTTCCCATTCCTAAAAATTAAAACAAGCAGTTCATATTAAAAAATATAGTATTTCAATATTTATAAAAAACATCAAGTTTTCGTGTCTCTAAAAAGTAAAACAAAGAAGTTCAAATTAGAATAACAAAGCAGTTCAATATTTAAAAAAAATAGTTTTTTCCCGTTTCTCAAAAATAGAACTAAGAAGTTTAAATTAAATTGAAAGGGCCATTTGAAGTTCATAAAAAATGGATTTTCCAATATCTAAAAACTAAAAACATGATGTTCAAATTCAATAATAGAGTAATTCAATGTTTATACAAAAATATATTATATTTTCTCTCTTCTAAATAATAAAACCAAGAAATTCAAATTAAAATAATATAGTAGTTTGATGTTTATAAAAAATATTTACATTTTACCATTTCTAAAGCATAAACTAAAAAGTTCAAATTAAAATAACATAATTGTTCAATATTTATACAAAATAGAGTTTTAATTGTTTGTGAAAGTTAAACCAAGAAGTCAAATTAAAATAATAGATTAGTTCAATATTATAAATGAAATTTTGATTTTCCTAATTTTGAAACCAATACCAAGAAGTTCAAACTAAAAAAATCAAAAAAAATATGTTTATAAAAATATCTGATTTACATGTTCAAAACAAATCGGCATCATTTGTTCTTAAAACCACTCATAAACGGTGAAGAATTAGAAAAGGAGCGTACATGAAAAAGTTGATACTATTCATAGATTTTCAATGGTATATCATACATTTATTCCAATAAATGGTTCAAAAGTTTTATCTATACCATTCAATATGAGTTTTACTGTACTTAAAAATGCTCTTAAACCATCGTGAATTTGAAAAACAATGTTCAACACAAAAAATGGTCCTTTTCAACAACTTTAGAATGGTGTGTCATTTGCCAATTTTTTTATTAATGGTTGTGGAGTTATGGCCAAAAAACAACACAAGAAACAGAGTGAAGTTTGAACAGACACGCCCGTGAAGTTCAAAGTCTGCATAGAGTGCGTTTCGAACACTCTGTATTCGTTATGACTGTTGCACACATGATCTCACTATTTTGTAATTTACTCTAAAACTGTTAAGAATTAGATACCTATATGAAAAAATTAAGCATTTTTCACCACTCTTCAACGATATATCATTTGCCCCATTTGGGAAAAATATTTAAAATTTATGCCTCCAAAATGAATTCCATTGTAAATACAATTAAAACCATAAGGAATTTGGAATGAAGTTATGTATGGAAAAGTGTCACATTTGCACCGTATTTCTAGCGGAGTATAATTTGCTACATTCTTGGAAACCGTTTAGAATTTAAAGCAAAAATACTATCTGGCTCAAACTTTTGCATTTTTGTAAATTACTCTTAAATAGTTTCGAACTACAGAAAAAGTTTCACATGAAAAAGGAGCGTAAATTGCATAAAATTTCCAACGCCAAATCATTTTCATCATTCCAAAAAAATCTTTTAGAAATTATCTCAAACATACTATTTCGCCCGTTAGATAAAAAAATGTCGCCATTTGTAAATTTCCTCTTAAACCGTAGGGCAATTAAGAAAAACTTTCACATGAAAAAGCCCGGAACCATATTGTACGTAGCTTGGTATGCATGATTGACACCCTTAATATGGTAGCATGTACATCATTAATAAGGCGATGCCAACGACTTTGAGCGCGTACTGTGCCTGATCTTGATGTACGTACTTGGACGGACTTATAGGGCGTGTTTGGTTGCCCGCATCGAGCCCAACCAGGCCCGCGCGGGAAGGGAGAGGCCTGTTTGGTTGCCTGGTTTTCCTGTTGGGCCTGCATCGCATGCTTCTCAAAGCAGCCCAGAGCCTGACTTGCTGGAAACGCTCGGATCGGCAGTTTCTCGCGAGCCAGGCTGAGTGCGGCGCGAGCTTGCACGGGCGGGAGCGAGGCGAGGGCGAGGGGGATGACGGGAGATGGAAATCTGGCGTGCCGTCCCGGCGCCAAAATAGCCTCACCCCCCTTTCCTCACCCATAGCCACTGCCCCCCTTTCTTCCCTACTGCCTCACCACCGGCGGCGGCTGTGATTTCAGATCTGCAATAGAGGCGGCGGCGGCGGCGGAAGAGGCGGCAGCGTTTGCGGCGGATCTGGTGCTCCCCTTGCTGTTGGCCACCGTCTGGTCGACCTAGTCTGTGTCATGGCTCCTCCTACGCCGTCCTCGTCTCCGATGCCGGTAAGCAGCACCCCCTCCCCCCTTTGTTAGCTCAGTGGTTAGGCCATTAAGCTAGGTGTAGGATCGATTTCCCACTGAACGAACCGTCGATGTCGACTAGGTTATGGACGCACGGATGAGGCTGATAATCCAGGCAGCAGCACTGATTAGTGTGATTCAGGCATGGGCCATGTTCATGCACCAGAGAGCTGTTCATCGTGTTGGGAGACCTTTGATCCGCTATGGTCCATTATTTCCCCGGGAACAGGAGAGGATCCAAAATCTGAACTACATCTACAACTGCAATGACGTCGAGGCTCTGTGGATGCTTCGAATGAAAAGAGCACCATTTGTCAGGCTTGTCGAGACCTTCAGGAGCAGGGGGCTGCTACAAGATAGCATCAACACCAGTGTGGAAGCGCAAGTGGCCATTCCTCCATGTTGTTGGCCATAACCAGAGGTTCAGGGTCATTCACAACACGTTCAGGAGATCAATGGAGACCATCTCTAGGTACTTCAAGCAAGTGCTTTTTGCTATTGGGGAGCTTAGAGGAGAGATGATCAGGAGACCATCTGGTCAGACTCCACCCAAGATTCGCGAAAGCCCAAGATGGTATCCATACTTCAAGGTGAGCGTTGACAATTTTCAGGATATTCATGGCTTGATATGCTTGTATTGTTCAAGTTGAGCACTAACACAGGCTTGTGATGCCATTTTCAGGATTGCATTGGGGCAATAGATGGTACTCATGTCACTGCCAGAGTTCCTAGGTCACAGTCTGCAGCATACAGGGGGAGGAAGCAGTACACAAGCCAGAATGTGCTTGCTGCTGTTGACTTTGATCTGAAGTTCACATATGTGCTGGCTGGCTGGAGGGGTCAGCGCACGATGCTAACATTCTCACTGACAGCATGAGTCGACCTGATGGGATCAACATCCCCGACGGCAAGTTCTACCTTGGAGGTGCTGGCTATGCATGTCGGCCGGGTATTCTTCCACCCTTCAGGAAAACAAGGTACCATCTCAACGAGTTCTCTGGTAGGAATTATCCTAGGACTGCACATGAGCTGTTTAATCTCAGACACTCCAGCCTTAGAGTAACTGTTGAGAGGGCATTTGGAGCACTGAAGAATAGGTTTAAGATCCTGGATCAGAAGCCATTCCACCCATACTCCACTGAGGTTAAGCTAGTTCTTGCTTGTTGCATTCTGCACAACTGGATCCTCCAGTGGGGGTTTGATGAACACGTGCCTGAGGAGGAAGATGTCGAGCCTGACGATGTTGTTAGCTCCGGCCATGGTGTGGAGGCATTTGACAATGACGCTTGGAAGAACAAAAGGTTGGAGTGGGTAGAGGCGATGTGGCTTAACAGAGGTCAGTGCAGGATTTGAAGAAGATGGAAGAAGAACAAGAAGCAGCATCAGCAGTAGCAGAAGCAGAAGAGGAAGAGGAAGAGGTAGATCTGGTACCAGCAACACCGATGAACTATCCCCTGTTTAGCCAATGGCTCTTAATAATTTGAACTGTCATTTGATAGTAGTTAGGATAAACTGTCATTTGTTTAAGTAGATTGCGCTACATGTTCAGATTCTGTATGGTAAGCTCACCACTAGTTAGAAGTGGTGACAACACCTTATGCAGGTTGCAACCAAACACCATGTCATATGTGCGCCTAATGCAATGCGGGCAACCAAACGCTGGGTAGAAAATGGTTGTCTTATGCAACTAGGGACATGCAGGCAACCAAACTATGTGCATCTGGGTTTTTTTGGCCTGCATCCCCTCAAACCGGCTCAATAGAGCCAGGCTCGCCGGGCCAGGCTGGATCGGCAATATAACCAAACACGCCCATAGGGGTCCGGTCAGTCCCCTGCCTGGTTGCTTAGACTAGAAGGATCCATCTTGCAGCTAAACCATCTGTATGTAGCAACAGTAGTGTACGCACTTGGCTGAGACTTTCTAGCGCAGGTGCATGCACGGCGTACGCTGGATTTCCGGTTCTGCAGCAGTGCCTCTCGTTTTCTCTGGGTGACCCGAATCATCGTCTGGCTACGTGCGTTTGCGTGGAGCATGGACAAGGAAGCGCATGCATGCACGCACGGCCACCGGCCGATCCATTGCACCGTGCATGCACAGTCGCGCGTGATGGGGGTGGTGCGGCACTGTTGCGGCATGTGCGGGGGACGCGCCACCTGAGCAGCGGCATGTGGTTGTGGCACTGTCGCTCGTCCGGATTCCCTGCCCGATCGATCCGGACCTCTGTTGTGGCTGCCGAAGGAGAACACCTGCGGATGTTTTTCTCGTGGGAAACGAATGACGAAATTCAGACAAAGTCCATTTCCTTGCCAAATACTACTACTAGAGTGTTCACTGACAGCCAGGTGAGGTAGTGTTCTGCCCAGATCAAGATAAGAAAAGTGCATCGGGGGGCACCTGCTGAGGGGACATTCGACCTTATCCAGAACCTGTGGCCATGACCTGTACAGAGCGAGGTAGACGGGTGGACCGTAGAGCGGCCGGCCGGCAGTTGCAGGCATGCCAAGGTGGAGCGCACGCAGGAGGCAGGACCAGCGTGAGACAGTCTATCGCCCCGGGCATACGTGTTCTTCTCGCGCGATGTCGATTCATCGCTCGATCGTCCGTCGGTTGCGAGTTCGCTTTCTTCCTGGGGTCCGTCGCCGCGCGGCAGCGTTAGCCAGATTTGCTGCTTGATTCTCAAAGTCAAGGATCCTGTGTACTGCTGGAATATTAGGCAAGTTCATGATTAATTCCAGTAAATAATTCATGACTAGAAGAGATACTAGCAAGCAATAATCTAGCAAACTAGAAGAACAGCAAGACATGCATAACAGCAGCAAACACGTAACAATAGCTGTAGAAACAGACATGAACAGAGGATGTTGGACGTACTAATCGTTAGCTATTATGGGTGCGACAGTGTTGATGACGATGTTGGCGACGATCTGCTGCTGACGGCGATGAATACGACGATGAGTAGCACCGCCCGACTTGGACGGAAGACGACCCGTGATGACGAATTTGAGCAGTCGCGCACAGCGCTTCCCAAAAACCTAATTCGTCCTCTCCCGGTGCAGGATCGCAAAGACGAACGGTTCCGGAGATCTGCTCTCCCACGCGCCGATGCACGCCGGCGTTTGGGATGGAGTAGACTACGATGGCGGCGCAAGTTGTGAGATGAGGCAAAACCCTAGGTGTTTTTCGGTGTGTCTCTGGCCGCAGCCGGTAGCTGTATATATATTAGGACCAGAGGCGGTATTGTGTCGCAACCACAATCCCAAACCGACTCGGTTTCTAATTCGTATACTTACCGGACAAGAAATCAAAAACTTGTCTGCCAAGACATAAAAATAAAACGGCAAAAGGAAGCTGCGCTCCTGCAAGGAGACGGACCGGATTTCGGCGGACCATTCATGTCGCATGTACGCGCCGCGCCGCGCCGCCCCGCCCCGCCCAGGCCAGGCGAGCGAGCGCGCGCGTGTGGTTTTCCCTTTCTCTTCTCACACACCACTTAGAGTGGTGGAGAGAACCCACTATATAAAGAGGTCCAACTCTTCTTCAACTTCCAAGGTGGGACTAAACTTAGCACCACCACTTGCCATTTTACACATGGGCTTTGAGATTTCAGAAATTGCTATGGGCCTAGCCCATTAATTCTAACAATCCCCCACCAGATCTCAAATACCCGTTTAGAGATTTGCCTTCTCTCACCACTTGTTTAATATACCAGTGTTTCAGCAGAGACTGTTAAGTTGAACTTCTGCCTAGAATTTTAAGCTACATCCATTCACAACTTGACAATGGACTATGCCTTGAATTGCTAGTTTTGTGTGAACAGGTTTCACTCAAAGTCTTAACCAGTACCTGACCGCCAGTAGGCTACCCCGCGGTTTGGAGCTTATACGTCATACTCCCTGGTCTCTTCGTGAGCTTACTAGAGATCACCCAAATCTCATAGACTGCGACGTTTACAGTCAGAACTCATATAGGTGTGTTCTTTCAAGACTGCTCTGTAGGACAGCATCTTTGCTAATTATAGCCAATAGAACCACATTAAGGCATGTTGCCAACCTGCCTTACAGATTTGAGCCTTACAGCTCTGAGAGTTTTGCATCTTCACTTGGAGACGATCATAAGTTATTACTCTCCTCAGTTAACCAATAGCTTGTTCTTCCCAGATCCTAATTCACGGGATCTCCGATCACAAAGGTTGGGTTACTACTATGGTGTAACATCTATGGGTCTCGTACCCATCTCCCTCGATGCAATATCTATCACATTTCGTGATAGTCCCTTTGTAAAGGGATCTGCCAGGTTTTTGTCTGTTTGTATATACGTAACAGTTATTACTCCGGAGTTTCTCAACTTCCTGACAGACTTCAAACGTCTTTTCACGTGTCTTGATGACTTTGCATTATCTTTAGAATTGTTCACTTTAGCGATAACCGTTTGGTTATCACAATTCATAAGAATAGCCGGTACAGGTTTTTCAACAACCGGCAAGTCCATCAAGAGCTCACGCAGCCATTCTGCCTCAACAGTAGCTGTGTCCAAAGCAGTTAATTCTGCTTCCATAGTTGACCTCGTCAATATGGTTTGCTTGCAAGACCTCCATGACACTGCGCCACCACCATGAGTAAATACATACCCACTTGTTGCGTAAAGTACATCAACATCGGAGATCCAATTTGAATCACTATATCCTTCTAGCACAGCAGGATGCCCTGAATAAGTAATTCCGTAACTCATAGTACCTCTCAGATAGCGCAAGACCCTTTCTAGTGCATGCCAATGATCATCACCCGGGTTGGACATGAACCTACTCAGTTTGCTCACAGCAAAAGAGATATCTGGTCTTGTAGCGCTAGCTAAGTACATGAGTGAACCGACAATTTGAGAGTATCTTAATTGATCTCTCGTTTCTTTCTTGTTCTTTCTGAGTGTCACGCTGGGATCATAAGGTGTTGGAGAAGGCTTGCTATCCATAAAACCGAATCGGTTCAAGACCTTCTCAACATAGTGAGATTGCGTTAATGTAATCCCACTCTCATCCTTAATAAGTTTGATGTTTAGAATTACATCGGCTTCTCCCAGATCTTTCATGTCAAAACTTTTTGATAGAAAAGACTTGACCTCATTAATTGCATTAATGTTTGTACCAAAGATCAGTATGTCGTCCACATACAAACATAATATGACACTATTGCCCCACCATGGCGATAGTAAACACACCTATCGGCCTCGTTAATGACAAATCCTGCAGAAGTCAGAGTTCTTTCAAACTTCTCATGCCATTGCTTAGGTGCCTGTTTCAGACCATACAAAGATTTTAACAACTTGCACACCTTTCTCTCTTCACCCTTTACCACAAACCCGTCAGGCTGATCCATATAGATCTCCTCTTCCAACTCTCCATTGAGAAAAGTTGTCTTTACGTCCATTTGATGAATGATAAGACCATAAGAGGCAGCCAAGGAAAGTAACACTCGAATGGTGGTCATTCTAGCAACGGGGTCAAAGTAATCTTCGCCTTCTTTCTGAGTGTAGCCCTTGGCCACTAGCCGCGCCTTGTACTTATCAATAGTACCATCAGGCTTTAGCTTCTTTTTGAACACCCACTTACAGCCCACAGGTTTACAACCATATGGTCTATCAGTTAGTTCCCAAGTTCCATTAGAAATAATTGAGTCCATCTCATTATGAACAGCTTCTTTCCAATCATCTACATCCGGAGATGCATATGCTTCTGCAATCGTCTTGGGTGTGTCGTCCACAAGGTATACAATGAAATCATCACCAAAGGATTTTGCAATCCTTTGTCTCTTGTTCCTTCTAGGAACTTCATTGTTATCCTTCTCAAGGACTTCCTCATGTGATTGTTCGAAATATTCATCAGTTGTACTAGATTCAGGAATTATCTCAGAAGAAAATCTAGCAATGCTATGCATATCTTTCATAGGAAATATGTTCTCAAAAAATGTTGCATCACGAGATTCCATTATAGTATCAACATGCATATCAGGTACTTCAGATTTTACCACTAAAAACCTATAAGCAATGCTCCGTTGAGCATACCCTAGAAAGACACAATCCACTGTCTTTGGTCCAAGTTTGCGTTTCTTAGGAATAGGAATATTGACCTTTGCCAAACATCCCCAAGTGCGCAAATAAGAAAGTGATGGTTTTCTCCCAACCCACTCCTCATAAGGGGTTTTCTCTTTATTATTGTTGGGAACTCTATTCAGGACATGACATGAAGTCAATAGAGCCTCCCCCCATCATGCCTTAGATAAACCAGCAGTGGCTAACATGGCATTCACCAAGTCAGTCAATGTGCGGTTTTTCCTCTCGGCCACTCCATTTGATTGAGGTGAATAGGGAGGCGTCCTCTCATGAATAATACCATGTTCCTCACAAAATTCATCAAAAACTTTTGGAAAATACTCTCCACCACGATCGGACCTAAGACGCTTGATCTTTCTCTCTAGTTGATTTTCAACTTCAGCTTTATAGATTTTAAAGTGGTCTAACGCTTCATCTTTAGTTTGCAACAAATAAACATAGCAAAATCTAGTCGCATCATCAATCAAAGTCATGAAATATCTCTTTCCACCTTTTGTCAACACACCATTCATCTCACAAAGATCAGAATGTATGAGTTCTAGAGGTGCCAAGTTTCTCTCCTCGGCAGCCTTATGAGGCTTTCGAGGTTGCTTAGATTGCACACAACTATGGCACTTAGAACATTTGGCAACTGTGAAGTTCGGAATTAAACTCATGCTGGATAGCCGAGACATTAAACCAAAATTAATATGACATAAACGAGAGTGCCAAATACTTGCATCATCATTAACATTAGCACAAATTTGGTTTATTGACTTATTGCAAAAATCTGAAAGAGAAAAGCGGAACAAGCATCCGCACTCATAGCCTTTTCCTATAAATTGTCCAAATCTTGACACGATTACTTTATTGGACCTAAAACTACCTTAAATCCATCTCGACATAGAAGGGAGCCGCTAACTAGATTCTTGTTCATAGTAGGGACATGTTGCACGTTTCTTAGTTGCACGATCTTTCCCGAAGTAAACTTCAGATCCACCGTGCCAATCCCACGAACAGAAGCATGTGACCCGTTCCCCATTAGGACGGAAGAATCCCTTGCGACCTGATAAGAAGTAAACATGGAGATGTCAGCACACACATGAACGTTAGCACCCGAATCAATCCACCACGAAGATGATTGAAATACTGAAAGCACAATAGGTAAATTACCATACCCATCAGTATTGCTAGCGGTCACCATGTTGACAGTCTTGGAGCTTGTTTTCCCTCTGCGGTCTGCACGTTCAGGGCATTCCTTGGAAAAGTGTCCAGGCTTCCCACAGGCGTAGCACTCTAGCTCAGCCTTGTTGAACTTCTTCTTCTTGAAGGTAGTAGTCTTGGTAGGCTTGTTGAAAACAGGTTTGTTCTTCCCTTTGTTCTTGTTCTGTGGGTACCTCTGCACCATGTTAGCAGTAGGCTGAACCTCACCTCCTTTTTCACTGGTATCTTTAGCCCGAGCTTTTTCTTCAACATCAAGAGATGCAATCAGATTTTCAACTGATATCTCCTGTCTCTTATGCTTCAGAGTTGTGGCGAAATTCCTCCATGAAGGAGGCAACTTTGCAATCATGCACCCAGCCACGAATTTGTCGGGTAGAACACATTTAAGGAGTTCAAGTTCCTTCACAATGCACTATATCTCATGAGCTTGTTCAACCACAGAACGGTTATTCACCATCTTGTAGTCATGAAAACTCTCCATGATGTACAGTTCACTGCCTGCATCTGTTGCACCGAATTTTGCATTCAGTGCATCCCACAGAATTTTTCCGTCGTTTATGTGCATGTACACATCACACAGACGGTCAGCAAGAACGCTCAGAATGCATCCCACAAACATAGTATTGGCTTCCTGGAATTTTCTCCGATCTTCGTCGGTCATTCCCTCTGGAGCACCAACACTAGCGTGGAAAACTTTCAGAGCAGTAAGCCAGAGCGTGGTCTTCACCTGCCACCTCTTAAAGTGCACACCGGTAAACTTATCCGGCCTCAGTGCATCAGCGAATCCAGCCATAGTTAACTCAGGAAATTGCCTATAATTAGGTTTTTGGATTGTTGGAATATTAGGCAAGTTCATGATTAATTCCAGTAAATAATTCATGACTAGAAGAGATACTAGCAAGCAATAATCTAGCAAACTAGAAGAACAGCAAGACATGCATAACAGCAGCAAACACGTAACAATAGCTGTAGAAACAGACATGAACAGAGGATGTTGGACGTACTGATCGTTAGCTATTATGGGTGCGACAGTGTTGATGACGATGTTGGCGACGATCTGCTGCTGACGGCGATGAATACGACGATGAGTAGCACCGCCCGACTTGGACGGAAGACGACCCGTGATGACGAATTTGAGCAGTCGCGCACAGCGCTTCCCAAAAACCTAATTCGTCCTCTCCCGGTGCAGGATCGCAAAGACGAATGGTTCCGGAGACCTGCTCTCCCACGCGCCGATGCACGCCGGCGTTTGGGATGGAGTAGACTACGATGGCGGCGCAAGTTGTGAGATGAGGCAAAACCCTAGGTGTTTTTTGGTATGTCTCTGACCGCAGCCGGTAGCTGTATATATATTAGGACCAGAGGCGGTATTGTGTCGCGACCACAATCCCAAACCGACTCGGTTTCTAATTCGTATACTTACTGGACAAGAAATCAAAAACTTGTCTGCCAAGACATAAAAATAAAACGGCAAAAGGAAGCTGCGCTCCTGCAAGGAGACAGACGGGATTTCGGCGGACCATTCATGCGCATGTCGCATGTACGCCCCGCCCCGCCAGGCGAGGCGAGCGAGCGCGCGCGTGTGGTTTTCCTTTCTCTTCTCACACACCACTTAGAGTGATGGAGAGAACCCACTATATAAAGAGGTCCAACTCTTCTTCAACTTCCAAGGTGGGACTAAACTTAGCACCACCACTTACCATTTTACACATGGGCTTTGAGATTTCAGAAATTGCTATGGGCCTAGCCCATTAATTTTAACATGTACTCCTTCCGTTTCAAAATAGACGACTCAACTTTGTACTAACGTTGAGTAGTTGTGTACTGCTCGATGGAAACATGATCGTCCATATCCACATATTTTTTTGAGGAAACAAAGACGGTATACGTAGTAGAAACTAGAAAGGCAGGTCTTTTGCTGCAGTTCTGGTGGGCGTCTTGGGTAAGTTGATGCTAGATCACGCAAGTTTGGACCAGATGAGGAAGAATCATGATCAGTTCGGATTAGAATACCATACCCGTTGCGGCATGCAAGAAGAGGGCAAAGAACTCTTTCCATTTCTCCTCTTCACGTGCAGCCCTCTTAAACCAAACGAAGCTCAACATGATCCGATTCGGTATATGTCGCTTGGTTTGTGCTCCTGTGCATTCAGTGCCATGTTGTACGTCACAGTCATGTGCTAGTAAAGCTTCAGCACGACGAATATCGGACTGAGAATTCCCCCAGTCGTCTGATATATCTCCAACGGTCGATGGGCTACGACGCAGCTGGCCCGAGGTCCATTGTTTTTTCAGCAGACATGTGGCGAGGCCTACAAGACAGCCCAGTTGAGCAAGTTACAAGGTCATCCACCAGAAAATATTTCAACGAAATCACTAGTAGGTATATCCATCCATCGCAAAAATCACTCTCACCTCCTCTGGTGATGATGATGACAAGTAGCGCACTGCATGTGCGACACTTATCATAATTTGAGAGTTTTGTGCATTTCTTTTTTGTAGATTTGTTTATTCAAAATATTTGATCTCATATTTTAGAGCCACCTTCAACGTCAATTCCTATTCAGCGCTTAAGGAGAGCCCCTCCCTGGCGCCAGTTGGAGAACAAGAGCGTCAACAAGTCGCCCGTTCATGGGCCGCATCCCAGCCTACGCTCAATCGTTGCACTTTTTTTCTCTCTCGATGCAACGGATAACCAAAATCGTCGACCGTGACCAATGACCATTGAACAATACCGTTGACTTTTCATGGAAAGTTCATAGACTTAAAAAAACATGATTCTAAAAGAGGTTAATGAATTAAAAAATGCTCATCAATTTGGAAAATATTCATGCATTCTAAAAATTGTCTGTGTGTTGAAAAAGTTCACAAACTTTGAAAACATCCATGGACTTGAAAAAATAATTTGTTCATTCAAAAAAGTTCACAATTTTGATATTAAATAGACGTGAATTTGAAAAATAATTCATTTTTGTGATTTTTTTAAAGAAAGAAACACAAAGGGAAAATCTACCAAGACCCATCCTGAAAAAACCACCCCAAAAAACAGTGGATCATTCTAGCTCTAGCGATAAATCTACATAGGCCGGCCCGTATAGGACTACAGACGCGGTGGCTGCGTATGAATAAAGTGTTAACCAATGCATGAAGCGCTAAACGAGAAATGGCCACCTTCAGATGAAAAATCCTATTTGAAGCACATTGCGTCAAACTGTCAACAAAATGCACATGCCGGCGACGCAAGTGAGCGATTTGGCCCAGCCCATTTGTAGTATGCGTACAGCTTTCACGTTTCGGTTTTTGGAAACTTCAGAGGGTTCCTAGGCGGTTTTCCCTGTTGCTAGGAACCTTCTAGAAGATTCCAGAAACGGTTTCTTATTTTTATTTTTCTGTTTCTATCTCAGTTTCTTTCTCTCTTTTTGTTTTTCTTTTTATTGTTTCTTTTCGTTTCCAAATTTATTTTTATTTTTCAAAAAAAAATCAGATTTTATATATTTTGTCAAAAAAATATTCAAAAATTTTAATTTTTCAAAAAATGTTCGTGCTTTTGCAAAAAATTGTTAGCAGTTTCAACTTTTGTTCGGGAATTTCAAAAATTGTTCCTGTGTTCAGAAAATGTTTGTGTTATAAAAAATGTTCTGGTTTTCCCAAAAATATTCATGTTTTTCAAGAATGGTTTTAGTTTTTCAAATTTTGTACATAAATTCAAAAAATCTTCGCGTTTGGAAAAAATGTTCAGGTTTTTCTAAAAATGCTCGTGTTTTTCACAATTTGTTTGATTTTTCAAAAACAATCATGCTTTTCAAAAACTGTTCAGAATGTCAAAACATGTACCCATTTTAAAATTTTCTGACTAATCAAAACCAAACAATTTTCAATCAACAAACAATTTTTTAAATGTGCATATTTTTCGGAATTTGGAAACGATTTTTGAGAATGTGAAAAATATTAAAATCTAAATAATTTCTCAATTCCCAAACAGTTTTTGAAAATGCGAACAACTTTTCAAATTACGAACATTGTTGAAAGCTGACAGTTTTTGGTAATCATGAAAATATTTTAAAATGAAAAAATTGCAACATTTTTTCAAATTTCTAACATTTTTTGTAATTTCAGATTTGAAAAAAAACCACAATAAAGAAACAAGCAGAAAAATATCACATTTGAAAATTCATAACAATGTTTTAGATCTGGAGTGGCTGATAGTTCTTGTGAACTGTGTTACTTTATTAGACATTGAAGCTCATCCGCTCGTTTGGCCATGACTACTAACTGTTGGAGGTGCAGGGTAGGAGAATATCTGGTGCACATGTGCTTGTGGTGCTACCGGTGCACCAAACTCATGTTTCACATTTTCAATGTTTAAATTTTTTTAAAGAACAATTAGCACATTCACACAACATTAATTTAGGTTGTCACAAATTTGAAACATAGCTCGGAAAACAAAAACGGCAAATTCAACACTGAATAGTACATAACATATGTTGGGTTCTAGATTTGGCCCATTATCACAATGATGTCAAATTTGTCATTTGAATCTCAAAAACTGTTTGAAATTTTGATACAAAATTTTCGACAACAGTTGATGTTGTGTCAATGTGCTAGGTTTTTTCCGGATTTTTTAAAATGTTATACAACATCCAGTGCACAGGGAGCACCACAAGTGTGGGTGCATTGTATTCATTCCCGGTGTAGGGTTCGATCACTCGCATGGGCGCATTCATTTTTTGGGTGATTTTTTCACTGTCTCCTCGCGAAAATGGGCCAGCCTACTTGCAATGCGCAACATATAGGAGCCCCTAAGAAATTGTTTTTTGAGGAAGTCCCTAAGACGACGTTTCCTTCGTTAATCATACGCGTCCTCCCGTATTGGGCCGGCCCATGTATACCCTCTGCTAGCTCCATTTTTGGGAAGCTAATAGATGCTTTGCGGCACGCGCAAATCGGACGCAAATGCGCGACATACAAGAGCCCCTAAGACGTCATTTCCTTCGTTAATCGTACGAAGTGCTCACATGGTCCTGTATTGAGCCGACCCATTATATCCCCTCTGCTAGCTCCCGTTTAGCTGCTAGATGCTTTTAGATCAATTTTTTGTTTTCTATGTTTTTCCACTGTGGTTTTCTACCAATTATTGTTTGTTTTTTTGTTTTTTTCTCTTTTCCTTTTCAGTTTTTTTGTCTTTCATTTTTTTGTGGAATTTTTTTAAATACCTGAACATCTTTAATTTGTGAACCTTTGTTAAATTCATGAATATATTTTTAAATGTGTGAACCTTTTATAAAAAAATGATGAACATTTTATAAAATCTGCTGATGTTTTTGATACTGGTGAACATTTTTCAAATTCATGAACTTTTTCAGATTCATAAACTTTTTGGAATCTGTGATTTAAAAAAAGATGATTTTTTCCAAATTCATGACCTTTTTCAAATCCGTGAACTCTTTAACTTCACAATTTTTTCCCAAATCCATGGAATTTTCAAGCTGAGAGTTTTTTTTTCAAAATCCATGAAACTTTTAAAAATTCATGAGTTTTTTGGAAAGTCATGAACGTTATGAAATAAGATAGGTTCTCTAAAACTAAGAGAGGTTGCAAGTGCAGTAACTAAGGTACTTTGTAGGATAGGATTGAAGAAGGTAGCTAAAGTACTTAGCAAATACCAAAAAATGTTAGGGGTTGGTAATAAAAGATTGCAAGAACAAAAAGAGCGCTTGAGTGTGCGGTGGTCAAGATGAATATTGAAATATGCCATAAAGGCGATCATAAAGTTGTTATTTTCATGATTAAGTTTATATTTCAGTGTTGGGTGGTTCTTGAAGGAATGTGAGATTAGGAGGCAACAAACCTATCTGCATGTGTGAAAAGATAAACACCAAACATATCCCTAGTCAGGCCTTTGTACTAGCTCATGTATTGTTGACGTTATGTTTTCCTAACCATGAACATTGTTATCGTAACAAGTATGCTGACAATGACCAGAACACATTCTTAGGGTAACAATGGTATTGGAAAGACCTAACTTATGAGATACTGCAAGATCACACCATCAATATGATGTCGACATTTTTGTATAAAGTGTTTACATCTACGTTTGTCTTTAGACCATGAGAAAGTTGGAGGGGTCATGCACCCGTTCTCCACATTGATTAGCAATATGTCCCATTGTACCACGGTTTACACAGAACTAGGGCATCATTTCGTACAACACTTGAAATATTTGACCAGGCTTACAAGGTGCCACATTCCCTGGCAGAAATGTAGCAAGGGCTTATCAAGCTTGATCTTCACCCTAACTCGCACAAACTTGATGTATTCCACACCATCCAGGCACATCTCTACTTCTAGCACTTCTCCCATCTTTGAAGCCATTACCTTAGACACGGAATTATTGCGTACCAAGTTCGGCAATTCAATGATCCTCGTCCAGGCCTTGATGGAGTCTAGAGACATATTTCTATACTAATTAGTCAATTGTATTCTTCAATTAGCACTGCATTGTGCCTAAAGAGCCATGGGCCTGTCGTGTTCCAGTCTCCAAAGCACTCGAACTCCACTGTGAACAAGTAATCATCCAGAGCTCGAAACTTCACCTCTTGCGCACAACCCCATGCCACCTGCATGGCCGTGAAGAAAGCCATATGACTAGAGGGGGCTTTCACGCATACCCTTATCAACACCGCCCAACATGTCTCCTGCGGAGGCTCGCTGACCGGCCCAAAAGATCAACAACATCATCTTCCTTCAATTATCTCGAGTCTTCAAAGTAGATCATCAACTTATCCATCGGTTTCGGAGGTTTTGGATCCATCCTGACCCACCCGTTTCCGCCGTCATCACTACCACTACTTCCTCCTCCAGGATGTGAAGGATTAGGCATGCGCTCGCGCTATAGAGCCCAAGGACATTTCCCGATGTCAACGAGGAAAGGCCCGCCTAGAGCGTCGGTAAAAGATGAGTTCCAACGGTGTCACCGCTGTCCGGGAGAAACCCTAGGTTTTACGGGGTAAATCTTCTGTACAACCCTTACACCTTGTTGTATCATGCACCTCTCGATGATGGTTGGTATGTCGTTGTTTTTCCGAGGTGATAGACGTTGAATTTGCCAAGCCCACAAATCGTTAGTAGTGAATATGAAATCATCAAATTGGTTTTGACACCGAACACGAAATTGTCAAAATAACGTCGACACAAAAAACGATTCTGTTTTCATTCTTTTGTAACCGGACGAACTATTCTGTTTTCGTTCCGCTTCCAATCCTTTCTGCCCAAGAAAATGCAGCCTGTTTTTTCGGTGTGGCACATTTGGCGGCCTGCCGAACAGGATCAGCTATTGTTGGGTCTTGGGTGTGCGGCCCAATATGGAGCTGGAAATGTGTCCTTCCTTCCCAGCCCGTGTCGCCGCCGCATTCCTGACGCCGAGCCCTAAACGCTTCTACTCTCCTCAGTCCTCGCCCGCCCGCCTCTCCCTTTCCCATCTCCCTCCGCCTTCCCCAAACCCTCAGAGATGGCCTCGACCTGCTTCCGCGCCGCCGCCCGCGCCGCCACGGCGGCCTGCCGCTCGGCGGCCTCCCGCTCCATGCCCTCCGTCGGCCGCTCCGCCGCCCGCCGCGCCCCGTTAATCTCCAGGTAAACAAACGGCGACGCAGTTGATAGCCTTATCCATGTGGGTGCCGGATCTGTGACGCGGAATGGTCTGTGGCGTGCAGGGTGCCGCTGGAGCTGGGGTGCTGCGCGGGAATGTCGCTGCTGCCGCTGCACAGCGCGGTGGCCGCGGCGAGGCTGACTTCGCGGCTGAGCACGGCGTCCCGGAGCTCCTCCGCTCTCTCTCAGGGTATCCTCTGTCGCACCTATCCCGGACTTTAACAATCGTACCATCGATGAAGCTGTTGTCTGTCTTTTCGGTTTGGGTGAGAACTGCGCCCGCCCGTGCATACTTGTATTTTCCTTTAATCTTGCGCGCCATTAGTTTAGTTGCTTGCTTAGCATGGTGAAGAATCTGATGCTGCTTGTTTGCTCTGTGTCACCCTTTGGTCACTTTCCTGTCGATGATTCTGTGTAATTTTTGTCCAAATGTGTGTGGTCGTCGTCGTATCACCGAAATGCCAGTGTTCTAAGAAGTTCCATTTGGTGTTTGTTTGCTATTATTTATATTCCAAAGGGAAAGTATTCAGCTCACTGTAGATGGTTTGACTAATGAAAATGGGGAATTAGAGATGTCCATCTGCATAAACTCTAAATTCCTCTAATTCTTACCAAAATAATGTCCTATATAACACCGTATTGGCGTAATAGTGTGCTAGTGCTGTTCCACGGTGACATCACTGTGTGTAGTAACATGACTACCTTAATCTTCTGTTTATGTTTGGGTAGGAACAGCAAATCACTTTAATTCTTAGGTTGCGCATGTCAGTGCTACCTTTGGGTCTCTCTAGCTGGTCAGCACTCCATACTATACCTCCTTTACCTACACTCCGAGAGAGAAAACTTTTTTTTTCATACTATAAGCCAATAATGATTGCAAATTCATTTGTTCAACAATATTCTTTCATAGATTTTTGTATTGAGGTCAATTGAGTGAGACATTTGGTTTCTGCAGGCACATGAGTTGCTAGTTCTTGAAAGGTATTTTACTGGAAGCTTGCTGTTTTGCTTCTCAATCATCAAGAATGAGTGCCTAAACATGTCAAATTTGTACCTGAAGACTAGCTTTATATTATTTACATATAATTATAGCCGCCTTTCTTGAAGAACAGATTGATGGATAAAATACGCCATTTCCCTATGTTTTACGCAGCGGTCGTGATTTTGCTAAGCAACCTGTTTGTGAAAAATATATGCAATATTATTTATGCAACTTTCCTATATTGTTCTCTCTTTGCTTTGTAAGACGGTTACATTTTCTCTTGAAATTCTATTTAACAAAGTGAGTTGTATGAATCCGCCTGCCAGTGTAGTTTACAACATTACCATTCTTCTTTTCTCAGATGAAAATGATGATACGTGAAACATTTACGCAATGTCTTAAGGTGGGCGCTTGGCTATTGTGGATATGCTCCAAACATATTGCTCGACATCTGTCTTAGCCGTAGTGTTATGTCTTAGACAGTCAATTTCTTGTAACATTATTATTTCTAGTAACAGGAACACTTCAACGCTGTATGCTTCCATGCTTAAATTTAAAGAATAAAGGTGCCATTGCGATGTTCAATCTCCTGATGTATACTTTATTTGTTTGTTTTATATAGAGATGGGTCTATCTGCTCCAAGGTGATAAAACGCGGGAAGACCTGCTTGTGTCGTGCAATCAGTCTGATAGAATTTTGTAGAGTAGTGAACTAAATGAACTTCTGTGGTAATTTATTTGTGACACGCACAATCGCGGTTCTGTTGGGCCTTTCCAAGTTTTGAGATCATATCTTTTATCTTGATATAAACATGCAAGGACAAATTGCAGATTGATGGCTGTGTTTGTTAACAACAGTTCTGAATGCCATTTATATGGTAATGATCGATGAGAAACGAGTTTAATAATGCAGTATTGCCTGTCTGCTATTCGATATTCTAGCTGCATTCATACAAGTCATTTCCGAACTTGGAATCAGCTTACATCCCACCAGATAGTCTCATTTCTTCATTTCCATGGTCTCTGCAATGTTTCTGTGAATTTTGTTTAAATTTGCAGCTTCCAGGTTTTGTCACGTTTTAAAGTGTGGAATCGTTGTGGTTGCTGGCGTGCTGTGAAGAAATGGCTGTTATAATAGAAAAGGTTGGTTAGCCAAATGAAAACCTGTGTATTCTACTCCCTCTGCTCCTAAATATTTGTCTTTCTAGATATTTTAATAGGTGAATACATACGGAGCAAAATGAGTGGATCTACACTCTAAAATATGTCTATATACATCTGTATATGGTAGTCCATTTGAAATATTTAGAAAGACTGATTAGATACCTCCGTATCTAAGACAAGAATTTTGGGAGGGAGGGAGTAGTATTCTACTCTACCTTAAAATGGGTCGCCTAGATCGCTTGTTTTTTTTCTTTCTGAAACTAGCGTCGATTTCAGCAACTGTTGCATCTCATCGGACGGCTCTTCCTTTTCTTCTACATCTACCCACTGCCTCCGCCCTCTTGGAGCATCTCCAAACCATTTCATACATACGGAAATAGAAAAAAGCTACATTTGAAAAGAAAAATTGCAAACTACATACTACCCTACTCCTACTTGTCGGAGGAGAGCTCGATGGACCCCTTGCTGTAGCTGTGGCCTTATGGTCGTTGACAGTGGGGCGAATAGATGGCATCTCCTAGTCAGTGTTGTCTGCGAGGAGCTCCTCCTGCTCGATGTCGTGGCGGTGGATTTCATGGTGTTTTGCTGCCGCCACCTGCTCGGACTCAATGACGGCGTGGCTCTCCACGAAGGTGGCAGTACCCCCATGCTCGGCCTCGAACTGCACCTTCGTCGACTGGTGTTCCACCTCCTAGGCTCGGGTGAGGCGGAATTTCTCCTCCACCACCTTCATCAAGAGGAGGTGGATGTTGTCGGCCACGACATTCGCCACCTCAAACCTAGCAGCGGCGGGGTCAACCTCCATGCCCTCCTCCTGCGAGCTCGGGTAGGCCGCAATGTGTGCTGTGCACTGTGCATCGGCGTCCATATAGGCCAGAGATTCTGCGTGCCCTTCTCATATCCGTCTCACAGACGGGCTAGAAATGGGTAGTGCTGGACAGCCCGAACATATGGGCTAGATTTAGAGGCTTGGGTGACAATTTTTTATCCATACCATGTTCGAACTGCTTGCCCAAACATATGGGGGTGAAGTGGAAGATCCGATTGAAGATGCTCTTTGTTGAAAATAATAACCCAGTGGTTATTAAGGGATAATCCCCGCTTCCCATATTGGCAGTTGCCTCTCGGGGAGACGCCTCATTGAACCGTCGCGTCCCATGGACGCATCCGTTTCCCTTGTATATAAGTGTACATCCATGATGAATAAAAAACACTGGAATTATTTGTTGTCTCTCTCGATCTCAATTCTAAACACGTTATCAGCACGCTCCCGGCGGAGCGATTCTATCAGCGCCTGGCTACGACCTCGCTCGCTCGCGAGTTCAACCACCGCAGCCCTCGGTTTGGCGTGGTGGCGCCCGCTACCGCGGCGGCCATCAGCCCGGCGCAAGCGCTTCCAAGCGGCAGCCTCGCCCCGTGCAGGGTCACGACAGAAATCTCTCAATTTCTAACTGCCTCTTTGAGAGCGATACCCTACAGGGAATGAACAAGAGAACGAACAACAGGGGCATTGGCGTTCATCGAGAACGAATCAAGGAAAGGTAAAATTCCTCACTTAATTACCATCGTCTCTGGACTTGGTGGTGGCGCTTGTCGCCATCAGGCCATCAAGAACGTCAATGACGACGGCATCGGCTTCGTCTGGCCTCGGCCCCATGATGGACTGGAGCACCGGCACCACCGGCTTGGCCTCTGGCGTCGGAAACGGTGGCGGGCCCTCAGGCGCTTGACCCCGACTCCCAGCCTCCATCACGCGGAGACGCGCAGGGCAACGGCAGCCCCGACGTGTGGCGCGGTGACGCTCGCCGTCAACCGCTCGGCGCTCCTCAGCACGCGGTGCGTTGGCGCCCCCTCGACGCTCTGCTCGGCCTCGATTTCCGATGCGCAGCATGCCGACGTCCTCCGGCGCAGAGCGCCCGAGGACCGCAACCTGCACGCGCAGGCGGCAACCTCGGCGAAGTCGCAGACCATGACAACGGCGAGGCGATGCCCTCGACCACTATCTCCCGGCGGGTGGTGTCACGGCCTGTACCAACTGCCGACAGTGCACGGTGCAGCCGCCCCCCTATGCGGCGGCAGCAGCACATGGCCTGCACGGCGTCATGGAGAAGCTGGGCTGCGTCTCGGTGGAAATCATTGGGGACGTTCAGAGTTCCTATCTCCGAAGTAGAAGAGATAAGGCTTCCTTATCTCTTCGCGAGTTGGCTTTGGCCTGCTCTGCATGCTCCCATCCGTGCTCCCACTTCATCCTACGGCTGTTCTTTTTTCTTTTTCTTTTCTAATCTAATCATCTCCTCCCTGATTTTCAGGGGGTGGGGCCGGGCCTTATTTTCTTTCAATCAAATCAAGCCACATATGCGGGAGCATGGATGGGAGCATGGGAAGGGAGCAGGCAAGTCTCGTCCAGTGGCTTTACCTATTTTCGGAATAGGCCAAAACTTGTGTCTTACATCATTTGCTATTCATTAGCATTTGTGACGTTTAAGAAATGTATAGATCTGCTATTAGCCCATTTTCTGTAGAGTTTTGAAATTCCAGAAATATGTGGCTGTTATTTGCTTGACCTATAACATGTTCTATACCGGTACAATGACATTGTTCTGCGATTGAGACTAAGTTTTCTCGCACAATAATATAGATTTGCGATTGAGAATTATTATTTTCTCGCAAAATAATCTCATTGCGGTTGAGATTAATTTTCTCTCGCAAAATATTAATTCACTTTGCTGAATTATCTTGCAACTTGATACAACATCATCTCATTTAATTTGAGGTCTGTACAATTCAAGTTCTCACTTGAACATCAAGTTTACAACATTATTACTATTCATTACAATAATAGTGTATTTCCGTTAAGTACGATGTATTTCGGAATGTATGTATCTCCATGTTCACTACATGTCGAGAATAATACATCTATTTGCAATTGAGATTTTCAATTTCTTGCAAATACATATGCAAAATTCAAGGTGTCATCCTTAGCAATTTGAGATTCACACTAATGATTTCGAGCCACCTTCTTGAAATCTATTAATTTTGCAACATTAAGATGTATTTATATTGCGCAATGTGTAATATAAATAAATTACCGGTTTTTCACCGGAGATAATATGTTCTTTGTGTTTACCACATTGACATTCTTCATGAACATGTCACATCGGTTGAGATTGATTTCTCCCGCACAACACACTTGTAAATTTTTGACAATGACATCTCCCTCATTATATTAGGAAAACACAAGGTAATGAGTTGGATCTACTGCCCATATGCAGACTATCTCTATTACTGTGAGATCTGTATGATCTGTTATGTTCCCACAATTGAGGTTGAGCATTTTCAAGTTATACACTTGAGTCAAATTTTTGCATTCTTATTACAAAATCATGATGGTTTTTAATTTACTTCTTGTAAATTAATTATCTCTGGCTTGCCCCTATAAGTAATCGATGGCTAACAATTTGAGGCTCTTGCCCTCAATGGCCACAACTTACTTAAGCGGGTCGTGGACATCAAGATCAGTCTTGCATCCCATGGGATAGCGCGTGCAACCCAAACCACGCCACCGGGACGCAAAGGATCTCAAGGGTAATGGTTTGAAACTCACTTCAAACCCTCAACCTGACACCATCAAGCTGTCACGAGACCTATGAGCATGGAGAGCATGATGGTTGAATATGCATCAACCGACATGTTTGGAGACTATACATTTAGTCCCTTAGTCTCCTTAGTGATCTATTTATTTATGTCCATTTATGATGTTCTAATAAGAACATGATTATTGTTGTCATCATATCTTGTATATCACAATATAATGTATCAGCAATTTGATGCAAATACATTTGTATGTAGTCTATATATCTGACAGTGATTTTCATATTGAGAATCTTCATGTCTATATATAGATTTCTACGGGAGTCAATCCGATGAAAAATGATATGTGCCTTGTGGACATATGCACCACAAACTCTATACTTAGGGAAGTCCAATGTTTCCACTCTCATTGAGAGAAAGGAGATATTTTAAAATCGCTAGACGGGATGAGGTATTTGTTGGCTCAACTCGAGTCATATTTACTATCCCTATGGGTACTCGAGTAACATCGAGATGCTTTATTGCTTCCCAGGTTTAACTCGTGCCCTACTAAACTATGGAGGTATCCGTCAGAATAGTTTCCATAGCGAAACTTCTGATGACAACAAAGAGAAATAACTTCTCTTTACCATATGCAACGGATATGGCAAGCACATTCTCTATGCATCATCTGGATTGTACTACACATATGACACCACCTGTAGCACATGTTGCGTACAAGATAGTTTTCCAGAGTGTCTTGTACATGACAAACTTGGCATACCCGCCTTGGTCACCGAGACATTGGGTTGAAACCAAAACTATTAGCAATTCCAATATTTTATGATTATTATGATGCTAAATTCTAATAACATTTGGATTTTATGTGCATGACAAGTGACACAGGGAAGCTAATTTTAAGGCTCGCACACCTTAAAGTTTACGCTGAACCACTCTGACTCCTTGAATGCATCAAGTCGAGGTAAGTGGCTCTTCCCAGCCATTGAGTAGAATATTCAGGTATGCCATGGTTCTAAAAGACATATCTACATGATGGTCTTAAGTGTGTGCTTTATTCACACGAAACCATTGGCTCATTATCCTGACACCGATTTCAAGAAAATCGAATGGATAACATTGCAGAATTCTCCTCGAGGGCCTTCTCTATGGCCTTTGGATTGAAGTTTAGCAATTTGTCCTAATGTCTAGACTCAAAATGGTTTGGTAGAATCCTATCCAAAGAGTTAAGCTCATTGCATTATCTTTACTTTGGAATTGCAACTTACCAACTTTACGTTGGAGTCATGCAGTTTTACACGCTCATGACGGAACTGCATTATCTTATTCCCCTCTATCTTTGATACGTGGAAATCTACCAAGTATTTCCTATCTGCGGTAATTCGGTTGCATACCGATATCACCACCCGGCATACATCATTGGCCCCTCAACATATAGTTGGGATCTATGTGAGGAATAACTGTATTTCCGTCAATACCTCAAGCCCCTCGCATGGGGAGTTATTCAAGGCCAATATGCTAATTCAATGAGGAACATTTCCAGGCATTAGGGAGAGATTTCAAGTACCATAAAAAATGCCAGGAAATTAGTGGAATCTTCAACACATTTCTGCCTCAAATCCACGTACTCAAAGATCTGAACCATGCGTTCAGAAGATTTGCAACACATTGCAAATAACCTGCCAGATTCACTTACTGACTATAAAGGTGTCACACAATCCTACAATCCCGCAAAAGTACGCCTGAAAGAGTGGAGGTAGCAACAAAATTCACTCCACTCCCCGTTCAAAGCAACAGGGGGAGATGTATGGGAAAAGTACATCAGGATTCAGCTTCTTGCAAGCAAGGATATCAAGGCCTGTGACTCAGTAAATGCAAGTCAACTTCACATTGACAGACACCTAATGGGTAGTATACACCCAATGGATGGGAAACCCCCGCCAACCCAGGTCATAGTGCACACAATGACCGGGACATCGGAATACCCGACTCAATCGCATTGGGAAATCGCGAGCAGTCACTATGGGTAACGATATTTCCATCAACTATATATTGATATATAGATTCTGGAGAAACATATAACCGGAAGTCTACAATTGTCGACATACATTTCTCAACTAGATTGAAAAAACCTTTCAAGTGATTCAGATCCAAAGACCATGGCCATGGCAAAGTGTGAACAACACTCGGATTGAACTCAAGCAAAGGGTATAATCTAGGTAGAAATGATCTTGCTCAATAATGGGAAGGTATTCATAAGCAATACCTACACCAGTTTTCTTCTAGAAACAGAATTGAGAATAACGAGGTGGTGAAACATAGAGCAAGTATTGTAGCACAAGGGTTCACGTAGATACCCAACTATTCTCCAGAGGTGGAATCTCTTTCCGATAATTTATATCATTGGCAGTTCAAAATCATCTATCTCTGCAGTTGATAGATGTAGTGATCACATATCCATGTGGCTCACTAGATTCAGACATATATGATTGATTTCCAATGGAATCTCAATTCTGAATCGAAATACAAAATGCAACATACATTGTGTAAAAATCAGTAAGTCACCATATGACTTATTGTTGTCGGTACATTTGGTACAACCGACTTAGTGAGTTCCTTTACACAAGGATTACTTCTACAATGATGGTTATCCATGTTTGTCTGTCATACACAGTGATTACTCCTGCAATGACGATACATGTAATCATCTAAACGACGGAGTTTAAATGAAGGATTTGGGTAAAACCAAGATACCGCTCGTTACTACAACTTGAGCACCTTCACTCATACATTTTGGTACACTATGTTGTCTATATTCAAAATATATTGGAGAAATTCATTGTGGACAAGTCTTATAAATCCATAACTCTCATGGTGGTTCATTCTCTGGACGTAGAGAAAGATCTATTTAGACCAAGAGATGATGGAAATGAGATATTGGGACTCAACGTTCCATAATGCCATTGGATCCACCAAACACAATTGGTTGGTATTCAAGAATATCTTTCGATATCTCCAAGGCACCAAACATCTTGTCCTGGTTTTTTAGTTTCACAGAAATGTAAACACCGATATCATTGGATACATCGATCAGATCCCCACTATGTCAGATCGTAGACAGGCTTAGTGTTCCTACTAGGTGTGGTAGCCCTCTCATGAAGAGTCTTCGAAACAGACCTCATGACTACATCCACCAACCATTATCTCAACGATAATGTTTCTTGTGTTGCCCGGATGCAAACAGGTTACATAATAAGCAATATCACTATATTGCATATCTTGCAAGTCAAATCATGCAACTGATTTGTTCACCAAGTATCTACCAACTTTTACATTCCAGGAATGTGTACATGGAATTGGTATATGACGACTTCGGAATATGCAAGAATCAGGGGGAGTATCTTCCTAAATTGTTCCTGTTCAATGCATCATATTATACTCTTTTTCCCTTCATGAGTTTACTATACAGGTTCTCATAAAGGTTTTTAATGAGGTAATATCAACATGAGATCATATGTCATACTTTCTGTTTTCCCCACCGGGGTTTTTGGGAAAGTATATACGACATATTTATTGTCCTCTGAACTCTATGGGTTTTCTCGTATTGAGTTAAAAGAGACAATAACCATTATATGTTGCATCATTTTCTCCTTATTTTTCCCACTGGGTTTAAAGGAGTTTTAGCAACATATCAAACTCTATACTCCTCATATTTTTCCCACAGGGTTTTCGAAGGAGACTTAATCAAGATAATGGATCCTTATGTCAAGCGGTGATTAGGGGGGGTGTTGAAAATAATAACCCAGTGGTTATTAAGGGATAATCCCCGCTTCCCATATTGGCAGTTGCCTCTCGAGGAGACGCCTCAGTGAACCGTCGCGTCCCATGGACGCATCCGTTCCCCTTGTATATAAGTGTACATCCATGATGAATAAAGAACACTGGAATCATTTATTGTCTCTCTCGATCTCAATTCTAAACACTCTTGTCCATGCTAATTGGTTGTCTCCCTTGCTCGTGGCAGTGCTACAGTGTGGCCTTTGCCATGCCGCCACACCCGGCTGCTAGCAGTTCTGTCGTTGTTCCCGACCACCTCTCTAACCCCATCGTGCCCGACCATCTTCCTTGGTGTTACAAAACCCCTCCCCTGCTCCGTGTCCTCGCTGCCTTTGGCTCGGTGAGCATGAACAACCAAGAAATCATACGTCAAAGAATCAACTGTGATATGCGAAATATGTAGCACCGTGAGTTTTAGCAGACCCGCAGGAATAAAGTTGGTTTGCCAGATGAGGAGGCTGATTAGATAGACGGGACAATCAAGATCCACAACAATGCATGTTATGTGGTGGTGAGCGTGCTGGTACATATGAAGCTGAAATTGAGAAGTATTACATCCGTCTAAGACAAGTAATTCGGGACGGAGGGAGTATAGGAAATGCCATTTTTCTTTTCTTTCAATCACTCTCCGTGGATGATACAAGCAGTTGCCACGATGTCTCCTCCATACACACGCCTTTTGGCCATTCTCAGCGGAACCTATGCTCGATTTCCCTCCACGACGGCAAAGAATCCGTTAGAAAGACGATGTCAATTAAAGTCACCATCTGAGGTGTCTAGGACAAAACTATCACCGGCCACATCAACTAATAACGATTGAAACGTTTGATAAAGCATGCTTTCATAGTGGGCCTTGAAGAACCTCAGCTTTCGCCAACGTTGTCAACTTGGTTCTGATGGGTTGTTTCGAAAACCAAAGTGTTTCGATGTAATAAAAAAAACATTCATGAAATACTGGAATCAGAAACTTTGCTACTTATTCATCGTTCACAAAGATTATCACAAGCAAATCACAAAAAATTTAAAAATCAAATTTGTGTCAAAACTGTTGAGTTTTCGCTAGCAAGTAATTCTTTTGAAAAAACATAGGTAAAAGTAATTCCATGTGCTAAACTTCGATGTCTTCCCCAAAGTACTCCTAAACCTGATGAAGCAGCAGGCGTACTGAAAAGATAACTGAATTTTGTGTACTGAAAAGGTAACTGAATTTTGAGTAGTAGTATACATTGACAGTGGCATATTGAGCAACCAGTTTCTTGTCTACTCCTATACCTGATGAAGCAGCAGGCGTGGCCATGGTCTGGTACCTGCCTGCCTCCCCTGCCAGTGCATATATAGGGTCAGCTGCAGAATAAATTTCAGAACAGTATAGTACCTGCAAATTATTTGGATACACCCAAACTGCTTGTAACCAATGCCACAATCATCAAGCCAACAGTGCAGAATTTTCCACTTCTCCAATGGGGAGACTAATGTCACGTTTAAGAATCTGTGTTCAAATGCTGACCAAGTGTTCCATGACCTAAAACTTCTTCCATCATCACAGGACAGCAAACCACCATTCTATACAGTATATGGTCCTTTCTTTAGTATTTGACGCTGTCGATTTCGTTAGTTTTAGTCTTGCTGTGCTGGCACTGGTAGGAGCTTATACCAATCGGCTTGTCTGGAACTAGCACAAGCAAGAGCCGGATCACAGAAAAGCAAGTGTCCAGGGTAGCCTTCCTGTCCTAGACATCTCCTCCAGGGCTCTCTTGACACCATCTATCCGACTGTTGGTGGCTGCCTGCTTCTTGACTCTCTTCTTATCAGCTCTCCTCTCTGCATCTTCTATCGCCTTTTGCATCTTCACTGCAGCTTCAGCTCTCTGCTTCTCCAACTTCTTCTGCATTCAGTTCAGACACAAATATGTGAAACTGCGGGTGCAATGCTATCAAATTCAAAAATTCAATGCAGTGAACTGAAGTATACCTCAGTTTTTGTCAGTTTATGCCTGGCCTGTGCAATCTTATTCTTCTGCCATTTATCGATCTGGGCTTCTTTCTGATTCAGCCTAGTTGATTGAAGTAACATCGTAAGTGCTCTGTCTAGATAAGTTACAAAGAACTATCCTTTTGTAACACACAAATCCAATTTTATTAGCTCATGAACTCTATACACGATGAGTTGATAACGGATCAGCCCGAGTTTTCATTTCAACAAACTAGACAGTCACAAGTCACAAACAGTCATGTATGTACCAATAATCAGGAGCATGCTCTTCTGTTTTATTCCAATGTAAGATAGAGTTTAGCACAAACTGTTCCTTTATGATAACAAACATATTATTCTACATGTGATCATTCCCCAAGCCATTTAATTCCTCGTCATCATTCGCTCAATACAACTATTCTTGTTATATGAACAATTCTTGATTCTGAACAACTCCCTAGTTAACTGCTAACAAATGCATGCTAAGAGGTAATGATTAAAGATGAGATAAGAGGGATTACTTTTCTATGAGCTTTGCAATCTGTGCATCCTTCCAGGCAACCAACTTGGCGTGGACAGCATTTTCCTCATGTTTCCTCGCAGGGCACCGCAGCCGTCTCTCCATCCTTTGCACTGCAGCTGCACAATCCTCGACCTCTGAATGCTCAAAAGCACGACCATCATGATTGCTTCCCTCATAGGCACTATCCGACTCGAAGTTCCAATCACGAGCTGAAACAATAAAGGATTGTCTCAAATGCATGTTCTGCTGAAAAACTGATAGGTCTCAAGAGATTTAAGCCAATACCTGAGGATACACGAGATGACATAGCATCATCCTGCCAGTCCTTCTGATCCACTGCCTCATCTGCCTCTTCACTTACTTTAGGCAATCTCCATTCATTGACAGCATCAATTGCTCCCATGCGCTTCCCATGGTAGTTATGTGAGGAGCGAGCTCGGCGCATCAATCTAGCTGGCGTGGCCTTGTGGACGAATTTTGGAGGCCCTCGACTGGATCCGTTAGCTGCATAATTCCATCAAGCAAACTAATTAAACATGACATGCAAGAAAAAAAATGTGAGGCTGATCTATGAAAGGGGGAGGCAGACAAAAGGCGCAACCTCTCCTGTCCGGCAGAGAAGGGTGCCTGGGAGTCTGTAGTCGGATGTTTCGTGGCGTAGCAGAACACTTGGCGAAATCTTCTCTCGTTGGTAACCTCCCTTGCTCTTGTTCCTGAGGTAGTTTGGCTTATTAGCACCTCCCAAGTACTTATGAAAGATCAAATGGGTAGAAAGCATAACTAGGTGGGTACAAAACTGGAAGCAACAAGTAATAATTGGATGGAACCAGACACCAAATCATCCTAATCTGGTTGGTCGATCAAATAAATGCACCATCGGTATGATTGAGATAATGTTACTCCAGTCTTTGTCCAACTCAAGATTCAGCAAGCAGAAATTTAGCAGCAAGCCTAGATCGCAAATGTGCAGCCTTTGCTGCTCGGTAGTTAATAATCATTAGGAGTTTCCAATCGTTTCCTGGAACATCTATCAATCAAGAATCCTATGAAACTTTAACAGAATGCTAAGATATCGAGGGCTTCGTTCCTGTGAGCAATACAAGAAACCGAACAGTTCCATCCAAGAACCTACATCTGCTCCAAGACTTGACAAAAGGAATCGATGGAGCCCAACACAACTCATGAACCGCGTGCTACAGAGCAATAGTTCAAGACTGACGGCAGGGAAAATCAAGAACCTTTGAGTTATCTACTTGTCAAGCGAGATCCTGTCAGGAACAACGCGAAAGAGCACCAAGAACACGGGAACCGACCTGCTGTGACGTGACGAAGGAGGACGTGTCGCCATCGTCGCGCCGCTCTCCGCCGCCCCGGCAGCCGTCGCCGCCTTTGCTGCTGACGGGGCTGCATATGGGCGACGGGGAGGCCGGGCGGTGCGCGGTGAGGGAGCCGGCGCTCCAGGCGGCGCAGCTGCCGTAGGAGGACGCCGGGCGGCGGCCGTAGGGGCCGCCGCGCCCGCCCATGGCGGCCATGGCGAGCAGCATCTGCGTGCTCCTCCCCGCGGACGCCTCGGGCTGGTCCTCCGGGTGGGGCTCGGCGTAGAAGGAGGCGGCGCCCTCGGAGGCGTCGGAGCGGGCGGGGGAGGAGCCCAGCGAGACGCGGGAGGCGGCGGTCGACTCGCCGACGCAGGGGAGCGGGAGCGGGAGGAGGTGGTCGACGCGGCGCATGTTGATGCTGCCGCAGGAGGAGACGCCGTCGAGGGCGGCGGCCATCTTCTTGGCTTCTTGCTCTGCGCACCTCGCCTCTTCTCCGCGGGGGTGCGTCTGGCAGTTGCAGAGGGCGCGCGATTCGAGAGATTGAGGGAGAGGAGGAGAGCCGAAGATGGTACGGCTGGGCTTTATATCAAGCGAGGTGGGCTCTGCGCTGGGCCGTCTGGCAGCTGGGACGGGTGCTTCCTCCTCTCCTGTTCGTGACACAGAGAAAGAACAGCTGCTCAGCAAATGCAAATGCAAAGGCTTGTCTCCAAAAAAAAAATGCGAAGGCTTTGTCTACAAAGAAAAAAGGAAATCCAAAGGCAACATCAACATTCCAGGGCAGACTGGCAAGTGAGTCTTCTGACAAACCAAATTAATTCATCACCATCAGATTTGCACGAAGAACACACTGCATCAAGTAGACACCGACGTATTTCTGCATTTGCCTAAAAAAAGAAGGCATTTCTGCATTGCAAAGTGTGCAGGCAACAAAAACCATTCAACAGTCAAGTCATTTGACGTAAAACACGAACACTTTTGGTGCTTCCGTCTGATTCATCATCGGGAACTAACAAGTTCTGCCATAACTTATAAAAGAAAAATTCTGTAGCGTACATAAATATTGGTTAGGAACCTCTCATGGGGTAGTGTCAGCTTGTTACAACTCTGCCAAAAACACAAATCTGGGCAGTTGGTATCTCAATTGCCCTTGGGTGTGCCAGCTTCCAAAAATGAAGAACTTTGATCCAAATCCGAAGAATTTGCACCAGCTCCAAGTATACGAATTTTGCAGCAGCACGTAAAATTCTGTCTGGACCAAAAGAGCGATCAGACTAAGCAGCAACACCCGCTGGATAGTTGAGCACCTTGCCCTTGACTCGTTGATGGCCCGGTAAAATCTGCCACAAGAAAAGCTCAATCCTTACGGGCAAAGAAGAGATGAAGCGCATCATCGCAGGGAACGGAGCACACCAAGATGATCAGACTTCATACCCTTTTGAAAAATACTCTGCCCTTCTTTCCCATTCCAGTGCCCACTAGGCTTGCCGCCAGGAGAGATTTGTTGTCGGGCCTCCACTTCAGCTCTTTGAGATTAGAGAAAAGCTCTGAGAGTGCACCAGTCATTTCCTCGTCCTTTATTTTGTTGCACGCGACAACTTGTAGACTCTGCAAATCATTCCATGAGGTGACTACAGATTCGACACCTCGAGTTGTTAATAATGAGCAGCCTTCTAAGGACAGCAATTTCACTCTCCTGAAAAACAAGTGAGACGACCGTTAGTCACAGTCCTATAGTACATCCAACTGCAATACATAAATATAAGTTTCCAGAAATGTAGACTGTGGACAAAAATGTCATAGTACCTATTATTACTCTATAGGAATGTCGTATGACAAAAGCATTTCCGCAAGACGATTTTTTTTTGTGAAAAACAGATTTCTTGATAAGAAAATATCAATATCCACACACAGAAAAACTAGGATTGTTTTGTACTAGCACTTCCATTAAGCTTCCAGGTAGTTTGAAGTTCAATGAATTTCAGCTGAATAAGGCTCAGTATGCAGTTGCTGAAATCTGTTACCCTGAACTTAATTTATAATCTGTTGTGAAAAAATTACCATGAAAGCAGAAAAAAGTTGGTTACAAACAGTAAAACAGGCAAAAGCTGGTACGGCTACCTGGATGCCAAACACAGCCCAGGTGTGAGTCTAGTTATTACCCGTTCATTTCTAATAACCCAGATGCACGCTTAGGCTGTGTTTGGGGTTGAGATGGCCCTACAAGCTCTTGCCTATTTTACGGCGTGCGTCTGGTTATTACCCGTTCATTTCTAAATAACCCAGATGCACGCTTAGGCTGTGTTTGGGGTTGAGATGGCCCTACCAGCTCTTGCCTATTTTACGTTGTGCGTCTGGTTATTAGCCATTCATTTCAGCCCATTAGTTGGAAACTGGTGTCAGACCAGTTGGCTAGTGTCACGCGGCCCGCTGCGCGCCCAGCCTGCCACCCGCGTTCGAGCCCCAAGCTCTGTAGGTTGTGTGCTTGGTTGTTTCTTCTTAATAAAATTGCCACAGGGACCAGTTCCTGTTGGAGTGTTGGTGTCATTTTTTTTCAGCCCACTAGTTCACTAGCTCCGTATTGCATCCAGAAATCTAGGGTGTGTTTGGTTGAGGAACCAAGTAAAATGGAATGTCATGGTTCCATTCCAGTAGAATGGGTCCGTTCCATTCCTGTGTTTGGTTGTAGTCAAATGATGAAATGGAATGGTTCCGTTTCACTGTTTGGTTGAAGGGATGGAACAAAGACGAATTTGATTCAGCTCACCTCTCTTGTAAGAATGGTGATATTCTCATTTACTCATGGCAATTTAAAACTTACCTCGTATATCAAGAATTCTTTATATACTCATGGCAATTAGAACAAGAATGTTGATTTTTATATACTCATGGCAATTTAAGCTTACCTCATATATCAAGAATTCTTTGTTGTTGTCATATATCAAGAAGTCAGTTTTCGAGTGTTGCCAAGAATGGAAAATACTCCCTCCGTCCCATAATATAAGAGGAAATACTTAGAGTCAAAAACGCTCTTAGATTATGGTTGTCCTTATCAAGCTTCAAAATATCGGATATCGGGTTCGTATCGGTTTGGCTTCGACATATCGGATGTCGGATATCGGGTTCGTATCGGTTTGGCTTCGACATATCGGATGTCGGATATCGGGTGATATATCGTACGATATGTAGATATATTGGAGAAACAATGTCTAGTTTTTTTCATTCTTCTAGTTCAAAACATTTATTTTTAGTAAAAAGAAATGTATGATGTTAATGCTTTTGCATGACACTTTTAGATTCCTAGTTTATTAACTTGTTGGTTAAGAAACTATTAAGGAAAGATTCACAAAATCCTTACTCTATGATAAAAAACAATACAATATATATGCATTCGTACGAAACATTGTGCATGACTTTGATAATATATAATGAAGTTGTAAATGCATAATCTTATTTCACTGTATTCTAATAAATAATTGGTGTCACCTACATATCGTTCTATATCTGTGGACATATCGGGCTAGATATCGGCCGATATTTCGGTCCATATCGGATGATATGTTTGAAAATGATATTTACAAAATGATATGTTATGTCTATATCGGTAGAGCCCCAAAAGTGATATATCGGCCTAGATATCGGTCGTATCGGCCTAGATTTAAAAGCTTGGTCCTTATCAAGAAGTCAGTTTTCGAGTATTGCGAAGAATGGAAAATACTCCCTCACGTCCCATAATATAAATGGAAATACTTAGTGTCAAAAACGCTCTTATATTATGGGACGGAGGCAGTAGAAGATAAGATCATGACAATCACTATGGATAATGCTTCCTCAAATGATAATGCTGCTAAGAGATTGATGGACAAGATCATTGCTAGGAAATCGGCTCAATTTATTCCTAAATACCTCCATGTTCGCTGCTGTGCACACATTGTCAATTTGATAGTGAATGATGGCGTTGCTCCATTGCAAACTTTGATCAATAAGCTTAGGGATACTGTCAAGTATTTGAAAAAAAATCCATCTCACATGTCCAAATTATTGACGTTTTGCAAGTCCCTAAATATGGAAGTTGGGAAAGGTTTATAGTATATGAACAAATATGTCTAAAATTTACCTCACAGCTCTCTTGAAAAGATGAAAATATGGAAGAAAATCGAAACCAGGATGAAGGTTAGACCATTAGAAAAGGTTAGGAACAAAATTAATTAAACGCTTTCAGAACTAGTAGAGGCGGAGCTTCTTCTCAATGAACTGCACGCATTAGTCCCTAAAACCAATCCAAATCGGTGAGATCGAGAGCTCCCTGGTTGCAGCCGCTACTCCTCTTCCCTACTGCCAGTGCTGCTGGTCTAGTCCTTTGCTTTCTGATGCGTTGGAGCCACTGCTCTACTACCAGCCAAATCGGCAACAAAATCTGCGCTGCCGCTGCTCTGCTCTCTTTAGGCGTGATGAAGGACTCCGGGTGGAGGTCCACGCCGCCGCTGGATACCATCTCGCAGCCCACCTCGCTGGTACCAGCTGCCGTACCTACTGGCCCGCCGCCAGAGAGGGTGGCACCACCAGAGAGGAAGAGCTACGGGAGTTGCCGGCGCAGGTGACAGATTGAGAGAGGGAGGGAGGCGAGAGGGGTGGCGGCGCTGAGATAATGATGGAGTTTGGGCCTTTGGGGTGAGTGAGTCATGGGGAGGGGTGAGATGCAAGAGCCGTTCTGCGTGGTTCCACCAAATCGGAGGTACAGGTGTGTCCGCATATGGATGGAATATGCCATTCTCTGGAACGAGTGGGTTCTGGTTCCTCTACCCAACCAAACACAAGAACAACTCCTGTGAACGGAACGAACCCGTTACGTTCCGCCTGATGACTCAAACCAAACACACCCCTAGGTATGAATGGCACAGGATGCACTATCCAGGAAACAAGCTAGAATAGTTGACTTGGTAGAATCCATTTGCAGAGTCACGAAAAAGGTAACTACACGGCAGACAAGCTGGATATTAAGGCGTTTCCTGGTCAGGGCCGAAATAATTGCACTCGACAAGATGAGGAAATACATTCCATTCTCAGAGAGAAACAGTAGCATGCCACTTTTAGGAAGCACTTACTCAGATGCCTTGAGGACTAATCAAATGCAAACAATAAATATGTGACAAACAGCAGAACTGCAGAAGAGCGCTAATGGCATAATGATCTCTTCATGTGAGGGCAATTATCTACCAAATCCTACGTAGCTACATTAACATATGATATGCTGGAATGCTTGGCACTTTTCAGCCGTTCTACCACACCATGAAATTGGAAAATTGGCAACCAGTGGTCTGGGACATCATTCAGCAGGCAATTGAAGACGCAAAAGACATCCAAATATTCAGCATATAACAGGTGCAAGATTGGCCATCTGTTGCTTCCTTTCCCCAGGAAAGTCAATTCTATGCTGAAAAAAATTCCATCACACATGTCCAAATTACTGACGGTTTGCAAGTCTCTAAATTAGACATCCAAATATTAAGTTGGATGTCTGCAATGGAGCCTAATTTGTGATGCAAATAGAAGTAACGTATACCCTAATCAAATGAAATTATGCAGACAACCAAGTCAGATTTTACAGTTTACAGGTCACTAGTGCCTGGCCATAAGAAATTATTGATGATCTGTGGAACAGCCAGTGAGCTACCTGGACGAGCATTTCATAAATAGTTTCATGATGAGGCTTTTATCAACAGAAGAGAAGAAAGTTTACTAAAAGAAATGGCATCACACGCAAAGGTCATTTATGTAGACGAGGTACGTGCCCGTTCGTTGCCACGGGGGCCAAAATAGTATGTGCCCGTGTGTTGCAACGAGGGCCAAAATAGGTATATGCCCGTGATGAATCTACTTTATTGGGGTACCAAAGATAAGAGATTAATTGTTGTGGTATTTATTTGTCTACGGGCTGTGAATTTATTGCTATTTATTGGGCTAGCAAACATGTCTGATCGGTACCAGGTTTTACCATAAATAAAATTCAGAAGGTTGGACGAAGGATTTGACGTAAGAGGGAACGGTACTTTCTTTTTAATAAAGTAGTATAAGTAGAGAAAAGGTTTCACTTAAGCACACACCTTCAAATCGGTGCACCCAGCACACTAAATATATCAGCTGACAACATCAACCTTGAATACGTTAACTACACCTATTGTTTTCTTTAAACAACTAACAGTACGAACAGAATATAGAGCAAAAAGATAACTAAAGTACAGTACTTGTAACAAGATAACATACCAAGGGTATAGACCACAAATGTAAAAATTTGCTAGCAAATGCTATCTTAGTATTGGTTGTTAGAACACTCTCACAGACAACCAGAATGCTACTTAACCTCAAGATAGTTACTTATCATTCAATCATCAAAAAAGCGATGGTCAGTTCAATCATGCGGGGGGGGCATGTATTGCAAGCATTCTATCCCCTGACACTTAGATACCTAAGGCTCCTTTTATTGGCAGGCATGTCATTATCACAGAACAAACAAAAAGCATGAATAATTAAACAGTAGAAGGCGCAAACTGTCCCCATTAGAAGCAATTATGATAATCTATTAAGAAACTAGTGCCAATACATTTGAAGAGTCAGATTGGTGGTTACAGTACCTGCATAGGCCAGCCAACGCAAACATGTCGTCTTCAAGGCCCCAACAATTCTGGACCAGCAACTCGCGAGCACCCTCACAGACCAAAAAGAGAGCATGGAGGGCGTGGCGGTCACGTAGCTGGCACCGATGCAATTGCAGGCTCTCGAGCGTGAGGCAGGCGCCGAGATGTTCAGCAGGCCCAGGATCATCATCAATCCTGGCACACCCCTGAAGCCGCAGGGTCTTGAGGTTGCCACAGAAAGCTAGAGCAGCAAGCCACCCGCCGTCCATCCTGTGCTCAGCAATGGTGAGCTCCTCCAGCATCGCACAGCACCGTCCCACAGCTGCTATGCCGTCGTAGCTGCCCTCGCAACCCACAAGCTCCAGCTTAACCAACCGTTTGCAGCCATGGGCGAGGATGGTGAGGCCGATGTCAGTTACCCCGCCATCTTCACTGGTGCCATACAGCGGCGAGGACGCGGCGACGATGCGGAGGATCTGGAGGTGCGCAAAGGCAGAGACCGGGCGGAGGGCAAGGTCAGTGCATCGGTGGAGCTCAAGCTCTTGTAGAGTGGCGCAGCCTCCGGCGATATCCATGAGGCCAGCGGACTCGGACGCGGCTGTGGCCGATAAGCGCCGGAGGTTAGGGAACCTGGCGGCGACGACAGCGAGGCCCCTGTCAAGCACATCGTCGGCGAGGAACCGGCAAGCGCCGAGCGGCGGGTCGGCGCCGGGGTCTAGGGTTAGCGAGACCGCGCCGCAGGTGAGGACGGGGGAGGCCCGAGACGGCGCGGCCGGGGCGGCTATGGAGGCCGGGAACAGGTCGAGGACCGCCAGGTCGGGGAAGCGGTAGGGGAGGCGGTGCGTGACGAAAGCCCAGTCCCGCACCGCGAGGCGGCGGCGCAGGCGGCCGGAGAGGCGCATCCACCTCTTGCAGACGAGCGAGGCGGAGGCCGTGAGGTGGGGCTCCGGGAGGTAGGCGAGGACGCGGAGGAGGAGCTCGTCCGAGAAGGCTAGGGTTTGGTCGGGGGCGCGGTCCGGCGGCGGCGGCGGCGGGGCCATGGCCGCGGTGGGCGAGTGCGGCGGCTTCCCGGGGAGCAGCCAGAGGTCGGGCCAGCCCTTGAGCCCGTCGCGGTGTTGGCCGCGGCCGGCGCTGAGGGAGTTGCGGTCGGGCTCAGGCATTTTCCGGCGCTATTGGTGCACTTCCTCCGAACGGCGCAGCGCCGGGCCGCCGCATGGCCCGGCTCCCCCGGCCGCGACCGACGGGCCTGCGGCGGCGCTTCGGTTCCAGGCGCCGCAGGGAGACGGCGATTGTGCGGCGCGGCGCGGTGGGGGATCTGAGGTTTGGAAAAAAGAGGGAGATTGCGGTGGAGGGTTTTTGCGTGGGATTTGGAAATCGGAGTTGGCGCTTGAGGCAGGCGCGGGGGGCGCGGGATAAGCAGGCGGTGTAGATTCCGTTGGGGCTCTGGGCCAGGCAAGTGTGTGGTGGTGGGGAAAAGTTTTTCAAATCCTTTCCTTGTCTCCGTCCGTCTGTGAACGAACCTCTTCCTGTATCTCTCCATCTCCAAGGAAAAATATGAGCTTTTCTTCTTGTCTGTTCCGTTGCCGAGCTGGTCGATGTAGTTAAACTTTATTTCAATTTCTATAAACTGTTCGTTGTGAAGGGCGAGGGAGGGATGAAGCTTGCGAGGAACAATCGGCCTCGTCGCTCGTCGTGGTAGAGTACATTCAGGCCGTGATGGATGTACATGTACTCCCTGTACTGCGGCGGCGTTAGGTTTACGGCGCCTGCCTTTCCCTTTTCTTGAGCGTTAAAGTGGTCGCCTAGTTTTTCCTTAAAGGCTACTACTCCAGTAGTAGATTAAGGGCCTGTTTGGTTTCAATAAGTCACGCCTGTTTGGTTATCATCTGATTTATAAGTCACCTGACCACACCTTTCCATCTTGTTTTTTTATGTAAAGGTGATGTGACTCATGCAAAAGAGGGTGACTTATAAGTTTTAAGTTGGGGTGGAGCAACTTATGACTTATAAGTTGGAGTGACTTATAAGTTGGGTCAGTTTGCCAAAATAAGTCATTTTTTTCACTTTTCGACTTATAAGTTGGTGACTTATTTGAAACCAAACAGGCCCTAACTGCTCTAGTACTTCGAAAATAAAGTCTGCAGTTGCGATTGCTCTAGGTCATCGCAGGGTTTGTTTTCTCTTTTCTGCTGCCGTTTCTGTTACGGGAGTAGAGTATTTATTTTTGCAGCGAATTCGGTTACGCTAGAGGGCAGAGAGGCCACAACGAGCCAACCAAAGGATGGGCTGGGATAATGTGTTGCATGCATGGACCAACAGTTTGGGGCCGGGTTTTTTTTTAACACAGACGCAGACGCTCATACACATGCACATACACTTACCTTTATGAAAACATGCATGCGTAGTCGCACACCCTGCCTTATGAGCATCTTCGAGAGGCTGAGCCGGCATATTATCTTGAAAACGATGAAGTCGTCACGGATGCCTTCGTAGTCGACGGGAACGTCTCCCTCCGTTGAATGCACATCGCCGAAATGACTAAAATATATCTTGAAAAATGCGAATATCGGTGTCAAGTCTAGGACTTGAACTTGGTGGGTTATGGATATCACTACCCTACTAATCATCCAACCACAAGTTAGGCCCGATTTTGATTGCAGCGCAACCGTGTGATCCTCTACAACCGGAGTAGGCGAATCGGTCACTATACGTCTGCGGACGTGTCTAGACGCGCCCACGGACAGTGTTAGGCGGGTCCTCATTTGCCCTCCCATACAACCACACTTTCCAAATGTCAATTACATATCCACATATCCATGCAAATCCATACACGTCCATCTTATAGCATAAATTCATCACCAATTCAATAATCTGACGATACAAAATAAACGACAATTCAATTCATTACATGCAAAATTAAAAAACAACAATTCATACATAGATAGACGATACACGATCCCGTAGCAACTCCTCGCCGCGGAAGCCAGCGAGGACGTTGAATACGTTACCATGCCAAAGACTTCACGTCAGTGGGCTAGCGTATTATTGTATCTCAGGAAAGCTGGCTACGACATCAAGCTCGTCGACAGCGGCGGCTTCACGCGGGCCATGTCACAGATTAAGTGGTCCATCCCCAACCCCTCTGGTTCAGCCGCCGTCTATCTCTTCGTCGGCCACACGATCAAGGATTTGCGATCCTTGTACGTCATCGAGCCCATTTTGTCATTTCTGAAGGACACATTATACGGCGACGGCTTGGGATCCTTGATACGTCTATTTTGCATCATGTTTTCCTACTGTTATTTATAATGTTTATATGCATAATAATGCTTTATGAAGTAATTCTAATGTCTTTTCTCTCATAATATGCAAGGTTTACACAAAGAGGGGGAATGCCGGCAGCTGGAATTCTGGGTCTAAAAAAGCTACGTCAGAGTTACCTATTCTGCACATCTCCAAATGAGCTGAAAATTTACGGAGAATTATTTTGGAAAATATAAAAAATACTGGAGCAAATAACTACCGGAGGGGGGGGGGGTACCTGGTGAGCACAAGACACCAGGGCGCGCCAGACCCCCCAGGCGCGTCCTGGTGGGTTGTGCTCAGCACGGCCCACCTCCGGTGCCCATCTTCTAGTATATTGGTCATTCTGACCTAGAAAAAATCAGGAGGGGACTTTCGATACGAAGCGCCGCCGTCTCGAGGTGGAACTTGGGCAGGAGCACTTTCGCCCTCCGGCGGAGCGATTCCGCTGGGGAAATTTCCCTCCCGGAGGGGAAATCATCGCCATCGTCATCACCAACAAATATCTCATCTTTGGTAGGGCAATCTCCATCAACATCTTCAACAACACCATCTCCTCTCAAACCCTAGTTCATCTCTTGTGTTCAATCTTTGTACCGGAACCTCAGATTGGTACCTGTGGGTGACTAGTAGTGTTGATTACATCTTGTAGTTGATTACTATATGGTTTATTTGGTAGAAGATTATATGTTCGGATCCATTATGCTATTTAATACCCCTCTGTTCTTGAGCGTGATTATCATTTGTGAGTAGTTACTTTTGTTCTTGAGGTCACGGGAGAAGTCATATTGCAAGTAATCATGTGAACTTGACATGTGTTCGATATTTTGATGATATGTATGTTGTGATTCCCTTAGTGGTGTCATGTGAACGTCGACTACATGTCACTTCACCGTATTTGGGCCTAAGGGAATGCATTGTGGAATAGTTATTACATGATGGGTTGCTAGAGTGACAGAAGCTTAAACCCTAGTTTATGCGCTACTTCGTAAGGGACCGATTTGGATCCAAAAGTTTAATGCTATGGTTAGATTTTACCTTAATACTTTCTCGTAGTTATGGATGCTTGCGAGGGGGTTAATCATGAGTAGGAGGTTTGTTCAAGTAAGAACAGGACCTAAGCACCAGTCCACCCACATATCAATTTATCAAAGTAGCAAACACGAATCAAACCAACATGATGAAAGTGATATGGGGAAATTCCCATGTACCCTCAAGAATGCTTTGCCTCTCATAAATGACCGTTTTGACCTGTCCTTTGCCACAAAAGGATTGGGCTACCTTGCTGCACTTTATTTACCACTATCGTTACTTGCTCGTTACAAATTATCTTGCTATCAAACTACCTGTTACCGACTATTTCAGTGCTTGCAGAACATACCTTGCTGAAAACCACTTGTCATTTCCTTCTGCTCCTCATTGGGTTCGACACTCTTACTTATCGAAAGGACTACGACTGATACCGTATACTTGTGGGTCATCAAGGTTCTTTTCTGGCGCCGTTTGCCGGGGAATGAAGCGCTCTTGGTAAGTGGAAATTGGTAAGGAAAAATTTATACTACGTGCTGAAATTTATTGTCACTTGTTACTATGGAGAACCATCCTTTTAGGGGGTTTTCGGGGTATCTTCACCTTGACCGGAAGCACAATTAGTTGCCCCTCAACCTACTGCGCATACTAAAAATATTAGTTATGAAATTCCTTCAGGTATGATAGAACAATTACTAGCTAATCCTTATGCAGGAGATGGAACTGAACATCCTGATATGCAGTTGATATATGTGGATGAAATTTGTGGATTACTTAAGCTTGCAGATTTATCCGGAGATGAAGCTAAGAAGAAGGTTTTCCCTTTATTTTTGAAGGGAAAAGCATTGACATGGTATAGGCTATGCGATGATATTGGATCTTGGAACTAGAATCGATTGAAATTGGAATTTCACCAAAAAATTATCCTATGCATCTAGTTCATCGTGATCGGAATTCTATATATAATTTTTGGCCTTGTGAAGGAGAAAGTGTAAGTGCATCTAGTGCCACCCCTAGTAGGTTTTGGAATATTGACGACAAACTTGGTTAAGGGACTAATGTGTTTGTGAGAATTGCAGGATAACACAGGTAGTAGTCCCTTATTGATTCGGTTTACCTACCAGAGATGACCCCTAAAAATGTGTGAAGACATTGAAGACAATGGTGGTCTGTGAAGACATTCACAACGAAGATTATGACTTGAGAAGACATTCACGTGAAGATTATGGAGTGCGAAGACATAGTTGTTTCGTAGTTCCTTTTTCTTCTTTCTTGAGTCATAGGAACCACCGTACTGTTAAGTGGGGTCTAAGTGAACAAAGTCAGAGTGACTGAAGTGATGCTCAACCAAATCCTATGCCTTCGAGCGAAGACAATGAGAGCAAATCTTATCCAGAGCTGGATGAGTCAGCTTTGCTTGTAGCCCAAGTCAAGATGCCGCATGTGTTTGAAATCTGACCGTTGGACACGTGTCAGTTCCTTAGTGACCCAGGGTCATTTCGGACAAATCAGGTCGGGTTGCCTCCTGGCTATAAATAGCCCACCCCCTACACCATAAATTGGTGTCTGCTCAGAGTTAGTGCATGGCTTTTGTCGTTTGAGAGCAACCCACCTCCGAAGCATTTGAGAGAGAGATCCTTGCGAGGACAAAGCCCAAAACACCCAGAGCCAAAGTGTTAGGCATCACTGAAGTCTTTCTATCTGCGTGATCTGAAGACTTGTTACACTTGAGGAGTGTGAATCCTCCAGCCGGTTAGGCGTCACGTTCTGAGCATCCAAGAGTCATTGTGGATTGCCGGTGAACGAGTCTGTTAAGGTTTGGAAGTCTACCTTGAATACTTACCAGAGTGATTGGGTGAGGACTAAGTGTCCTTAGCTCAAGGGAAATAAGGTAAAAGACGCGGTCTTTTGAGTTAAATCTCAGCCTCCCTAACCAGACATACAGCTGTCACAGCAACTGGAACTGGTCCAACAAATCCTTGTCCTCACCAAGCAACTGGTTCTATCCCTTACCTCTCTTTACTTACAGTTTGTCTTCGTGAAGTCATTGCCTGCCTGCATGATCTGACTGTCTTCACTGTGTGAAGACTGTTGTTGTTTGGCTTCATACTATCTCCCATCCTAATCCATACTACCTAGCTACTAATAGTCTTCGTGCTTTCACTTCATTGCTTACTTGACTATGGCCTGTCTAGTGTAGTCTACCTTCTGCTGCATATCAATAGGTTTATTTCTACTGTTTGTCTTCAAAGCCCCCGTGTTTTGAAGACTTTCATAAAAATCGCCTATTCACCCCCCTCTAGTCGATAACTAGCACTTTCAATTGGTATCAGAGCAAGGTGCTCCCTTGTTTTGTGTGATTCGGTTTAACCACCTGGAGTTTTAGCTATGTCGACTGCATGGATAATCAAAGTCTCCGCTGCGTACCCTGTCTTCGATGGCACTGATTACCCCTACAGGAAGAATAAGATGCGTTTGCATCTTGAAGCCATTGACGTCGACCTCTTGTATGTCGTCATGAACGGCGTTCCCAAGGTCGGTGAAGGTGTCACTGCTGCTGATGTCAAGAGGTTCATTCAACTGGACTCAACTGCCAAGAACATCATCTGTGGTCATCTGACCAAAGGACAGTATGGCCGTGTGAGTGCTCTGGAATCTGTGAAGCTAGTCTGGGACTGGCTCTCCAAGGTCAACGAAGGCGTCTCAACCCAGAGAGACTCAAGGATTAGTGTTCTTCGCAACCTCTTCAACCGCTTCAAGAGAAATGAAAATGAGAGTGTCCAACTCACATTTGATCGCCTCACTGATATCACAAATGAGCTTCGCGCACTCGGCGCCACTGAGATCACCAAGCACGAAATCGTCAAGATGCTTCTGAGATCGCTTGACAGCTCATTCGACACCCTGGCCCTGATGATTCAAGAACGCCCTGACTTCAAGACTCTCGATCCGTCTGGCATACTTGAGAGGCTCAACACACATGAGTTCCAGCTATCTGAGAAAAGAGATACCTATGGTCCCAACTATGGCCGAACTCGCGCTTTGAAGGCAAAGGTTGTTTCCTCATCTGAAGAAGAATCCGACTGCAGTTTTGAGGATCCTGAAGACATTGGAAAGGAGCTTGCTATGCTTGTGAAGAAGTTCCAAAAGTTCACCAAGAAGAAAGGCTTCAAGATCCAGCTCAAGAAATGATGAAGCTTCCACTCGTGATCACAAGAAGAGAACATGTCACAAGTGCAAGAAACCTGGTCACTACATCTATGAGTGTCCACAGTGGGACAATGAGACCAAGAAGAAGAGCAAGGAATATGATTCTGATGACAAGAAGAAGAAGAAATCCTCAAAGTCTTCTTCCAAGTCTTCGTCGAAGTCTTCATCACACAAGAAAAGCTCATCCAGCAAGGCTCGTGCATTTGTTGGCAAGGAGATGGATTCAGAGGAGGAGTCTGCATCTGAGGAGACACAGGTGTGATAACCCACAAGTATAGGGGATCGCAACAGTTTTCGAGGGTAGAGTATTCAACCCAAATTTATTGATTCGACACAAGGGGAGCCAAAGAATATTCTCAAGTATTAGCAGTTGAGTTGTCAATTCAACCACACCTGGATAACTTAATATCTGCAGCAAAGTATTTAGTAGCAAAGTAGTATGGAAGTAACAGTAACGGTAGCGAAAGTAATATTTTTGGGTTTTGTAGTGATTGTAACAGTAGCAACGGAAAAGTAAATAAGCGAAGAACAATATGTGAAAAGCTCGTAGGCATTGGATCGGTGATAGAGAATTATGCCGGATGCGGTTCATCATGTAACAGTCATAACATAAGGTGACACAGAACTAGCTCCAATTCATCAATGTAATGTAGGCATGTATTCCGAATATAGTCATACGTGCTTATGGAAAAGAACTTGCATGACATCTTTTGTCCTACCCTCCCGTGGCAGTGGGGTCCTAATGGAAACTAAGGGATATTAAGGCCTCCTTTTAATAGAGTACCGGAACAAAGCATTAACACATAGTGAATACATGAACTCCTCAAACTACGGTCATCACCGGGAGTGGTCCCGATTATTGTCACTTCGGGGTTGCCGGATCATAACACATAGTAGGTGACTATAGACTTGCAAGATAGGATCAAGAACTCACATATATTCATGAAAACATAATAGGTTCAGATCTGAAATCATGGCACTCGGGCCCTAGTGACAAGCATTAAGCATAGCAAAGTCATAGCAACATCAATCTCAGAACATAGTGGATACTAGGGATCAAACCCTAACAAAACTAACTCGATTACATGATAAATCTCATCCAACCCATCACCGTCCAGCAAGCCTACGATGGAATTACTCACACACGGCGGTGAGCATCATGAATTGGTGATGGGGGGTGGTTGATGATGACGACGGCGACGGATTCCCCTCTTCGGAGCCCTGAACGGACTCCAGATCAGCCCTCCCGAGAGGTTTTTGGGCTTGGCGGTGGCTCCGTATCGTAAAACGCGATGAATCCTTCTCTCTGATTTTTTTCTCCCCGAAAGTGAATATATGGAGTTGGAGTTGAGGTCGGTGGAGCGTCAGGGGCCCCACGTGGCAGGGGGGCGCTCCCCCACCCTCGTGGACAGGTGGAGGCCCCCCTGACGTGGATTTTTCTTCCAGTATTTTTAATATTTTCCAAAAATAAGTTCCGTGGAGTTTCAGGTCATTCCGAGAACTTTTGTTTCTACACATAAATAACACCATGGCAATTCTGCTGAAAACAGCGTCAGTCCGGGTTAGTTCCATTCAAATCATGCAAGTTAGAGTCCAAAACAAGGGCAAAAGTGTTTGGAAAAGTAGATACGACGGAGACGTATCAACTCCCCCAAGCTTAAACCTTTGCTTGTCCTCAAGCAATTCAGTTGACAAATTGAAATTGATAAAGAAAAACTTTTACAAACTCTGTTTGCTCTTGTTGTTGTAAATATGTAAAGCCAGCATTCAAGTTTTCAGCAAAGATTATGAACTAACCATATTCACAATAACTCTTAGGTCTCATGTTTACCCATATCAATGGCATAATCAACTAGCGAGCAATAATAATAAATCTCGGATGACAACACTTTCTCAAAACAATCATAATATGATATAACAGGATGGTATCTCGCTAGCCCTTTCTGAGACCGCAAAACATAAATGCAGAGCACCTTTAAAGATCAAGGACTGACTAGACATTGTAATTCATGGCAAAAGAGATCCAATCATAGTCATACCCAATATAAATTAATAGTAATGGATGCATATGACAGCCGTGCTCTCTAGCTGGTGCTTTTTAATAAGAGGGTGATGACTCGACATAAAAGTAAATAGATAGGCCCTTCGCAGAGGGAAGCAGGGATTTGTAGAGGTGCCATAGCTCGATTTTGAAATAGAGATAAATAGTATTTTGAGCGGCATACTTTCATTGTCAACATAACAACCAAGAGATGGCGATATCTTCCATGCTACACACATTATAGGCGGTTCCCAAACAGAATGGTAAAGTTTATACTCCCCCTCCACCAACAAGCATCAATCCATGGCTTGCTCGAAACAACGAGTGCCTCCAACTAGCAACAGTCCCAGGGGGAGTTTTGTTTGCAATTATTTTGATTTGGTTTGCATAAAGCATGGGACTGGGCATCCCAGTGACCAGCCATTTTCTCGTGAGTGAGGAGCGGAGTCCACTCCTCTTGAGAATAACCCGCCTAGCATGGAAGATACGGACAACCCTAGTTGATACATGAGCTATTCGAGCATACAAAACATAATTTCATTTGAAGGTTTAGAGTTTGGCACATACAAATTTACTTGGAGCGGCAGGTAGATACCACATATAGGAAGGTATTGGTGGACTCATATGGAATAACTTTGGGGTTTAAGGGATTGGATGCACAAGCAGTATTCCCGCTTAGTACAAGTGAAGGCTAGCAAAAGACTGGGAAGCGACCAACTAGAGAGCGACAATAGTCATGAACATGCATTAAAAATAATAAACATTAAGTGCAAGCATGAGTAGGATAATCCACCATGAACATAAATATCGTGAAGGCTATGTTGATTTGTTTCATCTACATGTATGAACATGTGCCAAGTCAAGTCACTTAAATCATTCAAAGGAGGATGCCACCCCACTATACCACATCACAACCATTTCAATAGCATGTTGGCACGCAAGGTAAACCATTATAACTCATAGCTAATCAAGCATAACATAAGCAACTATGATCTCTAATTGTCATTGCAAACATGTTTATTCATAATAGGCTGAATCAGGAACGATGAACTAATCATATTTACAAAAACAAGAGAGGTCGAGTTCATACCAGCTTCTCTCATCTCAATCAGTCCATCATATATCGTCATAATTGCCTTTCACTTGCATGACCGAATGATGTGAATAATAATAATAGTGCACGTGCATTGGACTAAGCTGGAATCCGCGAGCATTCAATAAACAGGAGAAGACAAGGCAATATGGACTCTTGGTTAAATCAACAATAATGCATATAAGAGCCACTTTAACAATTTTAATCATGGTCTTCTCCTATCGACCCCCAAAGAAAAGAAAATAAAATAAAACTATTTACACGGGAAAGCTCCCAACAAGCAAAAGAAGAACAAGAAATCTTTTTGGGTTTTCTTTTTATTTATTACTACTACAGCAAGAAAAGTAAACTAACTAAAAGCTACACTTATTTTTTTGGTTTTTCTTAAGTTTTATTAAACACACAAGAAGAAAGCAAGAAAAAGGAAAATAAACTAGCATGGATATTACAGTGAAAAAGCATGAGCACCGACGTCTAGCAATGAGTGTGTGAACATGAATGTAATGTCGGTGAGAAATACGTACTCCCCCAAGCTTAGGCTTTTGGCCTAAGTTGGTTTATTGCCACGGATGGCCTGGCGGATATCCAAAGTTATAACCGGGGTCGTACTGAGATGCAGCGGTCATTGCATCGTGTGCTGCAGCTTGGAGGCGAGCTATCTCAGCCCTCCTCCTATACTCCTCCGCCTCCTCTCTGGTTATGTAATGTCTCCCTTTTTCCTGAAAGTCAAAGAGAGTAGGGGCAGGAAGAACAATATTGACGGCGTGACGCCTGTCAAAGATTAGTCTGTACTGGAGAGGTGGTTCATTCCTCTCGACAACCTGATGGTGAACCATAGCATTAAAGTCTAGATAAGTAGGAGGCAGTTCAATATCATCATCACGTATGGTTACACCAAGAAAATCAGCTAAGCGGGTTGCATAAATTCCACCAAAGAAATCTCCATTAAATCTATTATGATGCAATCTACATGCAACAATGGCTCCCAAATTATAAGATTTATCTCCTAACACAGCACTTCTAAGAATACTGAGGTCAGGGACACACATGTGACATGCTTCATCCTTACCATTTATGCACCTACCTATAAAGAGAGCAAAATAATGTATAGCAGGAAAATGAATGCTCCCTATGGTAGCTTGTGCTATATCTCTAGATTCCCCCACAGTTATACTAGCAACAAATTCTCTAAATTCAGATTTGCGAGGTTCACTAGTACTACCTGTTGGGTTGGGGATCGTAGCAGAATTTTAAAATTTCCTACGCATCACCAAGATCCATCTATGGAGTATACTAGCAACGAGGGGAAAGGAGTGCATCTACATACCCTTGTAGATCGCGAGCGGAAGCGTTCCGATGAACGGGGTTAATGGAGTCGTACTCGCCGTGATCCAAATCACCGATGACCGAGTGTCGAACGGACGGCACCTCCGCGTTCAACACACGTACGGAGCAGCGACGTCTCCTCCTTCTTGATCCAGCAAGGGGGAAGGAGAGGTTGATGGAGATCCAGCAGCACGACGGCGTGGTGGTGGAAGTAGCGGGGATATCGGCAGGGCTTCGCCAAGCTTCTGCGAGAGGGAGAGGTGTTGCAGGGGGAGAGGGAGGCGCCAGGGGCTGTGGTGCTGCTGCCCTCCCTCCCCCCACTATATATAGGGACCCCTGGGGGGCGCCGGCCCTGGGAGATCAGATCTCCAAGGGGGGCGGCGGCCAAGGGGGAAGGGGGGTGGCTTCCCCCCCAAGCCAAGTGGGGCGCCCCCCACCCCTAGGGTTTCCAACCCTAGGCGCTGGGGGAGGCCCAAGGGGGGGCGCCCCAGCCCACTAAGGGCTGGTTCCCTTCCCACTTCAGCCCATGGGCCCCTCCGGGATAGGTGGCCCCACCCGGTGGACCCCCAGGACCCTTCCGGTGGTCCCGGTACAATACCGATAACCCTGAAACTTTCCCGGTGGCCGAAACTGGACTTCCCATATATAATTCTTCACCTCCGGACCATTCCGGAACTCCTCGTGACGTCCTGGATCTCATCCGGGACTCCGAACAACTTTCGGGTTTCCGCATACTAATATCTCTACAACCCTAGCGTCACCGAACCTTAAGTGTGTAGACCCTACGGGTTCGGAAGACATGCAGACATGACCGAGACGCCTCTCCGGTCAATAACCAACAGCGGGATCTGGATACCCATGTTGGCTCCCACATGTTCCACGATGATCTCATCGGATGAACCACGATGTCGAGGATTCAATCAATCCCGTATACAATTCCCTTTGTCAATCGGTACGTTACTTGCCCGAGATTCGATCGTCGGTATCCCAATACCTTGTTCAATCTCGTTACCGGCAAGTCACTTTACTCGTACCGTAATGCATGATCCCGTGGCTAACTCCTTAGTCACATTGAGCTCATTATGATGATGCATTACCGAGTGGGCCCAGAGATACCTCTCCGTCATACGGAGTGACAAATCCCAGTCTCGATCCATGCCAACTCAACAGACACTTTCGGAGATACCCGTAGTGTACCTTTATAGTCACCCAGTTACGTTGTGACGTTTGGTACACCCAAAGCACTCCTACGATATCCGGGAGTTGCATGATCTCATGGTCTAAGGAAAAGATACTTGACATTGGAAAAGCTCTAGCAAACGAACTACACGATCTTTGAGCTATGCGTAGGATTGGGTCTTGTCCATCACATCATTCTCCTAATGATGTGATCCCGTTATCAATGACATCCAATGTCCATAGTCAGGAAACCATGACTATCTGTTGATCAACGAGCTAGTCAACTAGAGGCTTACTAGGGACACGTTGTGGTCTATGTATTCACACATGTATTACGATTTCCGGATAACACAATTATAGCATGAACAATAGACAATTATCATGAACAAAGAAATATAATAATAACCATTATTATTGCCTCTAGGGCATATTTCCAACATTCTCCCACTTGCACTAGAGTCAATAATCTAGTTACATTGTGATGAATCGAACACCCATAGCGTTCTGGTGTTGATCATGTTTTGCTCTAGGGAGAGGTTTAGTCAATGGATCTGCTACATTCAGGTCCGTATGTACTTTACAAATATCTATGTCTCCATTTTGAACACTTTCATGAATGGAGTTGAAGCGACGCTTGATATGCCTGGTCTTCCTGTGAAACCTGGGCTCCTTGGCAAGGGCAATAGCTCCAGTGTTGTCACAGAAGAGAGTCATCGGGCCCGACGCATTGGGAATCACCCCTAGGTCGGTAATGAACTCCTTCATCCAGATTGCTTCTTGCGCTACCTCTGAGGCTGCCATGTACTCCGCTTCACATGTAGATCCCGCCACGACGCTTTGCTTGCAACTGCACCATCTTACTGCTCCTCCATTCAAAATATACATGTATCCGGTTTGTGACTTCGAGTCATCCAGATCTGTGTCAAAGCTAGCGTCGACGTAACCCTTTACGACGAGCTCTTCGTCACCTCCATAAACGAGAAACATATCCTTAGTCCTCTTCAGGTACTTCAGGATATTCTTGACCGCTGTCCAGTGTTCCATGCCGAGATTACTTTGGTACCTTCCTAACTTACGGCAAGGTTTACATCAGGTCTGGTACACAGCATGGCATACATAATAGACCCTATGGCCGAGGCATAGGGAATGACACTCATCTTTTCTTTATCTTATGCCGTGGTCGGGCATTGAGCCGTGCTCAATTGCACACCTTGCAATACAGGCAAGAACCCCTTCTTGGACTGATCCATATTGAACTTCTTCAATATCTTGTCAAGGTACGTACTCTGTGAAAGACCAATGAGGCGTCTTGATCTATCTCTATAGATCTTGATGCCTAATATATAAGCAGCTTCTCCAAGGTCCTTCATTGAAAAACACTTATTCAAATAGGCCTTTATACTTTCCAAGAATTCTATATCATTTCCCATCAATAGTATGTCATCCACATATAATAAGAGAAATGCTACAGAGCTCCCACTCACTTTCTTGTAAACACAGGCTTCTCCATAAGTCTGTGTAAACCCAAACGCTTTGATCATCTCATCAAAACGAATGTTCCAACTCCGAGATGCTTGCACCAGTCCATAGATGGAGCGCTGGAGCTTGCATACCTTGTTAGCATTCTTAGGATCGACAAAACCTTCCGGCTGCATCATATACAATTCTTCCTTAAGAAAACCGTTAAGGAATGCCATTTTGACGTCCATTTGCCATATCTCATAATCATAGAATGCGGCAATTGCTAACATGATTCGGACGGACTTCAGCTTCGCTACGGGTGAGAAAGTCTCATCGTAGTCAACCCCTTGAACTTGTCGATAACCCTTAGTGACAAGTCGAGCCTTATAGATGGTCACATTACCATCCGCGTCTGTCTTCTTCTTAAAGATCCATTTATTTTCTATGGCTCGCCGATCATCGGGCAAGTCAGTCAAAGTCCATACTTCATTTTCATACATGGATCCTATCTCGGATTGCATGGCTTCAAGCCATTTGTTGGAATCCGGGCCCGCCATCGCTTCTTTATAGTTCGAAGGTTCACCGTTGTCTAACAACATGATTTCCAGGACAGGGTTGCCGTACCACTCTGGTGCGGAACGTGTCCTTGTGGACCTACGAAGTTCGGCAGTAACTTGATCTGAAGCTTCATGATCATCATCATTAACTTCCTCCCCAGTCGGTGTAGGCACCACAGGAACATCTTCCCGCGCTGCGCTACTTTCCGGTTCGGAAGGGGTGACTATCACCTCATCAAGTTCCACTTTCCTCCCACTTAATTCTTTCGAGAGAAACTCTTTCTCCAGAAAGGACCCATTCTTGGCAACAAAGATCTTGCCTTCGGATCTGAGGTAGAAGGTATACCCAATAGTTTCCTTAGGGTATCCTATGAAGAAGCATTTTTCCGACTTGGGTTCGAGCTTTTCAGGTTGAAGTTTCTTGACATAAGCATCGCATCCCCAAACTTTTAGAAACGACAGCTTAGGTTTCTTCCCAAACCATAATTCATACGGTGTCGTCTCAACAGATTTCGACGGAGCCCTATTTAAAGTGAATGCGGCAGTCTCTAAAGCAAAGCCCCAAAATGCGAGCGGTAGATCGGTAAGAGACATCATAGATCGCACCATATCCAATAGAGTGCGATTACGACGTTCGGACACACCATTTCGCTGAGGTGTTCCAGGCGGCGTGAGTTGTGAAATGATTCCACATTTCTTTAAGTGCGTACCAAATTCGTGACTTAAATATTCTCCACCACGATCTGGTCGTAAGAACTTTATTTTCCTGTCACGTTGATTCTCAACCTCACTCTGAAATTCCTTGAACTTTTCAAAGGTTTCAGCCTTGTGTTTCATTAGGTAGACATACCCATATCTACTTAAGTCATCAGTGAGAGTGAGAACATAACGATATCCTCCGCGAGCCTCAACACTCATTGGACCGCACACATCGGTATGTATGATTTCCAATAAGTTGGTTGCTCGCTCCATTGTTCCGAAGAACGGAGTCTTGGTCATCTTACCCATGAGGCATGGTTCGCACGTGTCAAATGATTCATAATCAAGAGACTCCAAAAGTCCATCAGCATGGAGCTTCTTCATGCATTTGACACCAATGTGACCAAGGCGGCAGTGCCACAAGTATGTGGGGCTATCGTTATCAACTTTACATCTTTTGGTATTCACACTATGAATATGTGTAACATCACGTTCGACATTCATCAAGAATAAACCATTGACCAGCGGGGCATGACCATAAAACATATCTCTCATATAAATAGAACAACCATTATTCTCGGATTTAAATGAGTAGCCATCTCGAATTAAACGAGATCCAGACACAATGTTCATGCTCAAAGCTGGCACTAAATAACAATTATTGAGGTTTAAAACTAATCCCGTAGGTAAATGCAGAGGTAGCGTGTCGACGGCGATCACATCGACCTTGGAACCATTCCCGACGCGCATCGTCACCTCGTCCTTTGCCAGTCTCCGCTTATTCCGCAGTTCCTGTTTTGAGTTACAAATATGAGCAACTGCACCGGTATCAAATACCCAGGAGCTACTGCGAGTACTGGTAAGGTACACATCAATTACATGTATATCACATATACCTTTGGTGTTGCCGGCCTTCTTGTCCGCTAAGTTTTTGGGGCAGTTCCGCTTCCAGTGACCACTTCCCTTGCAATAAAAGCACTCAGTCTCAGGCTTGGGTCCATTCCTTGACTTCTTCCCAGTAACTGGTTTACTGGGCGCGGCAACTCCCTTGCCGTCCTTCTTGAAGTTCTTCTTGCCCTTGCCTTTCTTGAACTTAGTGGTTTTATTCACCATCAACACTTGATGTTCCTTTTTAATCTCCACCTCCGCTGATTTCAGCATTGAATATACCTCAGGAATGGTCTTTTCCATCCCCTGCATATTGAAGTTCATCACAAAGCTCTTGTAGCTTGGTGGAAGCGACTGAAGGATTCTGTCAATGACCGCGTCATCCGGGAGATTAACTCCCAGCTGAGACAAGCGGTTGTGTAACCCAGACATTCTGAGTATGTGCTCACTAACAGAACTATTTTCCTCCATTTTACAGCTGAAGAACTTGTCGGAGACTTCATATCTCTCGACCCGGGCATGAGCTTGGAAAACCATTTTCAGCTCTTCGAATATCTCATATGCTCCATGTTTCTCAAAACGCTTTTGGAGTCCCGGTTCTAAGCTGTAAAGCATGCCGCACTGAACGAGGGAGTAATCATCAGCACGTGATTGCCAAGCGTTCATAACGTCTTGGTTCTCTGGGATGGGTGCTTCACCTAGCGGTGCTTCTAGGACATAATCTTTCTTGGCAGCTATGAGGATGATCCTGAGGTTCCGGACCCAGTCCGTATAGTTGCTGCCATCATCTTTCAGCTTGGTTTTCTCTAGGAACGCGTTGAAGTTGAGGACAACGTGGGCCATTTGATCTACAAGACATATTGTAAAGATTTTAGACTAAGTTCATGATAATTAAGTTCATCTAATCAAATTATTCAATGAACTCCCACTCAGATAGACATCCCTCTAGTCATCTAAGTGAAACATGATCCGAGTTAACTAGCCCGTGTCCGATCATCACGTGAGACGGACTAGTCAAGATCGGTGAACATCTCCATGTTGATCGTATCTTCTATACGACTCATGCTCGACCTTTCGGTCCTCCGAGTTCCGAGGCCATGTCTGTACATGCTAGGCTCGTCAAGTCAACCTAAGTGTATTGCGTGTGTTCCGAGGCCATGTCTGTACATGCTAGGCTCGTCAACACCCGTTGTATGCGAACGTTAGAATCTATCACACCCGATCATCACGTGGTGCTTCAAAACAACGAACCTTCGCAACGGTGCACAGTTAGGGGGAACACTTTCTTGAAATTATTACAAGGGATCATCTTACTTACTACCGTCGTTCTAAGCAAATAAGATGCAAAACATGATAAACATCACATGCAATCAAATAGTGACATGATATGGCCAATATCATTTTGCTCCTTTGATCTCCATCTTCGGGGCACCATGATCATCTTCGTCACCGGCATGACACCATGATCTCCATCATTGTGTCTTCATGAAGTTGTCACGCCAACGATTACTTCTACTTCTATGGCTAACGCGTTTAGCAATAAAGTAAAGTAATTTACATGGCGTTATTCAATGACACGCAGGTCATACAAAAAATAAAGACAACTCCTATGGCTCCTGCCGGTTGTCATACTCATCGACATGCAAGTCGTGATTCCTATTACAAGAATATGATCAATCTCATACATCACATATATCATTCATCACATCTTCTGTCCATATCACATCACATAGCACATGCTGCAAAAACAAGTTAGACGTCCTCTAATTGTTGTTGCAAGTTTTTACGTGGCTTGTATAGGTTTCTAGCAAGAACGTTTCTTACCTACGTAAAACCACAACGTGATATGCCAATTTCTATTTACCCTTCATAAGGACCCTTTTCATCGAATCCGTTCCGACTAAAGTGGGAGAGACAGACACCCGCTAGCCACCTTATGCAACTAGTGCATGTCAGTCGGTGGAACCTGTCTCACGTAAGCGTACATGTAAGGTCGGTCCAGGCCGCTTCATCCCACAATACCGCCGAAACAAGATAAGACTAGTAGCGGCGAGAAGAATTGGCAACATCTACGCCCACAACTGCTTTGTGTTCTACTCGTGCATAGTAACTACGCATAGGCCTGGCTCTGATACCACTGTTGGGGATCATAGCAGAATTTTAAAATTTCCTACGCATCACCAAGATCCATCTATGGAGTATACTAGCAACAAGGGGAAAGGAGTGCATCTACATACCCTTGTAGATCGCGAGCGGAAGCGTGCCGATGAACGGGGTTGATGGAGTCGTACTCGCCGTGATCCAAATCACCGATGACCGAGTGCCGAACGAACGACACCTCCGCGTTCAACACACGTACGGAGCAGCGACGTCTCCTCCTTCTTGATCCAGCAAGGGGGAAGGAGAGGTTGATGGAGATCCAGCAGCACGACGGCGTGGTGGTGGAAGTAGCGGGGATCTCGGTAGGGCTTCGCCAAGCTTCTGCGAGAGGGAGAGGTGTTGCAGGGGAGAGAGGGAGGCGCCAGGGGCTGTGGTGCTGCTGCCCTCCCTCCCCCCACTATATATAGGGATCCCTGGGGGGCGCCGGCCCTGGGAGATCAGATCTCCAAGCGGGGGCGGCGGCCAAGGGGGAAGGGGGTGGCTTCCCCCCCAAGCCAAGTGGGGCGCCCCCACCCCTAGGGTTTCCAACCCTAGGCGCGGGGGGAGGCCCAAGGGGGGGGGGCGCCCCAGCCCACTAAGGGCTGGTTCCCTTCCCACTTCAGCCCATGGGGCCCTCCGGAATAGGTGGCCCCACCCGGTGGACCCCCGGGACCCTTCCGGTGGTCCCGGTACAATACCGATAACCCCCGAAACTTTCCCGGTGGCCGAAACTGGACTTCCCATATATAATTCTTCACCTCCGGACCATTCCGGAACTCCTCGTGACGTCCGGATCTCATCCGGGACTCCGAACAACTTTCGGGTTTCCGCATACTAATATCTCTACAACCCTAGCGTCACCGAACCTTAAGTGTGTAGACCCTACGGGTTCGGGAGACATGCAGACATGACCGAGACGCCTCTCCGGTCAATAACCAACAACGGGATCTGGATACCCATGTTGGCTCCCACATGTTCCACGATGATCTCATCGGATGAACCACGATGTCGAGGATTCAATCAATCCCGTATACAATTCCCTTTGTCAATCGGTACGTTACTTGCCCGAGATTCGATCGTCGGTATCCCAATACCTTGTTCAATCTCGTTACCGGCAAGTCACTTTACTCGTACCGTAATGCATGATCCCGTGGCTAACTCCTTAGTCACATTGAGCTCATTATGATGATGCATTACCGAGTGGGCCCAGAGATACCTCTCCGTCATACGGAGTGACAAATCCCAGTCTCGATCCGTGCCAACTCAACAGACACTTTCGGAGATACCCGTAGTGTACCTTGTTGGGGAACGTAGTAATTTCAAAAAAATTCCTACGCACACGCAAGATCATGGTGATGCATAGCAACGAGAGGGGAGAGTGTTGTCCACGTACCCTCGTAGACCGACAGCGGAAGCGTTATCACAACGCGGTTGATGTAGTCGTACGTCTTCACGATCCGACCGATCAAGTACCGAACGTACGACACCTCCGAGTTCTACACACGTTCAGCTCGATGACGTCCCTCAAACTCCAATCCAGCCGAGTGTTGAGGGAGAGTTTCGTCAGCACGACGGCGTGGTGACAATGATGATGTTCCACCGACGCAGGGCTTCGCCTAAGCTCCGCAACGGTATTATCGAGGTGTAATATAGTGGAGGGGGGCACCGCACACGGCTAAGAGATCTCAAGGATCAATTGTTATGTGTCTAGGGTGCCCCCGTATATAAAGGAGCAAGGGGGAGGCAGCCGGCCAAGAGGAGAGGCGCGCCATGGGGGGAGTCCTACTCCCACCGGGAGTAGGACTCCTCCTTTCCTTGTGGGAGTAGGAGAAGGGAAGGGGGAAGGAGAAAGAAGGAAGGGTGCGCCCCCCTTCCCTAGTCCAATTCGGACCGGATCATGGGGAGGGGTGCGGCCACCTTTTGAGGCCTTTCTCTCCTTTCCCGTATGGCCCATTAAGGCCCAATACGAATTCCCGTAACTCTCCGGTACTCCGAAAAATACCCGAATCACTCGGAACCTTTCCGAAGTCCGAATATAGTCGTCCAATATATCGATTTTTACGTCTCGACCATTTCGAGACTCCTCGTCATATCTCCGATCTCATCCGGGACTCCGAACTCCTTCGGTACATCAAAACTCAATAAAACTGTCATCGTAACGTTAAGCGTGCAGACCCTACGGGTTCGAGAACTATGTAGACATGACCGAGACACGTCTCCGGTCAATAACCAATAGCGGGACCTGGATGTCCATATTGGCTCCCACATATTCTACGAAGATCTTTATCGGTCAGACCGCATAACAACATACGTTGTTCCCTTTGTCACCGGTATGTTACTTGCCCAAGATTTGATCGTCGGTATCTCGATACCTAGTTCAATCTCGTTACCGGCAAGTCTCTTTACTCGTTCCGTAATACATCATCCCGCAACTAACTCATTAGTCACAATGCTTGCAAGGCTTATAGTGATGTGCATTACCGAGTGGGCCCAGAGATACCTCTCCGACAATCAGAGTGACAAATCCTAATCTCGAAATACGCCAACCCAACAAGTACCTTTGGAGACACCTGTAGAGCACCTTTATAATCACCCATTTACGTTGTGACGTTTGGTAGCACACAAAGTGTTCCTCTGGTAAACGGGAGTTGCATAATCTCATAGTCATAGGAACATGTATAAGTCATGAAGAAAGCAATAGCAACATACTAAACGATCGGGTGCTAAGCTAACGGAATGGGTCAGGTCAATCACGTCATTCTCCTAATGAGGTGATCTCGTTAATCAAATGACAACTCATGTCTATGGCTAGGAAACAGAACCATCTTTGATTAACGAGCTAGTCAAGTAGAGGCATACTAGTGACACTCTGTTTGTCTATGTATTCACACATGTATTATGTTTCCGGTTAATACAATTCTAGCATGAATAATAAACATTTATCATGATATAAGGAAATAAATAATAACTTTATTATTGCCTGTAGCGCATATTTCCTTCATACCTTTATAGTCACCCAGTTACGTTGTGACGTTTGGTACACCCAAAGCACTCCTACGATATCCGGGAGTTGCACGATCTCATGGTCTAAGGAAAAGATACTTGACATTGGAAAAGCTCTAGCAAACGAACTACACGATCTTTGAGCTATGCTTAGGATTGGGTCTTGTCCATCACATCATTCTCCTAATGATGTGATCCCGTTATCAATGACATCCAATGTCCATAGTCAGGAAACCATGACTATTTGTTGATCAACGAGCTAGTCAACTAGAGGCTTACTAGGGACACGTTGTGGTCTATGTATTCACACATGTATTACGATTTCCGGATAACACAATTATAGCATGAACAATAGACAATTATCATGAACAAAGAAATATAATAATAACCATTTATTATTGCCTCTAGGGCATATTTCCAACACTACCCCATTGTGGAAGTTTGCAAGCAGTGGTAAAATCCTCTAAGTCCATAGTATAAGATTTTTCATAGAGATCAAATAAGACAGTTTGAGAATTGCGTGAAGATGAAAATTCAAACCTCCTCACAAAGGAACTAGTGAGATAGTGGTACTGGCAGCACTTTTCTCCCCAAGCTCACAAGATCAGCGTTACGCAAATACGCGTTAAATTCTTCCTTGATTCCCGCTCGATCCATAAAGCCTTCTGAAGGCCATTCACAAGGCCGCACTGGAGCGTTCCTTGGTGGCTCATCATCGGCATCGCGCATTGCGAGTCTGGGTCCTTGCTTCCTTGAAGGACCACCTTGGTATATTTTCCTAAGCATATTTCTTCCTCTGAAAAATTTCTGAAATTTTTAGTAACTTCAAATAAAAGTGAACCAAGCTCAACAAAATTGATAGCAACTACTCCTACAAGTGCCTAGAGACTATATCAAGCATTAGAACTACTTGGAACCATATAAATTTGACATGCAAGCTCAAGAACATGGTCACCTAGGCAGCACAAATTTGCAATGAATAAAGCACTAGAACAAAAACTAATTGGACCAATGGAGGAGTCACATACCAAGGAACAATCTCCCCAAGCAGTTTTGTGAGAGGTGCTTTGAGCAAGGAGATCGAAAATCGCAGCAAAATAAGCTAGAACTCGTGCTTGAGCTGGGTGGTGATTTTTTGGGAGGAAGAAGAAGTGTGTGGGTGCATGAATAAGTGGAGGGGAGCCACCATGGGCCCACGAGGCAGGGGGCGCGCCCTATAGGGGTGGGCGCGCCCTGGACCCTCGTGGCCAGGTGTCTGCTCCCCCTGCTGTGTTCTCAGTGCCAGATATTCTCAAATATTCCAGAAAAAATCATATTTCAATTTCGGGGCATTTGGAGAACTTTTATTTTCGGGGTATTTTTATATTGCATGGATAATTCAGAAAACAGACAGGAAAATACTATTTTTACTTTATTTCAGCTAAATAACAGAAAGTAGAGAGAGGGTACAGAAGGTTGTGCTTCTAGTTTCATCCATCCCATGCTCATCAAAAGGAATCCACTAACAAGGTTGATCAGGTCTTGTTAACAAGCTCATTCCGAATAACATGGAACCGGAGAAATTTCGAATAACACTATGTTACCTCAACGGGGATATGCACATCCCAATAATAAGAATATCATATTTCTTCTTGACAGTAGGTAGAGGAAATTCAAAACCTCCAAAAATAATCGATGGAATTTTTCCAATAGAATTGATACTATGGACTTGAGGTTGTTTCCTCGGAAAGTGTACTGTATGCTCATTGCCATTAACATGAAAAGTGACATTGCCTTTGTTGCAATCAATAATAGCCCCTGCAGTGTTTAAAAAGGGTCTTCCAAGAATAATAGACATACCATCGTCCTCGGGAATATCAAGAATAACAAAGTCCGTTAAAATAGTAACGTTTGCAACCACAACAGGCACATCCTCACAAATACCGACAAGTATAGCAGTTGATTTATCAGCCATTTGCAAAGATATTTTAGTAGGTGTCAACTTATTCAAATCAAGTCTACGATATAAAGAGAGAGGCATAACACTAACACCGGCTCCAAGATCACATAAAGCAGTTTTAACATAGTTTCTTTTAATGGAGCATGGTATAGTTGGTACTCCTGGATCTCCTAGTTTCTTAGGTATTCCACCCTTAAAAGTATAATTAGCAAGCATGGTGGAAATTTTAGCTTCCGGTATCTTTCTTTTATTAGTGACAATTTCTTTCATATACTTAGCATAAGGATTCATTTTGAGCATATCAGTTAATTGCATACGCAAAAAGATAGGTCTAATCATTTCAGCAAAGCGCTCAAAATCCTCATCATCCTTTTTCTTGGATGGTTTGGGAGGAAAAGGCATGGGTTTCTGAACCCATGGTTCTCTTTCTTTACCATGTTTCCTAGCAACAAAGTCTCTCTTATCATAACGTTGATTCTTTGATTGTGGGTTATCAAGATCAACAGCAGGTTCAGCTTCTACATCATTGTCATTGCTAGGTTGAGCATCATCATGAACATTATCATTAACATTATCACTAGGTTCGTGTTCATTACCAGATTGTGTTTCAGCATCAGAAATAGAAATATCATTTGGATTCTCAGGTGTTTCAGCAATAGGTTCACTAGAAGCATGCAAAGTCCTATCATTTTTCTTTTTCTTCTTTTTAGAAGGACTAGGTGCATCAATATTATTTCTCTGAGAATCTTGCTCAATTCTCTTAGGATGGCCTTCAGGATACAAAGGTTCCTGAGTCATTTTACCAGTTCTAGTAGCCACTCTAACAACATAATCATTATTCTTACTATTTAATTCATTGAGCAAATCATTTTGAGCTTTAAGTACTTGTTCTACTTGAGTGGTAACCATAGAAGCATGTTTACTAATGAGTTTAAGTTCACCTTTAACTCTAGACATACAATCACCCAAGTATTCAAGCGTATCGGAATTGTATTTCAATTGTCTACTAAAATAAGCATTGAAGTTTTCTTGTTTGAGAATAAAATTATCAAACTCTTCTAAGCATTGTCTAGCAGACTTATAGTGAGGAATATCACCTTCATCAAATCTATAGAGAGAATTTACCTTTACTACCTGTGTCGGGTTATCAAGACCATGTGTTTCTTCAATAGGTGAAGGATTAAGATCATATATTTCTTCAACAGGCGGTAAATTAAGACCATGTATTTCTTCAATAGGAGGTAAATTCTTGACATCTTCAGCTTTAATACCCTTTTCTTTCATAGATTTCTTTGCCTCTTGCATATCTTCAGGACTGAGAAATAGAACTCCCCTTTTCTTCGGAGTTGGTTTAGGAATAGGCTCAGGAATTGGCTCAGGAAGTGTCCAATTATTTTCATTGGTCAACATATTATTCAATAGAATCTCAGCTTCATCCGGTGTTCTTTCCCTGAAAACAGAACCAACACAACTATCCAGGTAATCTCTCGAAGCATCGGTTAGTCCATTATAAAAGATATCAAGTATTTCATTTTTCTTAAGAGGATGATCAGGCAAAGCATTAAGTAATTGGAGAAGCCTCCCCAAGCTTGTGGGAGACTCTCTTCTTCAATTTGCACAAAATTATATATATCCCTTAAAGCAGCTTGTTTCTTATGAGCAGGGAAATATTTAGCAGAGAAGTAATAAATCATATCCTGGGGACTATGCACACAACCATGGTCAAGAGAATTAAACCATATCTTAGCATCACCCTTTAATGAGAACGGAAATATTTTAAGGATATAAAAGTAGCGAGTTCTCTCATCATTAGTGAACAGGGTGGCTATATCATTTAATTTAGTAAGATGTGCCACAACAGTTTCAGATTCATAGCCATAAAAAAGGATCAGATTCAACCAAAGTAATTATTAGAATTCATAATCCTCATCAGTAACAAAGATAGGTGAAGTAGCAAAAGCAGGGTCAGGTTTCATTCTAGCATTAAGAGATTGCTGCTTCCATTTAGCTAATAACTTCTTAAGATCACTTCTATCATTGCAAGCAAGAATGGCTCTAGCAGATTCTTCATACAGAACATAACCCTCAAGCACAACAGGCAATTCATATTTATTAGGGGGAGAGTCTTCATCATCACTATCTTCAATACTATCAGTTTCAATAATTTCATTCTCTCTAGCCCTAGCAAGTTGTTCATCAAGAAATTCACCAAGTGGCACAGTAGTATCAAGCATAGAAGTAGTTTCATCATAAGTATCATGCATAGCAGAAGTGGCACATCAATAACATGCGACATATCAGAATTAATAGCAGGAGCAGGTTTAGGTGCCGCAAGCTTACTCAAAACAGAAGGTGAATCAAGTGCAGAGCTAGATGGCATTTCCTTACCTCCCCTCGTAGTTGAGGGATAAATTTTTGTTTTTGCGTCTTTCAAGTTCTTCACAGTGACCAGCAGATATAAATCCCAAGTGACTCAAAGAATAGAGCTATGCTCCCCGGCAACGGCGCCAGAAAATAGTCTTGATAACCCACAAGTATAGGGGATCGCAACAGTTTTCGAGGGTAGAGTATTCAACCCAAATTTATTGATTCGAGACAAGGGGAGCCAAAGAATATTCTCAAGTATTAGCAGTTGAGTTGTCAATTCAACCACACCTGGATAACTTAATATCTGCAGCAAAGTATTTAGTAGCAAAGTAGTATGGAAGTAACAGTAACGGTAGCAAAAGTAATATTTTTGGGTTTTGTAGTGATTGTAACAGTAGCAACGGAAAAGTAAATAAGTGAAGAACAATATGTGAAAAGCTCGTAGGAATTGGATCGGTGATAGAGAATTATGCCGGATGCGGTTCATCATGTAACAGTCATAACATAAGGTGACACAGAACTAGCTCCAATTCATCAATGTAATGTAGGCATGTATTCCGAATATAGTCATACATGCTTATGGAAAAGAACTTGCATGACATCTTTTGTCCTACCCTCCCGTGGCAGCGGGGTCCTAATGGAAACTAAGGGATATTAAGGCCTCCTTTTAATAGAGTACCGGAACAAAGCATTAACACATAGTGAATACATGAACTCCTCAAACTACGGTCATCACGGGGAGTGGTCCCGATTATTGTCACTTCGGGGTTGCCGGATCATAACACATAGTAGGTGACTATAGACTTGCAAGATAGGATCAAGAACTCACATATGTTCATGAAAACATAATAGGTTCAGATCTGAAATCATGGCACTCGGGCCCTAGTGACAAGCATTAAGCATAGCAAAGTCATAGCAACATCAATCTCAGAACATAGTGGATACTAGGGATCAAACCCTAACAAAACTAACTCGATTACATGATAAATCTCATCCAACCCATCACCGTCTAGCAAGCCTATGATGGAATTACTCACGCACGGCGGTGAGCATCATGAAATTGGTGATGGGGGATGGTTGATGATGACGACGGCGACGGATTCCCCTCTCCGGAGCCCCGAACGGACTCCAGATCAGCCCTCCCGAGAGGTTTTTGGGCTTGGCGGAGGCTCTGTATCGTAAAATGCGATGAATCCTTCTCTCTGATTTTTTCTCCCCGAAAGGGAATATATGGAATTGGAGTTTAGGTCGGTGGAGCGTCAGGGGGCCCACGAGGCAGGGGGCGAGCCCAGGGGGGCAGGCGCGGCCCCCGCCCTCGTGGACAGGTGGAGGCCCCCGTGACGTGGATTCTTCTTCCAGTATTTTTAATATTTTCCAAAAATAAGTTCCGTGGAGTTTCAGGTCATTCCGAGAACTTTTGTTTCTGCACATAAATAACACCATGGCAATTCTGCTGAAAACAGCATCAGTCCGGGTTAGTTCCATTCAAATCATGCAAGTTAGAGTCCAAAACAAGGGCAAAAGTGTTTGGAAAAGTAGATACGACGGAGACGTATCAAGGTGGAGTCTGAAGAGGAATCAGATTCAGGCGTGGCAATCCTGGCTCTAGCTTCAGCGTATGTCACCAAGTCCATCTTCAACACTGAAGACAATGGCCTCGTCACCAACACTGATGCTAATGATGAGGATGACTCTGCTCCCACCAACTGCTTCATGGCACGTGGTGCCAAGGTAAACTCACGCGATACTTACTTTCAAACGTCAAGTGAAGATGACTCTGAATGTGAATCTAAACCTAGCTACAAAACACTTGCTAAAATTGCAACTGAACAACAGAATGCTATGGAACATATTCAAAAATTGCTAGACAAAATCGATGACCTATTGGACGCGGAAATGACACGATCTCAGTCCTTAATTGAAGACATAAAAAATATTCATGTTAAGTACGAGGAACTTGAAAGTCGTCATGAAACGCTCTCAACAACTCATGAAAAGCTTTCCTACGATTATCTTCAAAGGAAGCAAGAACTTGAGAACTTGAGAGCGGCTCATGAAGATCTTCAAAAAGAGAACGAGTCACTTCGCGCTCAACAGATCAGTTCCGCTCAGGAAGGATTTGAACCACCATGTCTAAAATGTCTTGAGCGTGATAACGCTGTCTCTATTGCTGAATGTTCTACTACTGCTACTATTGCAATATCTTCAACTGCTGATGTGGTAACTAACCCCTCTGTTGAGGATACCACTACTATTGCTGATGAGAATGCTAGGTTGAAGACATTGCTTGAGACAGGAATGTACAAAAGTCTCAAAGGGCATCAGACACTATGTGATGTCCTCAAAAAGCAGATTCTGAACCGAAACCCTAGGAAAGAGGGTGTTGGGTACGAGAGGAAAATGAATGTTGATGGTTCTTACCGGAAGCCTGAGCAGTACCCCAAAACCACATGGGTTGCTGCAAAGGGACCTTCAGTGGATCCATCTACCTTATCTGGCTTCACTTGTGCTAACCCGATTATCATTGATGAATCCTTTGATGCAAACTATAAACTGTTTAAGAATTAGAATGGTGAAGTGTTTGCCAGGTATATTGGTACTAACTGCAGGAATGGACCACCTATGAAGAAGATTTGGGTGCCCAAAAGTTGACTTGAGAATCTTCCTGTGAATGTCATCATGACACCACCTGGGAAGAAGACAAATCCCAGACCAAAGGCTTCATATGGTCCAAAGGCTTCATACAGACAGAGGACTCACCAGAATCACCCTAATGCCAATGTTTTGCAGGGAAACCATACTCAGACTTATGAATATGAGCGTGTTTCGTCAAACCGCTATGTTCATAAAACCAAGAACTTTGCAGGGATTGGTCTCCAGCCAGAAATCAAAGGCGTCTGATGCTTATGTTGGGGACCTTAAACATCTTGTGGGACGCAAGATAAAATGTCCAAATGGTCTTACTATGTATTTCGTCCCAGGATTCCTTGACAATCATCCTATCTATCCTAACCAAGATCTGAACTTTCATAATCCGATTGTTCGTCAAATGTTTATGCTTCACAATACCCTTGGTGAAGCCTATCGCCCAAACTGCACTTTAGGGTATGACACCAAAGGCTTCAGAATGGATTATGGACAGTGGATGCACTAACCACATGACTGGTGATCGAAGTGTTCTCATGGATTCAACCCTACGTCCATCTGACAAGAGTCACATCACATTTGCTGACACTGGTAAAAGCAAGGTATTTAGTCTAGGTAGAGTTGCAATCTCAAAGGATCAGTGTGACGCCCAGATAATTAAGCTACAGTAACCCTCTACTAATGATGCCACGTCACCTCGATTAGTGTTGCTAATCTCGCGTTAGTTCGAAACCGATTCGAATTCAAATTCAAAATCATGCAAACAATAAAAGATTTCAAATATTAAAGCTAAAATGTTCGGAGTGAGCCAAATAATGTATAGGTAATTATGGTGGAGAAACCACACTTTTATAAAATGTTTAAATGCTCAAATGGGAATGAAACAACAACATAACCAATTTAATAAATGCCTTTTGTTAATTATGAAATGTTAAAATATTTTACCTAGGGGTTTAAACATTAGTAATAGAGGTATAATTGGTAATACTGATTTTGGTACAACTTTTATGTTTTATAAAACTTAGATAAGATGGGACTAAAAGTAAAACAGCAAAAGGAGAAATGAATAAAAATAAAATAAAATAAAATAACAGGTAAGGAACCCCCTGGACCGTTCGGCCACCAGGCCGGCCCAGCTCCTTCCCCCGGCCCAACCACGCCTATAACCCCCCTTTTACTGGAACCCTAACCCACTCGCTCCCATCCCCCCCCACGTCGCCACTCCCTCTCCCTATCCCGATCCGATCTGGATCAGGGACGAAACCCCCCCACTCCCCTCGCTCCTCGCCCCCTCTGCCCGATCGGGATCGGGGGAACGAACCCCACATCGCCCCTGACGCCAGCGCCACTCGGATTGCCACATCGCCGGACGCCATCGCCGGACTGCCTCCCCGTCGTCCTCTCCGTCGCCTACTCGTCCCCGTCGTCCTCTCATGCCCCGTTGCCCCGAACCCTACAAACCCACCGTGAGCTCCCCCTCTCCTCCTCTCCCCCTCGCGCGCATGCGCTCACGGCCGCGACCTTCTCCCCGCGGCTCCGCTGGCCGCCGCTGCTTCCGGCGCTCGCCCCGCCTACTCTGCCGCTCCTCTGCTGCTGCTAGTGCTGCCGGCCACGCCCGACCGCAGCCCCGCCACTCCACATTTGCGAGCCCTACCCGCGCCCGCCTTCGCGCCCGGCCACGCGCCCGTGTGCCCACGACCGCGCCACCGAGCCCGCTCGCCTGCGCATGGTCTCACCTGCGCCCGCTCTCGCCGTCCCCTGCTGTAGCCAGCCGTGCTTGCGCTCCCCTGCAGCCACAGCTCGCTACCGAGCCCCCCTGGCCGCACCCACCGTCACGCGCCCGCTCGCCCGCGCCCCCGCGCCACCGCTCGCCCTTGCCGGCTCTGTCCGTCGCTGGCCCCGCTGCTGCCGCGCTCCTCCGCCCAATGCTCGCCCGTGCATCGCCTCGCCTGCACCGCTCGCTTGCCGCGCGGCGCGCCACGGCCCCGCTGCTTGTCCGCCGCCCCTGCGTCGCCTCCACCTACCGCGGTCGGCCGGTGAGCCGCGCCGCCGACCACGAGCCCGCCCCGTCGCCTCAGGTCAGCCCTGATGGGCGCCTTGCCCACAACGGCGCCCGCTGCCCAGCGCCCGCTCGGGTGACACCCGCATCCGAGTGCCTGAACCCGCTAAGGCCCCAGGGGCCTATGACAAGGGGGCCCCGCCCCAGAACGTTTTAAAGAAAAAATGATAATAATTAATTAATTAATTAACTTAATTAATTCTGTTTAGACTAACCTAATCATTAGGTAAACTAATTAACTCTGCTAATTAACCTGCTAACTAAACAGCCTATGACATGTGGGACCCACACGTCAGTTTGACCCAGTCAACGCCCGTTGACTGCTGACGTCATGCTGACATCATGATGACGTCAGCATACACTATTCTGGATAATGTTGCTTTAAAATAATTAAATAAATTCTAAAAATAATTAAAACTTTAGAAAATTAATATAAAATAAACCATAGCTCGGATGGAAAAACTTTGTACATGAAAGTTGCTCAAAACGACAAGACGAACCCAGATACGCAGCCCATTCGTCCGCCATACATCCCTAGCATAGAAAACTCGCAAATTTACCCCTCTGGTCCGTTTGTCCAAAAACGCAAAACACCGGGAATACTTTCCCGGATGTTTCCCCCCTTCGCCGGTATCACCTACTACCGCGTTAGGGTACACCTAGCACCGCTCATTGTCATGTCATGCATCATCATGCATATATTTGCATTATATTTATTGTTTCTTCCCCCTGTTCTCTCGCTAGACACCGAGACTGACCCGCTGCTGGTGCCCCGATCGACTACATTGTTGACGAATCCTCCTTGCCAGAGCAACTAGGCAAGCCCCCCCCTTGATCACCAGATATCGCCTATTCCTTCTCTCTACTGCTTGCATTAGAGTAGTGTAGCATGTTACTGCTTTCGGTTAATCCTATTCTGCTGCATAGCCTGTCATTGTTGCTACAGTTGTTACCTTTACCTGCAATCCTAAATGCTTAGTATAGGATGCTAGTATTCCATCAGTGGCCCTACATTCTTGTCTGTCTGCCATGCTATTCTATCGGGCCGTGATCATTCGGGAGGTGATCACGGGTATATACATACTACACTATTATACATGATACATGGTGGTGACTAAAGTCGGGTCGGCTCGTAGAGTACCCGCATGTGATTTCGATGTGGGGGCTGAAAGGATAGGTGGCTCCATCCAGGTAGTGGTGGGCCTGAGTTCCCAACGGCCCCCGACTGTTACTTTGTGGCGGAGCGACAGGGCAGGTTGAGACCACCTAGGTGAGAGGTGGGCATGGCCCTGGTCGGCGTTCGCTAATACTTCAATTAACACGCTTAACAAGATCTTGGTATTTGATCTGAGTCTGGCCACTTGCCTATACACACTAACCAACTACGCGGGAACAGTTATGGGCACTCGACGTCGTGGTATCAGCCGAAGCCTTCTTGACGTCAGCGACTGAGCGGCGCGCACTGGGTTGGACCGCGTAACACAACTTCCTTTGTAATGGAGGTTGCTAGGTCTGCTCACCGGCCGCCCTCGCAACGTGCAGGTGTGCAATGGGCGATGGGCCCAGACCCCTGCGCCATAGGATTTAGACCGGCGTGCTGACCTCTCTGTTGTGCCTAGGTGGGGCTGTGACGTGTTGATCTTCCGAGGCCGGGCATGACCCAGGAAAGTGTGTCCGGCCAAAGGGGATCGAGCGTGTTGGGTAATGTGGTGCACCCCTGCAGGGAGTTTATCTATTCGAATAGCCGTGTCCCTCGGTAAAAGGACGACCCAGAGTTGTACCTTGACCTTATGACAACTAGAACTGGATACTTAATAAAACACACCCTTCCAAGTGCCAGATATAACCCGGTGATCGCTCTCACACAGGGCGACGACGGGAGGATCGCCGAGTAGGATTATGCTATGCGATGCTACTTGGTGAACTTACCATCTACTCTCTTCTACATGCTGCAAGATGGAGGCTGCCAGAAGCGTAGTCTTCAACAGGACTAGCTATCCCCCCTTATTCTGGCATTCTGCAGTTCAGTCCACCGATATTGCCCCTTTACACAGATACCCATGCATATGTAGTGTAAATCCTTGCTTGCGAGTACTTTGGATGAGTACTCACGGTTGATTTTCCTCCTCTTCCCCCCTTTCCTTTCCTCTCGGTTGTCGCAACCAGATGCTGGAGCCCAGGAGCCAGACGCCCCCGTCGACGATGACCCCTACTACACCGAGGGTGCCTACCACTACGTTCAGGCCGCCGAAGACCAAGAGTAGTTTAGGAGGATCCCAGGCAGGAGGCATGCGCCTCTTTCGATCTGTATCCCAGTTTGTGCTAGCCATCTTATGGCAACTTGTTTAACTTATGTCTGTACTCAGATATTGTTGCTTCCGTTGACTCGTCTATGATCGAGCACTTGTATTCGATCCCTTGAGGCCCCTGGCTTGTATTATGATGCTTGTATGACTTATTTTATTTTAGAGTTGTGTTGTGATATCTTCCGTGAGTCCCTGATCTTGATCGTACACGATTGCGTGTATGATTAGTGTATGATTGAATCGGGGCGTCACAAGTTGGTATCAGAGCCGACTGCCTGTAGGAATCCCCCTTCCAAACTCCTTGGCCGAAGTCGAGTCTAGACATTGCAAAACTTTTACTAACATGACTGTGTGGTTTACGGGCCCACGTCGCCATTGGGTGGTATTAGGATCTTTTATTCCTCGACCTATACTCTGGGACTCTGATCTCTCTTCTATTCGGGTTATATGAATTTGCTAAACTCTAACATTAGGTTCTCGTAACAACTTTCTCCCGGAGAGCCCCTTATTATAGATGGTCGTCTGCTGCACCAGAAGAATCCGAAGTTACTCTCCGATGTTCTCTTGGGACTTTATGGCGTCGCTTTTGCAATTCCCTTCCATCGATAAACCCCTATGGATAACCACGTATACTTGCCATTCATAAAATGTTTTCCTAGTTGATCTTGTTATTACAAGATACCTCGAAATTCTCTCTGTTGTTCCGAGAATCCTTTGAGCTTACTGCCTTGCTGTTCTTTGTCACCTGAATACCCCTACGGATAATTCTCGCACTTATCGAGTATCCGCTCATCCCCAATTGATTCACGTATTTCACACAAGTCTCCTAAATACCCTTCGATCTTTCGAAAACCCTAAGCAGCCGATATCTCTTGAAATTCTTGCTTGCTTGCATTATGGTTAATCCCATAAGTATAGTAATCTTATTGGCAGCCTTTGTCATTATCATTTTGAGTCCATTGATTCAATATGTTGCGAATGCTCGCAATCATCAATCAGATCCTAGAATTCATCCTTTCGGCTCAGACGTCATTTTAAACATGAACTGTTACTTTGTGGCAGAGCGACAGGGCAGGTTGAGACCACCTAGGAGAGAGGTGGGCCCGGCCCTGGTCGGCATCCGCGGATACTTAAAATAACACGCTTAACGAGTTCTTGGTATTTGATCCGAGTCTGGCCATTTGGTCTATACGCACTAACCAACTACGCAGGAACAGTTATGGGCACTCGACGTCGTGGTATCAGCCGAAGCCTTTGTGACGTCAGCGACTGAGCGGCGCGCGCCGGATTGGACTGGAACGCTTGCTAGGCTAGGTCTGATTCCGGCCGCCCTCGCAACATGCAGGTGTGCAATGAGCGATGGGCCCAGACCCCTGCGCCATAGGATTTAGACCGACGTGTTGACCTCTCTGTTGTGCCTAGGTAGGGCTGCGACGTGTTGATCTTCCGAGGCCGGGCATGACCCAGGAAAGTGTGTCCGGCCAAATGGGATCGAGCGTGTTGGGTTATGTAGTCCACCCCTGCAGGGAAGTTTATCTATTCGAATAGCCGTGTCCCTCGGTAAAAGGATGACCCGGAGTTGTACCTTGACCTTATGACAACTAGAACCGGATACTTAATAAAACACACCCTTCCAAGTGCCAGATATAACCCGGTGATCGCTCTCTAACAGGGCGACGAGGAGGGGATCGCCGGGTAGGATTATGCTATGCGATGCTACTTGGTGAACTTACCATCTACTCTCTTCTACATGCTGAAACATGGAGGTGGCATGAAGCGTAGTCTTCGACAGGATTAGCTATCCCCCTCTTATTCTGGCTTTCTGCAGTTCAGTCCACCGATATGCCCCTTTACACATATACCCATGCATATGTAGTGTAGCTCCTTGCTTGCGAGTACTTTGGATGAGTACTCACGGTTGCTTTTCTCCCTCTTTCCCCCTTTCCTTTCTACCTGGTTGTCGCAACCAGATGCTGGAGCCTAGGAGCCAGACGCCACCGTCGACGACGACCCCTACTACACCGGAGGTGCCTACTACTACGTGCAGCCCGCTGACGACGACCAGGAGTAGTTAGGAGGATCCCAGGCAGGAGGCCTGCGCCTCTTTCGATCTGTATCCCAGTTTGTGCTAGCCTTCTTAAGGCAAATTTGTTTAACTTATGTCTGTACTCAGATATTGTTGCTTCCGCTGACTCGTCTATGATCGAGCACTTGTATTCGAGCCCTCGAGGCCCCTGGCTTGTATTATGATGCTTGTATGACTTAATTATGTTTTAGAGTTGTGTTGTGATATCTTCCCGTGCGTCCCTGATCTTGATCGTACACGTTTGCGTGCATGATTAGTGTACGGTCAAATCGGGGGCGTCACAGGCAACTTGTTTAACTTATGTCTGTACTCAGATATTGTTGCTTCCGCTGACTCGTCTATGATCGAGCACTTGTATTCGAGCCCTCGAGGCCCCTGGCTTGTATTATGATGCTTGTATGACTTATCTTATTTTAGAGTTGTGTTGTGATATCTTCCGTGAGTCCCTGATCTTGATCGTACCGTTTGCGTGTATGATTAGTGTACGATTGAATCGGGGGCATCACATGTGACGCCCGGATAATTAAGCTACAGTAACCCTCTACTAATGATGCCACGTCACGACTGTTATTGTTACTAAACTCACTCTGGTTCAAATCCCGTTCGAATTCAAAATTCGAAATCAAGTCAAACAATAAAAGTTTTCGAATATTAAAACTGAAATGTCCGGAGTGAACCGAATATTGCATAGGTAATTATGGTGGAGAAACCACACCTTTATAAAATGTTTAAATACTATCAGATGAATAAAACAGCGGCATAAATAATTATTTAAATATCTTTTGTAATTAATAAAATGTCAAACTAAATTATTTGAGGACTAGACTTTTTGTGACAATGGCCTAAATTGAATTACTCAAATTAGATGCCAAGTATATATTTTACAAAAAAATAAAACAATAGGAAACAAAGACAAAAATAGAAAAGAAAACTAACAAAAAAAGAAGAAGGAAAAGAACCCCCCGGGCTCCGGCCCAGCAGGCCATCAACCCCACTGGGCCAACCCACCAGGCCCAGCCGGCCACACCTTATCCCCTCACCCCCCAGCCAAACCCTAACCTAACCCAAACCCCACCCACTCTCCCCGATCCCCTCTCTCTCTCGCTCCTCCCCGATCTGGATCGGGGGCGCACGCCGCTCGCCACCGACATCGTCACGGACCACCCCGCCTCACGCCGGCGCCCCGCCGCCAAATTAACGTCGCCGCCACCGGATCGCCCTCGCTGTCGTTCGCCGGGTCGCCCGCGACCTTGCCGGCGCCGCCTCGCCGCCGGACTGCGTCGTCCTCACCCCTGCCGCGCCGGACTGCCCCATCCCCGCCTCTCCTTCGTCGGTCCTCCCCGCGCCTCGCCGCCCTCTTCTCTTCAACGGGGGTGAGCTCCCCGTCGGGCCCCGTCCGTCTTCCCCCCTCCGTCCCAACGCCGTGGCCACGCTCGCTCGCCGCAGACCGCGCTCACCGCGAGCCCCCGCGCCCGCCGTGTCCGTACCCCCACCCTCGCTCGCGAGCTCCGCCACTGCCGCTCTTCCGCGCGGCCGCTTCTCTGCAGCCGTCGCGGTCGTGCTCACCGCCGGCGACTTCGGCGGCCTTGGCACGAACCGTGGGCACCACCCCACTCGCCTCTCTGGGGGCGTTCAAACATGCCTAGCCGCGCGCCCTCCCGATGCTGGAGTTGGCCGGACGGCCAACGCCGCCATGCTCCAGCTAACCGCCGGCCTAACCGGCTTAATTAGGGCGCTAATCACCTTTCCCCTCTCACTGTGAACCGGGCCCCGTCCCGTTAATCAACTAAAGTGCTAACTGATTTAACTAATGCCACACTGACATATGGGACCCAACACCCTAAGTAACTTAAATAAAATCGGTTAAAAGGCCCTGTTAGATTTATTTAGTGCTAGTTAAATTTTACACCCCATGACATGTGGGTCCATTGACCCTGTTGACCAGTCAAACTTTGACTGGTCAACCTTTTGACTGCACTGTTGACTAGACCCCTGGACCCCCACCTGTCATGCTAAGAGGCTTGTTACCATCTGGGTACACATAGCAATTTTCTCATTTAGTATTTCAAATTAAATTAAATCCAGAAATTTAGAAAATCATTTAAAGCTTTGAAAAATCATATAAAATAAACCGTAGCTCAGATGAAAATGTTTTCTACATGAAAGTTGTTCAGAACGACGAGACGAATCTGGATACAAAGCCCGTTCGTCTGCCACACACCCCTAGCATATCGAACACGCAACTTTCCCCCTCCGTTTCATCTGCCCGAAAACGCGAAACGCCGGGGATACTTTCCCGTATGTTTCTCCCCTTCGCCGGTATCACCTCTTACCGCGTTAGGGCACACCTAACACCGCTGCTTGCTTTGTCATGCATCGTTATGCATCTGTTTGCATTGTATTCATTGTTTCTTCCCCCTCTTCTCTCCGGTAGACTATGAGACCGACGCCGCTGCTGGTGCCCCGACCGACTACGCTGTTGACGACTCCTACTTGCCAGAGCAACCAGGCAAGCCCCCCCTTGATCACCAGATATCGCCTATTCTTCTCTATACTGCTTGCATTAGAGTAGTGTAGCATGTTACTGATTTCGGTTAATCCTATTATGTTGCATAGCGTGTCACTGTTGCTACAGTTGTTACCCTTACCTGCTATCCTACTGCTTAGTATAGGATGCTAGTGTTCCATCAGTGGCCCTACACTCTTGTCCGTCTGCCATGCTATACTACTGGGCCGTGATCACTTCGGGAGGTGATCACGGGTATATACTATATACTTTATATACATGACACATGTGGTGACTAAAGTCGGGTCGGCTCGTTGAGTACCCGCAAGTGATTCTGATGAGGGGGCTGAAAGGACAGGTGGCTCCATCCCGGTAGAGGTTGGCCTGGGTTCCTGACGGCCCCCGACTGTTACTTTGTGGCGGAGCGACAGGGCAGGTTGAGACCACCTAGGAGAGAGGTGGGCCTGGCCCTGGTCGGCGTTTGTGGATACTTAACACGCTTAACGAGATCTTGGTATTTGATCTGAGTCTGGCCATTTGGTCTATACGCACTAACCAACTACGCGGGAACAATTATGGGCACTCGGCGTCGTGGTATCAGCCGAAGCTCTTTTTGACGTCAGCGACTGAGTGGCGCGCGCCGCATTGGACCATAAGCTCGCGCTTGTATTAAGGGGGCTAGGTCTGCTTCCGGCCGCGTACGCAACGTGCAGGTGTGCAATGGGCGATGGGCCCAAACCCCTGCGCCATAGGATTTAGATCGGCGTGCTGACCTCTCTGTTGAGCCTAGGTGGGGCTGCGACGTGTTCATCTTCCGAGGCCAGGCATGACCCAGGAAAGTGTGTCCGGCCAAATGGGATCGAGCGTGTTGGGTTATGTGGTGCACCCCTGCAAGGAAGTTTATCTATTCGAATAGTCGTGTCCCTCGGTAAAAGGATGACCCGGAGTTGTACCTTGACCTTATGACAACTAGAACCGGATACTTAATAAAACACACCCTTCCAAGTGCCAGATACAACCCGGTGATCGCTCTCTAACAGGGCGACGAGGAGGGGATCGCCGGGTAGGATTATGCTATGCGATGCTACTTGGTGAACTTACCATCTACTCTCTTCTACATGCTGCAAGATGGAGGTGGCCTGAAGCGTAGTGTTCGACAGGATTAGCTATCCCCCTCTTATTCTGGCATTCTGCAGTTCAGTCCACCGATATGGCCCTTTACACATATACCCATGCATATGTAGTGTAGCTCCTTGCTTGCGAGTACTTTGGATGAGTACTCACGGTTGCTTTTCTCCCTCTTTTCCCCCTTTCCTTTCTACCTGGTTGTCGCAACCAGATGCTGGAGCCCAGGAGCCAGACGCCACCGTCGACAACGACTCGTACTACACCGGAGGTGCCTACTACTACGTGCAGCCCGCTGACGACGACCAGGAGTAGTTAGGAGGATCCCAAGCAGGAGGCCTGCGCCTCTTTCGATCTGTATCCCAGTTTGTGCTAGCCTTCTTAAGGCATACTTGTTTAACTTATGTCTGTACTCAGATAGTGTTGCTTCCGCTGACTCGTCTATGATCGAGCACTTGTATTCGAGCCCTCGAGGCCCCTGGCTTGTATTATGATGCTTGAATGACTTATTTATGTTTTAGAGTTGTGTTGTGATATTTTCCCGTGAGTCCCTGATCTTGATCGTACACGTTTGCATGCATGATTAGTGTACGATTGAATCGGGGGCGTCACAAGTTGGTATCAGAGCCGACTGCCTGTAGGAATCCCCCTTTCCAACTCCTTGGCCGAAGTCGAGTCTAGTCATTGAAAAACTTTTACTAACATGGATGTGTGGCTTACGGGCCCACGTCGCCATTGGGTGGTATTAGGATCTTTTACTCCTCGATCCTTACTCTGGGACTCTGATCTCTCTTCTATTTGGGTTAAATGATTTTACTAAATCTGACTCTAGGTTCTCTTAACTACTTCTCCCGGAGAGCCCCTTATCACAGATGATCGCCTACTGCACCAGAAGATTTCGAAGTTACTCCCCGATACTCTTTCAAGACTTTGTGCTCGTTGCTTTTGCAATTCCCTACCACTGATCTATCCCTATGGATAAATACTTACACCCGTCGTTCTTAATTCTATTCCAAGTTGATCTTGTTAATACAAGATGCCCCGAACCGCTCTCCATTGTTCCAAGAATCCTTTGAGCTTACTGCTATACAGTTCTTGCCTCATGAATACCCTTACGGATAATTCCTCACGCTTATCGAGTATCCGCTCTTTCCCAGTTGTTCATGTGTTTCACAAAAGTTTTCGAAATACCATTTGATCTTCCAAAAATCCTGAGCATCCTCTTGCTCTTGAAATTCTTGCTTGCTTGCATTATGGTTAATCCCTTAAGTCTGGTAATCTTATTGGCATCCTTTGTCAAATATCATTTTGAGTCCATTGATTCAATATGTTGCGAATGCTCGCAATCCTCAATCATATCCTAGAATTCATCCTTCCGGCTCAGACGTCATTTTTTAACATGAGCTGGTTATCGACTCATCAAATTGCCGTCGGTTGTACCCCTAAGTCTATTCAACTTATCCATTCTTAATCAGACCGTTGGCTTCTGATCCCTTGATTTGAAAATCATAATTCCTTTGCAGATGAGCTCTGAATTAGTCAGTTGTTTCTATAATCCAATTCCTTCGCATTGTTTCTTCCTCTGGTTGAGTACCGATGCTCACATCAGATCCTTTGAGGACCACCGGATCCTTTGTTGGATTTTATCCGATAGCATCCTTCATATTCAATCACTTTGGAAGTTCTTTCTCCATTGGTAAATCCTATCCTCTGATTGACCAACCATGCTTTGCTTTCGAGCTTGTGTTATTTACTCCTGAAGTTTGTGGTATATGTTCCTAAGAGACCCTGATGGGTTGAAGCTATGCCTTTTCTAATCTGTGTAAACCCGGAAGCTTCTACGGGTCATACTCTAACGGTGTTATGCCAAATAAAATTTCAGCACTACAACTTCATCAAACGCGAGGAGTGAATGAAAGGTTATGCATTGGAGAAGTGGGAGTCGACCTTGAACTTTGTGTTCATGCCCATGGACACAATGTATAACTTATCATGGAAGCTGCTCGTAAAAATAGTTACCCCCTTGTTATAAGTTCATCTTGTATCCGTGGTTCGGTCACTTATGATCGAGCTTTCCGACCATGTTCTCCTTTAAATACCATTTCTCGTGCAAGTTTAAGCACTTGTCTTCTGTAGAGTAATACCCCATTCCAACCTCTACTTTGATTTGTCGTCGAGTATTACCCCCTAGTATCTCAAGATTATCACGGAACTGCATAACTTCTTATGAGTTCTCCATCAAGTGCTACATTCTCATTGATTCCAATTTTTCACGGGCTCTAAGTTATTAAACACTCAAAGACACCGATAACTGACTCGAGTCCGCATCGCGATTAAGCAACTCTTGGTAACCTTCATTACTTACGAGTTTGAACTCAATCACGTCATTCCTAGCCTGTTTGTCTATATCCTTGTCGTGCCGATTTTAACTGTGCTACCTGGTCCTTAATCACGAAGCACAACTTTCGACGATGAGCTAAGCTTACGTCGATCTTTCTCGTCATATCATTTCACCTTGAACAACAAGCTTGATTTCGAGTTTGTGCCGTACCCATGGTTCCAATAACCTTTTGCTTCATAATTCCTTTGACTAAATGTCATCGCCGATAGATTACATCTTCATGAAATCTCTCGACAAATGTGTCGTGATCAGCACCAACATTTTGAGCTTTTCCAGGATATCAATCGAATTCATAATGAGAAATACCATCCTTGCCCTCGATGATTTGTGTTATCATCGACCACTTTATTGCCTTCCGTTCAACACAAACTTGTTCATGTTTTGTGTTATACCTTGAGATCCTTGCTATCCAGCATTTGTTCCTCTTTACTTTGGAGTATTACCATCTTTTATATCAAAAATGTCGTGAGAACTTCACCATCTCTTAAGAATTCTTGATATAGTAATACATCTTGCCGTCTACATTCAGTTCTTGGTCCCCATGTTGATTTTAACCGAAGTACCCACAAATGAACTGTGATGTGTAAAATTCAAAACTTCCAGCAACCCTATTGCTTGTAAGTTAATGAACGATAGTTTCATTCCTTGTGTATTGGTTATCGAATCACCATTCTAACATTGTTCATGCTACCTAAGCCCATATTCGGGTGCACCTTTCAACCAATGTTTAATTGTGTATGTTTTCCTCGAGCATACATCATTACGTCATTCGATCTAGCTAATGTTATCTCCTTGTTCACATAGTTGTGGAAATCCATCTTTTGGAAATCTCAATGGATTGTCGCTGAGTCAATCAGTCACCTCCTCACCTCTCCTTGATTTAATGATGAACCCTTGTTCGGAACTCGCTTCTATAGTTCATCTCCCGAGAATCTTTGATGTCGTTTCAACAATTTGTGTTGCACCTTTCTTCTCAGGCATCCTGAGTCCGAGTTATCCTGACACCAATCAGATCTGAATCTCGGTCAGATATGAATGGTTGGAACATATTTCCAAGAGTTATAAAATTGGTCTATTTATGACCCGGTAAGGTGATGTCATGCCTAACACACCTGGCCGGAGGACCTATTGTTATAGTTTCCTTTTTGGCAAGGTTAGTCATTCTTCCGTGAGGAAATTGTAAGACTTATTCTATAAGTTGTTCCTGATGGATCCTTTTTGTTTCCAAAGTCTGATCTTCACCTGTTGACCATGTCAATGCTATCTCGAAGCATGTCTATGGTACTCCGATTTTTAACAAGAACATTTGAAGCCCAATGCTAAATGTTTGCTGCTCAATTATCCAAACACCGCTGTATGGGTAATGTCATGAAATTTGTCTTCCCTTACCTAAAGAGTTTTCTACATTATATCCTGTTATGGATATCATGCTCTGCTTGTCCTTGGGAAGGATATACCCTTGAAATATGTGTTTTAAACACATTTTCCTTTCCATTGTTTGGTTTAACCTTTCTTGTGATCTATATTATATAAGCAGTAATTTTTCCCTGCTTATGTAAACACCTCGTTGTACCACTCTGTCAGTAAGACCCTGTTACTATTGTTGATGACATTCGGGTAACCACCGCTGGACGAGAACTTTGCCTTATTGGTCCACCTCGTTCAACGAGCAGGAAAATAGTTCTCTTCGTCCCTCGCCCTTGGTACCAACGATGCTGCCAACATAACTGACAGGTTATCCTCTGACATGCCTTGCTTACATGATTGTGCAAGATGTCACCGCCCTTCCTACTTTTAACCCACATGGTGGGCCCATAACCCACAGTTCCACATGATCGAAACCTGACTCTCCTATACACCCCTGTTCCCAAAGTTAATCCTCATGTTTGGCTTCGTATGTAATTCATGGGTCACCTTCCTAGTGATCTATTATGGGATCAGACACAATACTTATTCCCGTTGTTTTGAACCCCTTTCACGCCCTGTTTCAGGCATCGGGCGATTGCCCGCCCGCTCGAAACTTCCCACGATACCTCCTTTATTTACTATTGATATTTTCTTAAGTTTCAATTCGAGAGTTACTTTCCACCTTCCCCCGATGTTATCGACCGGATAGTCAACCTTGCAGAGGTCCGTTCTCCCGGAATACCCACCCTTTATTCTTTCGTAAGTACGATGGAGTTCCCGAAGCAGAGAAATGAAGACATCAACGTAATGAATTGACCTCTTCGAGAAGAGTAACCAAGACCAAGAAGACTCGTTAGAATTCGTAACCAGATCTTCCCCCTTACTCCGCCTCCTAAATCTCGGGACGAGATTTCTTGTAGTGGAGGAGAATTGTGACGCCCGGATAATTAAGCTACAGTAACCCTCTACTAATGATGCCACGTCACCACTGTTATTGTTACTAAACTCACCCTGGTTCAAATCCCGTTCAAATTCAAAATTCGAAATCAAGTCAAACAATAAAAGTTTTCGAATATTAAAACTAAAATGTCCGGAGTGAACCAAATATTGCATAGGTAATTATGGTGGAGAAACCACACCTTTATAAAATGGTTAAATACTATCAGATGAATAAAACAGCAGCATAAATAATTATTTAAATATCTTTTGTAATTAATAAAATGTCAAACTAAATTATTTGAGGACTAGACTTTTTGTGACAATGGCCTAAATTGAATTACTCAAATTAGATGCCAAGTATATATTTTACAAAAAAAAATAAAACAATAGGAAACAAAGACAAAAACAGAAAAGAAAACTAACAAAAAAAGAAGAAGGAAAAGAACCCCCCTGGGCTCCGGCCCAGCAGGCCATCAACCCCACTGGGCCAACCCACCAGGCCCAGCCGGCCACACCTTATCCCCTCGCCCCCAGCCAAACCCTAACCTAACCCGAACCCCACCCACTCTCCCCGATCCCCTCTCTCTCTCGCTCCTGCCCGATCTGGATCGGGGGCGCACGCCACTCGCCACCGACATCGTCACCGGACCGCCCAGCCTCACGTCGGCGCCCCGCTGCCAAATCAACGTCGCCGCCACCGGATCGCCCTCGCTGTCGTTCGCCGGGTCGCCCGCGACCTTGCTGGCGCCGCCTCCCCGCCGGACTGCGTCGTCCTCACCCCGCCGCGCCGGACTACCCCATCCCCGCCTCTCCTTCGTCGGTCCTCCCGCGCCTCGCCGCCCTCTTCTCTTCAACGGGGGTGAGCTCCCCGTCGGGCCCCATCCGTCTTCCCCCCTCCGTCCCAACGCCGTGGCCACGCTCGCCGCAGACCGCGCTCACCGCGAGCCCCTGCGCCCGCCGTGTCCGTACCCCCACCCTCGCCCGCGAGCTCCGCCACTGCTGCTCGTCCGCGCGGCCGCTTCTCTGCAGCCGTCGCGGTCGTGCTCACCGCCGGCTACTTCGGCGGCCTTGGCACGAACCGTGGGCACCACCCCACTCGCCTCTCTGGGGGCGTTCTAACTTGCCTAGCCGCGCGCCCTCCCGATGGAGTTGGCCGGACGGCCAACGCCGCCGTGCTCCAGCTAACCGCCGGCCTAACCGGCTTAATTAGGGCGCTAATCACCTTTCCCCTCTCACTGTGAACCGGGCCCCGTCTCGTTAATCAACTAAAGTGCTAACTGATTTAACTAATGCCACACTAACATATGGGACCCAACACCCTAAGTAACTTAAATAAAATCGGTTAAAAGGCCCTATTAGATTTATTTAGTGCTAGTTAAATTTTACACCCCATGACATGTGGGTCCATTGACCCTGTTGACAAGTCAAACTTTGACTGGTCAACCTTTTGACTGCACTGTTGACTAGACCCCTGGACCCCCACCTGTCATGCTAAGAGGCTTGTTACCCTCTGGGTACACATAGCAGTTTTCTCATTTAGTATTTCGAATTAAATTAAATCCAGAAATTTAGAAAATCATTTAAAGCTTTGAATAATCATATAAAATAAACCATAGCTCAGATGCAAATGTTTTCTACATGAAAGTTGTTCAGAACGACGAGACGAATTCGGATACACAGCCCGTTCGTCCGCCACACACCCCTAGCATATCGAACACGCAACTTTCCCCCTCCGTTTCATCTGCCCAAAAACGCGAAACGCCGGGGATACTTTCCCGGATGTTTCTCCCCTTCGCCGGTATCACCTCTTACCGCGTTAGGGCACACCTAACACCGCTGCTTGCTTTGTCATGCATTGTTATGCATCTGTTTGCATTGTATTCATTGTTTCTTCCCCCTCTTCTCTCCGGTAGACTATGAGACCGACGCCGCTGCTGGTGCCCCGACCGACTACGCTGTTGACGACTCCTACTTGCCAGAGCAACCAGGCAAGCCCCCCCTTGATCACCAGATATCGCCTATTCTTCTCTATACTGCTTGCATTAGAGTAGTGTAGCATGTTACTGATTTCGGTTAATCCTATTATGTTGCATAGCGTGTCACTGTTGCTACAGTTGTTACCCTTACCTGCTATCCTACTGCTTAGTATAGGATGCTAGTGTTCCATCAGTGGCCCTACACTCTTGTCCGTCTGCCATGCTATACTACTGGGCCGTGATCACTTCGGGAGGTGATCACGGGTATATACTATATACTTTATATACATGACACATGTGGTGACTAAAGTCGGGTCGGCTCGTTGAGTACCCGCAAGTGATTCTGATGAGGGGGCTGAAAGGACAGGTGGCTCCATCTCGGTAGAGGTTGGCCTGGGTTCCTGACGGCCCCCGACTGTTACTTTGTGGCGGAGCGACAGGGCAGGTTGAGACCACCTAGGAGAGAGGTGGGCCTGGCCCTGGTCGGCGTTTGTGGATACTTAACACGCTTAACGAGATCTTGGTATTTGATCTGAGTCTGGCCATTTGGTCTATACGCACTAACCAACTACGCGGGAACAATTATGGGCACTCGGCGTCGTGGTATCAGCCGAAGCTCTTTTTGACGTCAGCGACTGAGTGGCGCGCGCCGCATTGGACCATAAGCTCGCGCTTGTATTAAGGGGGCTAGGTCTGCTTCCGGCCGCGTACGCAACGTGCAGGTGTGCAATGGGCAATGGGCCCAGACCCCCGTGCGCATAGGATTTAGACCGGCATGCTGACCTCTCTGTTGAGCCTAGGTGGGGCTGCGACGTGTTGATCTTCCGAGGTCGGGCATGACCCAGGAAAGTGTGTCCGGCCAAATGGGATCGAGCGTGTTGGGTTATGTGGTGCACCCTTGCAGGGAAGTTTATCTATTCGAATATCCGTGTCCTTCAGTAAAAGGACGACCCGGAGTTGTACCTTGACCTTATGACAACTAGAACCGGATACTTAATAAAACACACCCTTCCAAGTGCCAGATACAACCCGGTGATCGCTCTCTAACAGGGCGACGAGGAGGGGATCGCTGGGTAGGATTATGCTATGCGATGCTACTTGGTGAACTTACCATCTACTCTCTTCTACATGCTGCAAGATGGAGGTGGCCTGAAGCGTAGTCTTCGACAGGATTAGCTATCCCCCTCTTATTCTGGCATTCTGCAGTTCAGTCCACCAATATGGCCCTTTACACATATACCCATGCATATGTAGTGTAGCTCCTTGCTTGCGAGTACTTTGGATGAGTACTCACGGTTGCTTTTCTCCCTCTTTCCCCCTTTCCTTTCTACCTGGTTGTCGCAACCAGATGCTGGAGCCTAGGAGCCAGACGCCACCGTCGACGACGACCCCTACTACACCGGAGGTGCCTACTACTACGTGCAGCCCGCTGACGACGACCAGGAGTAGTTAGTAGGATCCCAGGCAGGAGGCCTGCGCCTCTTTCGATCTGTATCCTAGTTTGTGCTAGCCTTCTTAAGGCATACTTGTTTAACTTATGTCTGTACTCAGATATTGTTGCTTCCGCTGACTCGTCTATGATCGAGCATTTGTATTCGAGCCCTCGAGGCCCCTGGCTTGTATTATGATGCTTGAATGACTTATTTATGTTTTAGAGTTGTGTTGTGATATCTTCCCATGAGTCCCTGATCTTGATCGTACACGTTTGCGTGCATGATTAGTGTACGATTGAATCGGGGGCGTCACATCACAATCAACACATGGATAAAGTGATGCTTGTTGAATCCCTTGGTTTCAACTTAATGTCTGTCTCAATGCTTTGTGACTTGAACATGATTGTGATATTAGAAAATATCGTTGCCTTGTGCTTATGGAATCTGACAAATCTCTAGTCTTTGAAGGGTATCGAAAAGATGATCTGTATATGGTAGATTTCTCAGTAGGACCACAGTTGGCCGTATGTCTTCTAGCAAAAGCTTCAGAGTGTTGGCTCTGGCATCGGAAGCTAGGGCATGCTGGCATGAGGAACTTGTACACTCTTGCGAATATGAAGCATGTCGTAGGCATCGAGGGCGTCAAGTTCAAGAAGGATAATCTATGTGGTGCCTGCGAAGCTGGAAAGATGACTAGGGCTAAGCATCCCTCAAAGACAATCATGATGACTCGTCCCTTTGAGCTGCTTCACATGGACTTATTTGCCCCTACTCATTACTCTACCCTTACTACCTCTGCTTGCATATATGGCTTCGTTATTGTTGATGATTACTCAAGGTATACATGGGTGCATATAATACTCTACAAGAATGAAGTGCAGGATGTCTTCAGATGATTCGCCAATCGTGCCATGACGAACTATGGCATCAAGATTAAGCACACCAGAAGTGACAATGGCACAGAGTTCAAGAACACCAGCCTCAACACTTATCTTGATACATTGGGCATCACACATGAGTTCTCAGCTCCATACGCACCTCAGCAGAATGGCATCGTGGAGCGCAAGAACAGAACCCTCATTGAGATGGCTCGGACGATGCTTGATGAGTACAAGACTCCAAGGAAGTTCTGGCCTGAAGCCATTGATACTGCATGCCACGTCATCAACCGTGTTTATCTTCACAAGCTTCTAAAGAAGACATCCTATGAGATCCTAACTGGTAAGAAGCCAAATGTTAGTTACTTCAGAGTATTTGGGTGCTAGGTGCTGGATCAAGGATCCACATCACACTTCAAAATTTGCACCGGAAGCACATGAATGTTTTATGGTTGGATACGGAAAGGACTCGCACTCCTACAGAGTCTTCAACCTCTTTCACTATAAAGTGGTTGAAACTATGGATGTGCAGTTCGATGAGACTAACGGCTCGCAAAGAGAGCACCTGCCAAATGTGCTAGATGAAGTCTCACCTAGTGAATCTATTAAGCTTATGTGTACTGGAGAAATCACACCTTCAGAGGCATAGGCTGAAGAAGAAATCATCATTTCTGCACCTAGTCAACCTGAAGACACTGCTCAGCCTGAAGCCAATGCTGAAGATGAAGACAATGATTAGCAAGGGTAGAATCTTCGTCCAGTTCATCCCCATGTTGCAAATGAAGTAAAGATTGAGAAGATAATTGATAGCATCAATGCACTTGGTCCGCTCACTCATTCAAGAGCAACACAGCTAGCAAATTTCTGTGGGCACTTTGCATTTGTCTCTATATCTGAACCCAAGAAAGTTGCTGAAGCCTTCATGGAACCTGAATGGATCCAAGTGATGCAAGAAGAGCTTCAACAGTTCGAGCTGAACAATGTGTGGGAATTGGTTAAGCGTCCTGATCCTCGCAAGCATAATATCATTGGAACCAAATGGATCTATCGTAACAAACAAGATGAGCATGGTCAAATTGTCAGAAACAAGGCTCGTCTAGTTGCCCAAGGTTACACTCAAGTAGAAGGAATTGACTTCGATGAAAAATTTTCTCCCGTGGCTAGGCTTGAAGCCATTCGCATACTGCTAGCCTATGCCAAACATCACAACATCCTCCTGTACCAAATTGATGTGAAGAGTGCCTTTCTCAATGGCAAAATTGAAGAAGAAGTGTATGTTGCAAAACCACCTGGCTTTGAAGATCCAAAACATCCTGACATGGTATACAAGCTCAACAAGGCACTGTATGGCCTCAAACAAGCCCCTCGCGCGTGGTATGACACACTCAAAGACTTTCTAAAGAGGAAAGGCTTCAAACCTGGTTCTCTGGATCCCACACTCTTCACGAAGACATATGATGGAGAACTGTTTGTGTGACAAATCTATGTGGATGACATTATCTTCGGCTGCACCGACAAGAGATACAGTGATGAGTTTGGTCATATGATGCAAGAGCAATATCAGATGTCCATGATGGGTGAGCTGAAGTTCTTCCTCGGTCTTCAAATTCGTCAACAGAGCAACGACATCTTCATATCACAAGAGAAATACCTCAAAGATTGCCTGAAGAAGTTTGGAATGCAAGACTGCAAAGGATACACGACGCCAATGCCAACCAAAAGTCATCTCGGTCCCGACGACAATGGTAAAGAGTTCGATCAAAAGGTATACCGCTCCATGATTGGTTCTTTACTCTACTTATGTGCATCTAGGCCAGATATAATGCTTAGCGTTTGCATGTGTGCCCGAATCCAAGCGGCACCAAAGGAATCGCATCACTTAGCCGTGAAGCGAATTCTTCGATATTTGGCTTACACCCCAACACTAGGATTATGGTATCCAAAGGGCTCAGAGTTTGATCTAGTTGGATTCTCAGATGCTGATTATGCTGGTGACAAGGTTTATCGCAAGTCCACATCACACACATGTCACTTTCTTGGATGATCTCTTGTCTGTTGGTCTTCAAAGAAGCAGAACTGTGTATCCCTCTCCACTGCTGAATCCGAATACATTGCTGCTGGATCTTGCTGCGCTCAGCTTCTATGGATGAAGCAAACTCTCATGGACTATGGCATCCACTTGAAGCAAGTTCCACTTTACTGCGACAATGAAAGCGCCATCAAGATTGCCAACAACCCAGTTCAGCACTCGAAGACAAAGCACATTCAGATCCGTCATCATTTTCTCAGAGATCATGTCGTGAAGGAAGATATTGATATCATTCACGTCAACACTGAAGAGCAATTGGCAGATATCTTCACAAAGCCCTTGGACGAGAAAAGGTTTTGCAAGTTGCGGTGTGAGCTAAATATCTTAGAATCCTCGAATGTCCTGTAATTGGACACACATCCTAACGCTTATGCATATTGATGACTTAGATGTGCAACACACGAAGTAACGTATATCTTCAATCAATGAAGACATACACTCCAAGTGTGAATACATTAACACGGAATTTGACTTCGGAGCACCACGATACTTGTGCGCCGTGTCTGGGTCTAATACTTCCTATACGGTGGGTAACACCACCACCAAAATCTTTTTGAAGTGTTTCATTTGACGTCATAATTGCATAGTCTTCGCATTTGATTTATCTTCAACATTGATTTGACTTCGAGGTTTATCTTCGCAATGTTGAGTTGGTCATATATATATATATATATTTGTGTTCTGTCCTCTACAACATTCACTTATAGCTATGTCTTCATACTTGAGTTTTTCTTGATCTAAGTGAATGTGATCGGACCTTAACCCCTTCTGTGCTTCTTCCTCAATTCTATCTGTCCAAATCATATGCATTCTATTGAAAATTGTCGATTGTCTTCTCTGAGTCCTTGTCAGCAGAAGACAAAGAGACAAACATTTAAATCAGTTTTTAATACTATATCCTTATTGCCTGAATACCGGAGAAGCCGGAACAACCACCCGACAATCCAGGCGTGCGTGGGAACATGGAACAACTTCCAATAAGTTGCATGCAAGCCACGTGTCCTTCAGATGTGAACCGCCAGGGGCACCTGCATAATTATGATGTGCTGTCCCTTTCCTTATAAATATACACTCACCATGGTCGTTATCTCTTCCTCCACCTCGCCACCTCGCACAAACCTTAGCGCCTCCGCTAGCTCGCGACGACGCCGGAGATGAAGCGCTTAGCTGCCGCGACTTCTTCGACGCCATCCTCACACCGGCCGCGGACCCTGTCCTCTGCGCCACCGCCGTAGGTGTATTCTGCCGCCAAGTTAGGGCGCGGGAGATTGATCTGCTCGGCTTCTAACTCTGCCTCGTCTAGCAGTTCGTCAGCGGTAATTAAAACTTACATGTTACTGCCTTTTCGATCCGTCAAATCCATCCACTTCAACCAAAAGTGGTTTCTACACTTTCGAATCTGGGTCCGTCTTTATCTGCATCTCATATCATGCTAAGAACATTCACTTATGCTTCATCACTCGTTAGATTCCTCACTTGTACTTATTCATGGATTCGTACAAATCTGGAACCAACTCTCTTCAAATAAGTGAATGTCTTCGCACTATGAGGTCAATGTCTTCAAACTGATTTATCTTCAAAATCTTCTGAGAATGCATATGACCTCTTCCCCTTCCCTCGCACCTCTAATGCTGTCACAGGTACATGTCCGTGGGAGAATCCCTTGGTTCTCATAGTCTGCATTCATTTGGAGAGTTCTTACAGTGTCATATACACTCCCCTGAAGCCAGCTCTTGTCTGACCAGTAGAAGGAAGCCATTCACGGTTTTGAAGCCATTCAGTCTGAATATAATGGCAACTGAAAAATCAGCTAGAAAAGGTGGCAGGTAGCACCGTGGAGATACTGCTAAGGATTTACCTCCAGATCTGTTTGAACTGTACAAGTCAGATCCCGAGGAAAGCTATGGCCAGCGCAAGACTCGAATCCAATGGATTCGAAGATATTGGGCTGAATAGTGGTTCAAGTATAACTTCGTAACCCCTGAATATGCAGAGAAGAATGCTATCAAGCACCCATGGAGAGATATTCTCTACAAAAATCTGCAGCCCAAGTCCAAGTCTGAAGCCATTGCTCAAGGCTTCTACCCATGCATGGTCCGCAGACCACAGCCTGAGAATGCTGATCCGACATCTATGCTATGGTGCCGCGAAGACAATCTATTCAAGTGCAATTTTTAGTTTGCAAAGGAGTCTGCGGCTAAGAACAAGAAGGCCTTCGGACTCGACTTCAACCCTGGTCCGTCTGCTCCAAGGGCTAATGGCACACGCGATGCCAATCCAAATGTCATTGGCCCCTTCAACAACTTTGATGGCCTCCTCTCTCACATAGCTGCTCAGAGGGCTACTGTGGAGCAATCAGCTGATGACGCAGATTCTGAAGATGCGCCAGCTCCACCGAAGCAGATAAAGAAGAAATCAAAAGCGTCGAAACCCTCTGCCGCACCAAAAGCTTTGACCGTGAAGCCATTGGCCACTGCACCTCCTGAACCTAGTGTGCAGTCTAAAGATTTGTCTCGTGTCTCCAAGAAGACCGAGAAGTCCAAGAAAACCAAGAAGCCCATGAAGATTTCTGGGCATGAACTGACTCCTGCTGCCGTTCTGCGCAATGAGGATGACACCATTGATCTGTCCAGTGATGAAGATCTTGGTGATGATGCCCTTGAGATGCTAATTAAGAGCAAGCAAGAGGCGGAGATCTTCAACGATCTGCCCCTCTTTGATGTTGACATTCTGAACAACTTCATCGATGAGTGGTTCAATGACCAAAGTATCAGCATTGATGATCTTCAACTGCCTGTGGACATCAGCGTCACTTTTCATGGAGCCATTGCTAATGAGTTGGCCTTGGCTCAGAAGATTGTTGAGCTCAAGAACAAGATTGACTTTGAGAAGGCTCACTTCAAGCAGAACATGGCCAAGCTCAGTGTGGCAGATGTTCAAATCTTCAAGAAAATGCCGCATGACCTCAAGTAAGAGTTCCACAAGAAGCGTAATGAAGCTAAAGGGTCAAGAGAGCGCATGAAGTACTTTGCGCAGAAATGTGTTCAAGCACACAATGAAGCTGAAAAGCGAAAGGCTCTTGGGCGTCCTGGCATCGACCCAAGATGGCTGCCAAGCAAAAGAAGAAGTCTGATGTGGCCCAAACTGAAGCACCAAGGCAGGAAGAACCTCGCATTGTCTTCCCTACCAGCATGACAGGCTCGAAGCCTAAAGTCACCTCAGCAGCTTCAGAGCTGAAGAAGACAAGGCCAGCTGAAGCTGAAGCCAGGAAGCGCAAGCACAAGGATGCTTCTGATGATGCCCCATCTAGGAAGAAGCTGAAGACAAAGTCTTCAAAGAAAGAGCATGCTGCTGCCTCTGTGCCCCTCAATGTTGAACCCATTTCTGTTGCACTCCCAGCTTCAAACAACCAAGAGCATCGTTTGGTGATCCACGAGCCTGCTTCCACAGAGGCTCATGAAGATGAAGAAGTTCTAGCTGTTGACCACATCACAGCCGAAGACATTGGTCATGATGACAATGTTGATGATGATGAAGTCCTTCCTCAACTCGAGCCCAAGTCGGTATCATCGCCTGCTCCAACGAGCAATGAACTAATCAGCATTGGTCATCTATTGACACCAATTGCTCAGGATGACTCATGGGCCGAGCGCCCCCAACAAGACACCCCAGTGCATGACGAGACACCCAGAACTCCACCACCTCAAGTCACCACTCCAGTGCTTGACGACGACAACTACATGGTGCAGACCACTCCCTCACCAAAGGCATCGCCCGCATTTCGCAGGCTTCGTAAAGGCCCCAGGCCGCAGGTCACCATGTCGAGCATTCCGGAAGGGGAAGTGCACCAAAGCTCGGTAGCATGCCAAGTGTTTCCCGAAGCCACCCCTACTGCGAATGTCTCTGAGTCTGAAGCAAAAGCTGCTGAAGACATTCCGGCTGCATCAACTGATGAAAATCAAGAAGAAAGAGTTGCCACACCCCCTGCTGCTAATCTAGTCATTCTCGAGGAGAATGTGATCGTGCCCGACCCTCTTGTTCTGCAACGAACGGAGGTTGAAAACACTAAGGCTGCCACAAACAATGCTACTGAAGCTAATGACATTGTCATGGCTGAAGACAATGTGGAGCCTGAAGCTAATGTGGTGCCTGAAGCCACTATGAATGCTGAAGCCACTGTTCCACCTCCAAGGCCTCACACAATTGAACAGGCACATGATCATGGCCAGCTTGTCACAGTGAGATGGCCCATTATGGTTCCTCCCACAGCTCCTGGACCACAATATGACTACCATGTTGAGTAGAGGCCTCAGGTTCAGAAGCCGAAGCCAAGGCTGCCAAGGCTTCCAGGTGCTGCTACATCGCCAGGATCTTTCAACATGAATAGCTTCAGAGCACACAACACCTTCTTCGACAGCACCAAGAATCCTTATTCAAAGCCAAAGATCTCTTCTGATCGATTCTAGAGCCATCACCAGCGCAGCTACTACTCCTGCATTCTATACAATCAAGAGCGAATCTTTCCTCATATGCGTCTGGATTGTGAAGCTATTGCTGGGCTGCCCTGTCTTGAAGAAGCACTGGATTGCTTTCGGGATGTTGGTCTTCTGCAATTTGTCACTGACAAAGAGCACTGGAATGAAGAGCTTCTGCTGCAGTTTTATGCTACCCTTCATATTTGTGGCTACAACAGGGATCTGAAGACATGGATCCTTGAGTGGATGTCAGGTGATGTGCATCATGAAGCCAAAGCTCAAGACATCATCGAGCTTACTTCCCTGCCCACTCCAGGTGAGTTATACGAGCCTGGTTGTCAGCTTCACATAAATGAACAACAGAGTATTTTTCAGAGGCCTGAACCCAATATGAGTCAGATGCTCAGTATGATGAAGCCACTACGTTTTGATGCTGAATACCCTAAAGAGTTCTTCGTCAAGGACCTCGAGTACTTGCCCTGCACAATATATCACATTCTGAGGCGTACTCTATGGCCAATCAAGGGATATTCTTCCGAAGCCAAACTTGAAGGAACCATGAAGACTTTGGTATTCTATATTGTCAATGGCATCAGATTCAATTCCCAGGATTTCTTCATCAGACAAATTGCTGCATCTGGGATTGATTTGTTTGGCCTGAAGTTCTATGCTCCATGGGTGATGCGCCTGATCAAGCTTCATTCGACTGTTGACTATCAGCCCTCAGCGCGCAACCACATTGTCTTTCTGCCTGAGGTTAATCTGTCCATTGAAGCCATCTACCCCGAGCCTGCCAAGAAGCCTCTATATCTTCATAATCTTGATCATCAAAGCTTCACGCAACCAATAGAAGGAATTCATGTTCCTAATGTTGCAACTCCCGTTTATCCTCTGGCTGGCAATATGCGTGTGCCCCATCGTGCGAACACCGAAGCCACTGACATTACTATTGCACAAAGGCCTCGGAAGCGTTCTCGTGTTCTCAATGACCAGGAGCTGCTTGTGGCCTTACATCAGAAGCAGGATAAGCATCATGGCTGGCTCAAGTGTCAGATGCAGAGTCTTTTGGTGGATGTCAATCGCATTCGAAACTTGGCCACCAAGAACTCATTTGTTGCCCATGAAGCCTGTCGGCGGTCTTGGAAGAGCCTCACACTACTCTGTCCTGAACCTGATCTTCACGAAGATGGCTTCACTGAGGCCTTCAAGTTTGATTCCAGGCCACCACAAAATGCAAGCTGGCGCCGCACTCCCTCAATAGAAGATTCTGAGCAATCATCTTTGGCTACAACTGTTGTTGCGAGAGTCGTCGATGAAGAAGACGATGCCACTTCACTAACCATGGCTTCACTGCATCTCGACACTGCACCAGGCCCCTCTGCACCACCAAACTCCAACGTCGACCCTGCTCCATCATCTGCTCCTTCTGGGAACGAGTAGATGCTCTATGTCTTCAAACCTTTTTGGTCATTACTGACAAAAGGGGGAGAAGCATATGAGTTGATAGTCTTCAAGCGGGTCCTTATGGGTGGTTGCATTATTTTTGCCAAGTATTTACAACTCTCCTCTTTTGATACATTTGGTTCTTTGAGTTGTAACACTTAAACTCGATGGTTGTCTGCTACTTTTTCTGCTACTTTGTGATGCGATGATAAATTCCGCATGAAGCCATTCCGCAGACGTCCATTTTTCATTATGCATGTCATTATCTTCGTTATAATCTTTATATGCATGATGAATTGTCTTCATAAGTTGAGGAGGATCTCCACAAAGTAAAACCTGCCATGTGCATTTGCATTCAAAAGCAAATTACTTATATGCACATCTTCAGGGGAGCCTTTTGCTACTTATGAAGACAATCACCAAGAACTTAACTTTCACATACTTTATCCCCGTTGAAAACTTCATAATGTTTGTCATCAATCACCAAAAAGGGGGAGATTGTAAGTGCATCTAGTGCCACCCCTAGTTGGTTTTGGAGTATTGACGACAAACTTGGTTAAGGGACTAATGTGTTTGTGAGAATTGCAGGATAACACAGGTAGTAGTCCCTTATTGATTCAGTTTACCTATTAGAGATGACCCCTAAAAATGTGTGAAGACATTGAAGACAATGGTGGTCTGTGAAGACATTCACAACGAAGATTATGACTTGAGAAGACATTCATGTGAAGATTATGGAGTGCGAAGACATAGTTGTTTCGTAGTTCCTTTTTCTTCTTTGTTGAGTCATAGGAACCACCGCACTGTTTAGTGGGGTCCAAGTGAACAAAGTCAGAGTGACTGAAGTGATGTTCAACCAAATCCTATGTCTTCGAGCGAAGACAATGAGAGCAAATCTTATCCAGAGCTGGATGAGTCAGCTTTGCTTGTAGCCCAAGTCAAGGTGCCGCGTGTGTTTGAAATCTGACCGTTGGACACGTGTCAGTTCCTTAGTGACCCAGGGTCATTTCAGACAAATCAGGTCGGATTGCCTCCTGGCTATAAATAGCCCACCCCTACACCATAAATTGGTGGCTGCTAAGAGTTAGTGCACGACTTTTGTCGTTTGAGAGCAACCCACCTCCGAAGCATTTGAGAGAGAGATCCTTGCAAGGACAAAGCCCAAAACACCCAGAGCCAAAGAGTATTAGGCATCACTGAAGTCTTTCTGTCCGCGTAATCTGAAGACTTGTTACAATTGAGGACTGTGAATCCTCCAGCCGGGTAGGCATCGCGTTCTGAGCATCCAAGAGTCATTGTGGATTGCCGGTGAACAAAAGTCTGTGAAGGTTTGGAAGTCTACCTTGAAGACTTACCAGAGTAATTGGGCGAGGACTAAGTGTCCTTAGATGAAGGGGAATAAGGTGAAGACGCGGTCTTCTGAGTTAAATCTCAGCTTCCCTAACCAGATGTACAGTTGTCACCGCAACTGGAACTGGTCCAACAAATCCTTATCCTCACCAAGCAACTGGTTCTATCCCTTACCTCTCTTTACTTAAAGTTTGTCTTTGTGAAGTCATTGCCTGCCTGCATGATCTGATTGTCTTCACTGTGTGAAGACTGATGTTTTTGGCTTCATACTATCTTCCATCCTGATCCATACTACCTAGCTGCTAATAGTCTTCGTGCTTTCACTTCATTGCTTACTTGACTATGGCCTGTCTAGTGTAGTCTACCTTCCGCTGCATATCAATAGGTTTATTTCTACTGTTTGTCTTCAAAGCCCCCGTGTTTTGAAGACTTTCATAAAAATCGCCTGTTCACCCCCCTCTAGTCGATAATTAGCACTTCCAGAAAGTATCACTCTAGCTTTGGGGAGGCTTAAGTCAATGTTATATTCATGCCCCAATCATGAGCTCTCTAGAGAAATTATTATTCGGAATTTTTATGCTCGGCTTTCTCATGATGATCGATCCATGCTCGATACTTCTTGTACTGGTTCTTTTATGAAGAAGACTACTGAATTCAGGTGGGATCTTCTAGAAAGAATTAAACACAACTCTAAAGATTGGGAACTAGATGAAGGCAAAGAGTCAGGTATTAAGCTTGAGTTTGATTGTGTTAAATCTTTTATGAATACTGATGTTTTTCAGAAGTTTAGCACTAAATATGGACTTGACTCTGAGATAGTATTCTCTTTTTGTGAATCATTTGCTACCCATGTTGATCTCCCTAAAGAGAAGTGGTTTAAATATCATCCCCCTATTAGAGAAGAAATTAAAGAACCGGCCATAGTTAAAGATGAAAATATTATTTATAATGTTGATCCAGTTGTGCCTACTGCTTATATTGAAAAACCACCTTTCCCTGTTAGGATAAAGGAACGTGCTAAGGTTTCAACAGTTTGTTCGCAAAAGTAATATTAAAGCACCTAAACCTGCTGAACAAATTAGAGTAGAACCCAGTGTTGCTATGGTTAAAGATCTCCTGGTAGAAAATATTGGCGGGCATGTTATTTACTTCTGCGATGAATCTGCAAGAATTGCCAAACCCGATGAAAAAGATAAATATAGCCCTGTTGTTGGCATGCCTGTTGTCTCAGTTAAAATAGGAGATCATTGTTATTATGGTATATGTGACTTAGGTGCTAGCGTGAGTGCTATTCCTTTTACCTTATACCAAGAAATTATGAATGACATAGCACCCGCTGAAATAGAAGATACAGATGTTACTATTAAACTTCCTAATAGAGACACCATCACACCACTTGGGTTTGTTAGAGATGTTGAAGTCTTGTGTGGGAAAATAAAATACCCTACTGATTTTCTAGTTCTTAGTTCCCCACAAGATGACTTTTGTCCCATTATCTTTGGTAGACCTTTCTTGAACACCGTGAATGCTAAAATAGATTGTGAAAAACAAATTGTCGGTGTTAGCTTTGCTGATGAGTCTCATGAGTTTAATTTCTCCAAGTTTATTAGACAGCCTCATAAGAAAGAATTACTTAGTAAGGATGAAATAATTGGTCTTGCTTCTATCATCGTGCGTCCTACTGATCCACTAGAACAATATTTGTTAGACCATGAAAATGATATGCATATGCATGAAAGAAATTACATAGATAAAAATTTCTTTGAACAACAACCTCTGCTCAAACACAATTTGCCTATTGAAACTCTAGGAGGTCCTCCTCCACCTAAAGGTGATCTTGTGTTTGAATTAAAACAATTGCCTGACACTTTGAAATATGCTTATCTTGATGAGAAAGAGATATATCTTGTTATTATTAGTGCTAACCTTTCAGAACATGAAGACGAAAGATTATTGAAAATTCTGAGGAAGCACTGTGCTGCCATTGTATATACTCTTGATCATCTTAAGGGTATTAGTTCCACTCTCTGTCAGCACAAGATTAATATGGAACCTGATGCTAAACCCGTTGTTGATCATCAACGATGTTTGAATCCTAAGATGAAATAAGTGATAAGAACTGAAATATTAAAGCTTCTGGAAGCAGGTATAATCTATCCCATAGCTGATAGTAGATGGGTAAGCCTTGTTCATTGTGTCCCTAAGAAGGGAGGTATTACTGTTGTTCCTAATGATAAAATGAACTTATTCCACAAAGAATTGTTGCTGGCTATAGAATGGTATTTGATTTCAAAAAATTAAATAAAGCAACTAGAAAAGATCATTAGCCTTTGCCTTTTATTGATCAAATGTTGGAAAGATTACCTAAGCACACACACTTTTGTTTTCTTGATGGATATTCTGGTTTTTCTCAAATACCTATTTCACAACCCGATCAAGAGAAAACCACCTTTACTTGCCCTTTTGGAACTTATGCTTACAGACGTATGCCATTTGGTTTATGTAATGCACCTGCTACCTTTCTAAGATGTATGACTGCTATAATCTCTGATTTTTGTGAAAAGATTGTTGAGGTTTTCATGGATGATTTTTCTGTTTATGGAACTTCTTTAATGATTGCTTGAGCAACCTTGATCGAGTTTTGCAGAGATGTGAGCAAACTAATCTTGTCTTGAATTGGGAGAAGTGCCACTTTATGGTTAATGAAGGTATTACCTTGGGGCATAAAAATTTCTGAACGAGATATGAGGTGGATAAAGCTAAAGTTGATGCAATTGAGAAAATGCCATGTCCTAAAGATATTAAAGGTATTCGTAGTTTCCTAGGCCATGCTGGTTTCTATAGGTTATTAAAGACTTCTCTAAAATTTCTAGGCCTCTTAGAATCTTTTACAAAAGGATGTTCCATTTGTTTTTTATGATGATGTGTAGAAGCCTTTGAAACACTTAAGAAAGGCTTAACTTCTGCACCTATTGTTCAACCAACTGATTGGAACTTACCTTTTGAAATTATGTGTGATGCTAGTGATTATGCCATTGGTGCTATTCTAGGACAAAGAGTTGATAAGAAATTAAATGTTATCCATTATGCTAGCAAAACTCTAGACAGTGCCCAAAGAAATTATGCTACTACTGAAAAAGAATTTTTAGCAGTTGTGTTTTCTTGTGACAAATTCCAATCTTATATTGTTGATTCCAAAGTAATTGTTCACACCGATCATGCTGCTATTAAATACCTTATGGAAAAGAAGGATGCTAAACCTAGACTCATTAGGTGGGTTCTCTTGCTGCAAGAATTTGATTTACATATTACTGATAGAAAAGGAGCTGAGAACCCCGTAGCTGATAACTTGTCTAGGTTAGAAAATATTCTTGATGACCCACTACCTATTGATGATAGTTTTATTGATGAACAACTAGCTGCAATAAATGTTTCCCATAATACTCCTTGGTATGCTGACTATGCTAATTATATTGTTGCTAAATACATACCACCTAGTTTTACATATCAACGAAAGAAAAAAATTCTTCTATGATTTAAGACATTAGTTTTGGGATGACCCACATCTTTATAAAGGAGTAGTTGGTATTATTAGACGTTGTGTACTTGAGCATGAACAGGAACAAATCCTACGTAAATGTCACTCCGAAGCTTATGGAGGGCATCATGCGGGAGATAGAACTGCTCATGAGGTATTGCAATCTAGTTTTTATTGGCCTACTCTCTTCAAGGATGTCCGTAAGTTTGTTTTATCTTGTGATGAATGTCAAAGAATTGGTAATATCAGTAAGCATCAAGAAATGCCTATGAATTATTCACTTGCTATTGAACCATTTGATGTTTGGGGTTTTGATTATATGGGACCTTTTTCTTCCTCTAATGGGTATACGCATATTTTGGTTGTTGTCGATTATGTTACTAAGTGGGTAGAAGCTATTCCAACTAGTATGCTGATCATAACACTTCCATTAAAATGCTTAAAGAAGCCATTTTCCCAAGGTTTGGAGTCCCTAGATATTTAATGACTGATGGTGGTTCACACTTTATTCACGGCGCTTTCCGTAAATGCTTGCTAAATATGATGTCAACCATAGAATTGCATCATCCTATCATCCTCAATCTAGTGGTCAAGTTGAACTTAGCAATAGAGAAATAAAACTAATATTACAAAAAACTGTTAATAGGTCCCGAAATAATTGGTCTTAGAAATTGGATGACGCACTTTGGGCCTACAGAACAACATATAAAAATCCTATGGGTATGTCTCCCTACAAAATGGTTTATGGAAAAGCTTGTCATTTGCCTCTAGAGTTAGAACATAAAGCTTATTGGGCAATTAAAGAACTTAACTATGATTTCAAACTTGTCGGTGAAAAGAGGTTATTTGATATTAGCTCATTAGATGGATGGAGAACCCAAGCATATGAAAATGCCAAATTATTTAAAGAAATAGTTAAAAGATGGCATGACAAAAGAATCCAAAAGCGGGAATTAAAAGTTGGAGAATATGATCTTTTGTACAACTCTCGTTTTAGATTCTTTGCAAGAAAACTTCTATCTAAATGGGAAGGACCATATATTATCGAGGAGGTTTATCACTCTGGAGCTATCAAAATTAATAATGCCGAAGGCACTAACCCGAAGGTGGTCAATGGGCAAAGAATTAAACACTAATTCTCAGGTACGCCTATTAATGGTGAAAGCAACATTATTCAAACCATGACACCGGAGGAACACATAAAAGAAACCTTCCGGAACACTCCAGAATCCTGAAAAAGAGGAGGTACGTGATACGGTAAGTAAACGGACTCTGAAAAATCCGCAAAAATATTTTTATCAATTTTGGAATATTACAAAAATTAGGAAAATAAGAAACAACCAGGAAGGCAACCGAGGAGGGCACAAGACACCAGGGCGCACCTGCCATGCCCAGGTGGGTTGTGCCCACCTCGGGAACCTTCCCGACTCCGTTTTCCTCTCGTTTGCTTGTTTCCCAAGATAAAAAAAATCTTTATATACCCCTCAAACGTATTGACCACCGTATTGCGGAGAAATTTTCTGTTCTTCTTTCATGCAGCTTTTCTGGCAGATCTGAAAATATGTCATCTCAAGATTCAGAGGAAGAGTGCCCTTTTTCTTACCAGCCTCTGGACCCAAATATCTTCAAGGATACTTTTCCCTATGTGTGGTTCATAGATGAGGAGGATGAAGCCGAACCTATCCCTCCTCATTTCCTGCAGGAAAGCAAGGAAGCGTTATGCAAGAAGATAATAAAGCTCGAGCTGGAGAATGAGGATCTGAGGGAAAACAATTTTAGCCTTCAACGCAAACTAGACAAACTTACTACCTCATCACCACCACCATCATCATCTTCCCCACCAAAGGAGACTTGAGTTCATGGTATGGTGTCGGTGCAACAAACCCTGGGTCTGTTGCCCAGACTGTGCATAGGCCCAAGATCGAGATTGCTACAACCAAGACCAGACCAAGCACAAGAAATCAACTTTTTGAGGAATCAGAGTGCAGATCAAGAAGACCGGGTCAAGCCAAAGGAAGCAAGATATCACTAAGGGAAAAACCTCCCTTTCCGGGCAGGTGAGCCTGGCGAGGCCGAGGTTGCCCCAAAGACAAGTCTCCAGACAGTCCCGGCAGGCCTGCCGGGCTCAACAAAGGCAAAACCACCCCGCCAAGGCTCCACCGCACCACCTCACAGGGACGCAAGTCATCGATCGGTGCGGTGTCAAGCCCCCAAGTGACTAAGTGGTTGTTCTTGCCACATGGCAGCCATTTCCTACAGAAACCATCTCCAAATGACACCTGTCCAGAGACGTGTCAAGCAGGCAGGCGCGAAGCTGGCAAAGCAGCCCGCAAGGCTTGTCGGGCACACCATGATGTGACACTAAGCGGCACATTTAATGCACTCCGTCCCGCCTGCAGAGTTAGGTATGATAGCACTGTTTGCTATCTAATCAGTACACAATGGCTGATTTGCCACTGTGGTAACCCCTTAACCTATAAAAGGAGGCCCATGGCAACCATAGAAAGGATTTCGGACCCTTGTACGCTCGTACACGCGTAGCTGCTCTCGCCCCGAGGCAACCCTGCCGGGCAAGAGCACTGCGTTTCCACCACAATCCACCATCAATCCACCAAAGCAGGGTAAAATTGCCCGTGTGATCTCTGTCGTGCTGTGCTACGCTTTTCCGCTCTTTGTGCAACATGCTCATCACCCCGCTGAACCACAACACTACAAAAAAAACACTTCCGTGATGATACGTGTTTGTCATAGTAGGTCACGTTTTCTGTCATGCATGTACATCCATGATGATTTTATGACAGAATCAAGATAGTCATACCTATGCTGTCGTAGAAGTGTTCCATGACATTACCAAAATTATCATCACGGAAGTGTCCACTTCCATGACGATAAATCGCGCGTGATAGAAGTGCTTTCGTTAAGGGTGACCGACACGTGGCATCCACCGTAACGGGGCGCCGTTAAGCTATCGGGTTCCGGTTTGGATTTGATAACCCGTTAATAGCCCGGACCAATGGGGATTTTCCACGTGTAAAATTCTCAATGGCGAGAGGAACCACGTGTTTGCTCACTGTTGGGACAGATGACATCCACTCATTGGACCGAAGGCGCCTATGATACGTCGACACATGGCACGACCCAACAGAGGCCCATTCTAGTGAAAAGGCCGGCCCATTTGACTTGGTCAAAAGGTAGCGGGCCGACCCACGAAAAGCCTGTTAACGGCCTGTTAGCATATAGCCCATTTACAGCCCGCTAACTCAAGGCCCGTTACAGCCTACTGGAATTTGGCCCAGTAGCGTCATCTGGGTCGTCCAATATGATTCCAGCCCGTTGTAACTTCCGGCCCATGTATGGCCCATGATGTATTTTGGCCCATAGGAGGTCCTTTGTAACTCTGGGCCCATTAAAGGACCGAGATGAAACTGGCCCATAATGAACAGTGTATCGCTTTATACCCATTAACGGCCCATTATTCCGTCGGCCGTTTCTAGCCCGTGTCAACTTTCGGCCTTCTAAGGGCCCATTTATTCTTGGGCTCATTTCCAGAATTTCAATTACTTACGGTCCGTTACTGGCCTGTCCCGCTTGTGGGCCAAATTCAACCCGTGGTTACAGTCGACCTGTTTGTGCCCCGTTAACCCGTTGGGCTGCTTTCATAACATCATCAAATATGGCCTATTAACGGCCCGTTATGGTCGGACCATAAAATAGACGATTTCCACTCTAGCCTGTTTACAACCCATTTTGTGGACTGCTATTGGTCCACGAATAGTACGACCCATGTTTGGCGAAACGATTGTACGGCCCGTAGAAGGCCCATAGATTAGACGGCCCGTAGAAGACCCATGGATCCTACGGCCCGTAGAAGGACCATGGATCCTACGGCCCATAGAAGGCCCATGGATCCTACGGCCCGTAGAAGGCCCACGGATCCTACGGCCTGTAGAAGGCCCATGGGTCATACAACCCGTGGAGGGCCATGGTCACTACAAAAGGTAGCAGGACCATGGTTACAACAGTCCTTTGTTGCCATGGTTATTGTGGCCTAGTTATAAAAATAGGTTATTGTGGCCACTAGAAAAACGCGGAAAAAGAACTGCAGTGACTACAAGCAAACAACAAAACAAGACAATAGGGAAATAAATAAGCAAGAAACTAAAGCTAGGCTATTACAGCTATTACACATATTACATCCACTGGGCATCAAAGTTCACCACCAGTGCAAATATAGGGAACAAAGCAACATATTACATACATTGGCCGTCTAAATTGGCCACCCGTGCAAATAAACGCGGCAGCAAAACAAGTCCATAACTGAAACAACTTCAGAAGAGCTCAAGAAATGTTATCCTGGGTATCCACCATGCTGGCAATAAGCTTAGCAAGCTTATTAGCTTTGTCCTATTTGGCGCTAAAATCCTCCAACGCTTGTTGTTGCACTAGAAAGTATGCATTGAATGCTCCAGGGACTTCCGCAGTCCTTCGGCTTATTGTCGCAGCAGAGCTGATCGATGTCTTTCAGCTTGTAGTTGAGACTCAAGAAACCCAACTGATTCAGACAGTGATTTTGAATAGCTTGTGCCAGCGGTAGTGGCCAGTAACTCGAACACTAAACCAAGACAAGACTTTGGGGTTGTCTCACTGTCTTCAAGATAGTTTTCCTTAGCTATTTTATCAGCTTTGTTGGAGACCAACAAGGATGTCTCACTATCCTGAACCTTATCTGCATTACTTCCTTTACCATTGCTTAATAAGGCACTCTTCCACAATATTCTATCAACATTCTAAAAGAAGAAACAAGCAAACACATAACAGGTCTAGCATGTACTAGCATATGAAAATCATTTCGGTGAACCAGTTCATTAGTAAGGTGGACAGGATTAAAATACCACTACTGCAGGATGCTGCTAACGCGACACTACGATCAGAGACCCTTTCACGAAACTATGTGCGATGCATTAATCGCAAACGAGGATGTAAAAAAACCCGTCAAAAAAGGTGCAAAACATTTGCGATGGCGGAGCCATCAAACACGGTTCAGATTTTAGTTGCATGTGCGATGCAGGGCACACAGTTAATCCATTCGAACTGTTTGCGATGAGGTAGAACAACAGAAATGGGCAGCCATATCAATGTGTGTGCGATAAATGGCATACAGTTTGCTCCGATGAACTATTGCTATTAGGGAATGCAACAGAAACGGTTAGCCAGATTAAGGTGCGTGTGGTATATGTCATATGGTTCACTCGGACGAACTGTTTTCGATTAGGGAACACAACAGAAATGGTTCAACTTAACAAGATTTGTGTGATAGGTGGCAAACAGCCGACTCGGATGAACGGAGCACGCCGCGGCCGCCTCAATGGCGAGCAAAACACTCGGACGGACACGAGCAGAGCGCGCCGCGGCCGCCTCAACGGCGAGCAACCACGTGGTCAACCTTCAGCCATCAATAAATTTTGACCTTGTTTCTCGTCACATTACAGATTACAACGCAATAAGTAATTGCAAATCTGTTCACACCTACCAAACTAATATGTGTTCACACTTAGCACCGGGCTATAAAAACTATCCACTCAAAAATTACTTCACAGTTCCTCTCCTCATCGCCCACAAAACTGGTCTTTCCTGTCAAGTTGTTCCACCATGACCGGTAGGAGGAGTTTAGGGTGGACATATAACCAGGCAACAAAGACCAAGGCCGCAGAAGCACTAGAGAGGTCCCGCCGCGAAGCCGCAGCCGCAACAGAGATGTCGCAGCGCACCGCGGAGCCCTCGAATGAGCTCTCACGGGCACGCAAGGGCTCTCACAAGCGCACTCGCGGTGCCGGCCATTGCGACGAGCTGGCGTTCCTGAAGTCCTTGGCCGGTGACGATGACACTCTCGCTGGCGTCACTAAGCAGTAGGAGCTGGTCGATGGCTTGATGAAGCTGCTCAAGCGGTGCCTCGATTGACAAGGCGACCGGCCTCGTCGAGCATCTCATGGGTGACAATGCGATGCTCCTCAAGGCGCTCGCCAAGAAGGAGGAGGAGGCCACCGGCTGGAAGATGCTGCATGAGCAGAGCAGTGCCTCGGGGATGACGCTGACAGCAGTCGTCGAGGAACTTGTGGGTGGCTTGAGGAAGCTCCGGATTGAGCACGCGCTGGAGGTGGAGGAATACATGGCTGCTTTCAAGCAAAGTCGTGAGGAATTGAAGAAGGAGCTGGAGGATGTCGTCGCTCGGCGATCCATCGATGAGTAGAGACAGTAGCGACCCAGATCGTTGTCTGCAATTTCCTTCTTCTCTTGCCCCCGTGTCTTCCGGGCTTTGCCGCATGTGGCATTTTAAATTAACCGGAATATGTAAGACAATTATTATCTGCGCCATTGTAAATTTGTCGCCGTATTATCCATTGCCATTTTATTTGTGGTTGTATTATCCGCTGCCCTATGTGGCAATTTAAATTAGGCCGGAATACGAGTTGAAAACACGAACAAAGCAAATGTTGCCATGGGATCACAAGCAAACACACTCCATCCAGGTGCTTTAATTAACCCATTAATGGAGAAGTTGTGAGCGAGGCGGGCGGCGGCTGGTGCATGGAGGTCAAAGAGCTCGCTTCTTGGTGAGCATGGGCGGCCTTGCTGCTCGCACGTGTCCCGTCGAGCCTGCGAGGTCGACAGGATGCACGCGTCCCGTCGAGCCTGCGCGGCGGACTGCTCGCACACGTCCCGTCGAGCCTGCACGACGGACTTCTTGCGCTCGTCCCGTCTAATCAAATAGCTGCACGCACGCCACCGAGTATGGTTAAATTTTGGCATGGTTAAAATAATACAACCGTTTGCGATATTAATGTGTCAGCTTTTTATTTCAAAAAGGACTTCGTTGGCTACTAATGTGTGCGCCTCTTCTCAAACTGGACGATTTTTTACCACGGCATATATGTGCCATGTCATGAAACCATGCCAAGTTTCATGTTTTTTGGGTGAGTTTTTGATTTACTGGGATTTAAAAACCGAGATTCTCAATGTTTCAGGATGACGACAAGTTTGTAATTCATTCCCATTCCTTAAATGAGACCTAAACATGCACCCAATGACACATGTACGATTTCCCACCCATTTTGCTTCACTAGAGCATGTGCTTGTAGTTCAAATTTGAATTATGGACTACATTAAATGCATAGAAAACTTAATTAGTAATATATACAATGGCCAAACAACCCTGAACAGTTTCAAATTTCAGCACGACACTCCTGTTATTCTATGTTGCTTGTAGAAAACAAAGTTCAAGGCGAGAAGAGGCAGCGATTATCGTTTCACCCACAAGAGCGGCATGTTTCCCTACCAGAAGCACGAGGGTTGCGACAGGCTCCGGTTTGTAAGAGGCTTGTAATATAGCTTCGCCCAAATTGGACAATTATATGTACCATGTAGTGACACCATGCCAAGTTTCATTATTTCCTGGTGAGTTTTGGATTTATAGAGATTTAAAAACCAAGATTCGCAATGTTTGTGGCCAAGCTAGGATGGCGAGACGGTTGAATTCATTCCCAATCATTCCATGGGACCTAAACATGCACCCCAAGGAAACATGTATGTTTTTTCTAGCCATTTTGGTGCACTGGAGCATGTATTTGTAGTTCGGATTTGAATTATGGACATTAAATGCCTAGAAAACTCAATTAATGAGTAAAAAAGGTCAAACGAGCCCTGAATAATTTCAAAGTTCAGCGCGAATCTCCCGTTGTTCCGTGTTGCGTGTAAAAGAAAATACAAGGCTAGAAGAGGGAGCGATGATCGTTTGGCCCACAAGGGGACACGTTTCCCTATCAAAACCACAAGGGTTCTTGTGACAGACTCCAGTTTGTAAGTGGTTTGTAATAAAGCTTGGCCCAAATTGGCAATGTTTTTACCGCGACATATATGTGCCATGACGTGACACCATGCTACCTTTGATGACTTTCTGGTGAGTTTTGGATTTATGGAGATTTAAAACCGAGATTCGAAATGTTTGAGGATGAGCCAGGACACCGGTACGGTTGTAATTCGTTCCCATTCCTGGCATGGGACCTAAACATGCACCCAAGGACACATGTATAAATTTTCTAGCCATTTTGGTGAACTAGAGCATGTATTTGTAGTTCAGATTTGAATTATGGACATTAAATGCCTAGGAAACTCGATTAGTGTATAAAAAGGCCAAACGAACCCTGAATAAGTTTAAATTTCAGCACGGATATCCTGTTGTTCCATGTTGCCCGTAGAAGAAAATACAAGGTGAAAAGAGGCAGTGATTACGTTTCGCCCACAAGGGGAACACGTTTCCCTATCGGAACCACGAGGCTTCTTTGAGAGAAGCTCCGGTTTGTAAGAGGTTTGTAATAAAGCTTGGCCCAAATTGGACAATGTTTCTACCATGATATATATGTGCCATGACGTGACACCATGTCACCTTTGATGACTTTTTGGTGAGTTTAGGATTTATGGGGATTTAAAAACCGAGATTCCAAATGTTTGAGGATGAGCCAGGACGCGGGTACGGTTGTAATTCGTTCCCATTCCTGGCATGGGACCTAAACATGCACCCAAGGACACATGTATAAATTTTCTAGCCATTTTGGTGAACTGGAGCATGTATTTGAAGTTCAGATTTGAATTATGGACATTAAATGCCTAGTAAACTCAATTAGTGTATAAAAAGGCCAAACGAACCCTGAATAAGTTTAAATTTCAGCACGGATATCCTGTCGTTCCATGTTGCCCGTAGAAGAAAATACAAGGCGAAAAGAGGCAGTGATTATGTTTCGCCCACAAGGGGGACACGTTTCCCTATCGGAACCACGAGGCTTATTTGAGAGAAGCTCCGGTTTGTAAGAGGCTTGTAATAAAACTTGCGCCAAAATGGACGAAAAAATTCCTCGACATATATGTGCCATGTCGTGACACCATGCCAGGTTTCACGATTTTCGGGTGAGTTTTGGATTTATGGGGATTTAAAAACCGAGATTCTTCTCACGAAATGTTTTCAAATAGCACACGGTTCACTAACGAAAGCCGTGTGCCTACCAAACCATGGCCGATGCCCCCTCCCCCCTTGCTGCGCGCGTGATCTGAGTCATGCATTCTGATTGGCCAGAACCCAAACCCCACGGATCATACGTGTGCAACATTGGATGCTCCCAGATCGAACGGCAATCCTGAGCCCTTTCGACAGCACATGCAGTACATGGGTAAGCACTGTGCGCATGCGTCGTGCTAGCTCACGCTTCCTTCTCTACTAGGTTTTCTAAACAGGCTATCGTTTCTCGCCACTCCTCTCATCGGTTTCCCGCCTCTTCTCCCATCGTTTTCCCGCTACTAGTGTCAGTGCTCATTGAAGGCTAGCGGCGACACACCAGCCATGTAAATATCCCACACAGTTTCTAAAAGCACAAATGTGTGTGATAGGAGGGAGTAGGTCCCATAGGGTGACCAACGTGAAACGCCTTAATGGCAAGGAGGCAATTCTTATCAACAAGCAGTGGCTTCCCGTCCGCTAGCCTAGTCGAATAGAACGCAGAAGTTAAGCGTGCTCGGGCTGGAGTAGTCCAAGGATGGGTGACCCGGTGGGAAGTTGCATATCTCAAGCTTCATTTAAATGCCATGACACGGTCATTATAGAGATATATTATATCTCTATAGTGACCTATCATGGCAATTATATAAACCTTGGGATCCTTATTTTTCTATTTTGTAGACTATGTTTTTATGGGTTATTTTATGCTCTAAAAATTTAAAGAATGATTGACTTGACCTGTCATGGGGATTATATAAACCTACTATGTTTTTATGGGTTATTTTTTGCTCTAAAAAATTAAAGAATGATTGACTTGACCTGTCATGGCGATTATATAAACCTTTTTCAGGTTGCATGCAGGGTATAGGGGGCAGGGTGTTCTTCTCGAGCATGTCTCCCTTGTGCGGCTTATAGACGCGACACATATCTGTGGGCTCCCCGAGGTATATATACTATCCCTTACCGACAATTTGGGGGGCCAACACAATCTATCCCTTTGACCCAACAACGAGAAGGGTTTGACCATGATGGTTTCCTATTGATACTAGTAAGGTACACGTGCATTGCACGCATGAGATTTGGTAACCAAATTATTAATAAATACCACACTATAGCATGTAAGCTTTGAGTCATATATGCATGATGTAGATGTTCGTTTAATTCTTATAGTTCATCTCATCCAAAATCAATTAGTTTTATAAAAAAAATCTATTTTAAGATTCATGGAACTATGCATTGTAAAGCATAAAGTAAAAACAAAAAGTGACAATTCATTTAGAAAAAAAAGTTTGGGCAATTAAGATATGGAATATTCTAGAACAAAGGAGAAGTGCTTGTGTCTTGAGGTTTGTGCATTATGCTTAAGTTCAACCATTGAGTCTTCTAGATTGTACATGTGGCAGAATCTGGTGGAATGTAGATGATATCCAACGGCCAGTAGTGCTCGGGTTTGCCATCTCTGTACCGTCGGATTGGCTTCATCCAACGACCAACTTTCAAAGTTATTCGCACTCTATATAGGGGTATAGATATAGATATAGATGTGTCCCATGCTAGACCAAATAAAGTTTGAGCGCATGCGTGGGACGACCCCCCCCCCCGGCCGTCGCCTCGAAGTTGGGAAACGGACATCGTACGTATTGAACCAGGCCTGGAGTCGGGTATGGTGTCAGGTTTGTAATATAGTTGGTGGCCCATCGAAGTTGTGCATTCGGGATTTAAACACATCACACACCACCATACCCATACATATTTTCGAGAGGCATGCAGTGTATATGGGGTCTTCTGATCGACCACGCCTCCCTTGCGCGGTTTTTTGTGACGACACGCATATCTGTGGGCTCCCCGAGTGTATAAATATCATCCCTTTGACCGATAATGAGGGGTATGTGTTGGCCAATGTATTCCTCCTAGTTCGTGTTAGGGCCGTCACCGTCACATGTTGCTCAACCAAAGCTTGAGCTCATGCATTGTCAGGATTCCCTCCCACATGCTCGGATTGCTGGGTTTGACCTACATCATACCCTGCGTATCTCGTCCTTAACTACCTTGCCTTCATGGTTCTTGTCTGGATCGAGAGGTAGGCACCACATCTAAATTGTACATTATTCTATATTGAAAACACACATCACCCCTTCCCAACGTACATCATTTTGGGCCGCATGCAAGAGGTGTTGATTTTGTGGTCCCTCTCTTGCAATTTTTTTGATGGTTCAATCTATTGGCCCAAGTAGTTTATCGACAACAATAGCCGTCGTTTGACCAAACGATAGATTCATTGGTCCGTCTTATGGTAGGTCATGGGGACATGCATGTATGACCAAAGTATCGATCATTACGTGCATCCGCCCCACTGACACAAAGTGGGAGGTGGTGGGCCAAGCATCCTAGCTAGGTATGACATTATGTCATTATAGATATATCCAAGGGTGCTTTCGGGTTTGCGAGGCAGGTGCCACCAAAGTTATCCATTATGTATTTAAAGTTCTAAACATCCCCAATATTCCTACATATATTTGGCCACTTCCAGGTGGTTCTTGACTTCTGGCCCCTCCCATCGATCTTCGACGACGCGCCAAACCGTGAGCCCACGTGGTCAAAGTTGTGCATTGGAATTTTGAACATCACCGACCACCGTTTTCACTCATATATATTTGGGCCACATGCTGGTGTGGCTGTCTTCTGACCCTCTCTAACGTTTCTTTTTGCTGCGAAGACTCTCATGACGCTCAATGAACACGGGTATAATATCTTAACCGTGTGCGATACAAGTGCGTTGTGAATCACCACGCCTGCGCAAGCGCGAGCAAAGGTGGAGGTACTGGCTCAATCGTGTGCGATGCAAGTGCGCTGTAAAATCACCACGACCGCGCAAGCGCGAACAAAGGGTGGAGGTACTAGCTTAACCGTGTGCGATGCAAGTGCGTTATAAAATCACCACCTGTGCAAGCTAATGGCGGGTAAGTTTATTTGGAAATTAGGACGGACTGTGTGCGATAGACCAGCTAGCTAGAAATATAAAAACAAACTACCTGCCTTGAGCGTTGCAAAAATCGGCGGTTCCGCGCCACTTTTCCTTATTATCATACACGCATATTGTTATTGGACCGTGCGCGATCTTGGGCACTCCCGCCCCGCATCAATTCCTTTACCCAAATTTTAGTAGCTGCCGTACTTCAACCGTCGCCCACACTCCTCCAGCACCGACCTTATAGTAAAATTGCAGTAGCCAAGGCATTTGAACCGTCGCCCTCCCTCGTCCACCACCATCTCCACCCACCATTACTAAAATTTTCAGTAGCCGCGGCGTACCCTCAAACACCCCCCTCCACAGTCCCCCACCCGCCCCACCCCCTCGAACCCTAGATCGCGGCTGCCGCCGCCATCCCCTGCCGGTCTGCCCGTTCCTCCTGCTACCTCTTGAGCACTGCGTTGGTTTTCCCTTGAAGAGGAAAGGGTGATGCAGTAAAGTAGCATAAGTATTTCCCTCAGTTTTTGAGAACCAAGGTATCAATCCAGTTGGAGACCACGCTCGAGTCCCACGCACCTACACAAACAAATAAGAACCTCGCAACCAACGCGATAAAGAGGTTGTCAATCCCTTCACGGTCACTTACGAGAGTGAGATGTGATAGAGAAGATAATATAATATTTTTGGTATTTTTATGATAAAGACTAAAAGTAAATAAAGCAAAATAAACGGCGCCAGAAATAGCTTGTTGTCGGGAAACTAATATGATGGAAAATAGACCCGGGGGCCATAGGTTTCACTAGTGGCTTCTCTCAAGATAGCATAAGTATTACGGTGGGTAAACGAATTACTGTCGAGCAATTGATAGAATTGAGCATAGTTATGAGAATATCTAGGTATTATCATGTATATAGGCATCACGTCCGCGACAAGTAGACCGAAACGATTCTGCGTCTACTACTATTACTCCACACATCGACCGCTATCCAGCATGCATCTAGAGTATTAAGTTCATAAGGACAGAGTAATGCTTTAAGCAAGATGACATGATGTAGAGGGATAAACTCATGCAATATGATATAAATCCCATCTTTTTATCCTCGATGGCAACAATACAATACGTGCCTTGCTGCCCCTGCTGTCACTGGGAAAGGACACCGCAAGATTGAACCCAAAGCTAAGCACTTCTCCCATTGCAAGAAAGATCAATCTAGTATGCCAAACCAAACTGATAATTCGAAGGGACTTGCAAAGATAACCAATCATACATAAAAGAATTCAAAGGAGATACAAATATTGTTCATAGATAAACTTGATCATAAACCCACAATTCATCGGATCTCGACAAACACACTGCAAAAGAAGATTACATCGAATAGATCTCCAAGAGAATCGAGGAGAACTTTGTATTGAGATCCAAAGAGAGAGAAGAAGCCATCTAGCTAATAACTATGGACCCGAAGGTCTGAAGTAAACTACTCACACATCATCGGAGAGGCTATGGTGTTGATGTAGAAGCCCTCCGTGATCAATGCCCCCTCCGGCGGAGCGCCGGAAAAGGCCCCAAGATGGGATCTCACGGGTACAGAAGGTTGCCGTGGTGGAAATAGGGTTTTGGCTCCGTATATGATGTTTCCAGGGTATATGGGTATATATAGGAGGAAGAAGTACGTCGGTGGAGCAACATGGGCCCCACGAGGGTGGAGAGCGCGCCTGGGGCAGGTGGGCGCGCCCCCTGCCTCGTGCTCTCCTCGTTGATTGCTTTACGTGGACTCCAAGTCCTCTGGATCACGTTTGTTCCAAAAATCACATTCCCGAAGGTTTCATTCCGTTTGGACTCCGTTTGATATCCTTTTCCTTTGAAACACTGAAATAGGCAAAAAAAACAGCAATTTGGGTTGGGCCTCCGGTTAATAGGTTAGTCCCAAAAATAATATAAAGTGTATAAATAAGCCCATTAAACATCCAAAACATAATATATAATAGCATGGAACAATCAAAAATTATAGATACGTTGGAGACGTATCAAGCATCCCCAAACTTAATTCCTGCTCGTCCTCGAGTAGGTAAATGATAAAAGAAATAATTTATGAAGTGTGAATACTAGCAGGTGCATAAGTTTGATCAATGATAATTTCAATCACCTTTTCTAGCATCATCATATGTCATAACAGTAGTTCATCTCATAAAACTTTGCATGATCAAGTAACAAACTATTCACATGTTAAAGTATAGATCATAAGCTTTCTTGAAAACTAATAACCGTGTTATTAGTCATCAAACAATTACAATTCATCTTATTTTCAGGAAGAGTCTATGTCAGAGCTTTGATTCAGCAAACTTCACATACTCAACTATCATTTAGTCTTCCATGATTGCTACCACTCAAAGCATATTTTTAGAACAAATAGTATTCATCGAACACAGAGAAAGATAGGGGCTTAATGTTTCGCCTCCCAACCTTTTACCTCAAGGGTAATGTCAACAATAATAATTCATGCTCAAATATATTTGAATGGCCATATATGCTTAGATCTTTCTCCACGACATGATGCTTGCAAACTAAAGAGTAGGTTGGAATGAGAAGGAATACTACTGACTCTTGCATAAAAGTAAAAGATAGGCCCTTCACAGAGGGAAGCAGGGATTTGCAGAGGTGCCAGAGCTCGAAGCAAAAACAGAGATGAAAATAATTTTGAGAGGTATGCTTTCATTGTCAACATAACGACCAAGAGTTCCCAATATCTTCCATACTAGATACATTATAGGTGCTTCCCACGAAGAAAGGTAAAGTTTTTACTCCCCCTCCACCAACATTCACACTCCACGGCTTGTCCAAAACAAGGGGTGCCGTCCAACTATCAACATTCCTGGGGGAGTTTTGTTTAAATTATTTGTGATTTTTTTGATCTTTTGATCATAGGACTAGGCATCCCAGTTACCAGCCATTTTCTCGTGAATGATGAGCGGAGTCCACTCATCGTGAGAATAACCCACCTAGCATGGAAGATACTGACAGCCCCTAGTCGCTACATGAGCGATTCGGGCATACAAAACAGATTATTATTTGAAGGTTTAGAGTTTGGCACATGCAAATTTACTTGGAACGGCAGGTAAATAGCGCATATAGGTAGATAGGTGGACACTCATGGAAGAAAATTGGTTCAAGTAATTTGGATGCACAAGCAGTAATCCCGCTTAGTACAGATATTTTGGCTAGGAAAGGATTCTAAATAGCAAGCACCACATGTTAGAGGATCCATAACAATATAACTTCTATACAAATATACCCAAGCATAACTCATTATGTTGTCTTCCTTGTCCAACTTCAACTAATTTGCTCAGGTTTGAAAATAATTAATGGGGCTCACAATCATAGAAGATGTCCAAGATAGTATATTTATATGTGAAATCTCTCTTCCTTCAATATTCTTTCATGAATTGTTCAAGTGACCAATACAACGTTTGCTAACCTTCAATAAATTTACCACCTCTACTTCTTATATGTGAAGGCATTACTCCCCATGGGAAAGGCATATGAAACATATATAATTTCATATTTATGACATTCAAATCATTCAACCATTTACTCATAGGATATAAGTGAAGCACATGAGTAAATGACAAACTACTCCAAAAAGATATAAGTGAAGATCAATGAGTAGTTAAATAATTATGTAGCTATGTGAAAACTCTCTCTCATTTAAGAATTTCAGATCTTGGTATTTTATTCATACAACAAGCAAAACAAAACAAAATAAAATGACATGACGCTCCAAGCAAAACACATATCATGTGGTGAATAAAAATATAGCTCCAAGTAAAGTTACCGATGGACGAAGACGAAAGAGGGGATGCCTTCCGGGGCATCCTCAAGATTTGGCTTTTTGGTGTCCTTAGATTTACCTTGGGGTCCCTTGGGCATCCCCAAGCTTAGGATCTTGCTACTCCTTGTTCCATAATCCATCAAATCCTTACCCAAAACTTGAAAACTTCACAACACAAAACTTAACAGAAAATCTCGTGAGCTCCGTTAGCGAAAGAAAACAAAACACCACTTCAAGGTACTGTAATGAACTCATTCTAAATTCGTTTTGGTGTAATATCTACTGTATTCCAACTTCTCTATGGCTCATACCCTCCGATACTACTCATAGATTCATCAAAATAAGCAAACAACACATAGAAAACAGAATCTGTCAAAAACAGAACAGTCTGTAGTAATCGGTATCAAACGTATACTTCCGGAACTCCAAAAATTCTGAAATACATTGGTGGACCTGAGGAATTTTTCTAGTAATCATCTGCAAAAAGAATCAACTAAATAGCATTCTCCAGTAAAAAGTTTTAGCTAATCTCGTGAGCGCTAAAGTTTCTGTTTTTTACAGCAAGATCAACACCACTTCACCCAAGTCTTCCCAAAGGTTCTACTTGGCTCAACCACTAATTAAAACACAAAGACACATCTAAACAGAAGCTAGATGGATTATTTATTCCTAAACATAACCAAAAAGCAAAAAAATAAAATAAAATTGGGTTGCCTCCCAACAAGCGCTAACGTTTAACGCCCCGAGCTAGGCATGATGATTTCAATGATGCTCACATAAAAGATAAGAAGTGAAACATAAAGGGAGCATCATGAAGAATATGACTAGCACATTTAAGTCTAACCCACTTCCTATGCATAGGGATTTTGTGAGCAAAAAACTTATGGGAACAATAATCAACTAGCATAGGAAGGCAAAACAAGCATAACTTCAAAACTTTAAGCACATAGAGAGGAAACTTGGTATTATTGCAATATGTAGAAGCATATGATCCTCTCTCATAATAATTTTTAGTAGCATCATGAATGAATTCAACAATATAACCAACACCTAAAGCATTCTTTTCATGATCCATAAGCATAGAAATTTTATTACTCTCCACATAAGCAAATTTCTTCTCATGAATAGTAGTGGGAGCAAACTCAACAAAATAACTATCATGTGAAGCATAATCCAATTGAAAATTAAAATCATGATGACAAGTTTCATGGTTATCTTTATTCTTTATAGCATACGTGTCATCACAATAATCATCATAAACAGGAGGCATGCTTTTACCATAATAAATTTTCTCATCAAAACTTGGGGGACAAAAAATATCATATTCATCAAACATAGCTTCCCCAAGATTGTGGCTTTGCATATCATTAGCATCATGGGTATTCAAGGAATTCATACTAACAACATTGCAATCATTCTCATCATTCAAATATTTAGTGCCAAAATTTTTAATGCATTCTTCCTCTAGCAATTGAGCATAATTATCGGAATCCTTATTTTCACGGAATACATTAAAAAGATGAAGCATATGAGGCAACCTTAATTCCATTTTTTTGTAGTTTTATTTTATAAACTAAACTAGTGATAAAACAAGAAACTAAAAGATTAGATTGCAATATATAAAGATATGACTTCAAGCACTCACCTCCCCGGCAACGGCGCCAGAAATCCTTCTTGCTACCTCTTGAGCACTGCGTTGGTTTTCCCTTGAAGAGGAAAGGGTGATGCAGTAAAGTAGCGTAAGTATTTCCCTCAGTTTTTGAGAACCAAGGTATCAATCTAGTAGGAGACCACGCTCGAGTCCCACGCACCTACACAAACAAATAAGAACCTCGCAACCAATGCGATAAAGGGGTTGTCAATCCCTTCACGGTCACTTACGAGAGTGAGATCTGATAGAGAAGATAAGATAATATTTTTGGTATTTTTATGATAAAGACTAAAAGTAAAGAAAGCAAAATAAACGGCGCCAGAAATAGCTTGTTGTCGGGAAACTAATATGATGGAAAATATAACCCGGGGCCATAGGTTTCACTAGTGGCTTCTCTCAAGATAGCATAAGTATTACGGTGGGTAAATGAATTACTGTCGAGCAATTGATAGAATTGAGCATAGTTATGAGAATATCTAGGTATGATCATGTATATAGGCATCACGTCCGCGACAGGTAGACCGAAACGATTCTGCATCTACTACTATTACTCCACACATCGACCGCTATCCAGCATGCATCTAGAGTATTAAGTTCATAAGAACAGAGTAATGCTTTAAGCAAGATGACATGATGTAGAGGGATAAACTCATGCAATATGATATAAACCCCATCTTTTTATCCTTGATGGCAACAATACAATACGTGCCTTGCTGCCCCTGCTGTCACTGGGAAAGGACACCGCAAGATTGAACCCAAAGCTAAGCACTTCTCCAATTGCAAGAAAGATCAATCTGGTAGGCCAAACCAAACTGATAATTCGAAGAGACTTGCAAAGATAACCAATCGTACATAAAATAATTCAGAGGAGATTCAAATATTGTTCATAGATAAACTTGATCATAAACCCACAATTCATCGGATCTCGACAAACACACCGCAAAAGAAGATTACATCGAATAGATCTCCAAGAGAATCGAGGAGAACTTTGTATTGAGATCCAAAGAGAGAGAAGAAGCCATCTAGCTAATAACTATGGACCCGAAGGTCTGAAGTAAACTACTCACACATCATCGGAGAGGGTATGGTGTTGATTTAGAAGCCCTCCGTGATCAATGGCCCCTCCGGCGGAGCGCTGGAAAAGGCCCCAAGATGGGATCTCACGGGTACAGAAGGTTGCGGCGGTGGAAATAGGGTTTTGGCTCCGTATATGATGCTTCCAGGGTATATGGGTATATATATAGGAGGAAGAAGTACGTCGGTGGAGCAACGTGGGCCCCACGAGGGTGGAGGGCGCGCCTGGGGGAGGTGGGCGTGCCCCCCTGCCTCGTGCTCTCCTCGTTGATTGCTTTACGTGGACTCCAAGTCCTCTGGATCACGTTTGTTCCGCAAATCATGTTCCCGAAGGTTTCATTCCGTTTGGACTCCGTTTGATATCCTTTTCCTTCAAAACACTGAAATAGGCAAAAAAAAAACAATTTGGGCTGGGCCTCCGGTTAATAGGTTAGTCCCAAAAATAATATAAAAGTGTATAAATAAGCCCATTAAACATCCAAAACAGAATATATAATAGCATGGAACAATAAAAAATTATAGATACGTTGGAGACGTATCACCTCCTAACTTAGATACTAAAGTTTAGGTTACCCAGCGATTCCCATACCGTTGCCCCACTCCCCTGAGTTTTTAGATGAGGCCTGCGGTGTCCCTCCCTGCCAGATCCACATCCCCTGCTCCAGAATGTCGTAGCCTAAGCTCGACCACGTATCCTGGGGAGCTCGACGAGCGTTCGGCCAAGAAGAGGTTTATCATGGCCTCTCCGGCGAACGTTGGCGAGGTGTCGCCGTTCGCCCCGACCTGTCGATCCCGGAGCAACATGTCGCCGCGGAATCCTGCGAAGACGTTGACTACGTTGCCATGCCGAAGGCTTCATGTCAGCGGGCTAGCGTATTACTGTATCTCGGGAAAGCTGGCTACGACATCAAGCTCATCGACAGCGACAGCTTCACGCGGGCCATGTCACAGGTTAAGTGGTCCATCCCCAACCCCTGTGGTTCAACCGCCGTCAATCTCTTCGATGGCCCTGCCGCTGATCTCCTCCGCCAAGAGGTCAAGGATTTGCGATCTTTATACGCCATCGAGCCCATTTTTTCAGTCTGAAGGACACGTTCTACGGCGGCGGCTTGGGATCCTCAATTGCCAAGTCAGATCTCATCGACCACGACCACGACCACGAGGAGGGCACCCACGAAGGTTCTTCCAAGGTGAAACAGCCCATCTGTGACATCAGAGAGCGCACCATGGGTCTGTGCTCTTCCAACTGGAAGGATCCTGTCCATGAAATGCGAGGCAACATCCTATCAGCAAATCTTACCTTTTCTAGCTTGCCAACCCGTACCCTTTGTTGTAGTAGCATTTGCCATGCGGTGCTTTAACTGTGCCGTTAATTATTTCAGTTATGCAAAAATGCATTGTTCAATAGGGCTATGTGATGTTTAAGTATGAATTGTCCACTTCAGTTTCACGAATGGCTATATTTGGTTGTTTATAGTGAGTAGATGCCTTGTTTATCTGTATTTGGTTGTTAGGTTGGTTGGAGTGAGCATTTTTCCAGTTATCGAGCAGATGGCTTGTTTATATGTATTTGGTTCTTAGTTTGGTTGCAGTGAGCATTTGTCCAGTTATCAAGCAGATGCCTTGTTTATCTATATTTGGTTGTTAGGTTGCTTTTTTTAGCATTTGTCCAGTTATCAAGCAGATGCCTTGTTTATCTGTATCTGCTTGTTAGGTTGGTTGCAGTGAGCATTTGTCCAGTTTTCGAGCATATGCCCTGTTTATCTGTATTTGCTTGTTAGGTTGGTTGGAGTGAGACTCTGTCCAGTTTTCAATGGCTATATTTGGTTGTTATACTAGTCATTTATGCCTTGTTTATTTCAGTCATTCGCAATGTGTTGTTCATTATGTGCAAGTTGGAACTGTGCCGCTCGACTACATCAATACCAGTTTGAACGACTATATTTGGTTCCAGTTATTCCTGGTGTAGTTAAGACATGCCCTTTATTTCAGTTTTACACATTTATCCAGTGTGATGTTTAAGCATTAGCTACGTTCTATTCATTTTCAACAATACCAATTTGAATTGCAATATTTGATGGCTGTTAAGCCTGCTGTCGGTAACATTGCCTTCCATTTTATATCTACTTTAACAGCATGCTGAAACCAACACATTCAAGCTATCATTTGGAGATGATGTTGTTTACCTTTGCTATATTTGTTTGATGTTAAGGTTGTTGTACTTATCATGCCTTTCCACTACTTATGCAGGACAACAATAGGAGTGGCCACCATTTTCCGCCGAGGTTAGCTTCATCCCTCGGCTTGTACTCCCCCCGTTGTTCCATAATGTAGTGAATATAGATCCAGGCCTGGACACTTGTTAGCTTCTAATATTGCTTGTAGGTACATATGCCCTTGGCAAGGATCCATGCATCGACCCTTTTTGCGTATGGGGCAATGAGATATTCATGAACAAGCATCAACTGAGGAAACTGATAAGGATTATTAGCAAAAAGATACGAATGGTGGCAAGCAAATTATTTGTTTATGCTCTATCCAACACAACAGTGAGCTGTAGGATGGTAACTACAAACTCTGCAGCATTCTCTTTTTACTGCCCATAATGAGTTGTTAGACAACAATGTCTGAATCTTTTTCATTCATAGTGGTTCTCGAAGCAGTTCACTCAAGATTACCTCGCAAATTACATGATTGGTGGACACACAATGAAGGTTAAAGTATTTCATCCAGACTACAATGAGCATCGAGAAGTCGTAATGAAGACAGTGAAGGATGGACGGGTAGCCGTCACAAGGGGTTGGCCTAGAGTCGTGTGCGCATTACACATGGAGGAGGGCACAATATGGGCATTCCGCTTCACCTTCTCTAGCAACTAGAATGTCTTTCGCCTCTCTCTTTACAGTCTTTAGTACAACTGTGGTTCATCATTCTTTACTTGGTGCTTCTGTAGTTCTTTAGTATATGTACCCGTGCATCGAATTATGCATTCGTGGTTGAACCTATATTTATAATAAACATGCTTGGATATGAAATAAGTGATTGCCTACTTTCAAATTCAAAACATGTGATTTTTAAATTAGGGATTAATTATGGATTAATTAGGGATTAATTAGGGATTACACTGCACACGGTTTGTGAAAGCGAAATGTCTGTGATAGACGTGGAGATCAGAAACATTTCTAGGATCCACTACGTGTGCGATCAATCTCCACTGCACACACGACCTTCTCTTGAAAACTGTTTGCGTTAGGCCACCTTGCGCAAACATTTACCACATAAAAACTGTGTGTGATAGACAACCTTTGCCACACAGTTTCTTCTATGCACCGCGTGTGATGCATCCAATAACGCAAACGATAAAATTGTTAATATCGTGTGCAATGGCAACGCTATCACAAACGATTTAACGGCGAAATTGTGTGTGATGTACCTGTGAATGGAAACATTTTCCTTAGACCGACTGTGTGGGATGTACATACGAATGGAAACGTTCAGCGGGGACTGACTGTGTGGGATGTACTTGCGATCGGAAACAATTTCGCCTGTATAATTGTATTTTTTAGCTCTACTGTACATATTACTGTATTTGAGTGCTCGCCAGTCGCACACGACCTCATTTTGCCAAGCGTGTGTGCCAGGAGGGCATATCCCCGACGATTTCTGGGTCATGTGGGAAGGACCCCCCTATCGCCCACACTCACTTGGCGACGATTCCAAACACCGTCGTGGAAAGGGGTTAAAAACCGTTTGTATAGCACTGACGCGTACAAGTGTACCAAGTCTTCTATTGCCAAGTAGTACATAATAAAAGCATCAAACAAGCATATATCTATGTCCTATGGTCACTGCATTGTCTTGCCAAATCAAAATAGAGATACGGTTCAAATCATATCAGTTCAAAACAAAGCAACACTGAAAGAATACAAAGCATGAGAAACTACATGGCACAACAAGATTTCAGATTGGCACTACGGGTCTACATGTACAACAACACTATTGGCTCTGTTATGATGCTAGTAATGTGCATGATATAAGAAGTCAACTGTATACACAATTGAAATTGAAATCAACAGAGCTATTTATAAGAGCAAACTTGTTAAAGAAACATGCGTAAACATACCTGTTATGCCATTGGAGTTTTGATTGGACCCTTCAATTTAAAAATAAGTTTGTATGAGTAAATACAGTGATACAAGAGCAAAGCAGTATGCATGATAGCAATGGAATCTTAAATGAGAACAGTTGTTCTTCAGGTTTAAGCACTTGTTCTACATGAACAGAGTACATTAAGACGCAAGCATATAGTACTTAAAAATAAAAAATGAGCTCATAGACCTTACCACATTCTTGGTTCGGGACCAGTACAGAACAAGGCGTTCCCAGTCATCGTCCAGTAAATGTGTCTCAGGAGAACGTAGGGAATTTGATGAGTTTCTTTTCCAGTGAAGTACATTTTCTTCAGGTAATTCTGATACTGCCACCAAGCATTCTTGAAGATAGTAGAGGTATTAGCACAGGTTACCTCATCCCGAGTTTCCAAATCAGTCCTTCTCTATAGAGAAAAATGGGAAAATTTGCTGTATTATAACCATCATGGAGGTAGAATGTATGTGACAAAGCAAAGTAATTGCCATGAATAACATTACTTACACATAACTCCTGGACAAACACCTGCAACTAGCATTTTCCTTCATCTTTAGTATAATATTTGCATGATGGGAAGATACGCACATAGGATTTAACAACATCAAATGAGATAGATGCTAATCTACGAATGGCTGGTTATGCTTCCTCCATAGGAATAGGTGTACTAACTGGTGGAGTTGGGGGTCGCCGTGGTAGTACTGGCACTTTGGGCATTGGAGTTGCCTTACTAATTGCTCTTGTTTGGGAGCTCTGTGGTGGAGATGGTGCTGTGTCAATAGGAAATGGGTTACTATCTGCTAGGGTTGGGGTTAGATTGGGTGAAGCTGGTTCTCTGTCCATCGCAGTAGGGGTACAATCTGCGAGAGTCTGGGTTATGTGTGGTAGGGCTGGTTCTCGTGCATGTACAACCGGGATGCTATCTCCACCAAGAGGTAGCACTGTTTTATTTGAAGACCATGTTTTTACTCCGCTAGATACTGCCATCACCCGCTCCAATTCAAAATGGCTGATAAACTGGAAACATAGTTGAATGTACAAACATTGTATGAGAGACATATGCAATAGATAGTGTGGAAAAAAGAGGGAATGAAATAGTTGACATGTATATTGTTTAACTAAAAAGGATAGCATGACATAATTTCACATATATGATGTCTATCTAAACTGGATAGCTGATACGTCTCCAACGTATCTATAATTTTTGATTGTTCCATGCTGTTTTATTATAAATCTTGGATGTTTTATAATCATTTTATAGTAATTTTATATCATTTTTTGGTACTAACCTATTGACATAGTGCCAAGTGCCAGTTGCTATTTTTTCCATGTTTTTACATCGCAGGAAATCAATATCAAACGGAGTCCAAATGCCACAAAACTCTCACGATGATTTTTTACAGGCCAGAAGGAAGGAAATGGGCCCTGGTTGCACCTGGGGGGTGCCCCGAGGGGGGCACAACCCACCAGGGCGCGCCAGGAGGCCTAGGCGCGCCCTGGTGGGTTGTGCCCACCTCGGGTGCCCCCGGGACCGCCTCTTTGCTATATAAATACCCCAAAAATACCAGAACCCTAGAAGCATCGACGAAATATTCATCCAGCCGCCGAAGAGTCCAGAACCACCAGATCCAATCTAGACACCATCACGGAGGGGTTCACCACTTCCATTGATGCCTCTCCGATGATGCGTGAGTAGTTCTTTGTAGACCTTCGGGTCTGTAGTTAGTAGCTAGATGGCTCTCTCTCTGTCTCGCTGAATTCTCAATACAATGGTCTCTTGGAGATCCATATGATGTAACTCTTTTTGCGGTGTGTTTGTTGGGATCTGATGAACTTCGAGTTTATGATCAGTTATATCTTTTTATATCCATGAAAGTTATTTGAGTTTCTTTGATCTCTTATATGCATGATCTCTTATAGCATCGTATTTCTTCTTTGATATTTGGGTTTTGTTTGGCCAACTTGATCTATTTATCTTGCAATGGGAAGAGGTGCCCGGTAGTGGGTTCGATCTTACGGTGCTTGATCCTAGTGACAGAAAGGGAACTGACACGTATGTATCATTGCTACTAAGGATAAAAAGATGGGATCCCTATCTGCGACAATAGATAATGAATCTTGTCTACATCATGTCATTGTTCTTATTGCATTACTCCGTTTTTCCATGAACTTAATACACAAGATGCATGCTGGATAGTGGTCGATGTGTGGAGTAATAGTAGTAGATGCATGCAGGAGTCGGTCTACTAATCTTGGACGTGATGCCTATGTAATGATCATTGCCTAGATATCGTCATAATTATTTGAAGTTCTATCAATTGCCCAACAGTAATTTGTTTACCCATCGTTTGCTATTTTAATCGAGAGAGAAGCCACTAGTGAAACCTACGGCCCCCGGGTCTTCTTTCTCATATATTTGCCTTGCGATCTACTTTTCCTTTGCGTTTTTATTCAGATCTATTAATCCAAAAATACAAAAAATACCTTGCTGCATTTTATCTTTATTTATTTTATTTGGCGTTTGATCTATCAATCTACTACAATTTACCTCACGTCCGTTTGCCTATCTTGAGGCGCCGTACCCCGGAAGGGATTGACAACCCCTTTAACTCGTCGGGTTGCGAGGTGTTGTTGTTTGTGTGCAGGTGCTGTTTACATTGTGTTGCTTGGTTTTTCTCCTACTGGTTCGATACCTTGGTTTCATAACTGAGGGAAATACCTACCGTCGCTGTGCTGCATCATCCCTCCCTCTCCGGGGAAATACCGACGTAGTTTCAGCTACCATCAATAGCATAGCATGACATAATTCAAAGATATGATGACTTACTAAATAGGATGGCACGAGATAATTATATGATGTCTTTAGTAAACAAGTTTGCATGACATAATTCACATACATGTTATCCAAGTAACTAGGATTGCATGATTTAATTCACATATGTGATTTATATGCTAAGTAGAGGGCATTCGCATATATGATGCCTGAACTAAGAACATGGTGTTGAATATTGTGTATATGATGTGTAAACTATGCAATGCAAGACACCATATGCATGATATGAGCAGTATAACCGTGCCAAGTTAGAGCATACACCTTGGTGGGGGAATAGGACTGGTCATCTGTCTCTGAATCCATCTCTGAGGAGCTATCGGGACCCAGCAAGAGATCTGCTTCGACAGGTAGCACTGTCTGCTCTGAAGACCTTGTTTTCACTCCAGATTTTTGCATCACCCACTCAAGTGGCTGATTGACAGGAAGAGTAGTTTAATGTACAAACATTGTCGACAAATGAAAATGTAATGAAGAAAAGGATGGGCAAGATATCATTCAAATATATGATGCCTGGTTAAACATGATGGCATTGCATATTTCACATATATTATGGCTGCCTAAAAGAGATGAGACTGCATAATTCCCATATATGATATAGAAACTAAATAGGTGGCATTACAGAACATGTCTAAACTAAGCAGATGATATATATGATGTCGAAAGTAGGCACTGCAAGGCAACATATGCATGATATGACTAACATCGTCATTCCAAGTTAGAGCAAACACCTTGGGGGGTAAATAGGAGCGGTCAGATGCGTCTGAATCCGCCTTAGAACAGTTATCTTCCTCTGGATTACAATCTGGAGAGGGGGGGGAGGGTTTTCCATTGAACCCACCATGGAGCGATGTCTGCATGACATTGTATTGCCGCGCAAAACTCTTCTCTTTTTCTCTTCATGTTCAGCATGACTGTGTACAATATCTGACAAGCATATGAAACAAATATAGTGAGATTATGTAAGGAGAGCATGCATAAATCTAGAGTGATGGTAACAACCAGTGGATGGATCCAAAAATAATGATAGCAGGCTGATGATAGCTTTAATTTAATAAAAAGACAGATGATGATTGATTTTCTATTTGTTTCCCACCCAAGATGAACAACATGGGCAGAGATACTGTTCATTGCTGCCTCGATATGTGCCAGATAATAGACAGAGATACTATTCATTGCTGCCTCGATATGTGCCCCACAACTAATTTTAAAACTCAAGTTTGAACATTAATTTGGACCTGACTTGGAATCTAAGAGGTGAACAGGACGATAAAGTAGCAGGTAATATTAAGCAATGCATAACATAAGCAGAAACAAAAGAGTGTGACCTCTCTTGTGGACCCGTGTACTCCTCAGGTTCATCTGCCGAGTCGATGATGGTGATGCCGTTGCGGTGGGTGCCGGCGGCAGGGAAGGAGATCTGAGGCGGCGAAAGACGGTCAGGAGTCGTGATGTCTGGTTTAGTGGATGCTTCTGTCGATGGAGCAGCTCAGGTGAGGTGGACGACATCGCGGCATGAGCGGGACAACCACACAAAGTTTTCTTCGACACCTACGTGTAACTGAAGTAATTTTGTAAGGGCTCCTTTGGCTTGAAGGATTCTAAAAACGCACGGATAGGAAAAACACCGAAATAGGATAGGAATGCCCGTGGGAAATAGAGCAATTTTAAACACATTATTTCTGTCAACTTGGGTGTTTGGTTCACAGGAATTGGAAGAGCAGAGGAATGCAAAGAAACATGGCCAAATTAAAGTGAAACCATATGAAAGCGTGTACAGTTAGAATGTTATTCTACCACCAATTCACTTGGTCTTGTTTTCATGCATAGGATTTTGAAAAGTAGGTCCAGGTGGATGTTTTGCTCCATTCCTTTCAACAAAATGCATGAATAATTGAATAGTAGAGTGCCATAGGAAAATTTCCTATTGCTATGTTTTTCCTTCAGTTTTTCCTTTGAACCAAAACAACCCTAATGGATCGACATGAATGTGAGTAATAAGTGATGCGACAAGTGCACAACCTCTTTGCTGTAGCCGTGTCGACCTCGGCATCATTGGGTTGGTCGCCGAAGAAGTTGAGGCAGAGGTGGCTGTTGGAGGCGTGGAGGAAGATTTGAGGAATCTGTAGATGGTGTCCAGGGCAATGCTCTGTTGTGATGGATGGTTCCATCGTTGGAGCAGCTCCGGCGAGCCATAAGACGTCGAGGTTGAAGCAGTACAAGACAGGCATCATTAATCTCAAGTGGGATTCTAATAGCATCTCTAATAGATGATGTAAAATACATTACCAAAAAGTAATAGACGTAAAATTTACATCACCAAAAAACACTTGACTACAACAGATGAGGTAAAAACTGTTGACTCTAGACTTAACTGTCGAAATTGGAATTTACTGTGGAATCTGAATGTTACTGTCGAAACTGAACGCACTGGTAGAACAAAGGCACTTCACATGTAGTTTAGGCTGCTGGAGCACTAGTAGTAGAGAAACAGTGATCTAAATCAGCAGGCGGTCGATAGGGAACACGGTAGCAGATAGCAACCGGAGCAGCAGCGTCTGGAGGAGCAGCGCGAACTAGAGCCAGAGCAGCAACTCGTGTAGCTGCAGCAACCCATGTACCAACACCAGCAGCACGAGCGAGAGCAAGAGCACAGCAGCAGCACGAGCGAGGGGGAGAGCAAAGCAGCAACACGAGCGAGCAAGCGAGAGCCGGAGTAGCAGCAGCAGATCTGGCTGGTATGGCCGCCGCCGCCGAAGGGGCCTCGCACTGGAGGAGAGCTGCCACGGAGATGTCGCCTGTGGTGCCGACTTCGTGGTAGCCGTGCCATGGGGGTGCGGGATGGAGCACTGTCGGCGCTGGGAGGTCGAGTTAAGGAGAAGGTGCGATGCGATGAGTGTACAACCTCTTTGGTGACACCGAGTAGGCCTCGGCTTCGTCCGAGGAGCCGGTGAGGATGCTGCAGTTCCGGTGGAGCAGGTTAAGGCGGCGCTGTGGGGATGGAGCAGCCGCGATAGACGAGGCGATCATCGGAGGAGCTCCTTGGAGGTGGAGGACGGGGCGGCTGAACCGGCGGGACGATGAGATCAACGATGGATCCTCATCCAGGGAGGTGGATGAGGAACATCGAGTTGTGATACGTCTCCAACGTATCTATAATTTTTTAATTTTCCATGATGTTTAATTATCAATCTTGGATGTTTTATAATCATTTTATAGTCATTTTATATCATTTTTTGGTACAAACCTTTCGACATAGTGCCAAGTGCCAGTTGCTGTTTTTTCCATGTTTTTTACATCGCAGGAAATCAATATCAAACGGAGTCCAAATGCAATGAAACTTCACGATGATTTTTCATGGACCAAAAGGAAGAAAGTTGGGCCCTGGTTGCACCTGGGGGGAGTCCCGAGGAGGGGACAACCCACCAGGGCACGCCAGGAGGCCCAGGCACGTCCTGGTGGGTTGTGCCCACCTCGGGTGCCCCCGGACCGCCTCTTTGCTCTATAAATACCCCAAAAATCCAGAAACCCTAGGGGAGTCGACAAAATATTCATCCAGCCGCCGCAGAGTCCAGAACCACCAGATCCAATCTAGACATCATCTCGGATGGGGTTCACCACCTCCATTGGTGCCTCTCTGATGATGCGTGAGTAGTTCTTTGTAGACCTTCGGGTCCGTAGTTAGTAGCTAGATGGCTTTCTCTCTCTCGCTGAATTCTCAATACAATGGTCTCTTGGAGATCCATATGATGTAACTCTTTTTGCGGTTTGTTTGTTGGGATCTGATGTACTTCGAGTTTATGATCAGTTATATCTTTGTATATCCATGAAAGTTATTTGAGTTTCTTTGATCTCTTATATTCATGATCTCTTATAGCCTCGTATTTCTCTCTGATATTTGGGTTTTGTTTGGCCAACTTGATCTATTTATCTTGCAATGGGAAGAGGTGCCCGGTAGTGGGTTCAATCTTACGGTGCTTGATCCCAGTGACAGAAAGGGAAACGACACGTATGTATCGTTGCTACTAAGGATAAAAATATGGGATCTATATCTACGCAATAGATAAACGGATCTTGTCTACATCATGTCACCGTTCTTATTGCATTACTCCGTTTTTCCATGAACTTAATACACTAGATGCATGCTGGATAGCGGTTGATGTGTGGAGTAATAGTAGTAGATGCAGGCAGGAGTCGGTCTACTAATCTTGGACGTGTTGCATATGTAATGATCATTACCTGGATATCGCCATAATTATTTGAAGTTCTATCAATTGCCCAACAGTAATTTGTTTACCCACCGTTTGCTATCTTTCTCGAGAGAAGCCACTAGTGAAACCTACGGCCCCTGGGTCTTCTTTCTCATATATTTGCTTGCGATCTACTTTTCCTTTGCATTTTTATTCAGATCTATTAAACCAAAAAATACTAAAATACTTTGCTGCATTTTATTTTATTTACGATCTATTATTTCAACCTATTACAAATTTCTGGCATCGTTACCTGAAAGGGATTGACAAATCCTTTAACACGTCGGGTTGCGAGGTGTTGTTATTTATGTGCAGGTGCTGTTTATGTTGTGTTGCTTGGTTCTCCTACTGGTTTGATAACCTCGGTTTCTTCACTGAGGGAAATACCTACCGTCGCTGTGCTGCATCATCCCTTCCTCTTTGGGGAACTATCGACGCAGTCCTAGCAGACAGGAGCTGTTCTGGCGCTATACTCAGAGAGCAATCAAAAGGAATTTCTGGCGCCGTTGCCGGGGAGGATCTTCAACATAACCATTTTCCTAATCACAAATCTCATCTCCTTGCCATTTACATTATTTTCCATTTGCCTCTCATTTTCCTCTCCCCCACTTCACAAAAATTTGCCGTTTTATTCGCCCTCTTTTTCGTTTGCCTTTTTTTCTCGTCAGATCTTTTGTTTGCTTGTGTTGCCATGTGCCTTCTATATGCTTGCATCTTCGCTTGCTAAAAATCTATTGATATGGATCCCCATCCACTTGCTAATCTTTTTAAAAGATCCAATCATGATGAACCAATCGCTAGTGAGTTGAGTGCACTAGATTATCTTTATGAAGTTTTGCTTGAGACTCGTGAATCTAAAAATTGTGATGAAGAAATTTATGAAGTGATTCCTGATAGCTCCTTGAATGAAAAGCATGATTGCAATAATTTTACTATAAATTCTATTAATGTCAAATGTGCTAATAATATGCAAAACCCCAAGCTTGGGGATGCTTGTTTTGTCATGTCCGCTACTTATTGCAATGATCATGATTGGGGTGATAATGTTTCTTATGATCTTGAAAATTTATTTAAGCCTCATGATGAATATGTTTGTGATAATATTGAAAGTGGGTTTGGAAGGGTGTCAACTTTAGCTACAAATAATCCCACATATTTGGAGACTGTTCAATCTTATGAAATTTTTGATGAAAGTGGGTTTGGAGAGGTCATGACTTTATTTGATGATAATCCCACTATTTTGGAAGAGTGTCAACTTTGCATGCATGTGGATCATAAAGAGAAAATTTTATATGATAGTTATATTATTCAATTTGATTATGATCCTACATATAATTATTATGAGAAAGGAAAACATGGTTGTAGAAATTTTCATGTTATTAAATTTCCTCTCGTTGTGTTGAGATTGTCAATGTTTTATTCCTCTCCTTTGCATATGCTAGATATTTCTTGTCTTGATAATTTGTTTTCCTATAAAATTCCTATGCATAGGAAGTATGTTAGACTTGAATGTGTTTGTCACATGTTTGATGGTGCTCTCTTCATGCTTCAACTACTATCTCTCTTGTGAGCATCATTGAAATATTATGCCTAGCTAAGGGCGTAAAACTATAGCGCTTGTTGGGAGGCAACCCAATGAATAAATTTTATTTTTGCTTTTTTCTTTCTGTTCTTGAGGGTTAGCACAATTATGCTACTGTTATGATTGCGTTTTTTGTGTTTTAATTAGTGTTTGTGCCAAGTAGAACCGATAGGATCTTCTTCGGTGATAGTTGTTTGATCTTGCTGAAAAACAGAAACTTTTGCACTCATGAAAATAATTGTTAAAAATCACCAGAACGTGATAAAATGCCAATTCTTTTTGCAGAAGATTAATATACAAATTACCCAGGTCTTCCTAGTTTTTCAGAATTTTTGGAGTTCCATAATTATTCGCAAAAGTCAGATTGCTACAGACTGTTCTGTTTTGACAGATTCTGTTTTCTTTGTGTTGTGTGCTTGTTTTCTTTGATGAGTTTTTGCCATAGAGAAGTTGGAATACAGTAGATATAATACAAAAACAAAATATGAATTGGTTTGATACAACACTTATAGTAGTGGTTTGCTTTTATTTACTAACGGATATCACAAAGGTTTTGTTGAGTTTTGTGTGATTGAAGTTTTCAAGTTTTGGGTTATCTTATGATGGATGAAAGAAGGATAGAAGAGTCTAAGCTTGGGGATGCCCCGGCATCCCAAGCTATTATCTAAGAATGAGCAACCAACTAAGCTTGGGGATGCCCCCGAGTGGCATCCCCTCTTTCTTCTAACGACCATCGGTATTTTACTCGAGGCTATATTTTTATTTGTCACATGATATGTGTTTTGCTTGGAGCGTCCTGTATGATATGAGTCTTTGCTTGTTTTATTTTGTGTTTTAAGTCATCAATCCTTGCTGGACACACCTATTTGAGAGAGCCAAAATTATCATGACTTCTTAGAATTGCTCTCTGTGCTTCACTTAAATCTTTTATGAGCTAGGACTTGCTCTAGTGCTTCACTTATATATTTTTGAGCACGGTGTGCTTAGTATTTTTGAAGAAATGCTCTCTTGCTTCACTTAGATTTATTTGAGAGTTAGTAAAATTTTGAAGAAATTCTCTCTTGCTTCACTTAAATTATTTTGAGATAAAGAAAATTTGTTATGCTCATGATCTTCACTTATATTTGTTTGAGCTTATGAAAAGAACCACATGAAAATTAGTCCCAAAGTGATAGATATCCAAGAAGGATAAAGTAAAAAATGTCATGAAGATCATTGGACTAAATAAAGTTTATTCTTAGTAATAGTTTTGAGATATGATGATGTGATATGTGAGTTATGTTGATGAGTAATTGTGCTCTAGTAAGAATATTGGTGTTAAGGTTTGTGATTCTCTATGCATGCACGAAAGTCAATAATCATGCAATGAAAATTATACCCTACTTGTGGTGCATTATTCGGTGTTAATTATGCTTAATGCTTGCTTATGAGATTATTCGTTTCTTGGTTGGTGGCTTCCCAATCTTTTTGCTAGCCTTCATTTTGCACTAAGTATGACCTCTACTTGTGCATCCAAAATCCTTTAAACCTGTTTTGCCATATGAGTCCACTATATCTACCTATATGCGGTATTGTTTTGTTGTTCTAAGCAAATTTGCATGTGCCATCTCTAATTTTCAAAATAAACTTCTCTTTTGTGTGCTTGTTTCGCTCGCGGAACGGTAACGGGTGGCTAATATTTTCCATGTTGGATGTGTTATTCTCACGATGAGTGTTTATTCACTTGTCATTGCACGAGAGTAAGGCAAAGGATTTAGGGATGCCCAGTCCCGAAATGCAAAAATGAATTTACTTTATGTTGTCAAATAATAAATTCCTTGGAAAGTGTTGGTATGGAAGGCACCCGTGGATACGGCTAGCCATGGAAAGTGAAAGAATGGTGGAAAAAGTAATAAACTTTATTTTTTGTTTGGGAACCGCCTATGGCATATCTAGCATGGAAAGTGTTCGTAGCCCTATGTCGTTTTCGTTGGTGGGATGGATACACCTCCCAAAATGTTTTTATCTCTAATTTTTTCGCTTTGAGCTCTGGCACCTCTACAAATCCCTACTTCCCCCTGCGAAGGGCCTTACTTTTACTTTATGCAATTTTTATTTTTGGATTTGAGTCTCCATCTTCTCTTACAAAAGCACCAACTAGGAGGCAATATGATCGTACTTAAGTATTGGGTGTAGCTAATATTCGAATGTGTTTCATGAATGGATCAATGTTTGAGCATGATGGGCTAGGGATAACTTATTTTAGAGTTGATATTTTGAAAGACATGGTTGCTTGTTGATATGCTTGAGTATCTAAATTATTATGTCAAAACTAGACTATCGCTTTGAATCACATAAAAGTCCAAATGTCCATGCTATAAAGAAAAGAATATGATGTGACTTGATAAACAACACTCCACATCAAAAATTCTGTTTTTATCACTTACCTACTCGAGGACGAGTAGGAGTTAAGCTTGGGGATGCTGATACGTCTCCAACGTATCTATAATTTTTGATTGTTCCATGCTGTTTTATTATCAATCTTGGATGTTTTATAATCATTTTATATCATTTTTTGGTACTAACCTTTTGACATAGTGCCAAGTGCCAGTTGCTGTTTTTTCCGTGTTTTTACATCGTAGGAAATCAATATCAGACGGAGTCCAAATGCAATGAAACTTCACGATGATTTTTTATGGACCAAAAGGAAGAAGTTGGGCCCTGGTTGCACCTGGGGGGAGTCCCGAGGAGGGGAAAACACACCAGGGCGCGCCAGGAGGCCCAAGCGCGCCCTGGTGGGTTGTGCCCACCTCGGGTGCCCCTCGGACCACCTCTTTGCTCTAGAAATACCCCAAAAATCCAGAAACCCTAGGGGAGTCGACAAAATATTCATTCAGCCGCCGCAGAGTCCAGAACCACCAGATCCAATCTAGGTACCATCTCGGATGGGGTTCACCACCTCCATTGGTGCCTCTCCGATGATGCGTGATTAGTTCTTTGTAGACCTTCGGGTCCGTAGTTAGTAGCTAGATGGCTTTCTCTCTCTCACTGGATTCTCAATACAATGGTCTCTTGGAGATCCATATGATGTAACTCTTTTTGCGGTGTGTTTGTTGGGATCTGATGAACTTCGAGTTTATGATCAGTTATATCTTTTTATATCCATGAAAGTTATTTGAGTTTCTTTGATGTCTTATATGCATGATCTCTTATATGCATGATCTCTTATAGCCTCGTATTTCTTCTCCGATATTTGGGTTTTGTTTGGCCAACTTGATCTATTTATCTTGCAATGGGAAGAGGTGCCCGGTAGTGGGTTCGATCTTACGGTGCTTGATCCCAGTGACAGAAAGGGAAACGACACCTATGTATCGTTGCTACCAAGGATAAAAAGATGGGATCTATGTCTACGCAATAGATAAACGGATCTTGTCTACCTCATGTCATCGGTCTTATTGCATTACTCCGTTTTTCAGTGAACTTAATACAGAAGATGCATGCTGGATAGCGGTTGATGTGCGAAGTAATATTAGTAGATGCAGGAAGGAGTCGGTCTACTAATCTTGGACGTGATGCCTATATAATGATCATTGCCTGGATATCGCCATAATTATTTGAAGTTCTATCAATTGCCCAACAATAATTTGTCTACCCACCGTTTGCTATCTTTCTCGAGAGAAGCCACTAGTGAAACCTACGGTTCCCGGGTCTTCTTTCTCATATATTTGCTTTTGATCTAATTTTCCTTTGCATTTTTAATCTGATCTATTAAACCAAAAAATACTTTGCTGCACTCTATTTTATTTTGATCTATTATTTCAATCTATTACAAATTTCTGGCATCGTTACCCGAAAGGGATTGACAACCCCTTTAACACGTCGGGTTGCAAGGTGTTGTTATTTGTGTGCAGGTGCTGTTTACGTTGTGTTGCTTGGTTCTCCGACTAGTTCGATAACCTTGGTTTCTTCACTAAGGGAAATACCTACCGTCGTTGTGCTGCATCATCCCTTCCTCTTTGGGGAAATACCGACATAGTCCTAGCAGACAGGAGCTTTTTTGGCGCTATAGTCAGAGAGAAATCAAGCTGTTGCGGTGGACGATGTCGTCGGGGAATAGGCTCCGGCTGGGCAGCAGTAAGGTGGCAGACGGAGGAGGGTGGGGTTTCACGGCTGGAGCAAAGAGGTTATGGCGGCCTGGAATTTTGAATGGCGAAAAGGAGGCGATAGGAAGGGGGAACCATGACTTAGGGACGCGCTTGTCCAAAATGTAGGGTGTGTTACAAAAGTACCCCCACCGATTTGAACTAGCGGCCCTTTCGGCTCAGGGTTAGAAAGGGGATTTCGCGTGTGGGATTTGGCAGCTGGAGGGAGTTTTCGCGCGCGTTGTAATTTCGGGATAGCAAGGTGCGGGTTGTGAAGCCGCGAGTTTTGGGAGCACGATTTCTGAATTTTTGGGATATAACAAGGCGCCTGTTGAATTTTAGGGACAAGCCTAACGTATAATATTGTACTTGTACGTACCAAATCAATTTGCACTTCCCTCAACGAAAAAACGAAAAAATAAAACTATTCACACCACACAAAGAGTGTCTTGTCCCGTTTTACTGTACAAATGCTATTCAAAGCTATGAATCCATGTTATGTCCAATTAATTTTTTTTGCTGGCTTTATAATGCATGTAACCTACTCATACCAACATTCTAGTGCATTCCAAATGTCTATACTACCGCTGCAATTCTAACCAAATTTGAATTCGTTTCTCTATTTGAATAAGAATCTACAATCATGATTGTTGCCAACTTAAACCATCATTCGTGTATTACCTTAACACCACACCACATGATTACTATAGAGATAGATATGAACTATGTGTACTATATGAAGTCGAATTCAAATTTTTGAATAGACTTGATGTTGATTCCAAATAATAGTACATTTGATGTACTAACTAGATATTCATAATCTAAACCATGTTCCATACGTACAGCGTGTTTATCACACAAAGTATAGTGCCCCGCCCCCTACATTATGACAATTATTTAGCCTTGAGCTGCAAAAGCCACACATTATCCCAAATTATAATCAATGTTCCATATATTATATGTAGTATAACATGTTCATAACCACACCATGCGTATCACCATTATATATATATATTCATTCATGCAGGCGTCGGTTTAAAACACTATGATATCTTCTTCAAATATCCGAATCCACTTTTTTTATAATGAATTATGATCTCTGTTCATCTTTTACACCTTCACGATCCTCTTCTCTTTGTAGCTAGCTAGCGCTAACTTTCTATCGTGCATGTACATGCCCGCCCCCTATCACCCTCCCTCAGCGTCCCCTCCATCGCGCACATTCGTTTCTCTTTAGGTCGTTCACCCACGGTGTGTGTACGCCCCCCGACTCCTTCTTTTCGGCATACACCGGTCGATATACCTCTCTAGCCAAGTGTGCCTACCACAAACACACACTTCCCCTCTTCTCTTCTCACCGTCCATGCCCCCTATGTCCAATACGGTTCCACGCAGGTGCACACTCCCGCCCCTCTTTTCATCGATCTCATACTCGCACACTCCTCCCCCTCGACATAGTAGGCCTCTCGCACAACCTCCTAGCCGCACCCCTCTCCCCCTGCCCGTCTCTCCGGACCTTATTTGCTTCTAACACATGCATGCATGTATACATACCGATCTCCCTACATATAGCTAGGTCGACTATAATTCTTTTTCCCCATGCACCGATCAACTTACCTCACTAGTTATGTCTCTCCCTTTCTCGGACACACGACGATTGATCTTCCTATGTAGTTATGTCTGCTTACCACAACCATATCGTCCCCCCTCATCATCCTTGCATACTTCCTGACCCGTCTCTCACACGCACGTGCATAGACAGGCAGACATCCCCTCTCTTATTGATATTGCACTCGTACCCTCCGTTTGTCTAGTAGGCCTCTCCCACCATTTGTGAGAAGCAACTCCACCACCAACCCTACGACACTCTACCTTTTTCTTTCTCCCAAACTTATTCCTTTACTACACATATGCATGGATGCCGATCGATCTCCCTCAATACATAGCTAGGTCTCTCTCCTTCTCCACACATATACTAATCAATCTAACTCTCTATAGTTAGGTCTCAGCCCCTCCCCCCCACAAACCGA